>NW_027507764.1:466719659-467919659 GCF_037356315.1 Lithobates pipiens
TGACGTCACCCGCTGCTGAACTAACACGGAACTAAGGGGATTGTCGGCTTTACATGCTGTGTTTTTATCATCTTTATGTGAGTAGTTTATGTTTGAACACAAAAATGAAATCTTATACTTAAGCGGTGAGCACTTAGAGATCTTTTCTTTCTACCCATGACCTGCCCAATGATTCATGGCCAGGACCTGCTGATCGGCTGTGTTGAATCCTGTGTTGACAAACAGCACAGGGCTCTATACAGAGGGAACAATCACTTTGTTTATTTTCCCTGCAGAGCAGGGAAAATAAACAAGTTGATCTGTAATAAAAAGCAGCACCCATTACACATTTGTTAGACATGCAATTAACCCCTTGATTGCCCCTTGATGTTAACCCCTTCCTAGTCAATGGGACAGTGTATATTATTAACACTGATCACTGTATTAGTGTCATTGGAGATGTCAATGTCAGATTGTCTGCCGCACTAACACAGTCCAACTATAAGTCGTTAAACGCCGCCATTAGTAGTATAAAAAAAAAAATTCCAGTATATACAGTTTAGCATCTTTTGTAGATACTATAACTTTCATGCAAACCAATTAATATACTCTTCTTGGGAGTTTTCTCTTTACCAAAGACATTGTAGCAGAATACATTTTGGCCTAAATTCATGAAGAAATTTTATTTGTATTGATTTTTTTTTTAGCACAAAGTAGCAAATATTGTTTTTTTTTTCAAAATTTGTGGTATTTTTTTGTTTATATAATAATTTAAAAAAAAACAGCGGTTATCAAATACCCCAAAAATAAATCTTTATTTCTGTGAAACAAAATTATATAAATCTCACTTGGGTACAGTGTTGACCACGCATATGGCAGTTAAAGTAGCGTAGTGCAGAGTGCCTGGTTATGAAGGGGGTAACATTTTCTGGAGCTCAAGTGGATAACTATACTAAATATACAGTTTATCCTTTGAAAAGTATCATGGTTGTTGTCTGATTCCTCTTTATCTTCTCGTTTCCGAGTATAAGAAGAGGGTGCCAAGCAGTCCCAATTTCCTTTGTACCCTTGATGGCCCCCCTCGTCTTTTGAGCTTCAATGTTGCAGCACAGTTTGTATCAGCAACACATTCACCCATGACACAGACAAAAAAAAAACAAGCAACTTTTTGGCAAGTGTATAGAATTTAAAAAAATGGATTCAACTACTTCAAAGTTTCCTTTACGTGAAATACTGATATATATCATTAGCATTTGCCAATATTTCTGTAAGTGAGTAAAGAACATAAGCTGTGGTCTTGACAAACATGACAGGAGATTTGTAACAAGTTTATATAAAGATCAAACAGGTTTTTTTTTATCCTAATCAGAAACCAAGTCCCAAAGTTTTCTTTGGGTTTGCATCAGAAAACAGTCATATATTTTCTGCATAGGTCAACCTCACTCGGGTATAGTTTTTTTTTTTTTTTTTTTTTTTCAATGTACAACATAGACTTTGTCTTTTTCCCATATCTGAATGGAGGTGTCGGAAACATAAGCCAGCAGCAAGAAGTCTTATGTTAATCCTCACATTTTATATTAATGTAGCATTTTGCCAAGTAAAAGTGTTATAATTGTGGTCAGAATGTTCTACGGCCTTAAGCAAATAAAAGATACATTACACTGAAAGTTTTTAAGTATCTGATGGCGATTCTTCCCTCTCCCTGCTCTGCATACAGTTATTTGAGTTAATGACTATCTGTGTTTCCAGGGAGGGAAGAGGTGAGAGAGCTTTTCTCCGTTCCCACACCTCCCTCCATACAGCTGCAAAACACAGATTTAGATTTACTGCTTGGAATGAAGTCACTAGTCCAATTAAAGGTGCATGTGTTGTATCACTGCTATGAAAAAATAGCCGTGCCAGCCCATTCTATCCGGTTACAGCAATCTGCAAGGTAGAAGAGCAAGGGTAGCCAAGAGAATTAGGAAAAGTTAGTGAAGCTGCATTATTAGTAATATTATATATGATCTGTTATTAACTACAGAATCATCTTTTCGTCCCTGGTCACAAAAAAAGCACCCAGCATTTTTCAGTAGCTTGAATGATAACCCCCAGCATTGATGTCAGTGACCACAGTAACTCCAGCATGTCAGTGGGTGCAATAATAAGCTCCAGCGCTGATGTCAGTGGTAGTATTATTACACCCCTCCCTTAACTAGTGGTCAGTGGCAGTTAACCTCCCCTTATCCCTTACATTGCTGCTCAGTGACAGTGTAGTTCACCCCCCCCCCCCTTTTGCATTGCCTGTCAGCAACAGCACTGTTAATTCCCCTTCCTCCCCTGTATAGTTGGTTAATGGCATTGTTGCCACCCCACAACCACACACTCATACACCTTGCATTGTTTGGCAGTACTAGCCTCCAGCAGCAATGTCAGTGGCTGTAATAGCCCCATAAGATTGGTGTCAATGGTAGCACAGTTACCACCCCTTTGCTAGTTGTCAGTGGCAGTGCTGTTAACCCCCCTTACATTGCTGGTCAGTGGCAGTGCTGTTAACCCCCCTTACATTGCTGGTCAGTGGCAGTGCTGTTAACCCCTCTTCTTCCCTGCATAGTTAGTGAACGGCATTGCTGGTCAGTGACCCTTCTATCATAGTCCCTGCTTACATCCTTGCCCCCCTTACATCAGAGTAGCCATTAGAGTCCAAATTTACTCTATATACTTGCACCATGGCTGAAGCAGCAGGCCTGGAAGCAGAGAAGAGCTGAACATAGGAAATTCCACCCTTCTGTGAGGCACCTCTGTTTTCTGCTTAGTGTTCAGTGGTAAGTACCTAAACTCCCTGTTCAGTATCTTAGTTCTTTTTTTTTTTTTTTTGCAGTGAAATATTTTTTGTTTTTACCTTGAAGTCTTCCAGACCTTCTATCAACAGCTGAACTGGATGACAGGCTGGACAACATAGATCCAGTAGTCACTCCAGCTCAGACTTCAAGCATATGCAAGCCTTTAGCTACATGCAGGATCAGCTGCCATAGCCCTATTTGGATGAAGGGCAGCCTGTGAGTTTTCCTCACAGGGGTTGCATATGATTGATTGGCACAAGACTGGTTTTAACAGTGTTCCCCTAGACAGACAGCATCCGAGCTTCAGCTGAGAGGTGTCCTGTTGCAGGGAAGGTACCCCATTCATCTTCAGAATGCAGTAAGTGTGCACACCCTCCACTCCCCCCGACCTTTCTGTGGTGACTAGAATGTTTTTGTTTTTTTAATTCACTTGCCATGTGTCTTTGAACTTGCCATAGACATTGTATATTTAGTGACTTTTTAAAGTAACCAGAAGTCACAAAATTCTAGTGACTTGTAAAGACTCTAATGGCTTTTTAAAGGGGCACTGTTTGATTATTACCAAGACAGCATATCAAGGACAGATGGACTATCAAGGTGCTCAAGGAGTATAATAGTATTATTATTGTATAAAAGTATATATAATTTTGTTACATTCCATTCTAAAATCATATTGTTCAAAAGTACATTTAAAATCATAATGCAATCATCATAACTCCCTCCTTGTTGGGTCGGTTCGCATATGTAATATCAAAACAGTTTTAGATCAGACTAGAATGACCTGCACACAACAAAAAACAAAATTGCCCATGGAACTTTTAAAGAGCACACCTCAGAATGTACCAAGTAAAATTTGTAAATGATTTATTCAACACACATTTAGAAACAGCATGTAATACAGAAAGAAAAAAAAGTAGACATTGACATATTGATAAATTTTACATTCATATAATAAACCTTTCCATGAGACCTGGATATGTCACAGAGATGACTGTCAGTAGTCTGGAATAGCTGTGCTAGTTCTCGACGCATTTCATGAGAGGAGTCTTCCTCGGGAGAAGCACAGATAGATGCCTGGAGATCAAAAGTGCAAAAAAGTAAATGAAGTAGCAAAAAAAAGGGGGGGGGGGCAAGCATTTACATATAAGGTTCATTATATTCCACTTACAATTGCTGAGAAACTCCTGGCCTACTGTTATAGTATAGATGACTCTTTGTGAAGTAGTCAAAAGATTGATGTATATGGGTGGGTATACCACCCTGAATTTGTAAAAATAACTTCAAAACAAAACGTCCATAAAAGTAGATAGATTAATGCATAGAAAGCCAACCAAGCCACCAAGCTTTCCCTCGGGAGCTGTGTGAGGGCGGGGAGATGGAAACCAGTGAGAGGCCTCAAGAAACTGAAACCTGGGCGAAATATGTAAACCCCACCAAGAAAGTACCCACACCTGTACAATCAAAGAGATTAACCAAACAAATACATTCAATTAATATGACTGATAAAAATAATATAAGATGAGTGAGTGTATGATGAGCGCCTATGTGCTGACATGATGAAAGCCAGTTAGTTATATAGTGAATGAAGATAGGATAATATATGAGGTGTATAGAATACGAATGAAATGTACATATGCTAAAATACTTAAATGCTGTGATTGTGTGATGTGGTTAAAAATGTGTTTAAATTATACCATCAAACAACAGTGCAAATGTGAGTGAACTGTGATCCAGCGTGTATGTGCAAAGAAACAGCCATTGAAAATAATATCGATATTGAGGTATAAGATAGTGCTTAATAATTGTGTGTAAGTAGCTGTGAGTCTAAAAAAGTGAGTCCAAAAAAGAAAAAGCACATGATGATAAAAAAAAATGATAATGATGAATGAATGAAACTAACAAAAAATACCCATAAAAAATGTCATTCAATAAAATGCTAATTAATTACTTAAAAATTATACAATGTAATTTTCTGGATTTTTGTTTTAGATTCCGTCTCTCACAGAGTACCTATGATTAAAATTACAGACCTCTACATGCTTTGTAAGTAGGAAAACCTGCAAAATCAGCAGTGTATCAAATACTTGTTCTCCCCACTGTATATGGCTCAAACTCCATTTTCTGGTTCAAACAAATTTAATAAACTTAATACATGTATTATTACTACAAAAACCCTTGTATCCCTTCCTCTTTTCCCCATTTTCCATTTGGCTATACAGTATATAGTAATTTATCCAAATGAATTATTTAGTAAATACTTATTAATTGTTTATGTTTTGTTTATTTATTTTTATCTAGGAGGTGCTATACTGTTTGTTCATATATTTACATGATGAACTGGTAAGGTATGCTGTATCTTCAGATACAGATAGAATAATTTGAGACCATTAACTATTATAATTATGTTTCCATTCATGACTGGATTAACTGGGTTGGGGGACAAGTAACCATACGGACGCCCCCGGGCACTTGCTGCATCAGTGTCAAGCCAATCACTTATGTTTTGCTCAGGCCCATCAGTGCTGTTAGCAGGAACGTGCCTGATCTCTTTCATGACTAGGAGTTAGTAATCTGATCTCCATGCCATTATGTGGAGTGTTCTTTGCCTGTAATGCTGAAGGGCGGACTGGATACTTGTCCACCCTTCCGCCTATCTGGCAATCATGGACTTTTTTCCAACATGGCGAGTTGTGACCACGCACATCAGCGTGTGAGGTCACATGCACCGCTAGAGTTCCAGACATGCACAATAGCGTTGTTATGATCAGTATAAGGTATATATTTACTGATCGTACTGTTGCTTTAAACTGGCATTCATTACTAACAGGAACTGTAGTATGTTCCGTCCACTTCCTGCCCAGCAGTCATATTAGATAATCTTTCTACAGTGAAGGAAGCATGCTAAGGATCTCCACTATTTCTTAATACAGGCCTTGGAAGCATAAGTCTGTAAGTAAGCTGTCATTAGTTTTCAATTAGTTATTATATGTTCTACTAATGCAACTACATTGTATCTGTGTGTTTGGTGGGATGTTTCTGTCAGGAAGTTCACTCAGCTAGGCCATATTTCTGCTAGCTAGTGCCTTAACAGTATTGTAGCATGCCTGTTACTATTTGCATTTGTGATGTAATAAATGCTAATGCATATTTTTATAATTTGTGTTTTGCAGTTTTACAAAAAACGTATTCTCAGTAAAGATTACAACTATCAGCCCTTACTTCTGAGTCTTTATTGGGAAGCTGTTAGCTGTCTGCCAAGCCTTGTACTTTGAACACATTGTGAGGGCAGAAGACTTTTAACACAGCGGGCCTAGTTTAAAGAAGAGTGGATTCATTCTGCTCATCATCAGCTAACCTCTACAGCCACAGACACTACAGAGAAGTAATCTGTTTCATCATGCAGCACACCGACAAGGATACTGCATCAGTCATCCCTCAGCATACACGAGCAGAGGAAACCATACACAATATGCCAACCAACAGGTCACGCTGCACAAGCTCCATAGTCTCTAGTCAGTCGGATTAGACATCAGATAGTGCTGAATCTGCCAGGTCCAAGCGCCCTAGCTCTAGACATTCAAGTTGCTCTAACCTGTCATCCACCAGTGCTGCAGCTGCCAAGGTCCATGCAAAAGCAGAAGCTGCACGTGCACTGGCTTCCTATGCAATACGTGAAGCTGAAATTATAAGAGAACAGGGCTGAATAGATGAAGAACATCATATGATAAAAGCAAAAAGTAAAGCTGAAGCACTTGGAAGAAAAGCAGAGATGAAAGCATCTTTACATATTATCAAGCAAGAAAAAACTGCTTCAGCAGCCTTAGCTGAAGTCGAGGTGCTCATAAGAGCTGCTGAAGAACAGTATAGAGAGCACTCTGTGATAGATACCCAAATGACACCACTCAGTGCAATCCAACGTGCCAGTGAGTATGTGCAATTGCATGCGACCATGTGCACAGATCAACAGTCTAATGATGCATCGTTGGAATCGTCAAAGGTTGCGCTTGCAGCAGATCACTTTGATATCGCTCGATGCTACAAGACTGAACCAGAACTTTACTATAATAAGCCAAGTAGTTACATACTCAGAGACCAATCTGTTGGTCCTTCAGGAAATAGACTTGCAGTAAACGAGAACAACCACACGACTATAGTGGATTTAACCAAGCATCCCAACCGTCTTACCAGCCACAGACATGCCCTGTGTTTGTTCCCAGAAATTGCCCACCTGAGGCAGCAGGAGCCACAGATGTGACAAAATACTTGATACGCCGTGAAATGGTGAGCTCTGGTCTCCTGAAGTTTGATGACTGTCCAGAAAACTATTGGGCCCGGAAGTCATCTTTTCTAAGCAGCACCCAAGACTTAAATATGAAAGACAGGGAAAAGCTTGACCTACTCTCCATAAGTCCTCTGAGCAAGCCAAAAGAATCAGGTCAGTACATGTTCATGATGCGACAGCAAGGCTTACAATGTTATGGCAGAGATTGGAAGACTGCTATGGGTCACCTGAAGTAATTGAAGATGCACTTCTGAAGAAAATTGAAAATTATCCAAAAATAACAAAGACAATTAGAAGCTGAAAGAGCTTGGTGACATACTTTTAGAGCTGGAGGCAGCAAAGGCTGGTGGATACCCTCCAGGCCTCTCATATTTGGATACAGCACGTGGAGTCAAACCAGTAATCGAGAAGCTTCCTTACAGCTTACAAGAAAGATGGATCACGCAAGCATCAAAATACAAGGAAGATCATCAGGTGGCATTTCCACCTTTCTCCTTCCTCGCCAAATTAATTGTGAATCAAGCTAAAATACGCAATGACCCAAGCTTCACCTTTTTGAAAATGGGAGGCTCCAGTTCTGTAAAGACAGAGAAACAACCTTTAGTGCACAATAAAGAACGCAGAGCAACAGTGTCTGTACGGAAGACAGAAGTACCGGCTGAGTTTGAGGCCAACCAGGATAAAAGCTCAGGAATGCAAATTGAGAACCCAGATAAGCAGTGTCCACTACATAACAAGCCTCATCCACTGAGAAAATGTTGCAGTTTCAGAAGCAAGACAATAGAGGAGCGCAAATCTTATCTTAAGGACAAGCACATTTGTTTCAGATGCTGTGGTTCAACTCAACATCTTGCTAAAGACTGTGTGAAAACAATTTGATGCAAAGAATGCAATAATGACAACCATCTGTCTGCTTTACACCCAGGACCAGCACCATGGAAAACAGAGAATCCGGTAACACAAGAAGATCATGGTGGGGAGCAAAAAGAGAGTGCATTACTAGCAATAACCTCAAAGTGCACTGAGATCTGCACAAACACATTTAGCTCTAGATCATACGCCAAGATATGTTTAGTCAAGGTGTATCCTGCAGGCCTCAGAGAGGGGGCAATCAGAATGTATGCGGTCTTGGATGAACAAAGTAACAGATCTTTGGCAAGAACAGAGTTCTTTGACCTCTTCGGTGATAGTGGAAGTCCAACTCCGTATACTTTGAAGATATGTTCAGGAGTTCTGGAGACATCAGGGAGGAGAGCAAACAACTACATCATTGAGTCATTAGATGGGAAAACACAGCTGACTCTGCCCACTCTCATAGAATGTGATATGATACCCGATGATAGATCAGAGATACCCACACCTGAAATTGCACGTCACTACCCTCATCTGATGCAAATATCAGACAAGATTCCAGTACTGGACCCAGGTGTTGCAATTATCCTTCTACTAGAAAGAGACATACTGAGAGTGCACAAGGTCAGAGAGCAATACAATGGGCCACACAATGCACCATTTGCGCAACAGAGAGAAAAAAGGAGTGGGTTGCGCTACAAAAAATAACTGAACTAAAAAAATTAAAAAAATATACCCATGTGAAACAACTCACAAAAAAGTTTGAACTTAGTGGTGTATTTGTCGCATGCCAGAAAGGGATTAGAATGCGACAAAAAAGGACTATCTAATAAAGATAGAAAATACTAAGTCAGTAAAAATAGCAGATACTTCTTAGTGTGATTATACAAAGAATACCCTTAATAGGAGTGAATAATCCAATAAATGTGGAATAATGCAAGCAAAACTCTGCTAACAAAACCCAAACGTATAAAAAGAATATATTACACCAATGATACCTAAAGATTGAAATCGTATTGGGTATCAGAAAGTATATGTGGTGAAAATAAAAATACCTTAAGTAATATTCATATAAGGTGAACCTGCAAAAAAACAATATAACATCCAAAAATCTTAAAACAATAGTGAAACAATGTGACATCCAATGGTCCGTTATCTCATAACATTAGTGAAGCATGAATATGGAAATTGTTTGAGAACATAATGAGAATGGAACAATGTTCAAAAAGTCCATATACAGTCTCTATTTGCAAGGTTTCCCACAGTGAAGTAGTGACAGTAGAAATATCCAACACGAACGTGACTTGTGCTCAGCCTCCACCAATGATATTATTGCCGCTTACCAGAAACGAATGGTTCCTTATTACAGAGAACCATATAAAGCAGTTGACTGATTCCCCAGTCCAGGGTCTACACGGATGAAATGTAAGGGACTTCAGAGCCCGCTCGTCTCTCGATACACTCCCGTTCGTGGATTTACATAAAAGGCAATGAGACTCACAATAGTGTAAAACCCAAATATAACTTTAATCGAACGTAAGAGACAAAATGCGCACTTACAGAAATGAAGATTAAAACGATCGTTACAGCAAAACAGAGCCGGCCGGTCTCGGTTAGCGCCCGTTACACCGAAAACATACAACACAAGATGGTGGCGTCAGGACGTCGCTCCTCCTCCCTACG
The DNA here is from genome assembly GCF_037356315.1 of Lithobates pipiens. Lineage (NCBI taxonomy): Eukaryota > Metazoa > Chordata > Amphibia > Anura > Ranidae > Lithobates > Lithobates pipiens. The sequence goes on from NW_027507764.1 coordinate 466,729,278, forward strand.
CGTTTCGTCACGATAGGACGTGGTCACCATTTGCGCAACGTCTTGACCTTGGATGGGTCATCATTGGAGATGTATGTCTGGATGGAGCTCACAAGCCGTCAAAAGTGAATGTCTACAAAACAAACATGTTGCAAAATGGCCACACATCATGTCTTAGCCCCTGTACCAACAGGATACAGATTAAAGAGAGACTAGTCAACCCAATACAACAGCAGAAAGTTCAGTGTTATATGGAGGCTATCACCTCTTCTGAAGATACAGATGAGCTAGGATGCAAGGTGTTTGAAAGAACGTGAGACGATGACAAACCAGTAGGGCTTATATTGCAGCCAACACCGACAAACAGGCTAGGTCTTATTTTAGGGGAAACAGGGTATTATATATATATATATATATATATATATATATATATATATATATATATATATATTTCCACTGAAAGGAAACAATTTATTTTTCTTTTAGGATTATGCTGGTTGACTTCCAAGGGAAACAGACTTAGCAGCAGGAGTGCTGTTGATCTGTATCTGGGTCTTGTTAGGGTCCAGCATATATCCTCCGCTGTTTCTCTACTAGATATCCCAGAAATAAACCATATCCCCTGCCTTGGGGTCAAAATGATCATATTGGTTCTATACTGTTACTACTTTGAACAAGGTAACTTTGCCTCATTTTAAAACTATTATTAACCATTTCTATGATCCTGGTTTGATCAATTAGGGTCATAAAGCTTAAAATTTACATGTGGATTTTATCCTCTCCCTATGGTTGCACATATGCTCCTATAACTTAGGCTCCAGTCTAGGAATAAGAATTGTCCGATTAATTCAAGTGTCTTTGTGAACAAAAGCGGTAGTCATGCATTCTCAGCTCAGCATTATTATTTTTTGGAAAAATGAATATAATCATGATGTATGATGTGCTATGTAATCTTTCTGACACTATTGTCACAATAATTTTCAAGTATAATTATTTATAATTGTTTGTTTCTTTTGTAGTATTTAACTTCATGCAGCACTTTCAAAATCTCCTGAGGAAGCTCCTATGAGAGAAACATGTAGAGTAAGAAGTGGTTGCACATGTTATATGAATTCTATGCTTCTCAAGCAATTTTTGGCATTTTAAAGTAATTGATGTTCAATAAAATGTATATTTTTATATATTTATTTGTATATTATTTTGGTACATTTTAAGTCCTGTTTGTTCTTTACCAGTTGTTTCTATTTACCTAATTGGATGTGGTGCCTAGTTCTGACCCCTCATTGCCCAGTTCTAAAATTAAATGTTAACACTAAGCACTTCGGACACAACATCTGTTAGAGAACACCTCTCCCTCTAGATGTGCAGCAGTTCTGAGCTGGTACCATGGAACATGTACCAGTCTCCACCAGCTTACAAGTCCTGTCACCTCACTCACCAGTGACAAAGTTCTGTCTGTTACTTTTGGATACAGGAAATGCACTTTCTTGTAACTCTGTATCTCCATGCTTGTTCCTTTCTGGGGCCCTCTCTATAGCTGTCTCTTTCCTGTGACTCCAGGTTGGGTCCCTGGGTACTTTGTGCTATGGGTTCAGTCCCAGTACATGGGGAACCGGTCGCTAGTGAAGGGGCGAAGCATAACAACACTTTACTACCTTCACCTTTGCAAGGTCACCTATTTCTTGGCTAGTCACCTGCTTTAGCAAGTGACACAAATATGGTAGTCATCATTAGCATAGGCACTCTAGCTTCCCCTGGAGAGCATTTTGTTCCTTAGACCCCTGTACTGTATCTTCTCTAACTTCAGTCCCCTTGTTGTAAGCCTTGTTCTTATTATACACCTTGCATGGATCCCTTTAGAAACTTCAGACAGGCAGGTTAGATGAACAAATATAGATAACTTATTGAAGTAGTTGCAGGTAACAAGTAACAGTTCTCAAAGAAATCTTCCACACATTTTCATGTAAAGTGCTGTAATGCCCCATGAAGTGACTGTACCTTAGGCAGATGGCTATATCCATAAACTTCATAAAGATGTACAGGTTCCAGACCCCACTGGGAACCCCGACTGGGCTCCCACCACCCCTTCAAGGGAGTGGTCCACTACAGCACAGTAACTACTACATTTTGGCAGATTTTCCTCAAACCGACCTCTGGGACACATTGTGAACACTTATTTATATGGTATAGCCTACAGGGTTGGTAACCTTCTGAAAAGAGCAGTAAAACCCTGCCAGCAGCGTTAACCCTTCCTTCTCAGACATCAACAGCTCAGGAGGTCAACCTGAGGATACAGTGCAACATTTAAACATTGTAACAATTTGCATCATGGTTGACCTAGTTAATCTCTGAACACAGCAAAAGGAAACTGTTAACTCTTCAGAACCCTCTTGGAAGAACCAAGCACCAAGGGTATAAAATCACTTTAAAGTGATCTAAGTTTAAGGATAAGTATAATAAAATGCAGGGACAGTCCAACAAAACTATGTGCTTTTGCAAGCTACTACTGGGCATAGGAAGGCTTTTGATGACCTGTTTTCACCATGGTATCATTGGGAACTCCCCCCTATGCAACAATAGTGCTTGGAGAACATCATTTCCTACAATATGTGATAAAAATACAATGCACAGAGGTTTTATCATTGGTGACAGTTGTGTTCCATCTTATAATTTTGTGATGGCCCAAGTAATTGGATAAAATGAATACTGTTCTAGCATACAAGATAGCTTTGTGCACTATAATATGGAAACAGGTGCACTTTTATAAATCACGCGTGTCTGGCGTTTCAGGTTTCTGTAAAAAAAAAAAAAAGACATAGAAGGAAATAATAATCTGCTATAAACAGTGCAGTTCCCTAACATCCTGCAGATTTCCAGACAGGCATTAGTTGTCCAGGTGCAGCCTTTTAACAGATTCAACTCTATTTTCACATTCAATTACAGTAGTTGAACTTTCTTAAATGATCCTTCGGGAAGTGCAATTCATATGTTAAGACAGGTGTTTTCCTGTGCTGCACACTGTTAAGCTTGTTTCACTGAACGTGTCTTGTAAACTAAAGGCTCACTCCACCTTTTGCACCAAATTCAGGGTGTAGCATAGTGCAAATGTACACTCTCCTGCCCCCAAACCGCCCATCATGTGACATTGTGCGGTTCCTCTCCCCTGCAGCCGCTGTCACTTTTGAAATTGCTGCAGCTGTGCCTGCAAAGCCATATCATTCATTCACAAAGATCTGAGAATGAATAACCTACAAGTTACTTCTACCACTACAGCAGATCGACAGAACACAGATGTGGTGATCAGTGCACTTGTAGTCCATTGACACTTCCTCCAGCTCTCTAACTGAAAATCCATATCTTGGTACAGACAGATAACTGGAGGAAGAGTCTGGAGGAGTCTGGCATTGCACTAGTGATCCACTGATCACATGTGAAATGCTTTGCAGGCTCCCATGGAAAAAATAAATAAAATAAATGCACATCTTTTTTCCTAAAAATGTATTATTTTTCTATAAAATGTAAGCTTAGCATTAAAATTTTATGTAGTAGCCAGGTGTCTGCTAGTTCTGTGTTGTAAACCTCTGCCCGCTCACTCCCACTGCCGGCTCTCATCTCTCTTCCTTGCTGCTGTGTGGAGCAGGCTGAGCACATGTTTGTGTGTGCTTGATCTCCTACTAGCTTTGTGCAGGTAGCTGTTAAGAGGGCAGCTCTGTAAGCAATCCCCCGCTCACCCCTGCTTCTTCCCCCCATCCTTCCTGGCAGTAGAAGGTCAGATCCAATGGGAAGGAGGATCATGTATCCCACAAAGGATGCTGTGACTTGTAGTTCCCCTAAGAGCACAGTACAATACAAGTGTATGGAGGATAAGGGCTGTAGGACTTCAATACCCAGGCTGTTCTGTGTCAACAGGAGGAGAGATACAGTTTTTTTTCTGGGCAAATTACCAGAGCTCAGGGAGATCAGTGCTGGGAACAAGACTATCCAGGGTCTGCGCAGAACACCAGGCAGACAGTGTGAGCAGATCTTTACTGTGTTTGCCTACACTGAGGACAGGGCAGTGAGGACCCAAGAACCCGAGCTACAGAGGGAGTTTCTATGCCTTAGAACCAAAGCTGGGAAACTTGTTGCCATGCACTACTACATCAGAGAGGACTTGATCATGAGGACTGAGACTTCTGGGGCAGCTGATCGCCAAGTTTACTGGATCTGACCCGTTGCATACTCGCAGTGGAACTATTGCGTTTAAACCCTTGCTGCCCATTGTTAATGTTAACTGACACTGTCCCTTACTTAGCAGTCCATCAGCCATCCCTAGTGTACAATCTAAAAGGGACAGCTACATGTGCACCACCTACAGAAGGGTTCCAACATGAGCCGGCCAACACTGACTATTAAGCGCCAGGTACTTTGCAGTCATCTCCAGGGGGAGCCCCTTTGCTACTAAAGGACTGTACAAGCAGAGTGTACTCAGGGAAACTTTAAGCCCTGGTACACATGGTCGGACATTCTGATGGAAAATGTCCGATCTGTGTGTGGGCTTCATCTGACTTTTTCCGTCGGAATGTCCAACCAACAAAGTTTGAGAGCTGGATATAAAATTTTTTCGACAACACGATCCGTTTGTAGAGAATTCCGATTGGACAAAGTGCCAGATCAAATTCCTAGACCAAAGCTATTGGCTACTAGCCTGAACGTAGTCCCGTCGTAACTAAATAACGTCATCACATTACGAATGATCAGATTTTTCAACAACTTTGTCCGACCGTGTGTATGCAACACTAGTTTCGGACAAAATCCGTCAGACAAAATCCGATGGATTTTGTTGTCGGAATGTCCGACCATGTGTACAAGGGCTAAGAGTAGTCATTGCTAAGAGTTACAGTGAGACAGTTTCTTTGTGCCAGTCATGCTTTTACGGTTGATTTTGTTCTTACTAATGCTGTTTATATTATTTTTAATGAGGTTTAGCCTTATTGCAGTGTAAGTCAATGGCCATATGCAAGGCTAAGATTCCCGTCAGTTAACCTAATGTATTTTGTTGGCCTATTTATTTGTTTTATACATTGCATTAAGTTGCCTGTGGCCTATTTTCTGTGTACTGTTGGAGAGTAGTAACCTACTAATGCTTGCTTTACACAAGAGCGAGCAGCCATCAGTCAATAACCAGGTGTGTTAATGGGGACTGAGCAGTTCAAGGAGTCGTGGCTGAACAGAGGACTCATTAAACCATGTGGCTCCTGCGAGGGTAGCGCTACAGTGTGAAAATGTAACAAAATAACCATAGGTTTTTTTTTTCAGCAAAATAAAAAAGTATGGCATTCTCCAATTGGATTGTTATTCCTAAGTGCATTAACCTATACCAACTAATCAGAATCCACCTGACTTCAGCAAAATACATTATGATTTATTGCTGTATGTTAGTGTCCTTATAGTGTATAAAAAAATGTATTGCAGTGTACCCAACTTTCTGTTTACCTGCTGCAGAACTGTTGTGCCAACAGGGAAAATGGTGATAGGAGAAGCAAGAAGAGGAAAGAGGAATGGTTTCATCAGTCTCCTGCTTTTCCCTATACAGTACATGCTGGGGGTAGGGCAAGATCTGTAGATATAACTGTAGCAGAGAAAAGTTAGGTATTCTACCCTGTCATATGATGCTGTACTGTGTGGTAGAGGTGTGTAAATCTTAGGACTAGATGGACAGAAATACAAATCCTATACCAGGTAAGGCCTGGTTCACACCTATGCAGGATGCAGTTTGCATATTCCAGATGCATTTTGTGTTTTTCAATACATGTTTTTGATCTATTGAAGTTTATGGCACCAAAAAACTGAAAAAAACACCCTGGCCCTTTCCATAAAATGCATAGATGTGAACATGACCCATAGGAAACCATGTTAAATGGAGTGTTTCTGCAAAACAGGCCTAAGGCCTGATTCACTCCTATGCATTTTTAGTGCTTTTTGCATTTTGCAGATTTGCAGTACAGTCCATTTAACATGGTTTCTTATCGAACACGATCTGTATTGCAAATCTGCAAAATGCAAAAAGCACAAAAAATGCATAGGTGTAAATTAGGCCTAAAACATTTTTGTAACTTGGTACTTGGTATAATCCCTCTGCTGGTGGTCTCACTTCAAAAGTGATTTTAGACTTATGATAAGATTGTAGCTAGTTGGTTATCCATGCCAATCAACGCATTTTCAGATGGAGGATTTTATTAGCAGTGTTTGCATTACTTTTCTAACAGGTTTACTTCAGGGTTAATCTTTTTTTTTTTTTAAACAACATTTTCAAAATTGTTAAAAGTTCCCTTTCTAACTAACATTTGGCCTCATATTGCCTTGACTATTTTCATGGGAAGTACAACACACTCTGGGGTTGATTTACTACCTGGAGGTGTTCTGTACACATAGTGTGTACTGACCACTCCCCAGAGTGGGGATCGGAATATTTCCAATTGAGGTAATCCGAAAGTTTCGTGCAGATCCTGGAAGTGGATAATATTTGAAGATGTGACAAATTTGTGTAATCTCAAAACTTCTAGTGAAGCCTATACTCTGAATGACTTTGGGGAGACCCATGCTAGGTAAAAAGCAGGGTTTTTAAGGAAGGAGAGGGTTGTGTGGGGATTGTAAGTGGTGCTTAAATTTAAGCCTAAAATTAAGCTTATCCCAAAGAGATATAAAGTGTTTATACACAAATCAGGACAATCTTTAGAGCGTAGCCATAGTAGATCTGAGACCGATAAGGGATCACAGTCAGCTGCTTCTATCATCACCCATAAGGGTGTTTCTTGTGTTGCATGATATTTGGGTAAGCTTGCAATATGAGTTGCTTTGTAGTATGATGCAAAGTTGGGAAAGTCAAGGCCACCTTTAGATTTGGGAAGATATAATGTGTGGAAGGGTATATGTGGTTTGGAGGATCTCCATACAAATCTTTCTTCGCCCTTTTTTGGATTAGTCATATAAAGTAGGCAGGAATTGGGATTGGTAGGACAAATATAGTAATTTGGGTAGGATCAACTTTTTTTTGTATTAATTCTACCTAGCCAAGATAGTGGAAGGTGTGACCATTGTTTCATTACATTTGTTACATGTTTTAGGGTAGATGGGTTGTTGGCTGAAATAGAAGCTGTGAATTCCTAGGTATGGGATTGTTTTCTCCGTCCGGGTAAAGGAAAGTGCTTTTTTTACTGTGTCTATTTCTCTCTCAGATAGGGATCTATTTAGTGCTAGGCAGTTTTTTTAGGATTGATTATTAGTCCCGAGATGTTGGCAAACCTACTAAGGATAGGTAAGAGATTGGGACCTGAGACCTGAGGAGATGATAAAAATAGTAAAATGTCATCTGCGAATAGGGATGAGCCGAACACCCCCCCCGGTTTGGTTTGCACCAGAACCTGCGAACAGACCGAAAATTTGCGCAAACTTTAGAACCCCATTAAAGTCTATGGGACTTGAACTGTGAAGTGGCACGTGTTTCCCGTATGTAGAACAGTCCCTGCACAAAATAACATTTCTAACAGAAAAAAAGTCATTTAAAACTGTTTGCGGTTTTAATGTAATGTCTAGTACTGGCAACATGGATGAAAATGATTGAGACAATAGGCATGGGTAGCCCCCCCCCCCCCCCCTGCCCATTACCAGCCCCTTTGGGTCTTGTACGGATATTAAGGGGAACCCCGTACCCAAATTAAAAAAAGGAAAGGCGTGGGGCCCCCAGGCCCTATATACACAGAACAGCAGTATACAGGCAAACAAGACAGGGACTGTGTAGGTTTGTTGTTAAGTAGAATCTGTTTGTAATTTTGAACTAGTTCATTTTTAAAGTGTAGCTCCAGTCAAAAAATCTATTTTTAAGCTTTTTGGAAAAAATAGGGAAGGGTTATCACACCTGTAACATTTTTTTTCTATTTGTGCACCTCTTCAGAAGATTTCACCTCACTTTCTGTCCCAATGACCAATGTTTTTTTTTAAATTTGGGGTTTTTAGTAAAACAAGGATTGGGATAAAGCATCAGTGGAGAGGAGACACATTTTTCCCATATCAACTCTTAAAGGAAAGAATTTCCCTTCCTAGGGGTAGATTTCATCTCACTTCCTGTTGTCACCTTCCGTTTGCAAGTAGGAGATGTTTGTAAGTTGGATGTTTGAAAGTAGGGGCCTGCCCTATATGCTCTGCAGAAACTTGGGCCTAAGGTGTTGCCACAAGTTATAACTGTAAGCCCTCAAAGTGACTATTCGTAGGTGCTTGAGCAACCTGCTGTGAACTATTATATCAAGAATTGTAATTATATGCCATTGTTGAGCAGTGGTAGAAAAATTGGGCCTTTGGTGGTGGTGGTGGTGTTGGTGCCACAACACTGTAAGTCCTCACAGTTACTCTCGGTGGGCAGTGGAATGGGAAATATTATATCAAGAATTGCAATTACATGTACCTGTCAAACACCTCACAGAAACTCTAGTTGGAGAGCAGGAATGAGCCCTGCTGCAAAGTATTGCATCAAAAATGCTGCAATGCTGTGTGTGCAGCTGCTGTAGCATGGTCAACGTTGAGTTCCACCTGGTGGGCATGTCACAGATTAGGCGGTTCTTGGGCAGGTTCAATTCCTTTTGGAGCTCAGCCAGCCGAGCACTGGCATTATATGACCGGCAGAAATACAAACAGACTTTCCTGGCCTGCCTCAGAAGATCCTGTAAGTCGGGGTACCTGCCCGAGAACCGCTGCACCACCAAGTTAAGGACATGAGCTACACAGGGCACATGGGTCAGTTGTCCCCTTCGGAGGGCCGAGAGGAGGTTGGTGCCATTGTCGCAAACCACAATTCCTGGCTTAAGCTGGCGTGGCGTCAACCACCTTTCAGCCTGCCCCTGCAGAGCTGACAGAATATCTGTGTGTCTCCTGTCCCCCAAGCACACCAGCACAAGCACTGCATGGCATCTTTTTGCCTGCGTACTTGCGTAGCCCCTTGAATGCCTATGGAGCACCGCTGGTTCCAAGGACAAAGCACAAGAAGAGGCCATGGAGGAAGAAGAAGAGGAGGGGTGGAGGAGAGAGGTGTGTCACAATCACCAGTAGTAGCATTTTGGAGGCGTGGTGGCAGAACAACCTCCAACACTACTGCACCTTGTCTTTCATCCTTCCCAGCTGCCATAAGAGTCACCCAATGCGCAGTGAAATATAGGTAACGTCTCTGTCCATGCCTGCTAGACCATGAGTCAGCGGTAATATGCATCTTACTACTGACCGCCCTGTCCAGCGAGGCATGGACATTGCCTTCCACATGCCGGTAGAGAGCTGGAATCACCTTCCGTGAGAAAAAGTGGCGTTTGGGAACCTGCCACTGAGGAACCACACATTGCGCAAACTCACGGAAGGGGGCCGAGTCTACCAACTGAAAAGGCAGCAGTTGAAGTGCTAGCAATTTAGCCAAGCTACCATTCAAACACTGGGCATGTGGATGGCTGGGAGTGAACTTCTTTGGACGGTCCAGCAGCTGGGGCAGGGAAATTTGCCTGAGACAATTGGACATCGGTGTACCGCTAGCAGATTGCCCGTAAGTACTTGGCTGTGATATACCTAATACCTGACATATCTCATTCTACACCTTCATTCCTTTGAGATGATTTGCCAGCATTTTTGCTAATAGTTTTATGTCAAGGTTTAGAAGGGAAATGAGGTGATAATTTGTGCAGGATGTATTATCGGAGTTAGGCTTGGGTATCATACAGATAATTACCATCAGCAATTATTGTCTAAAGGAATATCCTTCTAGTATTATATTAAAAGCTTTGGCTCTGAGTGGAGATAAGGTCTCTGCAAATGTATGATAATATATGGCTGAAAAAACATCAGGGCCTGTTATTATTGTTTTCGCTACATCATCCCTTGTGATGGGCACTTGAAGATGAGATCTTTGGGTCTGCATTAATTCAGGAAGATTTAATTGGAAGCAAAAGGAGTCTGCTTCAGTAGGGTTAAATTCTTTCATTGCAGAGTATAAAGAGGCTAAATGGGATCGGAATTTATGGACTATTTTAACAGGGTTGCAGGTGTAATTATCCTTTGACAATTTGAGTCGGATTGGTTTAGTTTGTTTAGAGCATTCAAAGCACGTGGCAAGTAAGTGTCAGGTTTATTAGCCTTCATATAGAAGGCATGTCTAAAAAGGCGCAAGGATTCATCTCCATTTTCTGTGAGGAATAGATCATATTCCAGACGGGCCTTTTCTAATTACGTTTTTGTGGCTGAGGAGGGGTTAACTTGGAAGATTACAAAAGCAGTGTTGTATTCTAGCTCTAATTTTTCTTCAAGATTTCTTTGTTCATGCTTAAACATTGCAGATTTTTGCTGAAATACCCCATGTAGCACTGGCCTATGTGATTCCCAGAGAGTTAGTGGAGAAATTTCAGGGCAGGTGTTGTGTATCAGATATTCTTTTAGGGCTTGTTCGATTATTAGGCGATGAGATGGGTTTTTAAGCAAGATGTTGGGGAGGTACCAAGACGGGTCATGTCCTTTAGGTATAGTGGAGGCTATAGTAGTATAGACCGTGCTATAATTTGACCAGGGGATTGGAATTATGTTTGATGTGAGAATCTCAGGTATCATACCAACAGTTAGAAATATATGGTCAATACCTGAGAAGGTTTGGTGTGGGTGCGAGTGATAACTATATTTTCACTTAGCCGGGTTCATTTCTCTCCAAGAGTCAGCTAAGTTGTGTCTCAAGAGAAGTTGTGAAAAGGATTGCTTGAATGGGCTTCTTGGTGGGATAAATAGTGATTTATCTAGGAAAGGTAGGAGGACCTGGTTCAACTCTACACACATGATTATTGTTCCCATCTTGTGTGTGGATACTACTTGTAGAAGGTGTGATAGAAAAGGTGTTGGTTGTTTATTTGGAGCATAATATGAGAAAACTGTGATTGCTGTGTTGATAATGTGTCCCGTGAGAATAATATATCTCCCGTCGGGTTCTTTCATTTCGGATTAAGGCGTAAATTGGATAGAGCAGTGAAAAACTATAAGGGTTCCGTGCTGTTTGGTGGTAGCTGAACCGTGTAAATTTGCAGATAAGAGGAGCTCATAAATTTGGGTGTGGAGCTCACTGTACAGTGAATTTCCTGTAAGCATACTATACTGTATATACATTCTGTGTTTGAAAGAAATGGAACGCTTTAGTGCGTTTCTGTGGTATATTAATACCCTGAACATTCAGGGACAGCATGTTTTAGAGTGCCATGATAGGTGATAAGGGAGATGGTATACTTCTCACAAATTTATGACTGGATGAATCAATCCAAGTGAACAAGAAGGAGGGGTAGGCGAAGGTGGACCGAGGATGATCTAAAGAAAGCGAAAAACATGTAACATATGAGGTAAGATATAATACTTCAAGAATACATTTTTGAAGAAATACAAGTGTTGCTGTGATAAGGGAAAAAACTCCCTATCAGGGGAAAAAGGGCAATCGTCCACATATTAATAGTGAGCGATCGAGGAATGCAAAGTGGGCCACACTCAACTACCGTGTGAAGAGGAAAAGCCCTATAAAAAGGAACATCATTAACCACTTGCCGACCGCCGCACGACGATATACGTCGGCAGAATGGCACGGGCAGGCATATTGGCGTATATATAAGTCCATGCCTGCCCGCGGGTGGGGGGCCCGATCGGGCCCCCCCCCGGTGCCTGCGGCGGTCGGCATTCGTTCGGGAGAGATCAGGGATGAGGGGACGGCCATTCATTCATGGCCACCCCCTCGCGATCGCTCTCGACGAATGGAAATCCCCCGTGACATCACTTCCTCTCCTGTAATGTAAACACAGGAGAGGAAGTGATGTATTCTCTCCTCCGTGTCGGTATTTTCCGTTCCGACACGGAGGAGAGCGGATCGGTGAGTTGCACCAACACTCTACACACACAGTAGAACATGCCAGGCACACTCACACCCCCCCTTTACCCCCCGATCACCCCCCCAATTACCCCTGCCCCCCAGTCACAGTGACACCAATGTCATTTTTTTTTTTTTTTTTTTTTTTTTTGCATTGGTGTCATTTGTGACTGTAATAACTGTTAGGGCAGTTAGAGTTAGCCCCCTTTAGTTCTAATGTACCCCCCTAACCCCCCCAATAAAGGTTTAACCCCGTGATCACCCCCCGTCGCCAGTGTCACTAAGGCTGGGTTCACATTGCAGCGGTTTATGAGAACGAATGTGATTCGCACCGCACTGCAGTGCAAATCACATCCGATCTCTGTGCGATTCGAGTTCAGCCATTCGCCGCACCCGCCGCACCCGCCACACCCGCCGCACCCGCCGCAAATTCGCACGGGACCCTTTTTTTGGCCCGCAGCAGAATCGGATCGCATGGGTGTTCACACCATGCGATCCGAGTTTGCAGATCGCACTGCGATATGCGAACTGATCTGGGGGTGTCAGTAACATTTCACTGACACTCCCAGCAGTTCGCATAGGGCAGTGTGAACTGCCGCCGGGAGGCATGCGATGCGGGAACCCGCCGCGGATTCGCGGCGTTTCCGCATCGCTCCAGTGTGAACCCAGCCTAATAAGCGATCATTTTTCTGATCGCCGTATTAGTGTCACAGGTGACGCTAGTTAGGCAGGTAGGTATTTAGGTTCGCCGCAGCTTTTTATAGCGCCAGGGACCCCCATATACTACCGCATAAAGCCCCCTGATTGCCCCCTAGTTAACCCTTTCACCAGTGATCACCATATAACTGTTACAGGTGACGCTGGTTGGTTAGTTATTTTTTTATAGTTTCAGGGCACCCGCCATTTATTACCTAATAAAGGTTTAACCCCCTGATCACCCGGCGGGTGTCATTTGTGACTAATAACTGTTAGGGCAGTTAGGGTTAGCCCCCTTTAGTTCTAAGGTACCCCCCTAACCCCCCCAATAAAGGTTTAACCCCGTGATCACCCCCCGTCGCCAGTGTCACTAAGGCTGGGTTCAGATTGCAGCGGTTTGAGAACGGATGTGATTCGCACCGCACTGCAGTGCAAATCACATCCGATCTCTGTGCGATTCGAGTTCAGCCATTCGCCGCACCCGCCACACCCGCCGCACCCGCCGCAAATTCGCACGGGACCCTTTTTTTGGCCCGCAGCAGAATCGGATCGCATGGGTGTTCACACCATGCGATCCGAGTTTTCAGATCGCACTGCGATATGCGAACTGATCTGGGGGTGTCAGTAACATTTCACTGACACTCCCAGCAGTTCGCATAGGGCAGTGTGAACTGCCGCCGGGAGGCATGCGATGCGGGAACCCGCCGCGCATTCGTGGCGTTCCCGCATCGCTCCAGTGTGAACCCAGCCTAATAAGCGATCGTTTTTCTGATCGCTGTATTAGTGTCACAGGTGACGCTAGTTAGGCAAGTAGGTATTTAGGTTCGCCGCAGCTTTTTATAGCGCCAGGGACCCCCATATACTACCGCATAAAGCCCCCTGATTGCCCCCTAGTTAACCCTTTCACCAGTGATCACCATATAACTGTTACAGGTGACGCTGGTTGGTTAGTTATTTTTTTATAGTTTCAGGGCACCCGCCATTTATTACCTAGTCTCACTAGTGTACCCCTAAATTTAGGGGTGTCTACTTTCCAAAATGGGGTCATTTGGGGGGGGTTTGTGCCATCTTGGCATTTTATGGCCTTCAAAACTGTAACGCCCTTAGAAAGCCTGAAGGCGGTGCTTGGTTTTCGGGGCCCCGTACGCGGCTAGGCTCCCAAAAAGTCCCACATATGTGGTATCCCCGTACTCAGGAGAAGCAGCAGAATTTATTTTGGGGTGTCATTTCACATATGCCCATGGCATGCGTGAGCAATATATCATTTAGTGACAACTTTGTGAAAAAAAAAAAAAAAAAAAAAAAGTTTGTAATTTTCCCGCAACTTGTGGCAAAATATAAAATATTCCATGGACTCAACATGCCTCTCAGCAAATAGCTTGGGGTGTCTACTTTCTAAAATGGGGTCATTTGTGGGGGTTTTGTGCCATCTTGGCATTTTATGGCCTTCAAAACTGTAATAGGTAGTGAGGAGTGAAGTCAAATATTTACGCCCTTAGAAAGCCTGAAGGCGGTGCTTGGTTTTCGGGGCCCCGTACGCGGCTAGGCTCCCAAAAAGTCCCACATATGTGGTATCCCCGTACTCAGGAGAAGCAGCAGAATTTATTTTGGGGTGTCATTTCACATATGCCCATGGCATGTGTGAGCAATATATCATTTAGTGACAACTTTGTGAAAAAAAAAAAAAAAAAAAAAAAGTTTGTAATTTTCCCGCAACTTGTGGCAAAATATAAAATATTCCATGAACTCAACATGCCTCTCAGCAAATAGCTTGGGGTGTCTACTTTCTAAAATGGGGTCATTTGTGGGGGTTTTGTGCCATCTTGGCATTTTATGGCCTTCAAAACTGTAATAGGTAGTGAGAAGTGAACTCAAAAATTTACGCCCTTAGAAAGCCTGAAGGCGGTGCTTGGTTTTCGGGGCCCCGTACGCGGCTAGGCTCCCAAAAAGTCCCACATATGTGGTATCCCCGTACTCAGGAGAAGCAGCAGAATTTATTTTGGGGTGTCATTTCACATACGCCCATAGCATGTGTGAGCAATATATCATTTAGTGACAACTTTGTGTAAAAAAAAAAAAAAAATTTTTTTTTTGTCATTATTCAATCGCTTGAGGCAAAAAAATAAAATATTCAATGGGCTCAACATGCCTCTTATCAATTTCCTTAGGGGGTCTACTTTCCAAAATGGGGTCATTTGGGGGGGTTTTGTACTGCCCTGCCATTTTAGCACCTCAAGAAATGAGATAGGCAGTCGTAAACTAAAAGCTGCGTAAATTCCAGAAAACGTACCTTAGTTTGTAGATGTGACAACTTTTGCGCAAACCAATAAATATACAATTATTGACTTTTTTTTTACCAAAGACATGTGGCTGAATACATTTTGGCCTAAATGTATGACTAAAATTGAGTTTATTGGATTTTTCTAATAACAAAAAGTAGAAAATATCATTTTTTTTCAAAATTTGCGGTCTTTTTACGTTTATATCGCAAAAAATAAAAATCGCAGAGGCAATCAAATACCATCAAAAGAAAGCTCTATTTATGGGAAGAAAAGGACGCAAATTTTGTTTGGGTACAACATTGCATGACCGCGCAATTACCAGTTAAAGCAGCGCAGTGCCAAAGTGTAAAAAGACCTCTGGTCATTTACCAGCAAAATGGTCCGGTCTTAAAGTGGTTAAGATGTAAAGAAACATAGTCTGCACGGCCATAAATAGATGTTAGGTTAATAGCTCCGGTTGATCATATAAGGAGAGGTGTGGGTTAAATAACCTGATTTTTACTTACTACCGACAATAGCAAGTTATATTGGGGGTTTTATATGAGAGGATTGGGGGTAGGAAAATTGGGGGTGGAATAGGGATGGGTGAGCAAGTGGAGCCATATCTGCCCAGAAATACAATTATGAACTTAGTTAACATAATCATATTGATATAATAGTGGGAGAAGAGGAGGATGACATCTAGTCTAACCTGCAACAACTAAAACTGCATATAAACGTATTGAATCGATAACAATTGTGTAATTATTATAAACATATATAATCAGAATGTGAACAGGTGGACAAAGTTAATACCTAGAATGAGTGGTGAATCTAGAATGGATAAAGAGGTAAGTGATTAGTAACCGGTATACTAAGGACTATTAGATAATAGGGTGTGTCTCTACATGTTGTATTGAGAGAGAACGTTCTATTTAGTATCATGTTTAGTCTATAAAGTAATATAAGGAAAAAAATGATTGCAAGGATGCTAGCTAACCAAGTAATAACACTAATGCCCTGTACACACGGCTGGACGGACTAGGTTCGACGGTCTTCCCGATGGACTTTCGGCGGAGGTCCGACAGACTTTCTGAACGAAACGGACTTGGCCACGCACGACTGGACTAAGTCCATTCGAAAGTCTGTTCGTTTTGAACGTGATGACGTAAACGGAACTAAACAAGGAAGTTCAATAGCCAGTAGCCAATAGCTGCCCTTGCGTTGTATTTGGTCCATCCGACTAGCACACAGGTGAACGGTTTTCCCGATTTTTAGTCCGCTGGACTTGAGTCCGTTGGAAAGATTTGAAACCTGTTTTATTTCTAGGTCCATCTGACTTTTAGGAAAAAAAAGTCTGGTGGAGCCCACACACAATCGAATTGCCGACGGATTCCGGTTCGCCGGACCAAGTCTGGCGGAAAGCCCGATTGTGTGTACACGGCATTAGGAGTCTTTCCAGAATGAGTTTCAAAATTAGACAACATGGAATGTTTCAGGAATAAGCCTTGTTTAACTATGCGATGGCCTTTCATCGTCTGAACTCTGAATGAGCGGGTGAAGAAGTAAAGAGATCAGGAGTAACCGGGGGTAGCATACGTTGTCAGTCCATGGAGTCGTCTTGATCCAAAGGAGGGGAGAGGCTAAACAAATTCTCTTACAGGCATGTTGGTTAACGTTATTCTCAGAAGATTGGGAAGGATTGCATGAGGAAGAAGAGGTTGACATTCTGAAAGAAGAGTTGGTAACGTGTGAGTCTTCCACTAGATGTAGGTCTTGTAGTGCCTGTTGTACATCTTCTGAAGATTTACACGTAAACTTTGAGCCCTGGTATGTAAAACGCATGGAAAACGGGAATCCCCATTGAAGAGTGATATGATGGTTTTGCTGTAAGGTGAGGTTTAATTGAACACCATTTATTAATGGTCAGTTGGGATAAGTCAGTGAATAGTTGATAATTATGACTCTGGAAGGTTAAGGCATTTTTTTTCCCGGGCTGCTGCTAATAATTGCTCTTTCATGCAATAGTAATTAAATTTTGCGATTATATCACGCGGAGGGCCATCTGTTTTTTGGGCATGAGGGCCTGATGGACTCTGTCCATTTCCAGGCGTTCTATTGGTAAAGCCGGTTGGAGGTCTTGAAATAGGGCCGTTATGGTTGATTGCAAATCAATTACTGTTTCTGGGATTCCTGTTTTGTGGAGGTTGGAATGTCTGGCTCTGTTCTCATAGTCTTCCAGCCTGGATTGTAGTATTATATTTTCTTCTTTGAGATTTTCCATTTCCGCCATATTATCTTGTGCTTAAATTTCAGTATCATCCACTCTAAGTTCTAATGCTGCTGTACAGTTACCCAGTTCTCTTATTTATTTCTTTTGTGAGACTATTTGTAATTTGCTCTAATGTTTGTTTCAGTGCTTTTTGCAGCATATGTTCAAATTGCTTTAAAAGTGTTGGGAGAGCAGAGAATTCTTGTGGAGAGTCTTCTGAGGGATAGAATTATGTGTCCGACTCACCTGGAGAGTTTGGTTGCAAACGTTTTTGCTTCTGTGTTGGAGAGCGTGCTGAGGTGATGTGTGAGGCAGGTGCCGGCGCCATTTTAGCTTCAGCCCGCGTTTGTTTCTCCTTGATGGAGGAGTTTTAAACTTGGTGTGGTTGCCTCCCAACACCATTTTATGTGTCCCAAACGGAGTTCCGGGGTTATGGGAGTAAGCAGGAGAAGAGGATGTGTTTTGTGCCGGCAGGTTCGTTCTTTACTGCGGCTTTTCCTCAGTCACGGTGCGGAGCTCTAGCAAAACATTACGGCTCTGTTAGAATCCGCGCATGCGTCCACGGTTTTACCCTATTCCAAACAGCTACATAGTCTCTTTAACTATTTATACATCATCCACTGTAGCAGATAAAATTACAAACCAAATCCTTTACCTTACCTTAAAAGTCATAAACTCCTAGGAGCTCACTGCATTCAAATTATAAAAGGTTTCCCTATGTTGCCTGGTTTTACAGTATAATAAAGCAAGCTAAGCCTAAGCCTACGTGGTTTAACTTTTCATTCAGCCTGTGATGATATATTAATTATAATCAAAGCATACTTCTGAAATAGGATTTAATTGTGCTTGTGATCTGGCACAGGAACAATAAACCTTCACTGTAATACCACTTTATTAGGGATTAGTGGAAGTTCAGAGCTACATACTTTAGGTCATATTTAAGGGAGGAAACTATTTTCTAAAACCATTTTTGGTCTTTTTTTTAATTTACATATCTGGCATAGATTTACTGGCCTTTGCTTCTGTTGGTTACTGCATTAAAAAAAAAAAAAAAACATCCCTCCCTTTGCTCTGAAATCCAGGGCGTTTAGCTTTGCAGAGGAAACTGCTTGGCAAATTATTTTGGAAAGCTCCATTTATTGTGTATTTTTCCCTAATTCACAAGGTGTTAGTTCATTTACTGTCTAAAAGTCTAAGCGACTTGGCAGCTTCTCCTACCCATCATAATGTTTAAAATATCCAGAGGAAGCCAGCTTTAAATAAGTATAATTGTCCTCTAATGCTTGAAGGAAGAAAGTGTTTGATACTAGTGTAAGAGAGGGTTTTGATGGGCTGGTAAAGTGAAATGTTTTGGAGATTTATTTCCCTGACAACATCTAATATTCTGAATTTTGAGACAAAATAACTTTGTATAAAATGAATGTTTATATGTTTTGTTTTTATTTTTTATGAAAAAGCACAGCTATGCTATAAAACTGTTCATTCATTCATACAACCCCTTTAACCACGTGGTGAAGGTATGGCAAGGGTATGACGAGGGTATGGCGAAGGTAAAACAAATCCTAACACCTAAATACAATTCTGCAACTTTGATATGTGTTAGTAAAACTGTACATATCATCACAACTACTTAATGTATGGATTATACCTTGTTTTTTTTCAGGATAAATTAGGCTTTCATTTGGTGGTAAATGGTAATAAATATCTCCAGATTTTTATTTATTTTTTATTATCAAAGGAAAACTGCCATAGCATAGTAAAAAAAATATTTTCTTAAAACAATTAGCTCTATATTTCTGCTATTACCATAACTTACCACCAAAGAACAACCCAATTCCACTGCTCTGTCTTGAATATTGCAATGATGTCACCAGGGGCATTGCTAGGTGGCAAAAAGACCAGGGGTTTCAGCCTACAGTCTGATGCTGGCACCAGGGGGGGTTCAAGGTGGTCATGATTTTTGGATGGGCGGTGGGGTTCTGTGGCAGGGGTAAGCTTACTTGCTGGTTGCTGCCTGGGGCTTACCAGTGCCCATCAATTTTGACCACTAATCTCAGCTACCTGACACACTCACCATTACACTGACCTACCTGACATACATCCATTGACCTCACCTACCTGACCTACATACACCGACCTTACCTACCTGACATAAATACACTGACCTACCTGACATACACACACCTACCTAACATACATACACTGACCTCGCCTACCTGACCTACATCATACACTGACCTACCTGACATACATACACCTACCTAACATACATACACTGACCTCACCTATCTGACCAAGATCATACACTGACCTATCTGACATACGTACACTGACCTACCTGACATACATACACCTACCTGACATACACTGACCTACCTGACATACATACACCTACCTAACATACACTGACCTACCTGACATACATACACCTACCTAACATACATACACCGACCTCACCTACCTCACCTACATCATACGCTGACCTACCTGACATAATACACTGACCTACCTGACATACATACACCTACCTGACATACACTGACCTACCTGACATACATACACCTAACTAACATACACTGACCTACCTGACATACATACACCTACCTAACATACATACACCGACCTCACCTACCTGACCTACATCATACGCTGACCTACCTGACATAATACACTGACCTACCTGACATACATACACCTACCGGACATACACTGACCTACCTGACATATATACACCTACCTAACATAAACTGACCTACCTGACATACATATACCTACCTAACATACATACACTGACCTTACCTACCTGACCAACATCATACACTGACCTACCTGACATACATACACCTACCTGACCTACATCATACACTGACCTACCTGACATACATAAACCTACTTAACATACACTGACCTACCTGACATACATAAACCTACAGCGTGCCCATCATGGGTCACAGCAGGCAGCCAGAGGAGGAGAGAAGACTGCTTGAATTTCATCTCCTGGACCTTGGAGCTCCGGTCTTTGTCCTGCACGTAGTTATACAAAGTAGAGCCCGCCGCCAAGTCCCAGCATGGCCAGCAGGTACAAGGCAGTATGGAGAAGACTCTTCTGCCTCCTACTGCATACTCCGGTGCCCATGATTGGACACACCGAGATCCAGAGCTCTTCACTCTGCCATCCGCTCCCAGCACAGCTTAGGTCATCAACACACCCCAGCAGGCTCCTCTTCCAGTTATCCTCATCCCCTCCTACAATCATCGGTGCAGTCACTGGCAGATCTTGCCTGATCTCTCCTCCGCTGCCCTGATCTTTCCAAGCAGGGAGCGGGGATCTCAGTGATGTGGCACAGAGGCATTGTAATTCCTGCCTTCTGGAGCCTCCAGCACCTATGATGGACGTCACACGTCCCGTGGTCCCGGCATTGGACCATAGCTCCAGAATGTGGGACCTGCTTTGTCACTCGGCCGCACTCGGCGGATCAGATCGTCCCCACATTAGTGGTGGCTGGTGGCGCTCTGGGCTTACAATTGGACTGTGCCTTCATGAGACTCTGGGCTTTTTGGGGACCCATTCGGGGTCCAGCCCCCCTAGCCCTCCCTCCCGATGCCTCTGGATGTCACACATGTGTGTGTTATTTGTATATAGTTGGGCTCAGAAATAAAAAACAATTGTGATTATATGGCACACTCAGGATTGGGCTATAAAATAGTATTTTTAAATAATTGTGACTGAGTCACACAAAAGGGCAGTATATCAAGTCCATTCTAATAAGTCCATGTAAGGATGACAAGGAGGCTATCCCTAGATGTTGCCGGCCTGGAAGAAGCTGGAATGGATGCTAAAATGAGAAGAAAACAAAAACCAGCACCTAAGTGTAGCAGTATTGCAATTTAATGTATAGAAAAGTATGAATGACACTCGCAAATGAGCGATAAAACCAGCATTGCATCTGCTATGTCCCAGGATGGTGCTCGCTGTCTGTGGCTCGCTTGAGCTGCATTCAATCCAGCCATGCTGGTGACTCCTAGCGCTTCCAGAGGACTTGGTGATGCTCAGCGATGTACAGAAATGCTCAAGGATGATGTCACTACCGGGTACAGGGTCAGCAGGAAGTGCGCGCTTTCAGAGCATGCGTGCTCCTTCCTCAGGCTCTGCTGGGGGCCATCTTAGAATAGGTATATATACACACACACTCACACACATAGGCGCTAGCTAACTTCCGGGAAGGGGAACCATGGAAACGAATAAACAAAGACCCTACTTTCTAAAAGACAGATAGTAATGCAGAATAATGATTAACAATGATACTTACAACAACCGACCAGTAAGATCATAACCGAATAACAAGAATAGATAATGTTTATATTAAAATTAAAAACATAAGAGTGTATGGTAACTACAGAGGTATATTATATATATATATGAAGACGAAAGCTCCAGACGTTGATATGCCATGTGACATTATTGAGCACTTGTCAACCAACGTCAATCTCCTTCCATCAGGGTTACCACAGGGTTGTGTACATTTGATCAACAAAGCTGCTCTTTCCAATGATTTGAAATTATTGCAATGTTTGAAGTTTGAAAAAACTATTAAAAACCCACCATATAAAAAAAAAAAAAATCCCCAACAGTGGCACAGTCAGCAAAAACAAAACATTTATTATAGGATCCAACCCTTCCATACTCTAACCCCCCACCCTTCTGCCCCTCACAAAATTGCCAGGAGAAGCCCTTTAATGCTTTCATGTGCAGTGGTTTAAAGCAGACAGTCAAATGGATTTGAATTTTACCAATTTCACGCTGCAGAACACACCACAGACACTGTAGGATGCATCCAAAGAGAACACAGAACATACAGAAGTGTGAGTCAAAATTGACACCCGCGTCTACCAGGGACATCTGCTGTACCTTAGGATGCAAAAGCACTCACATGGGTCTGGGCACTCTATAAAAGGCTTGCTTGGCATGGGTGAGCCAAACCTAAATGATTAAAACAGAATTGAAAACTGTAGTTCTAAAATATTTAATTTATATGCCAATAAACAAGGTGCTAATACTACGGCCTTTTCTGAGGTTTAAATACATCTGTATTTTATGGTTGATGAATTTACCATGTCTGAAGTACAGGCTTCTCTAACAACTTGCATTGCCCTCTTTTGTACATAACTACTCATTTCTTTGATCATCAGAAGGCATCATCAACAGCAACAGGCAAAAATACACTGGATTAGAAAACAAAACAGGGGCAGAGCTGAATGGTTCATAGAAATGTCTGCAGGCAAATGATCTAAATAGCCTGTTTAACCACCTCAATACAGTGCACTTACACCCCCTTCCTAATCAGACCAATTTTCAGCTTTTAGCGCTCTCACAGTTTACAATTACTCAGTCATGCAACACTGTGCCCATATGAAACTTGCGTCCTTTTTTTCAACACAAATAGAGCTTTCTTTTAGTGGTATTTAATCACTAGTGGGTTTTTTATTTTTTGTCCTATAAATAAAATAAAAAAAACTTAAATGTTGTGAAAAAAAATCCTTTTTCTTTGTTTCTGTCACAAAATTTAGCTAATTCGTAATTTTTCTTCATAAATTTTGGCCAAAATGTATACTGCTACATATCTTTGGTAAAAATAACCCACATTAGTGTATATTATTTGGTCTTTGTGAAAGTTATAGAGTCTTCAAACTATGGTGTCAATCACTGAAAATTGATCACATCTGATCAGGCCTTCAGTACATCAGGTGTATCTCATTTCTTGAGACACTAACAAGTCAGGAAAGTACAAATACCCCTCAAATTACCCCTTTTTAGAAAGTAGACATCCCAAGGTATTAAGTAAGTAGCATGGTGAGTTTTTTTAAGTTGTAATTTTTTCCCACAATTCTTTGCAAAGATTTTTTTTATTATTATTTACAAAATTGTCATATTATCAGGTTATTTCTCACACACAGCATATGCATGCAACAAATTACACCCCAAAATACATTCTGCTACTCTTCCCGAGTATGGTAATACTACATGTGTGAGACTTTTACATAGCCTGGCCACATACAGAGCACCAAAATTGAAGTAGTACCTTCAGGCGTTCTACAAGCAAAAATGACACATCTCATTTCACAGCCACCTATTACACTTTTGAAGGCCCTGGAGTACCAGGACAATGGAATTGACCATAAAATGACCCCATTTTGGAAAGCAAACACCCCAACATATAATCTGTGACGCATAATGAGTCTTTTGAATGGTTCATTTTTTCCCAGAAGTTTTTGGAAAATGTGAAACTCTTTTTTTTTTACACAAAGTTGTCAATTTATAAGATATTTCTAACACATAGCATGTATATAGCAAAAATTACACCCCAAAATACATTCTGCTACTCCTCCCGAGTATGACGATACCACATGTGTAGGACTTTTACACAGCCTGGTCACATAGAGAGGCCGAACATTGAAGTAGTACCTTCAGGCGTTCTAGGAGTATAAATGGCACATCTCATTTCATTCCTACCCATCACACTTTTGAAGGTCTTGGAGCACCAGAACAATGGAATTACCCACAAAATGACCCCATTTTGGAAAGCAAACACCCCAACGTTTATTCTATGAGGCATGGGCTGCAAATAGGTACTTGGATACTCTGATGGGCTGGTGACAGGTACTTGAGTACTCTGATGGCCTGGTGACAGGTACTCGGGTACTCTGATGGCCTGGTGACAAGTACTCAGGTACTCTGATGTCCTGGTGACAGGTACTCGGGTACTCTGATGGCCTGGTGACTGGTATTTGGGTATTCTGAAGGGTGGTGATAGGTACCCATATGGACTGTGACAGGTACTCGGGTACTCAGATGAACTGTGACAGGTACTCAGATGAACTGTGACAGGTACTCGAGCACTCAGATGGACTGGGACAGGTACTCGGATACTCTGATGGGCTGGGACAGGTACTCAGGTACTCTGATGGGCTGTGACAGGTACTCGGGTACTTTGATGGGCTGTGACAGGTACTCGGGTACTCTTATGGTCTGTGACAGGTACTCGGGTACTCTGATGGGCTGTGACAGGTACTCGGGTACTTTGATGGGCTGTGACAGGTACTCAGGTACTCTGATGGGCTGTGACAGGTACTCGGGTACTCTGATGGACTGTGACAGGTACTCTGATGGACTGGGAGTGACAGGTACTATGATGGGTGGTGACAGGTCCTCTTTATTGAGGGGGGGGCAATCAGTGGGATTGGTGTGTACACTGTAAGCGGTAACGATCGGTGTGTGAGGAGGAGAACCCAGTAACATCTTGTTACCGCGGTTTGTTTACATTTAGTGATCGGCTGTGAAACGATCACAGCCGATCACGTGGGTAAACAGATGGCCAATGGCTGTTTACCAGCGTCATTTGACGGCCGGCGGTCGGCACGTAGTTAAATTGTTACATACATTCTGAACATTAATGATAAACTATGCAGACTATGTAAGCCAAGGCTTCTCTTTATGTTTTTGTATTTAGTTTTATTGCTCTGTGCTTGTGTGTGTGCTGACTGGTGTCAGTGTGGATCTTATGTGGGCTACTATAGCAAAAAAGAGGGTTTCACCATGTCAGATAAGGGTGCTGTTGCCACATCCTTATTGTTTATTAAGAAAAAATAAATTCCCCCTTGGTTGGGACTTTGTAGGCAGCAAATACACAAGGAAATATGAAAAATGTACTTTATTAAATATTCATAAAATTATTCGGTCATACAGTGACTGATGGTTGCAAGGCATAGAAAGAATGCTGTACAAATACAAAAAAAGAGGATAAACAAGACAAAAAACACAAGTTACATGGAATGTATGGCAAAGAAATTGGTTGTTACTCTCCGGTAATATAATGATCTTCCGGTACCCCGGAGATCATTATATTACAGTATATACAGTAACCATCGGTCACTGTATGACCGAATCATTTTATGAATATTTAATAAAGTACATTTTTCATATTTACCTGTGTGTTTGTTGCCTACAACGTCCCAACGAAGAGGGAATTTCTTTTTTCTTATGTGGGCTACTGGCCAAAACTGCTGGCACCATGACAGCTCTGTGCTATCGTCATTTCCTGTCTTATTGGCTTAAGGTGAGACAAATGCAGAAGCATTTTCCTTAAAAGGTAACTCCACTTTTGTGGTGAAAAAAAAGTAGCAAATAAATAAAAAATAATATAGCGTATACCATTGCGACAAGTCATATTGTAGTTGAATGTAATTAAATATTGCCTTTCCTTTTCAATCTGAAGCCGCTGTAATTTTCTGTAAATGCAATATGGCTACATGGCCTTTTTCTGTACACAGAATGGTGCTCTGCAGCTGCACAGCTGACTGATAATTATGAAACCACTCCCACTCAGCACAGAGGAATAAACAGGGATTTCTTCAGAATAACAAAGGGTAGAAATGAACATAGAACACGCAGAGGGGAATTTTTTCTCAACAAAAGTGGAGTTACGCTTTAACCACACGCTGACCAGCTCACGCAGATATACTGCGGCAGGTCGGCTCTCCTGCTTGAATCACCGTACCTATATGGCGGCTCGTGCAGGTGCAGTTGCGGATGGGCGCTCCCGCTGCATGCTGCAGGAGTGTGCCTGCGGGTTGAGCTGACTTGATTTTCACTAGCAATTGCCTAGTAGAAAGGCAGAATGGGGATCTGCTAGTGTAAACAAGGCAGATCCCTGTTTTGACAGGGGACATGTCAGAGATCTACTGTTCCCAGTGATCAGGAACAGTGATCTCTGTCAATTTCCAGTGAGCCCATCCTCCCTACAGTTAGAACACACCTAGGGAATACACTTAACCCCTGTATTTACTAAAGGCAAAACAGCTGTGCACTTTGCAAGTGAAGTTGCACAATTTTTCCCCAGAAATGTGGTAAGGCTCTGCTGATTTCTATTATTCAATCATGTGCAAGCAAAAATGCTGTTTTTTTTTTCTTGCATCTGATTGGATATCTTTATAAAGTTAAGCTTTTTTCCACACTACTAAGCTCTGGGGAAAATGTACGCAACTTTTCTTGCAAAGTGCACACTCTATTTGACTTTAGTAAATCTTTGCCAATGTTTTCACAAACTTTCATATGATTGAACAATTATTGACATATTTCATGTCACCTTGGTCACTGGATTAAAGCAGAGGTCCACCCTAAAATGGACCTCCGCTCATCGGAATCCCCCCCCCCCTCCAGCGCCACAATCGGCACCTTTCAGGGGGGAGGGGGGTGCAGTTACCTGGATAATCCAGGTAACTGAACCCACTTCCGGGCTAGCTCTCTGCGGAAAGGGGCGTACGTTACGCCCCTTTCCGCAAGCGCCCGCCCCCTTCAGCAAGTACCCCGCTGCCTGCTGGGAAACACACAGCTCCCAGAGGCAGCGGGGACCGCCCGGATTGCGCCGCGCGGCTCGCGCATGCGCAGTAGGGAACCGGGAAATGAAGCCGAAAGGCTCCATTTCCTGATTCCCATACCCAAGATGGCGGCGGCAGGACCCGATAGACGAGCGAGCGATCGGCTTCGGGTGCCGACATCACGGGCGCGCTGGACAGGTAAGTGTCACTATTTAAAAGTCAGCAGCTGCAGTATTTGTAGCTGCTGGCTTTTAAAAAAAAAAAAAAAAAAACACGGAGTCCCGGTGGACTCCCGCTTTAAAGTAACTGAATGCCTTTGTGGCTTTAAATGCTGGGGATAGTTCCTATCATTTGACTTGAAGAAAATACTTGGTTATTGGTATGGAAATGTTCTTATTTGGATTAGTAGTGTCTTCATTTGGCTTAGCACACACGGTTGGAGAATCCGTCGGAATGTGTCCTATCGGACCGTGTTGTCGGATAATCCGACTGTGTGTGGTATGCATCGGACTCATTCCGTCGGAATATCTGTCGGACCCAATTTTCCAACTTGTTGGAAATATTTCCCGACCAACTGGGCCGATCGGACATACTCCGATCATGTGTAGAGAATTTTGATCGGACCAAGTGCCACGCATGCTCAGATCAAATTCCTACATCAAAGCTATTGGCTACTAGCCTGAACGTAGTCCCATCGCAACAAAACTACGTCATCACGTTCTGAAAGATCGGATTTTTCGACAATTTGTCCGACCGTGTGTATGCAACAGTTTCGGACAAGATCCGACGGACAAAATCCGGCGGATTTGGTTGTCGAAATCTCTGACCGTGTGTACAGGGGCTTAAGGTAACCGAGTTGCCTATGTGGATTATAAAGCTGGGGTATGGTGTCATCATTTGAACTTAGGAAGCCACTTTTTAAAGCAGAACTATAGGCAAAACTTTTTTTCATCTTGGATAGAACAAACATGGGTTATAACCCCTTTCAGATTTTTTTTTCATCTGTGTCCCATTGTGGAGATTTCCCTTCACTTTCTGTGCCATAGCCAAATGGGAACTGGGAGGAAATCCCTGAAAATTAAGGGAATTCATTGGGGACCCCCAGGTCACCAAAACTAGTGTTCCCATTGGAAGATTTCCCCCCTAATACTTTTCTGGGGACAAAATGTAGGATTTTCCTTTACTTTCACTTTCAATGATAATTGTAAACAGGGCAAATAGAGTGGGTGAATCTCCTTAACGGGGACACAGACAGCAATAAAGCTTGACCAATGTTCTAATCCCTGTGCCCTCTATCCAAAACCCTAAATTTTTTTTGCCTTTAGTTATACTTTAAGTTCCCGTAAACCCCTGCTGGAACATTGATGCAAATACCTTTTTTTAAGCACTTGCCAACCATCATTGTACTGTGGCAGGTTGGCTCTATTACGCGGATCGCCGTAGGTGTATGTCTCTTTGTGCAATAGATACAGTGGGCTCGTGCACGTTTCTAATGTCAGTGGTCCCAAAAAAGTGTCAAAAGTGTCTAATCTGTCCACCGCAATGTCGCAGTCCTGCTAAAAATCGCTGATCACCGACATTACTAGTAAAAAAAACAACTTATAATAAAAATGGCATAAATCTGTTCCCTATTTTGTAGGCGTGATAACTTTTGCGCAAACCAATTAATATACGCCTTTTGATTTTTTTTACCAAAAATATGTAGTAGAATACATATTGGCCTAAACTGATGAAGAAAATCATTTTTTTTACTTTTTTGGTGGGAATATTTTTTATAGCAAAAATTTAAAAAATCATGTTTGTTTTTTTCAAAATTGACAGTCTTGTTTTTTGTTTATAGCACAAAAAATAAAAACCGCAGAGATGAGTCAAATACCACCAAAAGAAAGCTCTATTTGTGGGACAAAAAGGACATACATTTTGTTTGGGTACAACGTTGCACAACCGTGCAATTCATAGTTTCATAGTTTCATAGTTAGTAAGGTTGAATAAAGACACCAGTCCATCCAGTTCAACCTGTGTGAGTGTCTACCCCTATCCCTGTACATTGCACACTCACATTGGTCCCTACCCTCAAGGAGCCCACAATCTAAGGTCCCTATTCATATACTAAGGCCAACTTTGGACAGAAGCCAATTAACCTACCTGCATGTCTTTGGCGTGTGGGAGGAAACCGGAGTACCCGGAGGAAACCCACGCAGGCACAGGGAGAACATGCAAACTCCAGGCAGGTAGTGTCGTGGTTGGGATTTGAACCAGCAACCCTTTTTACTGCTAGGTGAGAGTGCTAACCACTACACCACTGTGCCGCCCGGCTTTAATTGTTAGTTAAAGCGATGCAGAGCCATATTGCAAAAAAATGGCCTGGTCATTAAGGGGGCAAATCCTTCTGTTCCTTCCTGATGGGCACATGTGGTTGCATTTGATGGGCACAATGGCTGCAATTGATGGGCACAGTGGCTGCATTTGATGGGCACAATGGCTGCATATGATGGGCACAGGGAGACTGCAATTGATGGGAGGGGGGTTCAGTATTTTTCAGTTTGTTTGCGCCCCCCCCAAAAAAAAATTGCGTTGGGTGTGCAGTCAGAGGAAGTTGATTGCGTAGGTTCCATCTGTACCATGGGTGGTGACCTAGCAACACATTGATCTTGTACCATTGTGAGAGCATTTTATCATTGCTATTTACTTGTCTTTTGATGGTCAGTGCATTCCAGTCTTTCAAAGAAAGCAGGGTGCTATTAGAGTCAATAAAGGCTGGAGTAGCACCTGGTCCCCTGACCTATGAAAGTAGCAAAGCATAGGCTCTATGCTGTGGCTTGTATTTTACAATTGGTCACAGTATGAAGACTGTGGTATTGTGTTGTTTTGCAAGTTATATAGATTGCACATAGCAATATCTGCTGTCTGTTATAAATAAAGGCCATAAACATGATTTAGAGTGGGCGCTTTCGTCCGGGAGGCCGTCCCTGGACGTCCTAATGTTTACTTCCGCAATGCGCGCGGCCGCGGGCGCGCATCGGGGAAGTACTGTGTTTGCCGTGTCCCCCGGGGACAGGCAAACACAGATAGCTGTAAACGGCCAATCACAGCGGCCGTTTACAGCGCGATCGGCGTGTCCAATGGGAGATGATCTCATATGTAAACATATGAGATCATCTCTCAGCGCCGCTCTCCCTCCTCACACAGACAGTGTGAGAGGGGAGAGATGAACGGCTGCAGCGGCGTGTAAAAAAGTGTAAAAAAAAAGTGCCATCCTGCCCCAGTGCCATCCTGCCTCAGTGCCATCCTGCCCTAGTGCCATCCTGCCCCAGTGCCATCCACCCCAGTGCCATCCACCCCAGTGCCATCCACCTCAGTGCTACCTGCCCCCAGTGCCACCTGTTAGTGCCATCTGTCCCCAGTGCCACCTGTTGTCAGTGCCATTTGTCCCCAGTGCCATCTGTCATCAGTGCCATGTATAAGTGCCATCTGTCATCAGTGCCACATGTCATCAGTGCCACATAGTGCCATCTGTCATCAGTGCCACGTATTAGTGCCATCTGTCATCAGTGCCACGTATCAGTGCCATTTGTCATCAGTGCCACCTGTCAGTGTCACGTGCCATCTGTTGTCAGTGTCACGTGTCATCAATGCCACTTATCAGTGCCATCTGTCATCAGTGTCACGCGCCATCGGTGCCACGTATTAGTGCCATCTGTTACCGGTGCCACGTATTAGTGCCATCTGTCATCGGTGCCACATATTAGTGCCACGTATTAGTGCCATCTGTCATCAGTGCCACGTATTAGTGCCACGTGTCATCAGTGCCACGTATAAGTGCCACGTGTCATCAGTGCCACATATTAGTGCCAGCTGTCATCAGTGCCACATATTAGTGCCATCTGTCATCAGTGCCACGTGTCATCAGTGCCACGTATAAGTGTCATCATTGCCACGTATCAGTGCCATCTGTCATCAGTGTCACGTGTCATTGTCCTGGTGCTTCAAAAGTGTAATAAGTAGTCAACAAGTTAGATGTGTAATTTATACTCCTAGAACACATGATGGCGCTCCCTGCATGTTGGGCCTCTCTATGTGGCCAGGCTGTGAAAAAGTACCACACATGTGGTATTGTAATACTCAGGAGGAGTAGCAGAATTCTTTTGGGGTGTCATTTGTGGTATACACATGCCATGTGAGAGAAATAACCTATTACAATGACAATTTTGTGGAGAAAAATAAAAAAAATGAAAAATCTTAATTTTGCAAAGAATTGTGGGAAAAAAATGACAACATAAAAAAGCTCACTATGCCTCTTACTAAATACCTTGGAATGTCTAATTTCCAAAAAGGGGTCATTTGGGGGGTATTTGTACTTTCCTGGCTTGTTCGGGTCGCAAGAAATGAGATAGGCCACCAGTACATCAGATGTGATCAATTTTGTGTGATTCGCACCACAGCTTGTGGACTCTCTAACTTTCACAAAGACCAAATAATATCCACTAATTTGGGTTATTTTTACCAAAGATATGTAGCAGTATAAATTGTGGCCAAAATTTATGAAGAAAAAATTAATAATTTGCATAATTCTGTCACAGAAACAAAGAAATATGCGTTTTTTTTTCGAAATTTTCGCTCTTTTTTCATTTATAGCGCATAAAATAAAAACCTCAGAGGTGATCAAATACCACCAAAAGAAAGCTCTATTTGTGGGGAAAAAAGGACAAAAAATTCATTTGAGTACAGTGTTGCATGACTGAGTAATTGTCATTCAAAGTGGGAGAGCACCGAAAGCTGAAAATTGGTCTGGGCAGGAAGGGTGTTTAAGTGCCCAGTAAGCAAGTGGTTAATACAATAACACACATTGATAAGATTGTTTATATTAGTAGATCTCTTTCAAATATATACTGTAGCTAAAAAAATGAAAACTACTATAGCTCCTGCAGAATATTGTATAACGGAAAGAAAAGTGTTATAAGCAGAATCTCACAAATGGAAAAGCGGACGATAAATGCATTATATTTATAATATTGTATTATATTTTTGCCAAATAGTCACACACTAGAAGCCTCATTCTATGTTTCCTAAATACATTGCTTCTGTGTGGAATACCACCCTTCTGTCAGAAAGTGTCACATGACTTTCTATAAAATTATGAATATTTATGTGCAGTCACAAAATAATTAACTTGTCAAAAGGAGGAAAAAAGCATTTCATCTGAGGCCTCAAGGAGCTACTCTAGTGGAAATCCCAAGCCCTATGCCAAAAATCAGGATGTAATGTTCTGCATTAACCATAGAGGCCTTGTTATAACAAGCCATGGTTGGAATAATATCAAAGCAAACCTGAAAAAAATGAATTTAACTTTAGACAAGGTAGGTGGCAGCTCATCATCTCTTAAGGTGAAACGGCCCCACACAAGATGAACTTTATACAGGCATATTGCTTAGTCTCAGCGGTACTCGTGCAGCACGTAGCCACTTCCTGATTTCTCTCAGTATAATAATTCCCTCATGACTTGAGGTCTTTTAAGTCTTTGTGACAGGGGAGGTTTTTTTTGTGTAATTTCTAGATTAAGTGCCATTTCAGCCAGATTCTGCCCAGAATGAATTCCCATGACAGTACTGTCAATGGGAATGAGTTACAAGCAAATCTTCAAAATTACGCCTGTTTAGAGCCCATTCACACAGGGGCAACACGACTTGTAGGCGACTTGAGTCAGGCAACTTGGACACGACTTGAGTTAAGATCACAGCGCGACTTGGGACGACTTCAAAACGACTTGTGATGACTTCAAGCCCGACTTGGGACGACTTACAAGTCGCCCCAGGCCAGGCGACTTTTGCCGAGGCCAAGCAGAGAATGAGCTCAAGGGGGAACTCCACGGCAAATTTCTGAAAAAAATTTGGCGTGGGTTCCCCCTCCGAGAGCATACCAGGCCCTTAGGTCTGGTATGGATTCCAAGGGGAACCCCCTATGCCGAAAAAACGGCGTGGGGGTCCCCCCCAGATCCACACCAGACCCTTATCCGAGCACGCTACCCGGCCGGCCAGGAAAGGGGGTGGGGACGAGCGGGCGCCCCCCCCCCTCCTGAGCCGTACCAGGCCGCGTGCCCTCAACATGGGGGGGTGCCTTGGGGGAGGGGGGGGCGTGCGGCCCCCCCACCCCAAAGCACCTTGTCCCCATGTCGATGAGGACAAGGGCCTCTTCCCGACAACCCTGGCCGTTGGTTGTCGGGGTCTGCGGGCGGGGGGCTTATCGGAATCCGGGAGCCCCCTTTAATAAGGGGGCCCCCGGATACCGGCCCCCCACCCTATGTGAATGAGTATGGGGTACAATGTACCCCTACCCATTCACCTGTGAAAAAAAGTACAAAAAAAAAACACAACACAGGGAAAAAATATTTTATTGCACAGCTCCGGGGGTCTTCCGTCTTCGGGGGTCTTCTCGCCGGACTCCTCCGCTATCTTCTTGTAGCTCTTTTGCTAGCGGAGGAGTCCGGCTTTCTTCCTCCCCGCCGCCGGCCTCTTCTCCCGACTTCGGGGGTCTTGTCCTCCTCTTCGGTTCTTCTGCCGGGCCACCGCGCCTTCTTATAGCTCTTTTACAGGCGGTGGCCCGGTCTTCTGTCGCCGCCGCCGCCGCCTTCCGTTCTTCTTCTTCTTCTTCTTCTTCTTCTTCTTCTTCTTCTCCAGGAGATGTTGACACGACGCTCTCTCCGGCCACAATGCCAGGGACGCGCTCCGCTGCCACTTATATAGGGACAATGGGGCGGTGTCACATGGGTTGATGTCACATGGGTTGGTCACATGGGTTGATGTCACATGGTGACCCCGCCCCCTTACCATGTGACATCAACCCATGTGACCAACCCATGTGACATCAACCCATGTGACACCGCCCCATTGTCCCTATATAAGTGGCAGCGGAGCGCGTCCCTGGCATTGTGGCCGGAGAGAGCGTCGTGTCAACATCTCCTGGAGAAGAAGAAGAAGAAGAACGGAAGGCGGCGGCGGCGGCGGCGGCGACAGAAGATCGGGCCACCGCCTGCAAAAGAGCTATAAGAAGGCGCGGTGGCCCGGCAGAAGAACCGAAGAGGGGGACAAGACCCCCGAAGTCGGAAGAAGAGGCCGGCGGCGGGGAGGAAGAAAGCCGGACTCCTCCGCTAGCAAAAGAGCTACAAGAAGATAGCGGAGGAGTCCGGCGAGAAGACCCCCGAAGACGGAAGACCCCCGGAGCTGTGCAATAAAATATTTTTTCCCTGTGTTGTGTTTTTTTTTTGTACTTTTTTTCCACAGGTGAATGGGTAGGGGTACATTGTACCCCATACTCATTCACATAGGGTGGGGGGCCGGTATCCGGGGGCCCCCTTATTAAAGGGGGCTCCCGGATTCCGATAAGCCCCCCGCCCGCAGACCCCGACAACCAACGGCCAGGGTTGTCGGGAAGAGGCCCTTGTCCTCATCGACATGGGGACAAGGTGCTTTGGGGTGGGGGGGCCGCACACCCCCCCCTACCCAAGGCACCCCCCCATGTTGAGGGCACGCGGCCTGGTACGGCTCAGGAGGGGGGGGGCGCCCGTTCGTCCCCACCCCCTTTCCTGGCCGGCCGGGTAGCGTGCTCGGATAAGGGTCTGGTGTGGATCTGGGGGGGACCCCCACGCCGTTTTTTCGGCGTAGGGGGTTCCCCTTGGAATCCATACCAGACCTAAGGGCCTGGTATGCTCTCGGAGGGGGAACCCACGCCAAATTTTTTTCAGAAATTTGCCGTGGCGTTCCCCCTTCAGAGCTAATAATTCTGTCAAAGTCGCCTCCGTATAGACGGAGATCCGACTTGGAGGCGATCTCCATTGAAATCAATGGGTACCGGTCGCCTACAAGTCGGATAGAAGTAGTACAGGAACCTTTTCTGAAGTCGGAGCGACTTCAGTAGTGTGCATTAAGACGGCTCTCATTCACTTACATTGCTTTTTAAATGTTGTCCGACCTGAGGCGACCTGAGGCGACTAGGGGCGACCTGAAGTCGGATCAGGAGTTGCCCCTGTGTGAATGGGCTCTTACGCAAACAAGAACTCATCTGCCGATTCTGCACAAGCTGTTATCTGGGGTTAAATTAGCATTAGGTAAAGCGGTATTAACTACTTGCCTACTGGGCACTTTTACCACCTTCTTGCCCAGGCCAATTTTCAGCTTTCAGAACTGTCACACTTTGAATGAAAATTGCACAGTCATGCTACTCTGTACCCAAACTAAATTTTTATCATTTTTTTAGACAGATAGAGCTTTCTTAGTCTGCTTTTGATGGGCACGGTGAGTCTGCTTTTTAATGGGCACAGTGAGGCTGCAATTGACTGGCACAGTGAGGCTACATGTGATGGTCACAGCGAGGCTGCAGTTTTATCATTTTTTAGACAGATAGAGCTTTCTTAGTCTGCTTTTGATGGGCACGGTGACTCTGCTTTTGATGGGCACAGTGAGGCTGCAATTGATGGCACAGTGAGGCTACATATGATGGGCACAATGAGGCTGCAATTGACGGGCACAGTGAGGCTGCATTTGATGGGCACAGTGAGGCTGCATTTAGGCATACTGTGTCTGCTTTTGATGGGCACAGTGAGGCTACAATTGATGGGCACAGTGAGGCTACATATGATGTGCACAGTGAGGCTGCTTTTGATGGGCACAGTGAGGCTACAATTGATGGGCACAGTGAGGCTGCTTTTGATGGGCACAGTGAGGCTGCAATTGACGGCACAGTGAGGCTGCATTTGATGGGCACAGTGAGGCTGTGTTTGATGGGCACAGTGAGGCTGCAATTGACTGGCACAGTGAGGCTACATGTGATGGGCACAGTGAGGCTGCAATTGACAGGCACAGTGAGGCTGCAATTGACGGGCACAGGGAGGCTGCATTTGATGGGCACAGTGAGGCTGTGTTTGATGGGCACAGTGAGGCTGCAATTGACTGGCACAGTGAGGCTACATATGATGGGCAAAGTGAGGCTGCAATTGACGGGCACAGTGAGGCTGCATTTGATGGGCACAGTGAGTCCGCTTTTTATGGGCACAGTGAGGCTGAAATTGACGCACAGTGAGGCTGCAATTGACTGGCACAGTGAGGCTACATGTGATTAGCACAGTGAGGCTGCGTTTGATGGGCACAGTGAGGCTGCGTTAGATGGGCACAGTGAGGCTGAGTTTGATGGGCACAGTGAGGCTGTGTTTGATGGGCACAGCGAGTCTGCTTTTTAATGGGCACAGTGAGGCTGAAATTGACGCACAGTGAGGCTGAAATTGACTGGCACAGTGAGGCTACATGTAATGGGCACAGTGAGGCTACATGTGATGGGCACAGTGAGGCTGCGTTTGATGGGCACAGTGAGGCTGCATTTGATGGGCACAGTGAGGCTGTGTTTGATGGGCACAATGAGTCTGCTTTTTAATGGGCACAGTGAGTCTGCAATTGACTGGCACAGTGAGGCTACATATGATGGGCAAAGTGAGGCTGCAATTGACGGGCACAGTGAGGCAGCATTTGATGGGCACAGTGAGTCTGCTTTTGATGGGCACAGTGAGGCTGAAATTGATGCACAGTGAGGCTGCAATTGACTGGCACAGTGAGGCTACATGTAATCTGCACAGTGAGGCTGCAATTGATGGGCACAGTGAAGCTGCAATTAACTGGCACAGTGAGGCTACATGTGATGGGAACAGTAAGGCTGCGTTTGATGGGCACAGTGAGGCTGCATTTGATGGGCACAGTGAGGCTGTGTTTGATGGGCACAGTGAGTCTGCTTTTTAATGGGCACAGTGAGGCTGCAATTGACTGGCACAGTGAGGCTACATATGATGGGCAAAGTGAGGCTGCAATTGATGGGGCACAGTGAGGCAGCATTTGATGGGCACAGTGAGTCTGCTTTTGATGGGCACAGTGAGGCTGAAATTGACGCACAGTGAGGCTGCAATTGATGGGCACAGTGAGACTGCAATTGATGGGCACAGTGAGGCTGCAATTGATGGGCACAGTGAGACTGCATTTGATGGGCACAGTGAGTCCGCTTTTTATGGGCACAGTGAGGCTGAAATTGACGCACAGTGAGGCTGCAATTGACTGGCACAGTGAGGCTACATGTGATTAGCACAGTGAGGCTGCGTTTGATGGGCACAGTGAGGTTGCGTTAGATGGGCACAGTGAGGCTGAGTTTGATGGGCACAGTGAGGCTGTGTTTGATGGGCACAGCGAGTCTGCTTTTTAATGGGCACAGTGAGGCTGAAATTGACGCACAGTGAGGCTGCAATTGACTGGCACAGTGAGGCTACATGTAATGGGCACAGTGAGGCTACATGTGATGGGCACAGTGAGGCTGCGTTTGATGGGCACAGTGAGGCTGCATTTGACGTGCACAGTGAGGCTGTGTTTGATGGGCACAATGAGTCTGCTTTTTAATGGGCACAGTGAGTCTGCAATTGACTGGCACAGTGAGGCTACATATGATGGGCACAGTGAGGCTGCAATTGACGGGCACAGTGAGGCAGCATTTGATGGGCACAGTGAGTCTGCTTTTGATGGGCACAGTGAGGCTGAAATTGATGCACAGTGAGGCTGCAATTGACTGGCACAGTGAGGCTACATGTAATCTGCACAGTGAGGCTGCAATTGATGGGCACAGTGAAGCTGCAATTAACTGGCACAGTGAGGCTACATGTGATGGGAACAGTGAGGCTGCGTTTGATGGGCACAGTGAGGCTGCATTTGATGGGCACAGTGAGGCTGTGTTTGATGGGCACAGTGAGTCTGCTTTTTAATGGGCACAGTGAGGCTGCAATTGACTGGCACAGTGAGGCTACATATGATGGGCAAAGTGAGGCTGCAATTGATGGGGCACAGTGAGGCAGCATTTGATGGGCACAGTGAGTCTGCTTTTGATGGGCACAGTGAGGCTGAAATTGACGCACAGTGAGGCTGCAATTGATGGGCACAGTGAGACTGCAATTGATGGGCACAGTGAGGCTGCAATTGATGGGCACAGTGAGACTGCAATTGATGGGCACAGTGAGGCTGCATTTGATGGGCACAGTGAATCTGCTTTTTAATGGGCACAGTGAGGCTGCAATTGACGGCACAGTGAGGCTACATATGATGGGCACAGTGAGGCTGCAATTGACGGGCACAGTGAGGCTGCGTTTGATGGGCACAGTGAGGCTGCAATTGACTGGCACAGTGAGGCTACATGTGATGGGCACAGTGAGGCTGCAATTGACAGGCACAGTGAGGCTGCAATTGATGGGCACAGGGAGGCTGCATTTGATGGGCACAGTGAGGCTGTGTTTGATGGGCACAGTGAGGCTGAAATTGACGCACAGTGAGGCTACATATGATGGACACAGTGAGGCTGCAATTGACGGGCATGGTGAGGCTGCATTTGACAAGCACAGGGAGGCTGCAATTGATGGGCACAGTGAGGCTACGTTTGATGGGCACAGTTTTATCTAGCAGTAATGATACATAATCACTTGATAAATGGCTATTTACCGCTCTGCATTACTAACAGTTTAATTTTTCAGTTTGTTTGCACCCCCTCCAAAAAATTTCAGCACCAGCTGTCACTGGATAAGGGTATTACATAAATAAATAAAAGCTGATCATTGTAAGCACCTCTGTCATGGTAAATGCTTTGTCTCTACCCTCTAACCGCTATATCAGCAGAACAGCTTTGTCTGTTGACAAATAGCCGACTTCCTGGCCATATCACCAGGTGAAAATAAAAGAAAGAAAGCCTAAAAAAGATTAAAAATGAAGCCATCACACCTAAAAATTAGTAAGCTGCAATATACAGTAAGAAAAGTTAGCTTTTAGGTTCAATACTGTTAAGTTAGATTAGGCTAAAATATCAAGGATAATTGTCTTTTGTCACAAACTGCACTTATCCTCTTAGCTACAAAACCCCTCCACCCCCAACCTAATAAGGCCTACCCTCCCCCAACCTAGATGTATACTAAGGCCGCGTACACACGCGGGGACTGTTCGCTCAACTTTGTCCGTCAAACAGTTTCAGCGGACAGTCCACTCAAAATTAGCATGGACGGACTTGCCCACACACGACGAACGAACAGTCTGCTGAAACCGTGCGCGATGACGTGAACGGCACATACGACGGGACTAGAAAACGACGTCCTATACACTGCAATGCAACCTTCGGTGTGTAAATTCTTTCTGAGCATGCGCGAGACTTAGTTTGACGAACAAGCCTACACACGGGCGGACTGTCCGCTCAAACCAAGTTTCAGCGGACAGTTTTTCGGAATTTCCGAAAAACTTTGTTCGTCAGACTGTCCGCTGAAACTGTCCGCTGAAAGCCCACACACGAGCGGACTGTCCGCCGAAACACTGTTCAGCGGACAAAGTTGAGCGAACAGTCCCCGCGTGTGTACGCGGCCTCACCTGCGTCTGATTCCATATTCTGCCCCAAAGTTGTCAGTCTGTGACTTTATTCTTTTTTGCACAAGGAGAACAGAAAGGAAAGGAACAATTGGTGTGAAAGTGCACTTATCCTTTAAAATGATTGTAAGCAATCACCTTGTAAAACAACCCATTCAGTTTAAAATAGAAACGATAGGCAAAATATTTGTGTATGGATGTAAAAATATTATAAATACCTTTTTACCCCTGTCTTATACAGGTAAGTGATCACATTCCTTCTGTTCCCAGCTGCATTAGAGCCAGGGGATGAGAAACAGCAGCCCACTGATCTTCCCAGTGAAAGGCTGTGTGTGTGAGGGGGGGGGGGGGCAAGTCTGATCATTGATGGAAAGCAGGCTGAGTTTCCAGCACAGCTAGAGAACTGACTACGGTGTGTTCTCCTGCTTAGTGTGGTCAGTTTTTAATAGGAAAGCAGAGGGACTGGCATGAACACTGGGAAATTCACATAAAGGAATAAAAGAGAACAAGATACTTTCTCATACAAGTACATGGTACAGCAGGCACATATCAGGAATATGAAATGTTGGGGTAACATAACAGGTATGGATTACCCTTCAAAAAAGATCACCGCCTTCCACCTAGAGATGCTTTCATCTTCCTCTTTTTCCAGTTCAGTTTCATCATTGCTTAGGTATCGGCCAGTCAGCAGACTTGGAATGTGATACTGACCCAGAGATGTTACATTCATGTAAAACCTGGTTACTGCAGAGTAGCTTCTATGTTCTTGGCTGAGTGTACAGATGTCTTACACAGATCAGCCCCCTGCTGCTTTCTCAACTTGTAAGATAGTTTGTATGAGAATGTTTGTGATCACTGAGGGACCAAAGATATGTTTTTATGCTGCCTACAACAGACCGAAAAATGAACTCTCCCCAGGATACTGCTCTTAGGCAGACGTTGATCTCAATGACTGCTTCTAGTGCTAAAATAACTACTTTCCTCAAAAACAAAAACAAAATAAACTGCTGCAGCCCATTTCGACATGTTGCAAATTTATACATGCAGATTTATAAATATGCTGACAGATCTACTTTAAGTTTAATACTAATAGTAAACTGTACCTTTTTTGGAGAAACTAAATAACAAACATTAGCATATAGGCATGTGGGGTGCCTTTCAAGCAATCAAGTACCCCATTGACCCAGAATATTAGCATAGCGCAAGGGTGGTTTTCTAGGCCTGGGCATCTGGGACACATGTTCCATGTTTCTTACTTGAGGTTCTGGGCTAGCAAGACGTTCACATTACTGCTATGTATTCTGTAAGAGGTCTAAGTGAAGCTCCCCAGCATAGACGTGCGCAGGAGGTGTGCCTGATATGCCCGGGCACACCCTAATCACTACGTGTGGTGCCAAATCCCCCTACTGCCCAAGTGCCCCCCCCAACCGTGGTGGCCACCCCACAGTGCTGCTGGCTTCCCTCCTTTCCTCTCCCCCAGTTGTTGCAGGGAATGCTTCAGGGTGGAGAGCAGAAGAAGAGGCTTTTAAATATGTAATTTATCAGACCCTTTCTGTTCTAAATGAACATAGTGAACATACTCCCGCACTGTGTTCATTCACAACTGAAGCATAGTAAACGGTGTTACTATGCTTCAGTTTGTGAATGAACAGGATGCCGCTGAGCACATAGCACTTTCCAGTCATTCACTGTCCTGTGCAGCTGTGGCTGCAGAGAAAGGCAAGTGTGTTTGAGCTTTGGGGTGCACACCCTAATACAAGAGGCTGCACACACCTATGCTCCACAGAATGCTCCTCACTGGTCACTTTGGCATGCACATAGGCAGGGAAGAAGATGGTAGGAAAGTGACTGCTTGGGTCCTGGGGGAGTACTCCTGACTACATTGTACTCAGGGGCTGCTCATTACATACTCCTGAACAATGCAATCTGTATGTTGTGTGTTAAATACTCCTGACCCCTACTGTGCGGTGCGTTGGTCAGGAGTTTCTAAAATAGTGCTCAGCATACAGAGTACAGAAATACACTGCATACTCCTGACTATTGTATGTTGTACCACTGTACATTACATATTTCTGAACATTGCAATCTGTATGCATCCAATACTCTGTATGGGATATACATTATGTACTACTGATCCATACATTCTGTATGCCTTGCAACGGATTACATACTAGATACACTCTGTTTGCTAGTACATACAGTACTTCTGGTTCAATAAGTTTTATTGCAGAAGTAGTATTAACATACAACAATATCAAAGGCACCTAGATCGCCCACGCAGGGGCTAGAACTGGCGCATAAGAGACAAAAACAACAAAAGAGAGTACAACATAAACCGAGGAGGGCAGCCTCCTAATTAACATTCATAGAAATCCTGAGTGCAACTTACATAATTTGGGGTGACCCCCAGAAGTGCAGGAAAGACCAGGACATAATGTATTGACTCTGCATTAAGATCGTTTTGGACCTTTGTTAGTAATCAAAAAGGGGCTAGGAGCCCTGGTAAGAGATGAGGAACAGAGAGAAATAAGAAAGAGAAGAGGAGAATGAGAGGATGTGGGAAGGGGGGGAAAGGGAAAAATCGGGGGGGCTGGGATTATCCAGGAAACCAGTCAGAGTAGATCCATACTAGCCAGAGGAAGTTCGGGGATGGCATAAGCAAGCCAAGGCTCCCAAACTTTAAGAAATTTGAGAAACATGAGTGTCTTTGAGTATACTAGACATTTGTTCATTGGTACATACAGTACTTCTAACCACTGCACTCTATGAGCCATTATATACTGTATGTTAAAGACTCCTGACTCCAGTTTGCTGGGTTGTATGTTACATATCAAAACCAGTGAAATTTAAATATATATATATCCCAAAGTGCATATATAGCAAAATTCACAGTAGCGCAACAATAACACCTAATTAATTCAGTGTTCAATACAAAAATGTAATGATCAAATATATATAATAATCCATGTTCAAAGAAATTATAAAATACAATTCAAATAGTAACATTAAAAATGTCTTAAAAATTAAAACAAAAAAAGAGTCCAATAGCAGTCCTCTTTAAACAATGAAAACAATGTGTTGATATTCCCAGTGATGTCCTAATTAACAAAAAACACAGTAAAGTATCCACCACCATAAGTGCCGCATCAGATCTGCTTCCATCAGGTGGACTGGAAACTCAGCAAATTTATTTTCCAACCACTCTCATGGCTAGGTTAGTAAGCCATAAGACTCCATTGTTCAAAGATTCCTTAAAGCGGAGGTCCACCCTAAAGTGGAGCTTCCGCTCATTGGAACCCCCCCCCCCCCTCTGGCGCCACAATTGGCACCTTTCAGGGGGGAGGGGGGTGCAGGTACCTATACAGTACAGGTATCTGCACCCACTTCCGGCGTAGATTCTGCAGAAGGTAGGCCCCTTTCCGCAGAATCTACGCCCCTTTCCGAAGGTCCCCCGCTGCCTGCTGGGAAACACACGGATCCCAGAGACAGCGGGGACCATCCTTATTGTGCAGCGCGACTCGCGCATGTGCAGTAGGGAACCGGGAAATGAAGCCGCAAGGCTCCACTTTCTGATTCCCATACCCAAGATGGTGGCGGCAGCACCCGAGAGACGATTGAGAGATCGGCTTCGGGTGCCGACATCGCGGGCGCGCTGGGCGGGTAAGTGTCATTATTTTAAAAGTCAGCAGCTGCAGTATTTGTAGCTGCTGGCTTAAAAAAAAAAAAAAAAAAAAAAAACGGCGGACTCCCGCTTTAACCTCCCTGGCGGTACGATTATTTCGGATTTTAGGTGCTAAAAGCGGTACCATTATTTTGCATGAAAATTTGGCGTTTTATATTGTAGTCCTGCAATTCTTAGGAATAACTCTCTTAAATCTGTCCAAACCAGAGTCTAGCAGACATCCCGGGTATGATAAAGTTTGAAAAATTAAATCATAAATTATAATATAATAAATAATTATAAATAATTGTACCAAATAATAATATAACAATAATAAAAATTATTCAATAATGTAATCAAATCAAAAACACTGAAATTTGCTCAGTTGCAGAATTGTCACTGTCATTACTTTTCAGTATTTGATGACGGATCTCCCCACAAATTGCTATCGCTCAATTCTGCGAGTGATTCTAATTTATTATCGCTGTTTTCTAGCTGGTCTAAAATCATTTTTGATGTACAGTGACAGTTTTGGTTGCTATGGGCAATCTCCAGTTTCCAGGCATAAAGAACAGTTTTTATTATATAAAACTGCATGCAGGACACTGGGCAGACCACTAGGGACAACGGGGATGTGAAATATTTACATACAGCAATTTAATCTGTAAAATTACATTATACTGTATGTTTACTGTTTGTTTCACTTTTTGAATTTGGCGCCGATCTCCGTGCCCGTGCGTCGCAACGCTCACAGGGCACGGAGATCGGCGATGTAATGCATCGAGCGAGACACGGCTCGCTCGTACAGCGGGGAGACAACGCTGGATCCGAGGGAGAAGGTAAGTAATCCTCCTCCTGGATCCAGCGATGCAGTCCCGAGTCTGACTCGGGGATACCGCTCTTGGTATAAAAAATCCACCCCGAGTCAGACTCGGGAATACCGTCGGGGGGGTTAATAAGCCAATCCACTTCTCCACAGTTCCTTGTAGAAAAGGTGCATATCCATGGGCACATGAAAAAGAAAGGCTCCTCTAGTGTAATATTGCAAAGCTCAATCTTTAATATAAAAGCAATACCAAGTCCACTCACATTTAAAACATCTTGTATCAAACATTGGGGGTTATTTACTAAAGGAAAATCCACTTTGCACTGAAAGTGCACTTGGAAGTAAAGTCGCTGTAGATCCGAGGGGGACATGCAAGGAAAATAAAAAACAGCATTTTGCCCTGATTGGATGATAAAATCAGCAGAGCTTCCCCTCATTTCAGATCTACCTCTTAGATTTAGAGCAACTGCACTTCCAAGTACACTTTCAGTGCAAAGCAGATTTACCTTTCGTAAATAACCCCCATTGCATAGCTCATGACATAATCGAGCGATCCCCTTTAGTCTCACCACTTCCACACTGGCTGACGACTATCCAGGGAAACCCTAATTGCTCTTGCAATGTTAATTTGATCGTTCCGGGTTGCTTTCTAGTCACATCCTGACGTGAGTTATTTTGAGGGGACAGCAAATTTACACTGTTATACAAGCTGTACACTCACTACTTTACATTGTAGCAAAGTGTAATTTCTTATTTACAAAAATGTGAGGGATCTACTCACTTTTGTGAGATACTGTATATGTTACATACTCCTAACCACAACTCTTTTTATGCTTGGCTGTATATTACATACATCAGACCACGGTACTTTATGTGCTTGGCTGTACATTACATGTTCCTGACCTTTGCACTTTGCATGCTGGTGTGTATGTTACCTACCCCTGGCCACTGCACTGCCGCTGTATGGTGGTTGTAGGTTACATACTGCTGACCATTGCTGTGTCTAGTGTGTACAGCGGGAAGGTTCAGGTTCTATTGGGTTTAAGTCTCACCAGCACACTTTTTATCCCACACTTGTCCTGTTTCTTCCTATTTTGGTCCAATTAGAAATCATAGGCTATATGC
The DNA here is from genome assembly GCF_037356315.1 of Lithobates pipiens. Taxonomy (NCBI): domain Eukaryota; kingdom Metazoa; phylum Chordata; class Amphibia; order Anura; family Ranidae; genus Lithobates; species Lithobates pipiens. The sequence continues at coordinate 466,773,788 of NW_027507764.1, forward strand.
TATTTAGTTTAACTATTATACACTCATTTTACTGTATATATTTAAATACTCCTCACAGAAACCCTTTGGAGTTGCTATTGGCATCATTATTGACCATGATATGTGGAACTGCATTTCCCTGGAAGTTTGTTTATTTGTACCTCTGGCTCTAAGGGGTCATACTGCCACAGCTCCCAGGATAGGCGTCCTCACTAACCCTCAGTCTTCAGTACCGCATGTTGAACTCAGAGCTGACTTGTAAGTAATTTAGAGAGGGATATTTGATTGTCATGATGAGCCCCTCCCCCCTCTTTTGGTTAAATATCAGACTATATTGTTATTTATTAATTCCCTGCATATATATGCACCTTGCATCTGCTCCTGAGGAAGTGGAGTGAATTCCACAAAACGTGTTGATATTTTTGGATGCAGCTTAGTATAATCATGCATTCACATTTCAAACTTTATGCATACATTTTTTGTAATCATTAATTCATTTTTATGTAATCTGTTTATGTGAATCTAAAAATATATACAGTGCCATGAAAAAGTATTCACACCCCTTGACATTTTCCACGGCTTGTCATGTTACAACCAAAAATGTAAATGTATTTTATTGTGAATTTATGCAATAGACCAACACAAAGTAGCACATAATTGTGAAGTGGAAGGAAAATGATAAGTGTTTTTTTCATATTTTTACAAATAAATATGTGAAAAATGTGACATGCATTTGTATCCAGCCCCGCAGCGTCACTATTTTGTAGAACCACCTTTCGCTGCAATAACAGCTGCAAGTCATTTGGGGATGTCTCTATCAGCTTTGCACATCTAGAGAGTGAACTTTTTGCACATTCCTTTTTGCAAATGAGCTCATACTCTGTCAGATTGGATGGGGAGCATCTGTGAACAGCAATTTCAAGTCTTACCACATATTTTCAATTGAATGTAGGTATGGACTTTAAGTGGGCCATTCTAACACATGGATATGCTTTGATCCCATTGATTCCATTGTAGCTCTGGCTGTATGTTTAGGGTCATGCTGGAAGATGCCTTTTGCAGACTCTAATGTCCTGTACACACGATAGCATTTTCTGACAACAAAACTGTGGATTTTTTTCCGAAGGATGTTTGCTCAAACTTGTCTTGCATACACACAAATGTTATCGGAAATTCTGAACGTCAAGAATGCGGTGACGTAGAACACGTACGACAAGCTGAGAAAAAGGAAGTTCAATAGCTAGTGCGGCTCTTCTGCTTTATTCCGAGCATGCGTGAACTTTTGAGTGTCAGACTTATGACAGAATTACACTCAGAATTTCCGTCAAGTTTTTTTTCTCTGAAAATTTGAGAAACTGCTGTCAAATATTTGTTGGCAGAAAAAATCCGACAACAAATGTTCCATGGAGCATGCACACTGTCGGACTTTCCGACAACAAGCTTGCATCCAACATTTGTTGTTGGAAAATCCTATCGTGTGTACAGGGCATTAGAAGTTTTCTTCTAAGATTGCCCTGTATTTGGCTCCATCCATCTTCCCATCAACTCTGACCAGCTTCCCTGTCCCTGCTGAAGAAAAGCATCCCCACAACATGATGCTGCCACCACCATGTTTCGGGCTGGGGATGGTGTGTCCAGGGTGCTGGGCAGTGTTATGCCACATACACACGACCAGAAAAGGTCCATCGGTCTTCCCGAGTGCCGACGGACTTCTGACCGAACAGACTTGCCCACACATGAATGGACCAAAGTCAGTTCGTTTTAAATGTTGTGACGTACGATGGGACTAGAAAAGGAAGTTCAATAGCCAGTAGCCAATAACGGCACTTGCGTCACATTTGGTCCGTCGGACCAGCATTCAGACGAACGGTTTTCCCGATAGAAATTGATTCCGTCGGACAGATTTGAAACATGTTCTATTTCTAGGTCCGTCTGAATTTTTGAAAAAAAAAAGTCATATGAAACCCACACACGATCGTAATATCCGACGGAATGATTCCGTCTGACTTTTTCTGCCGGAAAGTCTAGTCATGTGTATGTGGCATGAGTTTTCTGCCACACATAGCATTTTGCTTTTAGGCCAAAAAGTTCAATTTTGGTCTCATCTGACCAGAGCACCTTCCTCAACATGTTTGATGGGTCCCCCGCATAGCTTCTCGCAAAGTGCAAATGGGACTTCTTATGGATTTCTTTCAACAATGGATTTCTTGCCACTTTTCCATAAAGGCCAGATTTAGGGAGTGCATGATTAATAGTTGTTCTGTGGACAGATTCTTTCACCTGAGCTGTGGATCTCTGTAGCTCCGATAGTTACCCTGGGCCTCTTTGCTGCTTCTCTGATTAATGTTCTCCCTACCTATCCTGTCTGGTTAGGTGGACGGCCATGTCTTGGTAGGTTTGCAGATGTACCATACTTTCCATTTCGGATGATGGATTGAACATTGCTCTGTGATATGTTCAAAGCTTGGGTTGTTTTTTTATAACCTAACACTGCTTTAAACTTCTCTGCAGCTTTATCCCCAACCTGTCTGGTGTGTTCCTTGGCTTTCATGATGCTGTTTGTTCATGAAGGTTCCCTTACAAACCTCTGAGGGCTTCACAGACCAGCTGTATTTACACTGAGATTAAATCACACACAGGTGGACTCCATTTACTAATTAGGTGACTTGTTCATTTTAAAGGCTTATATGCAAGTTATTGCCCTAAAGTGTTTCGGGACCTGGGTCCTGCCCCAGGGGACATGTATCAATGCAAAAAAAGTTTTTAAAACGGCCATTTTTTCAGGAGCAGTGATTTTAAGAATGCTTAAAGTGAAGAAATAAAAATGAAATATTCATTTAAATATCATGCCTGGGGGTACCTTTAGTCTGCCTGTAAAGTGGCGCATCTTTCTCGTGTGTTTTACTGTGCCCCAGCAAAATTATATTTCCAAAGGAAAGATGTAATTTAAAATTGCTTGTGGCTATGATGTATTGCAGGATCCCGGCAATATAGATAAAAATCTATTCAAAAATCCATACCAGGCTCTTCTGGTCTGGTATGGATATTAAGGGGAACTCCATGCCAAAATGTAAAAAAAGACAGTGCCCCCCCCCCCCAAATCCATACCAGGCCCTTTGCTATGGCTCTGAGGAAGAGGGCTTGCCCTTGTAATGCTTACAATGCCATTTGGGTCCTCTAAACATCTGGTCGGGTGACCCCAAAGCACCTTGTCACCATGTTGATGGGGACAAGGGCCTCATCCCCACAACCCTTGCCCGGTGGTTGTGGTGGTCTGAGGGCGGGTGGCTTATCGGAATGTAGAAGCCCCCTTTAACAAGGGGGCACCCAAATCTCGGCCCCCCATGTGAATGGGTATGGGGCACATCGTACCCCTACCCATTTACCAAGAAAGTGTAAAAAAAAGTAAAAATGACAGGAGACAGTTTTTGACAACTCTTTTATTAAAAAAAAAGTGTCTGGTGAAGTCCTCTCATCTTCAATCACGGTGCCTGACGGACCCGAAAAATAGAAAAAAAAGAAAACTCCACCTCGATGGGAGGTGTCCCGCCAACTGCTGTGGGGCAGCCCCCCACCCGTAAACCCCCGCTCACTCATCCCCCCCATTACCTGGCCTGACATGGCTGCTTGCTCAGATAAGGGTCTGGTATAGGTTTTGGGTGTTTTCTTTTAAAATTTTGGCGTCGAGTTCCCCTTTAAATCTATACCAGACCCAGAGGACCTGGTATGGACTGGGGGGGGGGGGGGGGGGGGCATGGTGTTTTTTTCTTAATTCTGTCATAGGGTTCCCCTTAACCAGTTCGATACACTATATTATCTACTGTACACTGCGCTATGTATCCTGCTCTGTAAAAAATAAAAATAAATATATATATATATATATATATATACTGTAACTACACTGACTGCACTATATACTCTGAACTGCAGTATATATACTATACGGACTTCACTATATACTCTGGCGAAAAATTGGGCTTTGAGTGTTGGTGGTGCCAGAACACTGTAACTCCTCTTCACAGTTACTCTTGTTGAGTGCAGGAATGGTCCCCGCTGTTAAATATTATTTCAAAAATTGTAATTACATGCCCCAGTCAAACAGGGGCAGAAAAATTGGGCCTTTGATTTTGGTGGTGCCAGAATACTGTAACCCCTCACAGTTAGTCTCGTTGGGCACAGAAATGGGCCCTGCTGTTAAATATTATTTAAAAAATTGTAATTACATGCCCCAGTCCAATAGGGGCAGAAAAATTGGATCTTTGGTTTTGGTAGTGCCAGAACAATGTGAGCTTGTTGTCGGAAATTCCGACCGTGTGTAGGCTCCATCAGACATTTTTTGGCTGAATTTCCAACCAACTAAATTTCAGAGCTGGTTCTCAAATTTTCCAACAACAAAATCTGTTGTCATAAATTCCGAGCGTGTGTTCACAATTCCTTTAATGCAGCGCATTCTCTTCTTCTTTAGAATGCTAGAATAATGAAGTTGTTTTGCTGCTGATATTCACAGTTCTGACAAACTGATTTCTTTATTATTTTTCGTGATCTCATGAATAATCTTTTTTTTTTCACCAGATCTCCAGAATAATGTTTTTTCTTTATTTTTATAGTGATCTACTTTTTTTTTTTTATCAATAGCTCCTGTTTTTTTTTTTTCATAGTGAGCTCCGTAATATTTTTGTCAAGTTACCACAACACCATTATTGTCTTGTATTTTTTAACCTCAAAGATATTGGTTGGTGTTGGTGTCCCTTGTTAATTTCACACTTTTTGAAATGTACCTGCCTACTCACAAACAAACTGTCTTTTTGAACTAAAACACATAATAAACATAATAACAAATAAACTAGGCATGTATTAGGGGTCATAACAAAATAAAAAGGAAGGCGACGCTGGATAAACTGGTGAAATTGGTGAAGCCTTTATACCCCAGGGCACACATCAATTATTTGACAGGCAAAATTGGTAGCCTGAGGAGTCCATTTAATAGGGAGCACAATACGGTCCTGGACTCAGGGAGATCAGGAGCCGCAGCAGATGACGTATGTTCTGAGGCTGTAGTCTTACAACAGCCTGCGTCTTTTGTCAGACCAGACTGAACCCAGGCCATCGCTCTCTTATCTTCCTTCCACGCTTGCTTCCGGGTTGTGGCTCTGGTGTTGGAGTTGTGGCAGGAGGTGGAGGAGGAAATGGTCCAACTCACACAAGTCGGTTTTGCTTGTGAGTTTGCCCCTCAACCCCTATTTAGGGCCAGATAGATAATTTCTTCACAAAAGAGGCGTTGACCTTAATTTCCTGCATTTTGTTGGCTACCATGCAGGCATAGGCCTCTTGAAGATTTGGGGTGGTTCTGAGGGCCGCAGTAGCCTCCCGAATAAAAGAAAGCGCTGACTCCTGTACATTCCTACCCTTCCTGGTACTTTTTTTGGAAGGCGGAGGGGAGGAACCTGGGATTCGGTCAGGCTACTGGGCCAAGCCACCTCCTGGCTGCCACTTTCCCCCACCACCTCCTGGCTGCCACTTTCCACAGCCTCCTCCTGGCTGAGGCTTTCCTGTGTATGAAAATGGGACATATTTTTAGTTTATTGTTCATCAATCAAACACAATTTTGAGAAATATGTTAAACAATGCTATACCTGACTCAAGCTGGGCTCCTCCACATCTTCTTCCTGGGTGGAAGGCCCAGATTGGACTTCTGAAGCCTCATCTGAGGTGGAAGGAAGAGTGGAAGGAAGTGTGGAAGGAAGGGTTGAGAGTGATGGCCTGATTTCAGTCTGGTCTGACAAAAAACACAGTCTGTCATAGTATCACAGCCTGGGTACATAAACGTCATCTGCTGCTGTTCCTGATCTCATGGATTCCTGGACCTTTTTGCGCTCCCTATTATATGTGCTCCTTAGGCCACCAATTTTGGCCTTCAAATAGTTGATGTTTGCCGTGGAGATCTGCAGCTTCACCAATTCCGGCAATTGATCCAGCGCTGCCTGCCTCTTTCTTTTATTAGTATAAAAGGGGCGATTCAACTGCCAGAGACAGGGCAGCTCTCTTTACATATCAATTAATTGGGGGAGGAATTTGTAATCGATCCATTTTCTCTGCAAGACTCAACACAAGACAAACCCTAATGTCAGGCTAAACTCTCCTAATCTTGTCCCAATATAGGCCTCAATCTAGAAGCAGTATAGAGCACTGATGGCCCAAGTTCAAATTGTACCTTCGTTATCACGATCGGTGCTTGCGCTACTCCGTCCTCTGCTCACAGATCGTACGTACGACGCATGCGTGTTACGCTTTATATACACTGCGCATGTGTGAAACTCCGCCTGCCCCTGACCTTCTTTCTAGTATATTTCCTGTCCCTTCTTTTTTGGCGCAGTGGGAAAGCACATGGCGAAGAAAGTGCATGCAGAGGAGAGCAGCAACGAGGACGACGAAAGCCCGGAGCCACAAACGTTCCGATCCAGGAGATTTAAGGCCTCTAATATGTCCTTTGGTGAGATGGTGGAGATGGTGGACATCTTGAAGAGGGCCGACTATAATGGGAAGCATGGACCTTACCCAAACCCAAATGTGAGACAGGCCAAGATCATGGTTAAGGTTGTGAAAAGTCTGCAGGAGAATTTTGGGGTATGGCAATCCAAGGATTAACTGAGGAAACGATGGTCAGACCTCAAATTGATTGAGCAGGATCAGTACAGAAGAATAAAGAGAATGCTGCAAAAAAGTAAGTATTTTGTCATGTCTTCCTGTTATTATTATTATTACATTTGTGCTGCTCCATGTGCTTTTCTTTACTGTTGTACAGTTTAAAAGGGCAAGTTTCAGGTTCGTGGGCACAGTAATCGTTTGTAGTAAACATCATTAGTTCGCCCACTAACACAATGTTTTTGGCAGATGCAGGATAACTACATTTGTTCATGCTTATTTGTATTAAAAGACATTTATTACATTGTTGTCTAAATGGGTTTGTAACTAGAATGAAATGCAAACTTGATTCAGTGTAAGGAGAGGACACTCAGCAGCTGTTTACACATCTGGATGCAGGAGTACTAGTGTGGGACACCAGAACAAACTTTTTAGAGTGTCCCACACAGGTGCTCCAGTGGATACTAGGGGTGTCTCCGTCTGTGAAACTTGTACAAAAAAAGGTAATTATTCCAGCTTTCGAAAGGCAAAAAAATCATGTTTTCAGCTTGTAACTCTGCCAAAACAGATAATTGTATGACACTCCAAGCAATGTTTCATATTTCTATTTCTGGCCTCAAATATTTGTGTGCTAAGTATACCTATTTTTAAATTCACATAGGGGAGAAAATACTCGGGACGTCTGAGGTCACCAGGGACCGCCAGCCTCCGAAAGAAGGGGAACTCACAACACCACAACCTCAGGATGTGGAGGAAGGAGAGGTTTATGAAGTGGGAGAAATAGTGACCACAACAGGTGAGTGTCTGAGACCACAGCTTCAGGTAATAGATGTATGCCTGCATATTTATAATACATGTTTTTTTTTTTAGGTGATGTGGATGTTGTGGAAGAAGAATCTCATTTCACAAGTGCAAGTGCACACGTTCTCATTGGGAAGATCATGGTGTGCAATCGTGATTTATAGAAGATCAAGGAGGACATCAATGATGTGGAAAAAAGACTCAAACACATCATTGATGTTTTAGGCAAAATCTAAGACACCCTAAAATTCTTATAGTTTGTTTCTATTTTTATTATTTTCACACATTTTAAATATTTTTTAGAAAGCCAAATTTTGAAGATGCACACAGTGGGGGTTATTTACTAAAGGAAAATCCACTTTGCACTGCAAGTGCACTTGAAAGTGCACTTGCAGTGCACTTGGAAGTAAAGTTACTGTAGATCCGAGGGGGGCATGCAAGGAAAATAAATGGATTGGATTGGATGATAAAATAAGCGGAGCTTCCACTCATTTCAGATCTACCCCTTAGATTTAGAGTGACTGCACTTCCAAGTGCACTTGCAGTGCAAAGTGGATTTGCCTTTTGAAAATAACCCCCTTTGTGTCAACATGTGCTATCTGCCATTCTCGGATATCAAGGTACACGTTTTGAGGGTGCAACCCCTTCATCACAACTAACGTAGATGACAGGAAGGGGTTGCACCCCAAAACACGTCCATTGATCCCCCATAATGGGAGCTAGCACATGTTGACATTAGGCATGGGATCAGGAGGGAAATCCACATTTTGACTCCCAATTTGTGTGCATCTTCAAAATTTAGCTTTCACAGGGGTGACACCACACATCTGATGAAGGCAATATCAACACATTTTTTACATACTAATGTCTGATATTGCCTTCACTTTGTCAAAGTTGAACTTTGTAAGTTCCTGAGTTGTGTATGTTTAATGTTTTAAACGTGCCCATTTAACTCAAAAAAGGCTATTTGTACTGTCATACTTAAAAATGTTATTATGTTGGTTTGTTCAAAAACCCTTTTCTAAAGCACATGTGAATGTGCTTTGAGTAAAATGTTTTCTACTCAACAAAGTGTGGATTCTTCTTTTAAAACTCAATGCCAGTTTTTGTAGTAATTTGGTGTTTACAGTGGCAATGGGGGTTATTTACTAAAGGCAAATCCACTTTGCACTACAAGTGCACTTTCAGTGCTGTTTCAGTGCACTTGAGGGGCAAAGTGGATTTTCCTTTAGTAACTAACCCCAGTTTGGGGACTCAAAACAATTAATTCATGGCGCTGAAAAGGATGTGTTTTTTATCATTAATGCATTACATACATTAACAACAAAAACATTGTGTGTGTGTGTGTGTGTAGCAGACTAGCTGAAGAAGAGATTGTCACATCATGTATCAACTAAATTACGTTTGCACTATTGAAAAAATGGCCAAAGAGAAAAGCCCATTGGAGGACCTAGGAGACAGCTAAAAGAAACACAAGCAGTACATCAAATGAAATATTCTTCCATTTTAACCAAAAATTTTATTTTAAAAAGGTTTATCAAACATTTGCTGGTATATCAATGGCCCTTCTACCCGCAAAGTATTCCATATATTTTTGACGGACCTCGTGGGAACATTGGGGGGGGGGTAAGCCAAGACGGCCAGCTTCAGGCGCCATAAGGGTTGTTGTTTGTTCTGGAAATCCGGCCTCAGGCCCAACTGAGGCCACATAGTTTGTAGCATTTCTCCTGAGAAAGTTGTGTAGAATGCAGCATGCAAGTATTATATGGTTTAGTTTATATTCCGCCATGTTGATTGGCATCAGGAACAGGCGGAACCGGCTGGCCATTATCCCGAAAGCATTCTCCACCACTCTTCTGGCTCTGGCCAGTCAGTAGTTAAAAACCCTCTGGTCCGGGGGGAGGGTCCTCATCTGGAACGGCTACATCAGGTGATCACCCAACCCAAATGCTTCATCTGCAACAAAGACGGACGTAAGACCAGCCACGTTGCCTTCTGCAGGTGGCAAGCCCAAGCCCCCTCTCTGGAGCCGTCCGTAGAACTCGGTCTGGGCGATGACTCCACCATTCGGCATCTGGCCGTTCTTCCCCACATCCACATAGAGAAACTCATATGTCGCCGACACCACCAACATCACAATACTATTAAAACCCTTGTAATTATAATAGCATGACCCCGAGTTGGGGGGTGGAATGATGTGGACGTGTTTCTCATCAATCCCCTCTGCAGTTGATAAAGTCCCACCGCTGGGCGAATTGGGAAGCCACAGTCTGCCATTCCTGTGACGTTGAAGGAAACATTGGAGCTAAAACAAGAAAAAAATATTTACTTTTGTACATTGCAAGCAGATTAGACACAAACATTCTTGGCCAAAATAAGTATAAAACATTTATTTAAAGGAGTATTTATAGACAAAAATATAAGGTCCACTTATAAGATTTCTCACCCCCTCTGATGGCCCATTTCAAAATTTGAGGGGGGGGGGAGATGTTTTGGACAAACCTGCTCCACTTCATTGAGAGCTGAATGCATAAATAATGTGTGTTACTTTGGCCAGCCCCTCCTTACTTACACTATTGACAGCCTACTGGACAGGTAAGTAGTGTCATAATCCAAAAATATGAATACACACTGTCAAAATTGAAGCACATTTTTACATTTTGCAATTGCCTATCAAGATAATAGGAGAACAAAACTTTAAACAGTACCATTTGAAAGTAGTCAGGCAGGACGTTTACCTACATGCTTTGGTGAATTTATGCATTCATATGACCACAAAAGAGGTATGTATAGTGTGTATGGGTTTGGCAAAGTCAGCAGAGTATTGGTATCAGCTAAATTAGCAGTTGGGGGTTCCAAATGAGTTTGCCCCCCCCCCCCCCCAAAAAAAGCCTCTTGCACTCTGCCTGAATTTAAGGACAACAATAACATTTGTACACATTTTAGGGAGCTGACAAAATACATTGTTAAGTGACTACGCTAGGTGTGTATGGGCCCAGGATAGCATACTGGGGAGGTTAGTGAAGACAAATATGCATGAAGGACAAAAAAGGACCATAAAAAAATTCAAGCATGCATAAGGATAAAGGGGACATTCACAGCATATTACATTCATGATAATTAGGGGATAATGAAATAAATACAATCCATTAGCAAACAAACACATAGAATGTGATATTAAAGGAGAAAACATTCCCTAATATAGTCCTTCTGCAGGACCTGAATGATGGCAGAACAGGTCTCTGGAATAATAATCCCCAGAGCCTGGGGGGAGATGCGAACCAGACTAAACGCATTGAAAACCAGATATGAACCCAAAAGCACAAACTGAACAGCAGTAATGATCAGAAAAGCACGAGGGCTGAAAAGCGTAAATTGAACTTCCTTTTCCTAGTCTCGTCATATGTGTTGTACGTTAGCGCGTTCAAGCCAATCGGAATTCCAAAAACATTTATGTGACCGTGTGTATGCAAGACAAGTTTCAGCCAACATCCGTCGGAAATAAATCCACGGTTTGGTTGTCGGAAATTCTGATCATCTGTACGCGGCATAACTCCTCTCAGTTACTCTTGTTGGGCGCAGGAATGGGCCCTGATGGTAAATATTATTTAAAACATTTTTATTACATACCCCTATTAAACAGCCTTGGGTGTTGCTGGTGCCCTAAACCAAAAATATTGTTGGAAGCTAGCAACATCAAGATTCAGAAGGAATAGGATAGGCAGCATAGGCAGTCTTCAAGGTATCCCAGATCCATAGCAAATTAAATCAGTTGCATCAGCATCAGGGGCTTGATAGCTGCTGATCCAGGACTGATTCATTTTTATAAATGTGAGCCCACGTTTTGATCCATTACAGACCCTCCAGCAGCACTGAATGTGTGTTCAGAAAGCTGGATGCTGGACTGTACACCGGCTGCACTGTATTATATATTGTCTACACCACCTGAAGTGTATTAGAAACTGTACACACTATATTAGTTACTGTGTACACTGCCTGAAGTGTATTAGAAACTGTACACACTGTATTATATACTGTGTACACGATCTACACTGTATTAAAAACTGTACACATGCTGCACTGTATTATATACCGTGTACACCACCTAATGTTGTATTAGAAACTGTACACGCTGTATTATATACTGTATACACGGCCTGCACAGTATTAGAAACTGCACACCGGCTGCACTGTATAATATACTGTGTACAGAATTGAATGAGATTCCCTTGTTTCTTTGTTGCCATAATTTAACTACAATGTACATTGTTGCATTCTCAGAACTGACAACTAACATAGGGATATTATACTACATTACTATAATGTTGTACTACAACTACAAGTCAAGATTAATTCTTTTAATTTCCATTTTAATAATATTAGAAAACATTATTTTTTTGCATTCATTACTAGGACATGTATCCTAGCCCTATTTTCCTGTACTAATCCATTTATGTGGTTTTAAAAATGATATTCTATATAAAAATAAAAGAGGACTTTTATTTATTTATTGTTACATGCCATTAACTTTTCAGTGGGAGTTGTGGCATTTTCTTCTGTAATTTAAGAACAATTTAGTTAATAAATTATCCCGAGGATTTTATAGGCTTGTTGGAATGTGCACATTTAAACAAATAATGTCCCAGACATGTAAGTGCAACATATTTTAATAGCTGCTGATTCATAAAGGCTTTTCCCTTTTTAAGACACAAAATTGAATCATGCTGTACAGTGTAAAATAATCACTATGGTAGATATTACAGTACCATATATACCAGTTCAGCTATCACATCTATTTAAACCTATACCAACTAGAGCAGTTTTTATGTTTTACCTACAAATATGTCAAAGCAAAACACCTCGCAATTGGTGTAAAGTAAATCAGTAAAATATATTTAAAATGGTAAATAAGGGAGGCTGCATTATAAGAGGATACCAAAACACAAATACAACTGCAAGAAAAACTTGATGCGCTATCCCTTAAAATCATTTAAAACAGCATAGAACAAATATAGTGACACCATTCAGTGATATAAGTCCTCAGACACAAAATGTGATAATAATAACATATTACACGTCAATATTGTTAATAGTCCATATAGTATGTGAACTGCAAGTGCCAGCTATCCATCATGCGGATCCAGTGATCCATCACCACGGACAAACTCTGCCTGCTTACTGGAAAAATTGATCCCAAATTTTAGGAGGTCAACAGAACCTGGATACAGGACAAAGCCTTTTAATAGCCGGGTAACTTTACAATAGAGCCCGTCAGATCCTCTGCTCTCCAGCCTCAAGCACAATAACAGTGGCACCAACACCAACCATTTGGGTACCACATGCTTAACAAGGAATTTAATGTTCAACCACTCAGCTTGTTGGCAAGAGCACCTAAAAGCCACACAAAAGGTACACAAATCTGTCTCTCCTCCTCCTCCTTACCCACTTCAGTCTGCCCCTGTTATACCGACTCATTACCTCTCAGCAGCCTCCCCTGACAGGGATGATGATATAGCACAGGATGTCCAAGGATGCTGCTGGCACATCTGCCAGCAGCACACCACCACCAGCTGTAGATTTCAGCCGGCAAATTTCTCTGCCCCATCTGCTGCAGCAGAAATAAAAATACAGTCCCAGCCACTCACATGCCCAGCGTCTAAATGCAAGCTTGTCAAAGCTGTTGGCTTTCCAACTTCTGCCTTTCAGTCCTAGGGATTCTGCCCCCTTCCATGAATTTGCACAATGTGCTGTACCACAATGGCAGGTTCCCAGTCACTACTACTTTTCACGTAAGGCCGTTCCATCTCTCTACCATCACGTGGAAGGGAATGTTCTGGCATCGTTTGGCAAGGCAGTAAGCCGTAAAATCCACCTTGCTGCTAACACGTGGTCCAGTGAGCATGGGCAGGGATGATATATTTAGTTCACAGCACACTGGGTAACGCTGCTTGCAACTCGAAAGGATGCAGGACAGGGCTCGGTGCTGCAGCTTGTTGTGCCCCCACATCTCCATTCAGCTCGTGGTGATGATGCCAAACCTATCAGCTCTACCCCCTCCTCCTCTTCCTCCTCCGCCACCTCCATGCCCTCCTCTGCAGAATTGTCCTATGAACATCAGGTACCCCCTAAGCATTCAAAGAGCTTTTCCATGAGTCAGGCTAAAAGGTGCAATGCAGTGCTTCAGCTGGTGTGTTTAGGGGACAGGAACCACACCGGAGCAGAGATACTTACAGCTTTGCAGGGACAGGCCCAGAGGTGGTTCACACCATGCTAGCTGGAGCCAGGAATTGTGGTGTGCAATAACGGCTCAAACCTCCTGTCCACCCTTAGACAGGGAAAGTTGACACATGTGCCATGCCTGGCACATGTCCTCAATTTGTTGGTGCAGTGTTTCCTAAATATGTACCCAGGGTTGCAAGATGTACTAAAGCTGGCCAGAAGAGTCAGTAGCCATTTCAGGCAATCATACAGAGCGCTCAGTTGGCTGAAATTTTTGCAGAAATTCCACCTGCCCATAAACCGCCTGATTTGTGACATGCCGACAAGGTGAAACTCGACTTTGACAATGCTGCAGCGGCTATACATGCAGCAGAGGGCTGTCGGTGAGTACCTCTGGGAGTACGGCAGCTTTTTTTCCCCACGCCAATGGCTGATCATTAAGGATGCATACACTGTATTGTCACCATTTGAGGAGGCCACAAGGATGGTGAGCTGTGACAGCACATGCATCAGTGACACAATCCCTGTTGTGTTCCTGCTGGAGCAGACTCTGCATGGCATTATGGACATGGCATTGGAGAATGAGCAGCAGGAGGAAGAGGAGGATTTCCTTTCCTCTCAAGGCCCACTTTATTCAGACACCATCATTCTTATGTCACAGAACACACAGGAGGAGAGAAGGGAGGAGGATGAGGGGGAGGATTCTGGCACTTTCATAGGCTTCAAAGAAGAGGAAGACATGCATCAATCTGTAAGCGATGGCTTTCCAACCCCAGGTCCTGGGGAGTAGTACGTGGCTGGGAGGAGGAAGTTCCAGATGCTGTCATCCTGAGTGACCCTGAAGAGTCTGCATTTCAAGGCTCGGCAAATTTGAGGCGCATGGGCAACCTTGTGCTTCAAAGCCTGCAAAAGAACCCAAGAATACGTGGCATAAAGCAGAAGGATGATTACTGGTTGGCAACCTTCCTTGACTACCGTTATAAGGGGAAGGCCTCAAAACTCATCCCCACAGAGAGTGCAGAGGATAAAATCTCTTAAGAACATATGAAAGAGGATTTTACTGAACATTTTTCCTGACTCCAGTAGGTTAGAGTGTCATCTGAAAACATATTTTTTGGCTTCTGTTGGTCAAGAGAGGAGCGTTCGAGATGGCGTCCACCTAAGTGAGGCATTTTGAGTTTTTTTTAGCTTCCACATCCCATTGGCATTGCATCACATGGTGGATGATTACCTTGGGGCCAAAACAGAGATGGAGAGCTTTGCAGCTGACGATTCACTGACTTACTGGGTCATGAGAATAGACCAATGGCCAGAAGTTGCCCAGTATGCTATTGAATTGTTGGGCTGCCCAGCATCCAGCATGCTTTCAGAACAGGCATTCAGTGCTGTAAGAGGTTTCGTTACTGATCATAGAATGCATGTCTGTCCACAGACTCTTGGCTTTTATAAAAATGAATCAGCCCTGGATTACCAGCTATGAAGCCCCTGATGCCGATGTCACTGATTAAGCCTTTTTGAGATGTGGAATCTCTGCAGGACTTAGAGGCTGATTAGCTTTAAGGGTGCTCAATCATTTAATCTGGAAGAATCTTTTTGGTATAGGTTTCATGGGCACAATTAACACCCAAAAAACTATTTTTCAGCATCTGTTTGACAGGTGCATATCATTGTAATTTCTTTAATCGTACATCACAGGACACAGAGCCCTAGTAATTACTATGTGGGTTATAGTCCACCTTCAGGTGCTGGACACGCTAAACCCGGAAGTTGCCTAGCTATATAACCCCTCCCATATCGGGAGCATCTCAGTTTTTTCACCAGTGTCTAAGGTGTTGGTCACGAGTGAAGGTGTGTTGTGCTGAGCTCCACTGGAGCAACCTTTGCTGGGGCTAGCTATGCAGCCGGATCCATTCGAAGTGTATTTTAGGCCAAATTGAATGGTGCTCGGGCCTTGTATCCAAAGAAACTAGGGTTTTCTTGTAAACGCTTCGCTTTTAGAGAGCTGGACCCCAGGATCCAGTACTTTTGGTATTAAGGCCATAAAGTTTACTGGCGGGGTGCTATTACAGGTCCAGGATTGTGGGTTCCCCCGAGGGTCCCCGGTTCCTGAAGGTTCCTGCGGCAGGAAAGGAAGTGGAGTTTTCTAAGGAATATTTCAATTTTGTTATGAAATGTCTCCTTTAAAGTAAATGTTGTCATGCCTATGTGACTGCTGGGGGCTATATAGAGCACGTGCCTTCTCTTGCTTTGCTCAGAGATCACGCTGTGTCACAGAAGCAGCAGATTTTTTTCCTCCTGCTAGCAGGCAGACCTCTGGTAAGTTTGGGGGGGTTTGTTTTCTCCAAACACTCCCACCCTGGCTGAACTCTCCCCCTCTTAATGAGTCTGAGTATAAGGGAGAACTAAAAACGATCGACAATGCCATTTTCTTCTTTCTCCCTACACGACGGCGGCAGCAGCTTCCAGGCCTCTGGGTCATCCCTCCCTCACTCACAAGCTGATCCCATCAGATTGGGGGATTGTGCTTGCACGGGAAACCTCTTTTTTTGAAAGAGAAAGGAGGGGGAGCGTTGCAACGGTGGGTTCGGAACTTAGCTCAGCGTTGGCATCCTCCAGCGTGGAAGTGTGTTTTAGAAAAGAAAACTTCATTTGTGCTGGCTGCAAAATTGTTGGAGAGACATAAGAGCAAAGAGGAGCATGAAAGAGGTTGGTGACACAGGCATTTCCTATTTGACCCATTTACTATTTGCATCAGGCTGAGCATTAATAGCAGCAGCTGTGGCTGGACTATTGCTCAAGCAGTGGTTGTGATTTCTTCTGATAGTACCTATGCTTTGTGCATCGGGCTAAGGTCAGAAGGGGGGGTTGAAACACCCCCAAGAAAGAGCTAAAAGAGTTTCCCTCAAGCTCTGGAAGGACTACTCATCTCTACAAATGGCATCCTCCCCTGAGAGAGGGTGGCTGGTCAGAGTGAGCATTGGGGCCATGAAATGTTTGCAACTGTTTTCAACACTGCAGCCCCTGTTTATTTATTACTACGGTATATATTACTAAAAATATATTTTTTCATCAGGCATGATAGGTTTTGAAAAAAAAGTTTTCGCAACTTTAATCGCATCCCAGTGGGTCAAAATGCGTCAAGTTCTCTTCCATTACCCAGGACCCTCAAACTGAGGAACTAGGGGCAGGAGAAGACGAATTCCCTCAGGAGACCTTAGTAAGGTTGATGACTCCTCTTCTGAGGTGTCAAATGCAGGAGAATTTGCTTTTCAATCTTAAGATTGATGGTGCAATTTCTTGCTGAATGGTCCGTTCCACATTTATGTACCCTTAACTGATTGTTTGGGTTCACTAAAGCCTCCTCAAGCTGTGCAGGTCTTTCCTGTCCATTCATTGTTGGAAAAGCTTTTTTGTATCTGAGAGGATCATCCAGATAAACATTATTTTCCCTCCTAAAAAGTTTTCACACTTTATCCTATGGTGTAGAAAATTCACTAAGTAGGGTATGCCAGCAATTAACGCTGCTATATCCTCTGTGAATAAGAGTTTGACTTGTCCGGCAGACAATGCTCAAATGCTTAGGGATCCAAAGGATTAAAAGTTGGAATTCCTATAAAAAAAAAAAACAATAAAAACACTTTTTTCTTTGGCAGATTGAGTGTCTCAACCTGTGCTTACAGTAATTGCTTAATCGTTGAGAGACCAGTTTAATCAGGTGTTCAAAGTTATCCTGCTCAGCAGGCCCAGGAGAGATTCTATTCTGAGGTAGTTTCTACCCTCTCAAATCAAAATGCATCACCAAGCCTCCATGGCTCAAATCTGCAACGCCGTAACTTGGTCTTCAATCCATTCATTTACCAGATTCTATCAGGTGGATGTAAAAAGACATGAGGCCATGTTGCCTTTGGGCGCACTGAAACTGCAGGCAGCAGTATAAGGCCTCTGATCTCATGGTGCCCTACTTTTGTTGTGTCTCCCTCCCCTCAGTTAACATTGCTCTGGGACATCCCACATAGTAATTACTATGGCCCTGTGTCCCATGATGTACGATTAAATAAAATAGGATTTTTATAACAGCTTACCTGTAAAATCCTTTTCTTTTGAAGAACATCACGGGACACAGAGGTCCTGCCCCTCTTTCTAGTATACACGTGTATTGCTTTGCTACAAAACTGAAATGCTCCTGATATGGAAGGGGTTATATAGGGAGGCAACTTCCTGTTTAGGGTGTGCCAGTGTCCAGCACCTGAAGGTGGATTCATCAAGAGCACTTCTATAGGGTTACTGTGGGAAGGCACCACCGACCAATTTTTCTGCACCTGTTTGACAGGTGCAATGCAAATCAATGTAATTTGTTACAGCAATGCCAATTCTTGCTTTCATCAAGAGAACCTCTATAGGGTTACGGTAGGAAGGTGCCACCGACACCTAAAGACCAATTTTTCTGCCCCTGCTTGACAGGGGCATATCATTGAAATTTTTTACAGCAAGGCCAATTCTTGCTTTCATCAAGATTACCTCTATAGGGTTACAGTGGGAATGCAATTGCAATTTTTTCAGCAAAGCCAATTCTTGCTTGTGCAATGTGGCCTCATCATATACACTGGCTCCCTAACTGTTGCTGAGCAAAATAAAGGCAGCTTGCTAGGAAAATTACATTTTTTTGGGCTTTATAAATACACATGGTACAGATCTGCCACTTTACAGGTAATAATAATAATAATAATAATAAATTTTATTTATAATGCACTTTCCATCAAAAGACCTCAAAGTGCTACATAATTACAATAAAAACAAACAAACCGCTTAATTTACAAAACATTTGCTAAAAAGAAAAGTCTTCAACCCCTTTTTAAAATTTTCAGTAGACTGAGAAACCCTCAGACTATCAGGCAAAGCATTCCACAGACGTGGGGCAGCAGCACAAAAAGCCCTATCTCCCATGGTTTTCAACCTAGTTTTTGGAACCTCTAAACAATTCAAATTAGTTGAGCGAAGGGAACGCGGTAGATTTTGCAATCTAAGAAGTTCCTTAAGATAAGGTGGAGCTTGTCCATGTATGCATTGATGCACAAGAAGAGAGACCTTATACTCAATCCTTGTAGAGACCGGCAGCCAATGAAGAGATTTTAAAATTGGAGTGATATGCTCATGCTTCCGCACTCTCATTAGGATGCTCGCTGCAGAGTTTTGAACGTATTGCAACCTCTGCATGCTCTTTCTCGGAATCCCAATGAGAAGTTAGGTAGACTAAGGAACCCCCAGGCACTATATTGGATGGAATTTTAAATTTTTATGCTTTTGCTATAAAAATTGAAAAGGCACTGCTCATTTAAAAATGACATTTTTCACAAACTTTTTTAATGATACATGTCCCCCAGGGCAGGGACCCGGACGGCTATAAGCATTGTATGCCCAAATACTTGAATATAAGCCTTCAAAATGGGCACTTTTGATTTTTGACGTTAGGGTCCCATTGACTGTAACGGGGTTCAATATTCGGGTCCAAACTTTCACGGTGTTCAAAAGTTCTGGTGCGAACTGAACAGGGGTTCATAGTGGCGATCAACCCATTACAGAGTTTGACATCTTGTGATTTATCATTGTTAAAATATTTACCAGTTTCCTGGAGTTATTTACCTTTAAGGAATCCGCTGAAAATAGTCTGACAATACCAATGAGTTATATTGCTCTTGATTCTCAGTCATTACCATACAGTTAATTCACTTGAGATATACATTAATATTATTATTAGTATACAGGATTTATATAGTGCCGACAGTTTGCGCAGCACTTTACAACATTAGGGCAGACAGTACAATTACAATACAATTCAATACAGGGGGGGGGGGGGGGGGGGATCAGAGAGCCCTGCTCGTTAGAGCTTACAATCTGGGATATATATACATACATATACATGTCTGCTGTTCAAATATACTGCTACTGTTTGTTACCATTTCAAAGAAATTTCACAGTAAAGACAATTTCTGTGTCTTAGTATAGTGTGTGTCTTTCATTGGTGGTATTGCACTAACATTATTGCCAGGTGTGCAGGAGGGGCTGAGACTGTTCTTGGGGGTGAGAGGCGGAGTACAGAACTAAATATACTTAAGTTTCTCCTCTGGGGGGTTGTCATTCCACAGACAGACAGAAAAAAACAAAAAACTAAAATAGGTAATTGATAAGACTATGAAAGAAAGATAGAAGTTGCTTGCAGTGAAGCTTGTTGATAAGTAAGATCTAGTGATGGAGATTACAACAATGGTGCTTCAGGAAGCCATATTTTCCATTCTACGCATAAGCAAAAAGAATGCTGCAAGTCCACTAGGCTAGAGAATAGAATAAGTAGAAAACAGATGAATGAATGAATGAATGAAATACTTGAATCGCCTCTAGGTGCTGTGGCGAGCTTTGATCATCTGCTAAAAGAGGAAGGTCTTGAGTTTTTTCCTAAAAGCCAGGTGATTTTCTTCCAGGCGGATGTTGATTGGTAGAGCATTCCATAGCCGAGGCCCTTGGACAGCGAATCTCCGATCCCCCTTGGATTTATACCGGGCTTTGGGCACGAGGAGGAGGTTTTTGTTGGCTGATCGAAGACTGCGGTTTGGTGTGTAATGATTTATTTTCTCCATTAGGTATTGCGGAGCTTCTCTATGCACGCATTTGTGGGTGAGGCAAAGGGTCTTGAACGTGATCCGATTTTTTACGGTTAGCCAATGTAAGCTCCTCAGCGAAGGAGAGATGGATTCCCAGATAGGAAGGAAGAGCCTTAGGTGCATATGTTAAAGACAATGTACAGTATATTATTAATGAAATTGCCAGGGCTGGCTTTCTGAAGACAAAGAAACAGATGTAAAAAGAAGCAGAAGATGACCAGAACAGAGAAGTGGGATTGATAATGAATCCATGTCCATTACCTGAAAGACTGATGTAACCGTAAGGTCAGCAAGACTCAGAAATATAGAAAAGAGTTAAGGCAAAGACCTATTAAAAAAGAACTACAAGATTGAAGTATCACATATGTAAAGGTGAGACTATGGGCCTCATAGTCGGCTGCTGAAAAGAGATCATCTTGACAGACTGAAAGGAAAGGCATGTCAACATGGCAAATTCATATAATGATACTTATAGCAGAGCTGCAGCATATTTATTTGAGAAAAATTGGTAGGAACACAAAGCAGAAAAGATCGTTAAAAAGTAGATCTTAAGAGATTTCTACCTCCAGATAAAGAATACTCGTTTGCATTACACTCCTGAAATAACAGAGGTTAAGATGACACAGGTATGGGTAACTGATATGGTAATGCCTAGAACAAAATGAGAGGTGGCTTTCTATTGTTTCTGTGATGTTAATTTGCAATATCTTTCCCCCTTAGAAGCTGTAGAATTTATCCAGAGGGAAGCTCACTATATTCAAAATTGACTGTTAAAAATGACTACACAGGAAAGGGTAAATGTGGGCCTTGCTTAGCTTGTATGAGTCCAAGCTGGCCATATTGGAGCAATATTTGGCTGGAATGTAGAGCAAGAGCACACTGGGGAACACCCTTTTGATCATAACAGCCAGTTGTTCTCTGACTGCGCGAGGAAGGAGAGGGGAAGGGGATGTGACTGAGCAGCATTTAAAGAGATTAAGCTTAAAAAAGAACACTGATATGCCGAGCAGAAGAGCTGAGCTGCTGACCACTGACTATACCAGCCTTTGCATTGGCACTGTCCCAGCAGCTGAGATGACATCTTTCATATTCTTCATTATGCCCACTTTAACTGTCTTCCAGTCACAGTGGCTTGCTTCTAGCAAATCTCTGGCTTCATAGCTGAGCTGTTAGTCCTACACTTCTGTGGACAACAAAGACTTAATGTTGGTTTGGTTTAACAAGCAAAAGGACATTTTTTATGGTGAGTTCTAGGTCAATTCTTGCATGAGCTCAGTATCAGCAAGCTCCAACGCACCACAACCGCCAAGAGCAGGCAAACTGCTAGGTTTAGGAATCTATGGACTTCACCTTAAGGTCCACCTATCCCCAGACTTTGAGCTTTAAAACAAGGCCTCACCTCTCTAGCTGCTTATACTATGGATTAAATGGGTTTCAAGGATCCTCAATGATCACTAAAGATGGGCTTCAGTTGGCTTCTAACACATTACAAACACCTGCCATGTGTTTTTACATTCTAGGGTTGGCAAGCTGCAGATTGTTAAAAATGTTTTAAGTGCCTCTGTTTTAAACTTCGAAAATTAATTTTCCCCCAATGCCTATAGCTAATATGGGCTTGATTTGAAGTGTGTTTACTGCTTATTCAGAATATGGTGTGCATAGTCTAACCACAGGTTCACTTTAGGTTACCTGGAGGAACAAAACAAATGTTCTAGTAGCTGTAGTGTTTTACATTTGATTGACAGAGTCTAAGGTTCAAAAATGTGTTGATTCTAGACAATTGCAAAAATATATCCTAAATTTGTACATGCTAAAACTAGTTATTTCTACTAAACATCCCATTCCAAATTGTAAATGAAAATGTAAAAATAATGTTAAAAATAGTGGATAATGGATATAACTGTATGTAAAACAAATTTAGTAGCACACTTCTGAATAGCCCTACTTTGCTATAGACATTTGCATGTTTTTTTTTTTTTTTACGAATAGAGACTTGCTGATCCATTTTTGTATATAGAGCCTGACTAGAGTCATTCTCTATGACTGAAAAAGTGTAATTTTATTACATATGTGCTTGAATTATATTTCATGCTTGCCAGCAACTTTAAAAAACTCACAGTATTACTATTATAAAATCACTAATAAACTTGATAAAAATTAAGAAAAATGTGTTTTATATTAAAGTCATTAACTGCAGACAAAGTAGATGAACTCTACTTGCATGGAATAGTTAATGCATTACATACATAATGTCATCTCTTATAAAGCTTTTAAATTATTGCAGAGTAATATGCCTGGATTCCATCCAGAACAAGAGATGGTTCATACTTTGTTCAGCTGTTTTCCATGATTGTCATTAATGTAATGGTCTCTTCTGTTTTATTTCTCAGTATCCATCATCATCATTATCCATTATCCATTAATAATCCAATGCAGTCAGAGTTTCTAGAACCTAGTTACAGTAAGTAATGCACTTTTTTACATAAGCTATAGATGAAAAAAAGGGAGTTCTTGAAACACCAATGCTACACCAATGCTACATTTAAAAACAATATTACAATATATCAATATGATATGGCCAGATCATTCGTTTTCAGTTATCTTGGTGCTTTACCATTTTAATGCCAATCATTCAGTATAAGTATATGTTAATATTATCTTCCTCTTCCTTTGTGTTGTATTTTTTTATATATTTTAATGCATTGGGTTGAGTCTTAAAATATTCTGTAAGGTCGGAGGGCCTCAGATTATAATTTTTTTTTCCAATACCTTATTTTAAGGCATCACACGGTAAGTACAGAAACCATATGACAAAAATAAAACATATTCATAAAAGACTCAGCACTTGGTAAACAATTACTAGCATGGGAGGCAGGTAGACATGTAAAAAGGTGTCCTGAAAAAACAGGCACTAGAGAGTCTCTGTACCCTGTGTGGTATTTTCCATGGTAAACACCATCAATAAAAGAAAACAAAGAACATGGCATACAGGAAAAAGACAGTAAAGAGGATAAAAGAGGGAAAAGAGAATTGCTAAAAAAATAAAGGGGGGGGGGGGGAGGGTCAGGAAGAGAAGGTGGAAGGGGAAAAATAAAGGGAAAAAGGGATGGGGCAGAAGGGAGGGAAAGGGAAGGGATCCGATTATTACGCCATCCCTCCAGAAACAGGAGACCCATAGGTACAACCTTCAATTTGAGATATTTAATTCAGCAGGGCCTTGTACTACTCAGAGTAGAAAAAAATATCACATAGCTATTCACCTGAATATGCAGATGTAGGCAGAAAATATGGGACAAAGGGCACTCCTTTCACTAGACGCAAATAAAGCGTTTGACAGTATCAGTTGGCCTTACCTTTGGGCAATATTATCCAAGTTTGGATTCGGGGATCGATTCATCGCTTGGATACGTCTCCTATACAGTAACCCACAGGCAGAAATTAGAGTGTCTGATAGACAGTCCCCAGTGTTTGCATTGGGCAGGGAAACCAGGCAGGGTTGCCCTCTGTCACCCCTGCTCTTTGCCGTAGTGATTGAGCCTCTGGTCACTTTGGTGCTTAACAGCCCACATATCACCGGGTTCCAGTATGGCGAGCTGCATGATAAGATCATGCTATACACTGATGATATGTTGCTTTTTCTAGGAGACACTTCCTCATCATTGACCAGTGTTATGTCCATAATTTTAGAGTTTGAGCGGTTCTCATGCCTGGGTATCCAGGTATCCTCACAGACTATTGCCATCTTAATATACACCCTCTGATTGTTAGGTTTAGAGATAAAATAAATATTTGGAACAATCTCAAAATGTCCCTGGCAGGGAAAACTAATTTAATTAAAATTATACTCATGCCCCAACTTCTATATCTCCTCCATAATTCTCCCCTAGTGGTCCCCTTAAAAACATTTTGGGTGGTTAATTTCCTCTTCTGGTTGTTGCTCTGGGCTGCTCGTCCTCCCAGAATCAGGCTGGAACAGCTATAAAAACCTAAGGATGGTGGAGGTCTTTCTCTGCTAAATTCCTGGATTTATTACATAGCCGCTCAGCTCCAACATCTCATAGGCTGCATGTCTCCCACCCTTGAGAGTTCCCCTGCCCACCTCTTGCTTGTTGGTATTGGTGCAGATTCCATCCCAGAGGGATAGGAGGCACAAGCATTTCAGAAACCCAATAAGCAAAAGCCTACCTATACATTAATTCAGAAAGTTTGGAATAAATCAAAGCAGCTTCAGCATGTTACTGGCTACATTGCATACAGTCCGCTGTGGGGAAACCGCACTTATGATGAACTAGCCAAAAACCAACAAGGGCCCAGATGGAGTGCCTGGGGGATCACCCTTCTTTCTCATTTATTTAAACAGGGGAGATTGATGTCCTTTGTGGACCTCCGATGTAAATTTGACCTACCGGACTGAATGTTTTATTGCTATATACAACCATCCCAAGCAGTCAAGTCCCAGGGCGACGCAATGGACTGGTCGCTCTCCCCTACCCCCATATTCAATCCAATCCAATCTGTGACTGAAACAAAAGGTTTTATATCCCAGTTATTGTAAGCTCCTAACGGAGTATTTGAGGGCCTATCCCTGCAGGGCCACATCAGGATGGGAGGAGGATGTAGGAGCTTTGATGGGGGATCAGTGGGAGGAGGCTTTTCAGACGGGCAACCTGTGCTTCACACTGGATGCCGATGCGGCTCACAGCAGGGGTCCCGTGCGTCCTGGTTCACCATTTCAGGTCTGATTTCAGCCCGAATTTTGGGCTGCATTTGAACCTGAAATGGGCCAAAAGATGGACAGGGCTCCTGTGCAAATTCACACCAGAGCCACGTCGGAGATATGTGAACCGGCTCCATAGAGAGCCAGTCACATTCTCCTGCTATTGCGAATTGGATGCGAGGATCCTGCATCCAATTCACAATAATGTGAACCCAGCCTTAATGTCTCACCAAAGGTGTTGCAACTGTATATTTTGCATTACAGCCCAGTGAAACTATTCATTGCCTATTGGGAATTCTTGAGGAGGGTATTCTTGAGAAAGCGACTAGAGTGGCCTTTTCCAGGGCCATATTCCAGGCCAGAAGACCCATTTTGTTAGGCTGGAAATCCACAATTACCCCTTTGGTAAAAACATGGGTGACTCATATGGGGAACACCCTCTTTTTAGAGAGATACAAATATCAACTAAGGGGTTGCCTCAATAAATACAAAAAACTGTGGTCTCCATGGCTTAATGTCCTTGGGCTAACCCCTAGGAAGTTAATTCTGATGAGGGTGCCGCAGTGTCCCACAGGCTGAGTGTATTCTGGGGAAAAATCCTAAGAATATGTCAGTGACAAAAATGAGACGTTTAATTGCATGTAGGTCCTATTATATGATCACCATACACCCATCCATCTACGTGTGTGGATGAAAAAAGTTTTTGGGGAGGTGACATAGTTAATCCTGTGTGATGTAAATGTAACCTGCTAACGCCCCAGTGGTGCTTGAACTGTGAGTTGTTCATGTATGTGTTTCATGGTATGCTGGAATGGAAAAACTTCTTGTCTCTTACTATTTTTGTACCTGGTACTTTATTCTCTTAATAAAATCTGATTTAAAAAGGAAGAAAATGACCATGCATAATATTTCTGTTCAGTTTTAGCCAGTGCTAATAAGAGACCACTGGGAATCATAGGGCCAAGATAGATTTTGATAATGTTCAAAGAGATTCACAGAACTTGAGCAGATGTTGCACAACAAGATCCAGGTTCATTTGAGGCCAAGTGGTTACATCAGCTGCTGCAATCTGTATTGTTATACCAGCGTACCTTACCTTGACCAGTCATTCTACAGGAGAAACTGGTATGTGCATTACAGACAGACCTGTCATATGCATTAGAATAGGTGGTCACAGATCCCAAAGGACACATAGGCTCTCATCCTATTTTCACGATTGAGTTTTTGTTCTTCGTAAACATGCACATTTTTTTTGGTCTGTATTTTTGAGCATTTCTCTCTGGTTGTATGCTTTTGGCATTCTTACAATCAAATATGGCACATAAAAAATTACTCTTTTATGTTACATACAGCCGGCGGAACTAATGGCTATTTAATCCAACTCTTGATTACTTTTTAAAACATTAAAGGGACATATATAACTTGTTAAAGCTTTGTTATATCAGATGCAAAAATCTCTAGAGTTCTACAACAATCAGAACAGCCAGTGAAACTAATAGACATTTAATCCTATTGTGGTATTACTTTTTAAAACCTAGAAGGGAAGTATATTACTTGTTAAAGCTTTGGTATATCAGATGCAATAATCTCTAGAGTTCTGCAATGATCAGATCAAGATGGAAACAACATAGCTTAGGTTGAGCTGGGAATTTCATGTTTGTTTTTGGCTTGGCGAACTTTCATTATCAGCACACCAGGAAGCAAAACCATTGTTTATGTTTACCAGATGGCCATATTTGGGGCCTATTTATCACCTTACAGAGAAGCTTCTCTCTCGAGTGCTTTGCTATTTTACAAAGTAGATGCAGCAGATTTGTGAGGTTTACATAGAAGGTGCACAGTATACAGTAGTTTTAAATGTGTTAGCATCGCTATTATATTGAAAATACAAAATTACTTACACTTTCTTCTTCCTTAATGCCATTCATTCCTTAAAGGATGAACTTCCAAAACATTGGTGGACAATGATATACATGTGTCCAGTTAAACTACAGTTAAATCAACCCTATCATTATAATAAAGGATTTAGGCCATACTTGTAAAAAAGGAAAGAATGTAAATACTCACTTTTCCTGCTACCAGCACCACCAAACTTTGACACTATATATACAGTTTTGCTCAAAAGTTTGCATAACCTGGCAGAAATTGGGAAATATTGGCATTAATATTGAAAATATGACTGATCATGCCAAAAAATTGTCTTTTATTTAAGGATAGCAATCACATGAAGCTATTTATTATCATGGTTTTTTTGGATCCATTTTAAATCATAATGATAACAGAAATCACCCAAATGGCTCTCATAAAAAGTTTATATATCCTGGAATGTTTGGTCTACCTGACCTTGGCTTGGTATCACAAGAGCCCCTAATTTTCCACTTCTTAATAAGTGATTAAACAGTACTGACTGGCATATACAAGGCTTTTGACAACTTTTTATATAATTTTCCATCTTTGTGAAATTTCATTACCTTCATTTGACTATTCTTTTCTATCTACTCATTTCTCAGTGTCTAGCGTGCTTAGTGCATCCATGACCAACTCATTGACTATTTATACACAGACACTAATTGTGATTTGAAAAGCCATATATGTGGGAAAATTTACTTTTAAGTGCCATTTTAACCTGTGTGTGCCACCCTCTGTGTCTGTACCAAGGCCAAATATTTCAGGGCATGTAAACTTTTTATCAGGGCCATATGGGTGATTTTGGTGATTGCTAAATACACAGGCTAAATACACAGATAAAATACAAAATTATGAGAGCTGTTTTCTCTGCCAAAGGATGTGCATTTCTGTCTATTCAGTCTTGTGATTGGCATAGCACTCCTACATAGCACAGTCTTATCTGGCAGGGGACCTGCTCTTTCTCTGCTGCATTTTCACTTTCGCTTACATGTTCCCCCAAACATTACCCTGTACCTTGACAGTAAAAAGATAAGTAGCTCACTCACAAGCTCATCCCTTTGCAACTCTGTTCTTTCTTACTATCAACAGGTGCCATACACTGCACCACACTTAATTGGCAACTTGTGCTCCTTCTCCCTCCCACTCCCTGAGCTCTGATGTAAACTGGACTGCCAGTGGCTGGTCAAGTCAAATTCAGGTACTTTCACTGTTTGCATTTAAAAAATGAGCATGTCCTAATGATTACAGGACTGCATAGATGAGGTGGCTGGGTGGGTGCACTTTAATGCCAAGCTGCAGCACATATGTCTCCAAGGGGAATGGCTTTTTCTATGCTAAGTGCATGCTCATTGCGCACTCTGAGCACAATAACTAAGCTGTCACGGGCAGTTCCTGATGCATACTTGCAATCAGGACATTCCGATCATGTGACTTCTTTGACAGCCAATCACATCTGCCACATGATCGGAAAGCCCGCCTCTGCCTTTTAACATTTAGATCCCCTAAGGGCTGGAGGGTGAAGGTGGCAAGGAGTTAATTTATGTTTACTTTTTTCCGCCTGAAGATTAGCTTTCAAAATGACCTTAAGCTAGGAAAAAGCGGTAAGCTAATTATAGGAGCAGGGAGAAACAAATTCAGGGAATTCCTATGTCCAGAGTACATTTGCCATGGTTACAAGGCAGCAAATACGAAGTTTCAGGAAACCATAACTGGCTGGAGATTGACATAGAAAGGTCATTTTCATTGACAATGGGGTATAACTAATGAATGAATGAATTACTGCAATAAACAGCAACTGATCTGTTAACCTCAAGAATAAAAATAGCAAATATATATTTCTTTTGTTGCACAATTTGTAAATGTATTATACTTCAATGTACTGCATGTTAAATAAAACCCTCAAAGCCATGTTGCAATAACTTTGTACATCTCTGCAACCATTTAACGTAGCAGGCCTCTGCAGGAAGGGTGTGTAATTTATCCTTTATGCCTCGTTTACAAGTAGAGTTTGCACCTTTATTCTGCCATAAAATGGTGACAAGCTGCGGTAATGTAAAGCATTCTAATAAGTAAGACCTCCCTGTGGGAACCTGTGATAGATGACTGTTTCACATTGAGAAACAGACAGAACTGTTGACATTGGCTGTCAAAAAGGCTTCACGTCTTTGAAAGAAAATCTTAATCTTCTTTATTCATGTGTGAACAGGTCTTGGCCTTCATTCGGCAGATCATATGCATTGACTGCCTAAACTGCGGGTTGCTAGGCTTTCGGTACGGTTTGTTTGCCTTTGTCTGCATTATACAAATGGATGAGGATGGAAAATTAAAATCTGTCTGACACAGAGGACCGTATTCTCTGTCTCTGTTTGAAAAGACATGGCAACCCGGCTTCAAATGAAAAGGAATTTTATTGAGTCCAGGAAAGCGCTAAGTGTTTAAATGTTGGGTATAGGATCTGAATGGTCAGTTTAGAGGGCACCGTAACTGTTTGTTGAAATCTGAATGGCTGTCAAGCAGCACAAAAAGGCCAAATTTGTGGCAGAAAAATAGCCCTTCTTTTAAAAATAAAACTTGCCTCACGGTAACATATTTAGCAAACAAATGCAGTTTTTGTATCAAGGATGGCTAATATGTTCCTAATAGCGCATTTTATATAAACCAGTGTGATGTATAGTAATTCTAGAAAATAAAAATAACACATGAAGTGATCTTGCCTGCTGTTTTTTTATATTTAGTTAACAATATTAACCTTTCTTTATAAAGTAAATGTCAACCTAAATATTTTTTTTCTATGTGTGTGTTTACACCTGTGTATTTTATAACTCATAGTTTCTATTGTTTTCATGTACTTATTCCATCTGAAGTAGCTGGTTCACCCTTCCAGTAACCTTTCTTTCTTGTAAACTGACCACACAAAGCAGAGAAGCTGATCTGTGTTATCATGGTCAGTTTTCGTCTTTTGCCTGACCATTCTAGGTACAGGACACTGTGCAGACACATAACATGCCTGTATTGGGTAGTTTGTCCAGCCAACACACCCCCTGACCAATCACAGCCTGCCTCTGACACACACCCCTGCCCAATTACAGCCTGCCTCTTGAACACGCCCCCTGCTCAAGTACAGCCTGCCTCTTGCCTCCGGCTTAACATACTATGGAATACAGGCACAGGGTGTGTCTGCACAGTGTCCTGTAACCCCCACCCCTCACTATCAGGAAGAAGAGATACAGTATCTCACAAAAGTGAGTACACCCACGCTCACATTTTTGTAAATATTTTATTCTATCTTTTCATGTGACAACACTGAAGAAATGACACTTTGCTACAATGTAAATAGTGAGTGTACAGCTTGTATAACAGTGTAAATTTGCTGTCCCCTCAAAATAACTTAACACACAGCCATTGATGTCTAAACAGCTGGCAACAAAAGTGAGTACACCCCTAAGTGAAAATATCCAAATTGGGCCCAACGTGTCAATATTTTGTGTACCCACCATTAATTTCCAGCACTGCCTTAACCCTCTTGGGCATGGAGTTCACCAGAGCTTCACAGGCTGCCACTTGAGTCCTCTTCCACTCCTCCATGACGACATCATGGAGCTGGTGTATTTTAGAGACCTTGCACTCTTCCACCTTCCGTTTGAGGATGCTCCACAGATGCTCAATAGGATTTAGGTCTGGAGACATGCATGGCCAGTCCATCACCTTTACCCTCAGCTCCTTTAGCAAGGCAGCGGTCATCTTGGAGATGTGTTTGGGATCGTTATCATGTTGGAATACTACCCTGCGGCCCAGTCTCTGAAGGGAGGGGATCATGCTCTGTTTCAGTATGTCACAATACATGTCAGCATTCATGGTTCCCTCAATGAACTGTAGCTCCCCAGTGCCAGTAGCACTTATGCATCCCCAGACCATGACACTCCCACCACCATGCTTGACTGTAGGTAAGACACACTTGTCTTTGTACTCCCTACCTGGTTGCCGCCACACATACTTGACACCATCTGAACCAATAAAGTTTATCTTGGTCTCATCAGATCACAGGACATGGTTCCAGTAATCCATGCCTTTAACCTGTTTGTCTTCAGCAACTGTTTGCAGGCTTTCTTGTTCATCATCTTTAGAAGAGGCGTCCTTCTGGGACAACAGCCATGCAGACTAATTTGATGCAGTGTGCAATGTATGGTCTGAGCGCTGACAGGCTGACCCCCCCACCCCTTCAACCCCTGCAGTAATCCTGGCAGTACTCATACATCTATTTCCCAAAGACAACCTCTGAAAATGACCCTGAGCACATGCACTCAACTTCTTTGGTTGACCATGGCGAGTCCTGTTCTGAGTGGAACCTGTCCTTTTAAACTGCTGTATGGTCTTGGCCACCCTGCTGCATCTCAGTTTCAGGGTCTTGGCAATCTTCTTATAGCCTGGGCCATCTTTATGTAGAGCAACAATTCTTTTTTTCAGATCCTCAGAGAGTTCTTTGCCATGAAGTGCCATGTTGAACTTCTAGTGACCATTATGAGAGAGTGAGAGCAATAACATCAAATTGAACACACCTGCTCCCCATTCACACCTGAGACCTTCTAACACAAGCAACGAGTCACATGGCACAGGGGAGGAAAAATGGCTAACTGGGCCTATTTGGACATTTTCACTTAGAGGTGTACTCACTTTTGTTGCCAGCAGTTTAGACATTAATGGCTGTGTGTTGAGTTATTTGGAGGTCACAGCAAATTTACACTGTTATACAAGCTGTACACTCACTACTTTACATTGTAGCAAAGTGTCATTTCTTCAGTGTAGTCACATGAAAAGATAGAATAAAATATTTACTATAATGTGAGGGGTGTACTCACTTTTGTGAAATACTGTATATGGTCACATGACAAAACATTTTACCCTTGTAAAAAAAGGTAAGTAAGATCATTTATTAAAGTGATATTAAAGTCTTGTTTTTTTTTTTTTTCTTTTAAATAACAAACATGTTATACTTACCTAATCTGTGCAGCGGGTTTTGCACAGAGCAGCTCGGATCCTCCTCTTCTTAGTTCCCTCGCTGGTGCTCCTGGCCCTTCCCTCCTGCCAAGTATCCCCAGAGCATGCAGCTTGCAATGGGGACACCCAAGCAGGCTCGCTCTTGAGCTGCGGCTTTGCATGTCTATACACACGCAGAGATCCAGCTTGGCCCTGTCTCCTTTCTCTCTCCTGATTGACTCAGTGGCTGTGATTGACAGCAGCAGGAGCCAATGGCTCCCCGTGCTGTCTCAGCCAATGAGGAGGCAGAGTCCCCAGAGAGCTGAGGCACTTACAGTATGCACATCACTGGATGGATGGGGCTCAGGTAAGTATTATGGGGGGGGGGGGGTGCTGCACAGAGGAAATAAAAAACCTTGAGCCTTTAGAATCTTGTTAAACTAAGCAAAAGCAATGATGGCACCTGTCTAGTTATAACCGTATTAGAAAGTGGCTATAACATAGTATGTGCGCAACTACTTTAACATTTCAAAAATATTTTGAAATGTAGCTTTTTTCCTAAAGGAGATTTCTGTTTTTTAGCACAATTCCTATTATCATTATCACAAACATGCATTTAGGCACGGTGTGTGGATAATGCAAGACTACACCTTATTACTCTTCCACCCAGTATGCCTTCCTCCAGGGCCAGATCTGGTCTGGTGCATTCCAATAAAGTCAGGGGGATATTCTGTCTTTTTATCCTCTCCAGCTAGCTTGTCCTGTTTTTTCTGTCTCTCCAGATCTCCCCACTGGCACTAGTTGTGTGTAAGTCACTGACAGTCTGCCCACAGTGTGAAATGCAGGAAACCAAGTTTACTGGGCATACTTCTGTACCACGAGTCACGCCCTGTAATAAAGTCTGACATGACTTCTGGGTAGTGCAGAGGCGGTACAGGAGTGAACAGTTTTGTTTTTGTGAAAAGTGAAAATGTATTAAACCAGCATTTTTTTCATGTGACTCTTTAAAGTATGCAAAATTAAAAGGCACTGTAATCCAGAACTGTATGTATTGGACTAAATGACACTGACATCTGCAATGGATTATGATGTCATCCTATCCCACCCTACCATGTTGGCGAGTCCATACATCAAAGTCTCTCTTCATTCAAAGGTCCCCCCATCACGTCAGAGTCTTTCCCTTACATCACACTCCATGCATTAAATCAGAGTCCCCCTTCACATAACAGTCCCCCTTTTACATCAGAATCCATCCATTGCATAGGAGTACATCATTCAAATAAAAGTCCCTCTATCACACCAGAGTCTCTCTTTACATCAGAGTTCCCCCTTTTCATACCAAAGTCCCCCATTACACCATAGTCCCTTCATTACATCAGAGCCCCCCCCCTTCAAATTAGAGTCCCCCCTTACATTAGAGACCTCCTCATATTAGAGTCCCCTCTTGACATCAGAGTACCCCCTTTCACATTAAAGTCCCATCATCACACCATAGTCATCACCTAAACCTTCAGAGTTCACCCCCTCCACTTTAGACTCCTCCTTCGCATTAGGGTACCACCATTTAAATCAGAATTTTGCCTTCACATCAAATATCCTCCATTACATCAAAACCCCTCTTCTTTGTTATTAAAGTTTCCCTAATCACACCAAAGTCCCCCCCCTTCAAATTAGAGTCTCCCTTTACAACAGAATCTTCACCCCCCCCCCCCCATTACCCCCCTGCACACACACACACACACACAAATGGAGTCCTACCTTCAAATCACCATGGCTTTGGCATCATGTCAGAGGGCAGGAGGCAAAGAAGGTCTGGAGTAAAGCAAGACTTCCATCCTCTTCTGAAGGCCCACCATGGATCAACTTCATCCATTCCCATGGTGTGAGTAGGCTGAGTGCTGGCACCATAGCAACAAATGGTGCCATGCAACCTAGTCTGACCCCTGCACCATGATATGGTGCAACTGATAGGGGCAGGGCACTGTGCAGCTATGCCAATTCGGCATTTCCATAGGCCGTGCAGTGCCCCTTGGCCCTCCACTCCCTGACACTAAGGCCATTGGTCCTGGGGCAGTCCACCTCAGCACCCCCCTAGATCAGGTCCTGGCTTACGCTGAGGATATACAAAGGGTGTGGCTAATTCTGTATGTAGCGGCAGGCTCCTGAAGAGCATGCACTATGGGTTTTTCAAAACTTAACTTTACCCAAACTACAGTTTGGTTTGGGTCTATATGCCTAAATTTGACTTCTGTGTCAGTCTGACTGGGCTGTGAGATGTTCAGCCTGCCACAGGGGGGTACTGCCTCCGGTGGCAGGCGTGGAACTATGGTCTGGTTAGGTGCTTAATTTGCTTTCTCTCTGAGTCAGGTCAGTGGGAGTGGCCCTCTCGCTGTGCCCTCTGGGAGAGGGTATTTAAGATACGGATGTCACGTGGTTCAGGGTTCTGGTCCAGTATGAAGTGCTGAGTACATGGTTCCCGGTCCTCCTGACCAGCCCCCAGGAAGGCTATGGCCTGGGTTGCGGATCCACCTGACTTTAATACCTCTGGGCTGGCTAGCCCAAGGCAAGGGAACTAAAGAAGGATTCCAGGGTGGATGGGTGCTGTCTCCGGTTCGGGAGAGACCCATTGAACTTTGAGCATTCCAGGGGAGGACTCTTTAGAAGAACACTACATACGGGTTGGTTTACTTAACAAGAGCCTGGAAGGGCTGAAGTAGTCGAGAGAATCCGGACTTGTGCATATCGCCAAGTGGGCTGAAAGATCAAGGTATCCTACAAGTGTTCTACAGCTTAGTTTCCCTACATGTTCTGCAACAACGTCGGTGATACAGACTTTGTTCTTGAGTAAGCACCTTGTTTGGTTGCTAGGCCTTGTGAGAGAGGGACTGTCCAACCTGGGTGCTCATCCAGCTGCCAATGGCTATTCTCTGGATGCAGTCAAAGTATGCAAGTACTCTAATGTTTATAGACTTTGACATTAAGAGTACCTGAACTCCTTTCCAACCCTCTGATCCCAAGTTAAAAGACTTTTCAATGGTTTGAGTTGCAAATAAAATCCATTCAAGTGGATCTATTGTCAGTCTCAAGCTATTGGGCCATCTACCACGGGACATCCCCTAGACGTGAAACAAGAAGAAGTGGAAGGTAACGGTAAACCCAATAATAACCAGCAGCTCCTTCGGGGGTTAGTGCTACATGTATATATCTCCAAAGTGTCAGATGATCTTTAGTAACTGTGTTTTCCACCAATTAATATAAAAATCTATGTGTATCTAAAGCCACAACTTTTTTCTTTATTTTGGAAAGAGCAGGGAAAGGTTAAAAAGTCCCCCTTATCAATGATTACCAGGGCACTGGGGGGTTAAGCTACAGCCAGTGGTGGGCTCACAGATAGGGGAAAAAAATGGTGAAATAAAAAAATAGAAAAAAAAACAGTTTGGGCATTCGATATACTTTAAAGGATTTATTCACACAGCAGTAAAAAAAATGTGGCATTTGCCAGTTATTTCTTATATCTGTCAATTTCCCACTAATCCACTGGTTTTATAGAGTTAAATGGCTCTGATGGATAGAGGGCAGGTTGTTAATGAAAAACTGAAATATTGAGTTAATAGGCTATGCTCACTGTATACATTTTAAGCTTTGATTTAGAGTTTTGACTAGTAGCCTATCAAAACATTGAGATAATGATCCTCACATAATCAAGTCTTTAAACCAGCCTTTCTTAAACTTTTCAACACAGAGGAACCCTTGAAATAGTTCTCCGGTCTCAGGGAACCCCTGCTAAAAATTTGAAATCATCAATGATACAATAGTGTGATGGTCATTGGGAAGAATGGTCCTTACACTTATGGTCATTGGAAAGAATTATCTCCTTACAGATATCTAAAAAAAATCAATGGAATATTGGGGACAGTGGGAACTTATCTGAGAGGCAGAACCCCTAGTAGCCTCTGGAGGAACCCTGGTTGAGAATCACTGCTTTAAACCATCAAAAATGTTTGATAATTGAAACAAACTGTTTTTAAATATTTTGTATGTTTAACAAAATGGCACAGGGCTAAAACAACACATTTAAGTATAATGCGAGATGGTGTTAAACTAGGGGTGAGGTTCGGATTCAACACTACCATGGGTTTAGGGTGAATTCCTGCAAGAAATTGTTGTGCAGGTTCACCAGGAGAATTTTTAAAAAACCCTAATGCGTTGCATGGCCTATGAACTTTTACCATCAGGCTTAGAAGATACAATAAGGCCGCGTACACACGGGCGGACTGTTCGTCCAACTTTGTCCGCTGAACAGTGTTTGGGCGGACAGTCCGCTCGTGTGTGGGCTTTCAGCGGACAGTTTCAGCGGACAGTTTGACGGACAAGGTTTTTCGGAAATTCCGTAAAACTGTCCGCTGAAACCTTGTTTCAGCGAACAGTCCGCTCGTGTGTAGGCTTGTTCGTCAAACAAAGTTGCGCGCATGCTCAGAAAGGATTTTCACGCCGAAAGCTATAATGCAGTGTATAGGACGTCGTATTTTTCGTCCCGTCGTACGTGCCGTTCACGTCATCGCGCACGGTTTCAGCAAACTGTTCGTCCGTCGTGTGTGGCCATGTCCGTCCATGCTAAGTTTGAGCGGACTGTTTGCCGAAACTGTTGGACGGACAAAGTTGGGCGAAGAGTCCGCGCGTGTGTACGCGGCCTTAGACCTGTTTCAGGAGCAGTGTGAACAGCAAGCTTTGACAAAGCATTGGCAAGCTTTGTTGAAGCTTTTAAAGTACCATTCAGCTCCAGTTTGTAAATGTTGAACACAGATCCTAATTAGAGTGTCAATTGCCACTTTAAACAAGCTGATAGAAGGGTTCAGTAGGTTTCAACAAGCTTCAAGGAGTGTTGAAGCCTACTAGCAGCTTATTTAAAGTGGCAATCAGCACTCTCATTAGGATCTGTGTTAGGCATTTCTAAACTGGAGTAGAATGGTACTTTAAAAGCTTCAACAAAGCTTTCTGAAAGCTCTGCAAATGCTTTGTCAAAGCTTGCTGTTCACACCCCTCTTAGCCCTTGTACACACGGTCGGAGAATCCGTCGGAATGTGTCCTATCGGACCGTGTTGTCGGATAATCCGACTGTGTGTGGTATGCATCGGACTGATTCCGTCGGAATATCCGTCGGACCCAATTTTTCAACATGTTGGAAATATTTTCCGACCAACTGGTTAGATCGGACATACTCCGATCATGTGTAGAGAATTTTGATCGGACCAAGTGCCACGCATGCTCAGATCAAATTCCTACATCAAAGCTATTGGCTACTAGTCCCATCGTAATGAAATTACGTCATCACATTCTGAATGATCGGATTTTTCGACAACTTAGTCCGACCGTGTGTATGCAACAGTTTCGGACAAGATCCAACAGGCAAAATCAGACGGACAAAATCCGACGGATTTGGTTGGCAGAATGTCCGACCGTGTGTACAGGGGCTTAGCCCTTGTACACACGGTTGGAGAATCCGTCGGAATGTGTCCTATCGGACCGTGTTGTCGGATAATCCGACTGTGTGTGGTATGCATCGGACTGATTCCGTTGGAATATCCGTGGGACCCAATTTTCCAACATGTTGGAAATATTTTCCGACCAACTGGTTCGATCGGACATACTCCGATCATGTGTAGAGAATTTTGATCGGACCAAGTGCCACGCATGCTCAGATCAAATTCCTACATCAAAGCTATTGGCTACTAGTCCCATCGTAACGAAATTATGTCATCATGTTCTGAATGATCGGATTTTTCGACAACTTAGTCCGACCGTGTGTATGCAACAGTTTCGGACAAGATCCGACAGGCAAAATCCGACGGACAAGATCTGACGGATTTGGTTGGCAGAATGTCCGACCGTGTGTACAGGGGCTTATACAAGCTGAAGCCTGTGCGAAACAGGCCTAAGAGGGCTTTTGGATAAGCCAGCTCCCTCACTAAAACAAAAGGCAGCCAGAGTGTCAGGGAAACCATAGAGAAAGCTGAAAAATTGATAAGGGAGAGATTGGGGTCTGTTAGGAAATACTGGGTACCTTGTGTAATCAATGCAACATGCAAATACACAGACACACACACATTTTTCTTTTCTATGCTACTGCCTTGAAAGGTTTTAGGTTAAACTGTTACTTTTTCTTTTTTCCTGCAAGTCTTTCACAGATCCCAGAAGACTGAGGCCCATTCACAAAATACACCGTGCTTCACGCATGCGCAATAGGAAACGGCTGTGAAGCCCATGACTGCAGGTTTCCCTTATTCAAGATGGTGGCACCAGCACCTGATAGCCGATTGATGAATCATCTCGGGTGAGAACACCACTGGATCGCTAAGACAGGTAAGCTCCCTAATATTAAAAGTCAGCAACTACAGTATGTCTAGCTGCTGACTTTTATTTTTTTCTGAAGGTGCCTGGAGCTCCTCTTTAAAGAGGAGCATTCCCTTGTTACTGACCATCTGTTCTTTAAAGTGTTTGTAAAGTCATTTTTTGACTTTTACCTACAGGAAAGCCTATAATAAAAAAATCTCTCCTAAACCTGTATGGTTTAGGAGATATTCCCATCGCAATAACTGACTGCAGCAGCACATGCGCACAGGGGATTCTCGGCTGGAAGCCCGGCAGACGCAGGACCCTGCCGGCGCGGGAGTGACGATATCGCGGCTCTGTTCACTCAGAGCGCTGGAGCCGCGATACCCAGAAGAAACATCGAGGAAACATGTCAGCTCCCTCTGTCTGGATCAGGTCAGATGTCGGGGCCAGATGTTCACTGCTGGGTAAAAATGCAAGAACAGCATGAGTCTAAACCACTTTATTTTATTATTTCACTGACATTCAACACAGCCCCATATCCCCTTGAAATAAATAAAAATCAAAGTTAAGCATGCTGTATCCTCAACAGTATTCTAATTTTTGTAGTAAAGCCCCATCCTGCCCTTCTTGTCCCTAGTAAATTTGGGCCTAGCCTTGCCAATTTCTATCTGCCATTGACAGAGGGCCTATTACCGTATGAGGAAAAAGTATGTTATGTTTTGCTGCTACAGCTACCGTAAAGCGGACCTCCTCCCTCAAGTGTAAGTTCCGCTCATCGGAACCCTCCCCCCTCCGGTGCCACAATTGGCACCTTTCAGGGGGGAGGGAGTGCAGATACCTGTATAATGCAGGTATCTGCAGCCACTTCCGGGAATAGCTAGCCACAGCTAGCCACAGATGCCCCGCCCCCCATTGTGTTCTGGGAAACACACAGTTCCCAGGACACAACAGGGACCAGTGAAGATGCGCAGAGCAACTCGCGCATGCGCAGTAGGGAACCGGACAGTGAATCCACAACGCTTCACTTCCCGATTCCCTCACAGAGGATGGCGGCGGGCGCAGCCGAGAGACAAGCAATTGCTCGTCATCTGCTGCCGACATCGCTGGTCCCTGGAACAGGTAAGTGTCCATTTATTAAAAGTCAGCAGCTGCAGTATTTGTAGCTGCTGACTTTTGATATTTTTTTTTTCAGGTGGCACTCCTCTTTTAGCCCAGGTTCACCCTGACAATGACTTTGGGGATGATTTCAGAGACATCTGTGCGGGTTGCTGCACAGATGTCTATACAAATTGCACGCCGCAGAAACTACTTTTGTGATTCGGTGTGGTGCCACAAAGTCGGCGTCGCATTTATTTGGACGGTGCCATTGCTGGCAATAGACTCCGATTTGGCATGCGATTTGACATGCCAAATCACTGCAATGTGAGCCTAAACTAAAGAAGCTATTTTTTTACCTGAAATTAATCTGATAGGGTGTTGTTTCCAGGCTAACTGTAATAAAAATCAATTACACAGTCAGAGATCAGGGTGGCTATAAATCAATGATTTTTATAACCACTTCCGGATCGCCACATGCCGATATCCGTCATTTTGAGGATGGATATCGTAGTTATGGCAGCAGCTAGCTACCATAACCCCGGTAGGGCCATGTTTGGCTGGCGGTCCAGTACAAGATAAAAGCGGTCTCTGTGGCAAATTCGTCACAAGATCACTTTTATCGGCGGCGGGAGAGGGGCACCCCTCCTGCCGCGATCTATTGCCCTCCGCTGCTTACCGGAGCCGCCGGCAGAGGCGGAGGCAATCGGATCCTTCCTTTTGGCTGTGCATAGAGATGAGGGAGGGGAAGATGCCCCTCACCTGTCTCCATGACACTACAGGGCGGAAGCAACATCAAAACGTCATTTCCGCCCATAGTTCTTAAAGGGCCATTTTTTTTTTCTTTTTTTTTATGACAATTTTTTTTTTTATTGCATTTTTGTATAAATATGAGATCTGAGGTTTTTTTGACCCCAGATCTCATATTTAAAAGGTCCTGTCATGCTTTTTTCTATTACATGGGATGTTTACATTCCTTGTAATAGGAATAAAAGTGACACTTTTTTTTTTTAAAACAGTGTAAAAAAAAAAAAAAAAAAGGTAAAATAAAGAAGAATTTTTTTTTTTAAATGCGCCCCGTCCCGCTGAGCTCGCTTGCAGAAGTGAACGCATACGCGAGTAGCGCCCACATATGAAAACGGTCTTCAAACCACACATGTGAGGTATCACCGCAATCGGTAGAGCAAGAGCAATAATTCTTGCCCTAGACATCCTCTGTAACGCAAAACATGTAATCTGTAGAAATTTTAAAATGTTGCCTATGGAGATTTTTAAGGGTAAAAGTTTGTCGCCATTCCATGAGCAGGCACAATTTTGAAGCATGACATGTTGGTTATCAATTTACTCGGCATAACATTATTTTTCGCAATATAAAAAAAAATTGGGCTAATTTTACTGATGTCTAATTTTTTTATTCAAAAAAGTGTATTTTTTTTATAAAGAAGTGCGCTTGTAAGGCCGCTGCACATATACGGTGTGACAGAAAGTATTGCAACGACTGCAATTTTATTCTCTAGGGTGTTAGAAAAAAATGTATAATGTTTGGGGGTTCTAAGTAATTTTCTAGCAAAAAAAAATGTTTTTAACTTGTAAACAACACATTTAAAAAAGAGGCCTGGTCCTTAAGTGGTTAAAAGAATCAAAAAAATCTGATTTTTTTGATTTAAATCAGTTGTTTTTTATTTCAATTGGATTTTTTTTTTTTTCAGCAAATTTATTTTAATAAAATGCTTTTGGAGTAAAAATCTATCTAAGGATAGTTTTCTATTTAGGATACATTAATAATTTAGTTTATTCAACATAAAATGTTATGTAGCATGAGGCTGTATATTATTCAATATTTACATTTTGGTAAACGCATTCAATGAATCCAAGCTCTGCAAGCTGAGATAACAAGCACTGCATTGATGCATTCACACAATTTTACAGTAACCTTGAGATAAAACAAAGTTCAGGAATATTCCTTTATCCCATTGTTTTGCACATCTATGTACACTACAAACTGTATGATTGAATCGGTTCTGATATCGCTGTTTACTAACCTGACAGCTTATTATTCTAAATAGGAAACCTTCATTTTGTTTGCAAATATTAAAGATTCTAACTACCAGCAAGAATGAGTCCTTACATTTAAAGATCATCTGTCACTTCAGATCCATCATTGCAGGGCATATTAATGAGCATCCAATCACCTTCTGCCATCACGTCCCTCACCTTGTTGTGTCCCCGCGGCATTGCCAGCTGTTCCATTAAAGTCAATGGGACTGTCGATGAGTCAACAGCGGGTCAGAGGAAGAGCTTATGCGGGACAGAGATGACAGTTGCTCTTTAAAAATTAGGATTTAAATCAAGTTGATTTACATCAAGCCTTTTTACTAGTGATTTAAATCGACTTGATTTAAATCAAATCCACCCTGCCAGGGATGTGCTACCAGTGTATACTGTCGCTAAAACTGTTTGTGAACATTGTACTGTTCTGTAATAGTGATGGCCGAACGGTTCGCCCGGCGGTCGTTTCGCGGCGAATTTCCGACATTCGCGGTCCGCACGTTCGAACGCCTTTTTCCGTCGTTCGCCGCGGCGGACTTACGTGTTTAATGTATACAAGAACTTTAACCTTTGGTGACACGTTTATCATGTGATACAGGACAGCCAATTGAGACATGACAGCACATGGACACTTGTACATTCCCCCTAACCTATAAATACACCCGATCCGGTGGCCATTTTACATTCTTTCTTCTGTTACGATAGGGACAGGTTCCTGTGTGGAGTAGGGAGAGATAAACCACTAGCTATTTGGTACACAAAAGTTCTTTTCAGGACTGGTATAGGTGTTAGGTGTTGATAGGTTTGCTGTGCTGCTGATTCTTGCAGCAGCCTGAGTGTCTTTTGTTAGTTTAGAGAAAGGGAAAGGACGGTGTATGCTACAGGGACAGCCAGATTAGTCTTTCATCATCATCATCATCATCATCATCATTAGC
The DNA here is from genome assembly GCF_037356315.1 of Lithobates pipiens. Taxonomy (NCBI): domain Eukaryota; kingdom Metazoa; phylum Chordata; class Amphibia; order Anura; family Ranidae; genus Lithobates; species Lithobates pipiens. The sequence goes on from NW_027507764.1 coordinate 466,816,096, forward strand.
TGTTACTATCAAGGTCCACAAAAGAGCTGTTCCAGTAACCACTAATCGTTCTCTTTTTTTGCCAATTTGTATAGGGACAGGAAGGAAGCAGTGTTGTCAGGCAGTGAGGGTAATTTTAAAGACTTGCTGTTATTATTAGTTCCACAAAGGTTCTTTTCAGGACTGGTATCAGTGGTACAGTAATAGGCTTGTACATGTATAATATTCTTTCTTCCAAATATAGAAAGGATATTATACTTGACTGCTGCCCTTCTGCTGCAGTCTGCTAAACATTCACAACTCACTTGTTCCACAAAAGTTCTTATAAGGACTGGTAACTTGGTATAGGGTGCTACGGTACATAGGCTTGAGTGCGGTACAGTCTGCTGTTCTGTAAGGACCGCTATCGGTCCACAATAGATAGGGTTGACGTGCACCACTGCTGACCGCTGCCCTATACTGCAGCAGTCCTTCAGCGGTATAGGGACTGACGTACAGTCTGCTAATCACTAACACACAACCTGCTTGTTCCACAAAAGTTCTTATAAGGACTGGTAACTTGGTATAGGGTGCTACGGTACATAGGCTTGAGTGCGGTACAGTCTGCTGTTCTGTAAGGACCGCTATCGGTCCACAATAGATAGGGTTGACGTGCACCACTGCTGACCGCTGCCCTATACTGCAGCAGTCCTTCAGCGGTATAGGGACTGACGTACAGTCTGCTAAACACTAATACACAACCTGCTTGGTCCACAAAAGTTCTTATAAGGACTGGTAACTTGGTATAGGGTGCTACGGTACATAGGCTTGAGTGCGGTACAGTCTGCTGTTCTGTAAGGACCGCTATCGGTCCACAATAGATAGGGTTGACGTGCACCACTGCTGACCGCTCACCTATACTGCAGCAGTCCTTCAGCGGTATAGGGACTGACGTACAGTCTGCTAATCACTAACACACAACCTGCTTGTTCCACAAAAGTTCTTATAAGGACTGGTAACTTGGTATAGGGTGCTACGGTACATAGGCTTGAGTGCGGTACAGTCTGCTGTTCTGTAAGGACCGCTATCGGTCCACAATAGATAGGGTTGACGTGCACCACTGCTGACCGCTGCCCTATACTGCAGCAGTCCTTCAGCGGTATAGGGACTGACGTACAGTCTGCTAATCACTAACACACAACCTGCTTGTTCCACAAAAGTTCTTATAAGGACTGGTAACTTGGTATAGGGTGCTACGGTACATAGGCTTGAGTGCGGTACAGTCTGCTGTTCTGTAAGGACCGCTATCGGTCCACAATAGATAGGGTTGACGTGCACCACTGCTGACCGCTGCCCTATACTGCAGCAGTCCTTCAGCGGTATAGGGACTGACGTACAGTCTGCTAAACACTAATACACAACCTGCTTGGTCCACAAAAGTTCTTATAAGGACTGGTAACTTGGTATAGGGTGCTACGGTACATAGGCTTGAGTGCGGTACAGTCTGCTGTTCTGTAAGGACCGCTATAGGTCCACAATAGATAGGGTTGACGTGCACCACTGCTGACCGCTCACCTATACTGCAGCAGTCCTTCAGCGGTATAGGGACTGACGTACAGTCTGCTAATCACTAACACACAACCTGCTTGTTCCACAAAAGTTCTTATAAGGACTGGTAACTTGGTATAGGGTGCTACGGTACATAGGCTTGAGTGCGGTACAGTCTGCTGTTCTGTAAGGACCGCTATCGGTCCACAATAGATAGGGTTGACGTGCACCACTGCTGACCGCTGCCCTATACTGCAGCAGTCCTTCAGCGGTATAGGGACTGACGTACAGTCTGCTAAACACTAATACACAACCTGCTTGGTCCACAAAAGTTCTTATAAGGACTGGTAACTTGGTATAGGGTGCTACGGTACATAGGCTTGAGTGCGGTACAGTCTGCTGTTCTGTAAGGACCGCTATCGGTCCACAATAGATAGGGTTGACGTGCACCACTGCTGACCGCTGCCCTATACTGCAGCAGTCCTTCAGCGGTATAGGGACTGACGTACAGTCTGCTAAACACGAATACACAACCTGCTTGGTCCACAAAAGTTCTTATAAGGACTGGTAACTTGGTATAGGGTGCTACGGTACATAGGCTTGAGTGCGGTACAGTCTGCTGTTCTGTAAGGACCGCTATCGGTCCACAATAGATAGGGTTGACGTGCACCACTGCTGACCGCTCACCTATACTGCAGCAGTCCTTCAGCGGTATAGGGACTGACGTACAGTCTGCTAATCACTAACACACAACCTGCTTGTTCCACAAAAGTTCTTATAAGGACTGGTAACTTGGTATAGGGTGCTACGGTACATAGGCTTGAGTGCGGTACAGTCTGCTGTTCTGTAAGGACCGCTATAGGTCCACAATAGATAGGGTTGACGTGCACCACTGCTGACCGCTCACCTATACTGCAGCAGTCCTTCAGCGGTATAGGGACTGACGTACAGTCTGCTAATCACTAACACACAACCTGCTTGTTCCACAAAAGTTCTTATAAGGACTGGTAACTTGGTATAGGGTGCTACGGTACATAGGCTTGAGTGCGGTACAGTCTGCTGTTCTGTAAGGACCGCTATCGGTCCACAATAGATAGGGTTGACGTGCACCACTGCTGACCGCTGCCCTATACTGCAGCAGTCCTTCAGCGGTATAGGGACTGACGTACAGTCTGCTAAACACTAATACACAACCTGCTTGGTCCACAAAAGTTCTTATAAGGACTGGTAACTTGGTATAGGGTGCTACGGTACATAGGCTTGAGTGCGGTACAGTCTGCTGTTCTGTAAGGACCGCTATCGGTCCACAATAGATAGGGTTGACGTGCACCACTGCTGACCGCTGCCCTATACTGCAGCAGTCCTTCATCGGTATAGGGACTAAGAGTTTTGTCACAGGGTCATTTAAAAAATGACAGGCAGAGGAAGAGGCAGGCCCTTCCGCAGGGGTGGTAGGGGTAGGGCAGGAGCAACAGGCTTGAGCCAAAGTGGGAAGTTGCAGAAGGTGCGTTCAATTACTTTAAAGGATGCACCAGACTTGGTTGAGTGGCTCGCTCAGCCTTACTCTTCTGCACCCTCCTCATCCTCTCGATCTGCACCCTCTTCTTCACTCTCTGCTATGTGCACCCCCAAAGACACTACCACCAACAACACGACCACCACCACCACCACCACATACCTTCCGCTTGAGTCACTGGAATTATTTTCCGATCCATATCAAGAGGACATTTCTGATGCGCAGCCACTCTTGGTATTGGATCAGGAAGAGGAGGTAGCAACAAGCGCTACTCAGCAGTCTGACGCCAGTACCCAGATCAGCCCAAGGAGGAGGTTGGTCCCCGGTGTTGCTGCCTACTCCGAGATCTCTACTTATAGCGGTGGGGAAGGTGACGTTGATGATGACGTGTCTAGTGATGTCACGTGGGTGCCCACAAGAGAGGAAGAGGAGGGGAGTTCAGAGGGAGATATGGACCAGCAGATAGGGAGGAGAAGCAGCAATGACTTACATTGCACAGCAGGGACAAAGCAGACTGCAAATGTATCAGGAGCGAGTCATCGACCATGTACGGTCACATCTGGCGCTCCCAGGACACCGGCACATGGCTCCGCAGTGTGGGCTTTTTTTAACGTGTCCGCTGCTGACAATAGCGTTGCCATCTGCAATCTTTGCAGTCAACGCGTTAGTCGCGGTAAGCCCAATACTCACCTAGGGACGACCGCCTTAAGAAGGCACATGAGCAGCCATCACCGAGCCCAGTGGGAGCAACGGAACACACAAAGCCACACTGCAGACTCTCACCGTCCAGCCTCGTCTTCTACTTCTCCTTCTCCTCTCTCCTCACAATTGTCCTCCACTCCACCTTCCATCACGCCAAGCTCACATTTTTCTGCAAAAAGGCAGGCTTCCGTGGGCCTAATGTTTGAGCGTAAAAAAATGATGACGCCGGATAACCCTCTTGCCCAACGGTTGGCGGCTGGCTTGTCAGAACTCATAGCCCGCCAACTACTGCCATATAAACTGGTGGACTCGGAGGCCTTTCGCAAATTTGTGGCCATTGGAACACCACAATGGAAGGTCCCAGGAAGGAAGTATTTCTCAGAGAAGGGCATCCCAGAGCTATATGGCCATGTTCAGCGGCAAGTGAATGTATCTCTGGCACACAGTGTCGGTGCCAAGATACATCTGACCACAGACACGTGGTCTAGCAAACACGGGCAGGGAAGGTATATCAGTTTTACTGCCCACTGGGTGAACCTTCTGACGGCCGTCAAGCATGTAACCCGTGGCACCCGTGTAGATTTGGTTTTACCGCCACGGATTGCATGCAGGCCTGACTCTTCTTCTCCTCCTCCTACTCCATCCTCCTCCCTCTCCTCCTCAGCTGCCTCCTCCTTTTCCGCTGCTAGCGTCTCTTCCACTGCACCGCCCAAGCTCCCCAGAACCTATTCCACATGCCAGGTGAGACGTTGCCATGCCGTGCTGCGTCTGTTGTGCCTGGAAGCAAAGAGCCACACTGGCCCGGCACTCCTTTCAGCTTTACGTTCACAGGCAGATGAGTGGCTAACACCGCTCAATTTGACAGTTGGTAAAGTGGTGTGTGACAACGGTGCCAATCTGCTTAGCGCATTGAAACAGGGCAAAATCACGCACGTGCCGTGCATGGCACACGTCTTAAACTTGGTCGTGCAGCGATTCCTTGTCAAATACCCTGGGGTCCAGGACATCTTGCGGCAGGCAAGGAAAATCTCGGCCCATTTCAGAAGATCTTACACGGCCATGGCTCGCCTTGCTGACATTCAGCGGCGACACCATCTGCCGGTCAGACGTCTTATTTGCGATTGCCCGACGCGATGGAACTCAACCTTCTATATGCTTGATAGGCTGCTCCAGCAGAAACGTGCAGTTAACGTCTACCTGTATGAACTCTGCGAAAGAAACGGTTCTGGGGAGCTGGGTTTTTTTTCACCGCGCCAGTGGCTGCTCATGCGCGACACATGCAGACTTCTGCGGCCATTTGAGGAGATCACCAAACTGGTCAGTCGCAGCCATGGCGCCATCAGTGACATGGTACCTTATGCCTTCTTTCTGGAGCGTGCATTGCGTCGTGTCATTGATCAGGCTGTGGAGGAGCAGGAGCGGGAAGATGAGGAAGTCGCAATGCTGGATGAATTCCCAGGGGGGGCTACTCTATCTGAGACAAGTCAACAACAGGAGTCTGATGAGGAGTCAGAGGAGGATGGTGCCGGGGCGGATGAGCAGGAGCAAGAAGAGCATGCTTTAAACCTTTCTGGGATCCCTGTTGTGCGAGGATGGGGAGAGGAGAATGAAGAGGACGACATTATCCTGGATGATGAGCAGGAGCCAGGCCACCACACCGCTTCCACTTTAGTGCAAATGGGGGCCTTCATGCTCCAGTGTTTTAATAGGGACCCCCGTATAAAAAGCATGAGGGTCAAGGACCAGTACTGGGTGGCAACGTACTTAGACCCCCGGTACAAACACAAAATGGCGGAAATGTTACCGCCGTCGCAGAGGGCTGTCAGAATGCAGCACTTCCAGGCCTTGCTTCGAGAAATGCTGCATTCTGCTTTTGCGTGCGCTGGCAGAGGAGCAATTCCCACTCCCAGAGAAGGATTTGCGGGTACCAATCCAACAGCGCCTGCAAGAAGAGGCCGGTTTGAAGATGTGTTGGTGACTTCGGATATGAGGTCATTCTTTCAGCCGACCCATCGACAGGTGTCATCCGGATCCAGCATCAGGGAACGCCTAGACCGTCAGGTGTCCGACTACATTGGGTTAACGGCCGATGTGGACGCTCTGAGGAGTGATGAACCCCTAGACTACTGGGTGGGCAGGCTTGACCTCTGGCCAGAGCTTGCCCAATTTGCAATCGAACTGTTGGCTTGCCCCTCATCCAGTGTCCTGTCCGAAAGGACGTTCAGCGCAGCAGGGGGGATTGTGACCGATAAGCGTACTCGCCTAGCTCACCACAGTGTTAACTACCTCACATTTCTAAAAATGAATGAGGCATGGATCTCGGAGGAATTCAACACATGTGACCAGTAGACCATGTATATGTCTATAAACTATTTTTTTAATCAAGCACACAGACCTTCTTAATTCATTTGGCTCACTTCCTTGACCCAAAAAAGCACACCGTACTATATGCCCCTACCCTCCTCTTTGAAGAGGTTGAGCGGTGTCATATTTCTACTGGGGCTGCTTATGATATCCCTGTGCTGTGCTGACTTCCTCCTGGGGGTTCTTATTATGAAGGGATCACACTATCCCTGTGCTGTGCTGACTTCCTCCTGGGGGTTCTTATTATGAGGGGATCACACCATCCCTGTGCTGTGCTGACTTCCTCCTGGGGCTGCTTACGGTGCTGCTGTCAGTGCTGTATGTCACGGTGCTGCTGTCAGCGCTGTATGTCACGGTGCTGCTGTCAGCGCTGTATGTCACGGTGCTGCTGTCAGCGCTGTATGTCACGGTGCTGCTGTCAGCGCTGTATGTCACGGTGCTGCTGTCAGCGCTGTATGTCACGGTGCTGCTGTCAGCGCTGTATGTCACGGTGCTGCTGTCAGCGCTGTATGTCACGGTGCTGCTGTCAGCGCTGTATGTCACGGTGCTGCTGTCAGTGCTCTGTATTACGGTGCTGCTGTCAGATGCCTCTATCACGGTGCATGTGTCATTCCGGTATGTCACGCTGCTGGTGATCATCTCCTGCACCCTCTTCTTTGCCTACCCTGGTCCCTGACCTTCCCTCTCCTCCATTGCCTTCATTAGCTCCATAGTCCTGAATTGTTAGAACAATTTCCCAAATAAAATAAAAATGCTTGTAGTTATCGATCCCAAATTCACCTCATACATGTATTATGTCATTGTCCAGATGGTGGGACTACGTTTTACCCCCTAATAATTACCACGTGGCCGCAAATTCGACATGAAGGTTTGCAAAGTTCGCCTCCCATTGAAGTCAATGGGGCCCGCGGCGAACGTTCGGTTTCGCGAACGTTTGGGTCCGTTCGCATTTCGCGTTCGCGAAACGTCCCGTCGGAAGTTCGTCCATCACTATTCTGTAATACCACATATACAAACAAATCAAAGCATCCCCCAAGCATGTTGTTTAACGGATTTGTCCATTAAGCCTTAAGAAAAGACCCTCTACTCGCTGTACATTATTCTTTCTTCTTTTTTTTTTCACTGGTATGGTGCATGTCCTTTATGGCAATGCTCAGTTTCCAATGCCAGTGGCCAGAATTTAAGAATAACAATAGCCCCGATTGACCTCAGTGGAATTTACCTCTAAGTTTGTTTTAACAAGATTCTCCACAGCTTTGAAAAATTTACCTGGGCAGATTCACCCATCACCCATTTTAATTAATTTCTTTAATTTAGTGTCAATATAAATATACAGTATCTCACAAAAGTTAGTACACCCCTCACATTTTTGTAAATATTTTATTATAACTTTTCATGTGACAACACTGAAGAAATTACACTTTGCTACAATGTAAAGTAGTGAGTGTGCAGCTTGTATAACAGTGTACATTTTCTGTCCCCTCAATATAACTCAATACACAGCCATTAAAGTCCAAACCTCTGGGAACAAAAGTGAGTACACCCCTAAGTGAAAATGTCCAAATTGGGTCCAATTACAGTGCCTTGCGAAAGTATTCGGGCCCCTTGAACTTTTCAACCTTTTGCCACATTTCAGGCTTCAAACATAAAGATATAAAATTTTTATTTTTTGTGAAGAATCACCAACAAGTGGGACACGATTGTGAAGTGGAACGAAATCTATTGGATTTTTGAAACTTTTTGAACTAATAAAAAAATGAAAAGTGGGGCGTGCAAAATTATTCGGCCCCCTTGCGTTAATACTTTGTAGAGCCACCTTTTGCTGCGATTACAGCTGCAATTCGCTTGGGGTATGTCTTGTTGGAAGATAAATCTCCGTCCCAGTTTCAGGTCTTTTGCAGACTCCAACGGGTTTTCATCCAGAATGGTCCTGTATTTGGCTGCATCCATCTTTCCCTCAATTTTAACCATCTTCCCTGACCCTGCTGAAGAAAAGCAGGCCCAAACCATGATGCTGCCACCACCATGTTTGACAGTGGGGATGGTGTGTTGAGGGTGATGAGCTGTATTGCTTTTACGCCAAACATATCGTTTTGCATTGTGGGCAAAAAGTTTGATTTTGGTTTCATCTGACCAGAGCACCTTCTTCCACATGTTTGGTGTGTCTCCCAGGTGGCTTGTGGCAAACTTTAGACGAGACTTTTTAGGGATATCTTTGAGAAATGGCTTTCTTCTTGCCACTCTTCCATAAAGGCCAGATTTGTGCAGTGTACGACTGATTGTTGTCTTGACAGACTCTCCCACCTCAGCTGTAGTTCTCTGCAGTTCATCCAGAGTGATCATGGGCCTCTTGGCTGCATCTCTGATCAGTCTTCTCCTTGTCTGAGCTGAAAGTTTAGAGGGACGGCCAGGTCTTGGTAGATTTGCAGTGGTCTGATACTCCTTCCATTTCAAAATGATCGCTTGCACAGTGCTCCTTGGGATGTTTAAAGCTTGGGAAATCTTTTTGTATCCAAATCCGACTTTAAACTTCTCCACAACAGTATTACAGACCTGCCTGGTGTGTTCCTTGGTCTTCATGATGCTCTCTGCGCTTTCAACAGAACCCTGAGACTATCACAGAGCAGGTGCATTTATACAGAGACTTGATTACACACAGGTGGATTCTATTTATCACCATCAGTCATTTAGGACAACATTGGATCATTCAGAGATCCTCGCTGAACTTCTGGAGTGAGTTTGCTGCACTGAAAGTAAAGGGGCCGAATAATTTTGCACGCACCACTTTTCAGTTTTTTATTTGCTAAAAAAGTTTAAATTATCCAATAGATTTCGTTCCACTTCACAATTGTGTCCCACTTGTTGGTGAATTAAAATGTTATATCTTTATGTTTGAAGCCTGAAATGTGGCAAAAGGTTGAAAAGTTCAAGGGGGCCGAATACTTTCGCAAGGCACTGTAGCTATTTTCCCTCCCTGGTGTCATGCGACTTATTAGTGTTACAAGCTCTCGGGTGTGAATGGGGAGCAGGTGTGTTAAATTTGGTGTTATCGCTTTCACTCTCTCATACTGGTCACTGGAAGTTCAACATGGTACCTCATGGCAAAGAACTCTCTGAGGATCTGAAAAGTCTGCATGGCTGTCGTCCCAGAAGAAATCCTCTTCTAAAGATGATGTGTAGCGGTCAGAGGTATAGGAGACCGCAATGCAGGTTTCAAGTACGGGACAGCAGACAAGGAGGCTGAAACAAAGACCGGCTTTATTAAACAGTAAGATATAATGGCCGGAGGAGGAGGATAACAGTATTAACAATTCACAGTAGTTTACAGTAAGGCTAACTGGAATGTGGTACACAAAATGGCTTTCCCGCCAACACATGCACAGTGATACAGGCTACCCTCTTCTAATATGTCCTGCCTGATTCCCGCTTATCGGGACACGTTTCTACAACGTACTATCTCAGTAGGGACTGTACTATTCCCTATCACAATCCAGCACCGGTGCTCACTCACAGTTTGTTAGACAGCTGGAGGGTCCCTTGTCTTGGCCTCCTTCATGAGGCAGGTGAAGTCCAGTTCCTAGTGCTGCAGCTTGCCCGTCTGGGACGGATGGATGAACACAGATGCGGCCCAAAATCACCACAGCTCTCTCTCTCTGCCCGAGGTGCCCGATCTTTAGCTGGATACTGCGACTCTTTATCCACACAAAGTCTCCCTCTCCTCAGGGCAGACTTGACTTTTCCTCAGCTCCGCACAGGAATTCCTCAGCTGCCCACACACTCCTCACAGTTCTCTCTCACTGCCACTTCCTGTTTCCTCTCCTCTGAAGGGTGGGCAGCAACAGTGACATCTTGTGGCTAAACTGGAAATAGCAGGCTGTATATATTATAGATGGAACACAGTGCAATATAGTTCAGTAATCCTAGGGGCTGACCCCTACATGCCTCCCCGCTTAAAGGTGGCCGTCCTCGGCCTTGCTATATAGTCCATGGGGAAGAAAAGGGTTAAATCAATCTTTAACGGCAGCACAACATTGTTCATAATACATACAGTTAGACCAAATAAACTGATCAGCATTGTACCTGTTTGGTGGAACCCCTGCAGTAGACCTACTAGATCTCCGAAGGTCTTGTCTTTCTGTTAGGACTTGTCCTTCCTCCCTTGGAGCTGGTACTGGTTCTATAACAGGGGCTTCATCACGTGCAGAGTCAGGAACAATCCACCAGTCTTCAATATTATTCCCATCGGAAATGACAAATTCTGAGGAAGGGGCAGGGAGTGGTGTCCTCTGTGCAGGTATCCGATCTTCTGACCGACATGGCCGTAGCATATTCCTATGTAGAACCCTTGAAGCCGACTCCCCATTCTCAACACGAACTTCGTAAACTGGACCATTGGGATACACTCTCTTGATCACTTTGTACGGCTGTACCTCCCAACGCTCACTCAACTTGCCTCTGGGCCGTTTCTCTCGAACCAGCACCCGGTCTCCAGGTTGCAACGGAATCTCTTGGATGGGAGGACGGTCAGTATAAGTCTTTTCTTGCAATCTCTGGCCTACTAACCGGCAGATGGTCTGGAGTCGCTTGCGGTGTTCTTTCACCCATGAGGTGGTTGATCGCTCTATCACATCTTCTGGCTGTTCCAAATTCAATTCGACAATTTCTCGTCCGGCTCTACCGAACAGTAGCATGTATGGGGTATAGCCGGTGGTAGTGTGGACACGATTATTGTAGGCCCAGACTAATTCAGGCAGATAGTCTGGCCAGTGTGTCTTTTTGTCCTCCTCTAAGGTCCTCAGCATCTGAAGCAAAGTCCGATTAAAGCGCTCACAGGCCCCATTCCCTTGGGGATGATATGGAGTTGTCCTGGATTTTCCAATGCCATACAGTCGGTGTAACTCCTCCATCACTTTCCCTTGAAAGCATGCTCCTTGATCTGAGTGAATCCGTTTCGGGCATCCATAGACCCGGATGAAATCTTGACAGATGGCCCGAGCTGCAGACTCAGCCGTCTGGTCCCGAGTTGGAGTGACCACTGCAAACTTGGAGAAGTGGTCAATCATGACCAGGCAGTATTGTGGGCCTCTGGCTGACTGTCCCACGAGGAGATAATCTATCAGCAATACCTCCAGCGGTTCCTTGGTCTGTATGGGCTGTATGGGTGCCCTCTGCTCTGTGCTTTTAGTAAGCTCACACACTCTACACTGTCGGCAGACTTCTTCAACTACGACCTCCAGTCGTGGACAATACACATAACGCTGCAGCCACTGGTAAGTTTTGACTGGCCCGAAATGAGCTCCAAATTCATGAGCTTCCCTGGCTATCTCTAGTGCCAGACTCCTTGGTATGACAACCTGCCATCTTGCCTCCAGATCGGCAGGCTGCTGCCACTTGCGGTATAGAACAGCTCCATGAACCTCTAGTCTGTCCCATTGATGTAGAATTGACTTCATCTCAGCATCAAGATCAGCCCTTTCCTCTCTGTCTGGTTTTCTTTGCCGAGCCACCCAACCTTTTATCTGTCGCAGTCCAATGTCTTCATCTTGTATTCGCCCCCATTCCTCATTAGTTCTTGCTAATGCCTTAGGCAGGGACCGGGCCTCCCCGCTTGTCTGTGCTGCGACTGCTGGAGGTGTAAACTTGCGGAAGTCTGGAATTTCATCCTCTTCCTTTTGTTCATCAAGCTCTCCCAATGGAGTTTCAAAAGTAACCCTCGACAGACCATCAGCATTGGTATTCTCTGTAGCAGAGCGATAGCGAATTGAGAAGTCATACTTTGCAAGGCGAGCTGCCCAACGTTGCTCCAGGGCTCCCAGTCTAGCAGTATCCAGATGGGCCAGGGGATTGTTATCAGTCCGTACAAAGATTTTAGCCCCTGTAAGGTAACCGGCAAACTTCTCTGTCATGGCCCACACCAGGGCAAGGAGCTCTAGCCGGAAGGAACTATAGTTATGAGGGTTTCGCTCCGTATCCCGCAGGGACCTACTGGCATAGGCAATCACTCTTTCGTGTCCGTCCTGCATCTGTGACAACACTGCCCCGAGTCCGTAGAGACTACCGTCAGTAGATAAGAAGAATGGTTTGTCAAAATCAGCATAAGCCAAGATGGGGGCCGATGTCAGAGCCTCTTTCAAGGTCAGGAAGGCCTCCTCTTGCTTCTGTCCCCAGGGAACACTTTGACTCTTGGATTGCCCAGCAGTTCCTCTCAAAATCTCATTCAGAGGGCCCGCTATCTTTGCATAGTCTTTGATGAACCGCCGGTAGTAACCAGTCAGACCAAGGAAGGCCTTCAACTCACGCAGCGTTCTAGGCTCCGGCCATTGTTGAATGGCAGCCACTTTATTTTGGGATGGCAGCACCCCGTCTTTGGACACCGTATGGCCTAAGTACTCGATCTCCTTCTTGAAGAGATGACACTTCTTTGGCTTTATCTTCAGGCCATGGGCCCGCAGTCGCTCAAGTACCTGTCCTAATCGGGCCAAGTGTTCTTCAAAAGTAGCAGAGTACACTATAATATCATCCAAGTATATCAGGGTAGCTTCAAAATTTAGATCTCCCAGACATTTTTCCATCAGCCTCTGAAAGGTTCCTGGGGCATTAGACAGCCCAAATGGCATCCTATTAAATTCAAACAGACCCATGGGAAGTATGAATGCTGTCTTTTCCTTGTCTTGTTCAGCCACCGGTACCTGCCAGTATCCACTTGCTAAATCCAAGGTGGAGAAGTATTTAGCCCGCCCTAGGGCTGTTAGGGACTCTTCGATGCGAGGCAGAGGATATGAGTCCCGCACTGTGCACGCATTCAATCTCCGGTAATCCACACAAAATCGAATGGTGCCATCCTTCTTCTTGACAAGCACCACTGGGGCTGCCCAGGGACTTTGACTACCCCGAACCACTCCTGAATCGATCATCTGTTTCAGCAATGTCTTCACCTCTTGATACAACTTGGGTGGAATCTGTCGATATCTCTCTCGGCTTGGGGGAGTGTCCCCCGTCGGTATCTCATGTGTGATAGCATCTGTGCAACCAAAGTCATTGGCATTGCGGGCAAACGCAGCTTGATTCTCCCACAGCATGGTTTCAACTGCTCGTAAATGATCCGGACTTAGAGCTTTCACATCTATCTCCATTTGTTCCAAGATGACTGTCCCATTCCATTCTGGGGTCGGTGCCTCTGCAGGCTTTGCAGTAACTGCCAAGGTCCAAGCAGAATTGCCTATCGGAGCTAGAGTCACTTCTCCCTGACTCAGCACTTCTCCCCGATGTAGGTACACGCGAGCCAGTTCCACTCCTGGCACCAGAGAGACTTCCCGTTGTCCAACGTTTACAGCTCTTATGGGTACTCGTCCATTTTGGACTACTGCCAGTGTCCGGGCCACTAGGACATCCTGACCTAACTCTCCCAGGCCTGCAGGCTCAATGATCACCTCCATACCTTCAAGGTTGCGGGAGGTTCCCACGGGCAAAGTCAGTATAGTCTCCCGATCAGGAGGGAGGGTAAGGGTAGCCCTTCCCGGCACTCGAATATTTCCTACAGACTGATGTACTGGGACACTCTTCTGTGTCCCACAAAACCGGATTAACCGTTGAAATGCCTTTTGTGTTGGTTTGTGTGGAGTGGCATTCTTCCAATAGCCCGGCCCCCTTTTAGTGAACATAATTTGATCCAACTCTCGCAGGATATTCATGCCCATTATCACCGGTACATCTTCTTTGAAGGTTTCAGGGACCAGCAGGATACCTTTTTTTCCAACTTCCTGTCCACACAGACGTACATTCATCCATACGACACCTGTGACAGGGATTTGTTGCTGGTTAGCTGCTGTGACCCGGATCAATGTCCCCTGTTCTGGCTTGGCCAGTGCTTGAAAGTAACGGTTGAAATATGACTCAGGCATGGTCGTTACCTGTGATCCGGTGTCCACTAAACAGTTGACTGGAATGCCTTCAAACTCGGCTCTTATGGTGGGACATCCTGCAACCAGGTGTTCGGAGCTGTGCTGAGTGGCCTGACACTCTACCTCCCCCGCAGTGCGCCTCATTACTGCGGGGGCCTGAAGTTTAACGCCGGCTCTGGGCGTCTAGGCAGGTCCCTCCGGCATTCTCTAGCGAAGTGTCCTTTTTCTCCACACCGCCAGCACTGAGCCTCTCTGTGTTGTTCTCTCTGTCTGTGTGCGGGAGGCGCCCATAGGCCTGGACTGGCCGAGCTCACTGGAGGATATTGAGGGACTCGGTAGGTGGGAATACGTGGGTAAGGATGCTCTGGTGCAGGAACCATCGAGGCAGTCTGATAAGGTTGTTGTTGCCCCAGATATGCAACCTCAGGGGGGTAGCTCAAATCCATCCGTCTCTCTATTTGCGTCAACTTCTCATGCATGAGACCCAGGGAGCTTTGTAGGTCCTGCACCACTCTAACCAGGACCTCTTCATTCTTTGCAACCCCGAGGGAGGCGGTCTGGGTCCGTATCACTCCAGAGGCATAAATTTCTTCTTTACTTCGCTCCACGGCCTCAGCCAATATTTGCCGAAAATTCAGTGTAGGGTCCACTCTGACTCGTTCCCGTAGGGCTTGTCTCAGGTGAGAGCTGTAGAGTCCCAGGATCAATTGTTCCCTCAGTATCCGGTCTGCGGATCCCATGGCGGTTATCCCGTCTGCCTCTTTTTTCTGTATCTCAGCCAGTACTTCCTGTAGAGCCGTTGCATATTGTGAGACCCCTTCATTTTCCTGCTGTACCCGGTAGAAGAACTTTGCCCGGAGGTGGCCCGCACTAGCTGTTTCACCGTATATTTCTTCTAGAAAGCGCACAATCTCTTTCAAGGTACTGCGCGTAGCTTCCGGTTGTAAGCAAACAGTTTTCCGCGCTTCACCCTCCAGGGCAGCCAAAGCAATTTCCACCTGTAGCTCTGGGCTGACATTGTAAATTCTAGCAACGCTCTGTAATCTCGTCACCCAGTCTGACAGTGACATGTTCTGGCCATCAAATTTTGGCAACAAGTTAAAAAGCATGCCCATAGGGAGGGTCCTTGTAGGGGTTCCACCATTACCTAAGGCATTCACATCAACATCAGGTACGTTGCCTTCAGCCGCCTCCATCTCTGTAACCGTACCCTGCTCGCAGCGCCACTTGTAGCGGTCAGAGGTATAGGAGACCGCAATGCAGGTTTCAAGTACGGGACAGCAGACAAGGAGGCTGAAACAAAGACCGGCTTTATTAAACAGTAAGATATAATGGCCGGAGGAGGAGGATAACAGTATTAACAATTCACAGTAGTTTACAGTAAGGCTAACTGGAATGTGGTACACAAAATGGCTTTCCCGCCAACACATGCACAGTGATACAGGCTACCCTCTTCTAATATGTCCTGCCTGATTCCCGCTTATCGGGACACGTTTCTACAACGTACTATCTCAGTAGGGACTGTACTATTCCCTATCACAATCCAGCACCGGTGCTCACTCACAGTTTGTTAGACAGCTGGAGGGTCCCTTGTCTTGGCCTCCTTCATGAGGCAGGTGAAGTCCAGTTCCTAGTGCTGCAGCTTGCCCGTCTGGGACGGATGGATGAACACAGATGCGGCCCAAAATCACCACAGCTCTCTCTCTCTGCCCGAGGTGCCCGATCTTTAGCTGGATACTGCGACTCTTTATCCACACAAAGTCTCCCTCTCCTCAGGGCAGACTTGACTTTTCCTCAGCTCCGCACAGGAATTCCTCAGCTGCCCACACACTCCTCACAGTTCTCTCTCACTGCCACTTCCTGTTTCCTCTCCTCTGAAGGGTGGGCAGCAACAGTGACATCTTGTGGCTAAACTGGAAATAGCAGGCTGTATATATTATAGATGGAACACAGTGCAATATAGTTCAGTAATCCTAGGGGCTGACCCCTACAGATGCACAAGAAACCCCACAAACAGTTTGCTGAAGACAAGCAGACTAAGGACATGGATTACTGGAACCATGTCCTGTGGTCTGATGAGACCAAGATAAACTTATTTGGTTCAGATGGTGTCAAGCGTGTGTGGTGACAACCAGGTGAGGAGTACAAAGAAAGGGGTGTCTTGCCTACAGTCAAGCATGGTGGTGGGAGTGTCATAGTCTGGGGCTGCATGAGTGCTGCTGGGACTGGGGAGCTACAGTTCATTGAGGGTACCATGAATGCCAACATGTACTGTGACATACTGAAGCAGAGCATGATCCCCTCCCTTTGGAAACTGGGCCGCAGGGCAGTATTCCAACATGATAACGACCCCAAACACACCTCCAAGACGACCACTGCCTTGGTAAGGTCTCTAAAATTGACCAGCTCTGCTATGGTGGAAGAGGACTTCAGTGGCAACCTGTGACGCTCTGGTGAACTCCATGCCTAAGAGGTTTAAGGCAGTGCTGGAAAATAATGGTGGCCACACAAAATATTGACACTTTGGACATTTTCACTGTTGAGTTATTTTAAGGGACCAGCAAATTTACACTGTTATACGAGCTGTACACTCACTACTTTACATTGTAGCAAAGGGCCATTTCTTCAGTGTTATCACATAAAAAGATATAATACAATATTCACAAAAATGTGAGGGGTGTACTCACTTTTGTGAGATACTGTATATTTGTAAGGTAGCAAAGGCAGGATTTAGCCTATAGGTATTAAAATACAATAAGAAGAAAATTTAAAGGTCTGATGTCCCCAGTAGCACACTACCATCCCTGTAACATATAGTAAACCGAAGGATTCGCCCCTCGACTTTAAATGAAGTGGGTACCGTTTCCACCAGTAAACATGACAGTTGTAAATACAGTATATGGTTTATTCAAGTAAAATTGTTTACAAGCATAGATATCACCAACAGTTGCCAATTAAATAAGATACATAACCAGGAATATTGGTACATAAATATAATAGTAATCATAGTACATGGGCATCATACTACCCAACTAGTTTTTGCGAGATCCAGCTCACTCTTCAGGGGTGGATTTGTGTAACAATGTACCACTGAGCTTGACCATGGCTGAAGGCATGTGGCTCCAAGACGGCGGCAGCAGGTGCCTCACCAGGGAGCTGAGGGGACTTGGTCAGATGGGACCCCACTAGAGCAGGCATGGCATCGGTATAGTGATGTATCCCTAGAGACCTCGTTAAAGAGTATAGGCTGAGTATGGTGAATATTATAAGAATAATGGAACACAGGCAACCTCCACAGCTGTGTGTATCCTCAGTGAAGAGTGAAATTGAGCAATACTGTATTTACTACTGTAATACCGTGTATACACAGCCGGACTTTTCGACAGCAAAGGTCCGACAGAACGAATCTGTCGGACAATTCAACCGTGTGTGGGCTTCAACAGACCTTTGCTGTCAAAAAATCAGACGGACTGTAGATTTAGATCATGTTTCAAATCTTTCCGACGGACTCGAGTCCGGTTGAAAAATCAGTTTGTCTGTATGCTAGTCCGACAGACAAAAACTGACACTAGGGTAGCTATTGGCTACTGGCTATGAACTTCCTTATTCTATTCCGGTCATACGTCATCACGTTTGAATCTGTCAGACTTTGGTGTGAAAGTCAGATGATTTCTACTGTACTGGCTGATTTTGGCTGATATTTGAACCTTGTGTACCCGGCATTAGTTAGATTACCTGCTGGCAGTGGTGGCCCATTCAAAAGGGGCAGAGGGGTACTACCCCCCTAATCCATGCACCGGGCCCCTAATCTACATGCAGGGCGCTGAAACCATGGATTTCAATGGGTTTTTTTTTTTTGGAAGCACATGATTAGAGCCTAAAGCTCTAATTGGCTTTAAAAAAGGGTGGGCTCAGGGTGCAGGGCACTGCGCTCTGAGCCCACCCAGTTGTGTGACAATAGCAAATTAATATTTGCTATTGTATTCCTGATTCTCCTCCCAGCCAATCAGGAAACGGGTCTTAAGACCAGATTGGCCAAGAGGGTGAAGCAACCATATTGGCTGCTGAGGAGGAAGCTGCCTTTGACCTAGATGGGCTAAGTGCTGGGCTGCAAGTGATGGGGGAGGCTGCTGCACAAAGAAGGCTTTTTATCTTAATGCATAGAATACATTAGGATAAAAAAAACCTTCTGAATTTACAACCCCTTTACCTTTTGCTTTTTTGGGAAATACACATTTAGAAATTCTTGCTCTGACTAACTCTTCATGATCCTACGAGATTACTAAATTCTTGCATGGTTTGTGTCTACATGCCAACCGGTTGTCAGTCAAGATTAGTTTTTCCCACTAAGGACCAAGATGAGACAAATTAATTGTTTGCTGAGTTTTTATTTTAGAGAAAATGTCTCTTGGCTGTGAGAACTATTTTAGTGGAAAAAGTAAAACTAATAATGCTGGAGATTGAAACTATATGCCTGAAGTAACAAAATAACCAAAAGAAAAGCAAAGATGAAAGAACCGGGGTTACCTAACAAAGCAAAAAAAATTATAAATCATTAGTTTTCATGCTTATTATATTGAGAGGTGCTGGATATAGGGAACATTAACCTGTGACACTCTTGGATCTTCTTTTCTCAATTTATCCCTAAATTTCTTCTTTTAAAATGTAAAATTGTCTTCTAAATTCTTGTGTTTGGGTCAGTGGAGTAATATTCCCTTTCTTTACACTTATGCTGCATGGGAAATGTTTGATGTGAGCCTGTTGTTGGACAGTCCGACTGTGTGTATGCTCCATCGAACATTTGCTGTCAGAATTTCCGGACACAAATGTTTGAGAGCAGGTTCTCAAACTTTCAACTTCACTTTGTTGTCAGAAATTCCGATCATCTGTACAGAACTCTGTCGCACAAAAGTGCACGCATGCTCGGAATCAAGCAGAAGGAGCCGCACTGGCTATTGAACTTTCTTTTTTTTGGCTCGTTGTACGTCTTGTATGTCACCGCGTTCTCACGTTCAGAATTTTGGGCCAACATGTGTATGCAAGACAAGTTTGAGCCAACATCCTTCAGAAAAATATTCATGGTTTTGTTGTTGGAAAGTCTGATCGTGTGTACACGGCATTACACTATATTGCCAAAAGTATTGGGACACCTGTCTTCACACGCACATGAACTTTAATGGCATCCCAGTCTTAGTCCGTAGGGTTCAATATTGAGTTGGCCCACCCTTTGCAGCTATAACAGCTTCAACTCTTCTGGGAAGGCTGCCCACAAGGTTTAGGAGTGTGTCTATGGGAATGTTTGACCATTCTTCCAGTAGTGCATTTGTGAGGTTTGGCACTAATGTGGAGGAGAAGGTCTGGCTTGTAGTCTCTGCTCTAATTCATCCCAAAGGTGTTCTATTGGGTTGAGGTCACACTCCTAAACATTGTGGACATCCTTCCCATAAGAGTTGAAGCCGTTATAGCTGCAAAGGGTGGGTCAACTCAATATTGAACCCTACAGACTAAGACTGGGTTGCCATTAAAGTTCATGTGTGTGTAAAGACAGTGTACATAAAATAGCAAGAGGCATATCCCCTATTGCTGGATCCTTGTGCCCTGAGTGTGTTTTGCCAGGAATTGCAGAGTTTATGCACCTCTAGGTACTCAATTTGTGAGTACTAGATTGTTTCTATTTTCAGTTATGGTAAATGGAGCGTTGAGTGCCTTTGTACATTTCTTACTTTATTGTGGTCAAGACTAAAAAAAAAAAAAAAATCAGGTAAATAATAAATGTTGAATATTAAACTTTGTTTGTTCATATGCAGACAGCAGGTTTGCACAGCATATGAAACTCCCCTTTCACATATTGATCTGTATTTTCTTATTTTCTGAAAAAAGCCCATTGTTTTGAGAGTTTAGTAGAGGCAGGGATGTAAGCAGTTTCTATTGTGCTGTCTTTTTAGATAGCTCATAGTGCTGTGGGAATCTTTTGTTTCTCCATCAGAAAACCCACCATGAGAAATGCCAAGCAGCCATTACTGGTTGAACAAAGAACAATACTGTGTAATTTTGTCCAAAGGGTGTTGGCCCAAACTTGTCTTGCATACACATTTAACAATCAGGGTTATGGCCCAGACAGACACCATGGAAATAACAATGGTGGTCACCAACATATTTCCCGTGAACACAGTAGATCCCGGAGGGATGATAACTACAGTCACAGTAGGGACGATTATCCACACAGTACTCCAATTCATACCTATAATCGTTACCTACCCCTTAGAGATGAGGAGCATTACGATTCTCAACGTGACCCTCCCCCTTACATGACTTACAATGATGAACCCCCGTTTAGACCCCCATATAACCGCAATCATCCATCAGGGCCCCCTTATTATCAGGATTTTCACAGGGATACCCCCATACGTGGAGGAAACCAAAAACTAAACGAGGCACCAGAGGGGGGAGGCGCATCCAGCACAAAAAGAAAAAGGACTCAGTAGGTGCGGGCATTTTTAATCTAAGTACAGTAACATTATCAGCGAGTGAGAAATGCATTCTAGATAAGGGTCTTAAATTTGTCCCACCTAGAAAACTCAACAAATTTAACACATTTATTGATGTGCATAAGTTCATTCGCAAGTTACACATTCAGAGACATTTTTTGTCTCTTCCAAGTGTAACCAATAAGATTTCCAATTCTACATCAGTTAAACACTCTGGTTTGAGCAATCCATCTTTGTTCAACCCAGGGATCCTACCACCATCCATTAATGTTTTTAAAAATCTTGTTTTAAATGATTTAGACAAGTTACCCATAAAAAGGACACATCAAGACCCTTCCATAGCACAGGGCCTCAAATCTCTGTGTGAAAGGAAAAATCTTATCATCCGCCCTGCAGACAAGGGGGGTGGTATAGTGGTTTTAGATAAATCTCGCTACATAGGGGAAATGAATAGATTATTGAGCGATGATACCACCTACAGCCGCTTACCAGGGGACCCTACCCTTAAATACAAAAAAATACTTATAGAGATCATAAACGAGGGTTTCTCTCTGAACATTCTAAATAAGAAAGAAAGAGAATTTATGATCCCATTGGCTCCACGCATTCCGACAATATATCAACTCCCTAAGATACATAAGGATTCTGTGAACCCTCCTGGCCGCCCCATTGTGAGCGGTATAAATTCCATCACCTCGCGAATAGGGAAATACATAGATTCCTATTTACAGCCCCTAGTAAGGAATATACCTTCCTACTTACAGGACACAGGTGACACAATTCGATTACTAGAAAATATTGAGTACCATGATGACCTTATTCTTGTTACAGCAGATGTTTCTGCACTATATACCTGTATCCCACAGGATTTAGGCCTGAGAGCTGCTGAATTGTTTCTCTCCAGGGATCCTACACTTTCCGTGATACATAGGAATTTCCTAATGCAGCTATTGGATTTTGCTATGTCTCACAATTATTTCTGGTTCCAGGGTACTTTTTATACCCAAAATAGAGGTGTCGCCATGGGGGCCAAATATGCACCCAGTTTGGCCAACTTGTTTATGGCCCAGTGGGAGGAGGATGTCGTCTATGCCCTCAACAGACCCGAATTGGTACTGTGGGCTAGGTATATAGACGACATCCTCCTCCTATGGAGGGGCAGTCGGCCTTCCCTTGATTCCTTCATGGCAACCCTTAATGCTAATGACCGTGGTATCCAGTTGACCTTTGAGGCCAGTACAACCAACATCCATTTTCTTGACCTAGAGGTTGTAGTAGTGCAGAAACGCCTGGTCCTGAAGACTTTCTTCAAACCCACGGATCGGAATGGGTACATTCCTGTTGACAGCTGTCATCATAGCCAGTGGCTTAATTCCATCCCACGCAGTCAGTTTCTCAGGCTCAGGCGCAACTGCACGAATGTCAGTGATTATATTTCGCAATCTTACACCATCCGCAAGAGGTTTCAAGACAAAGGTTACGATCCACGGATTCTTGATGTAGAGATTCAAGCAGCTTTACACACTGACAGGGCCTCTCTTACACAAAAAAAAGTTAAAACAGTAACAAGTGACAAATATAAATGGTCTTTTTTCACAACTTTTTCCACACAACACAACGACATAAAGAGAATTATTAATAGGCACTGGAAGGTATTACAAAGTGATAAAGTTTTGAGTGGGATTATTCCAGAAAAAGCTGGAACCATCTACAGGGGAGCCCGATCCATTCAAAACGATATCGCTCCCAATGTAATAGATATACCCAAACCGATACAATTTTTCCCACAGAGTAAGGGTTACTTTCCATGCAGAAAATGTAACGTCTGCCTACACAATATGCTGGGTAAGGGGAAAAGTGACTCCTTTACATCTTCAACAACTGCGCGCAGATACCTTATGAAACACTTTACCACTTGTGTCACCAGATACATAGTATATTTGATTACCTGCCCTTGTAACCAACAATATGTTGGCCGCACTATTCGCAATTTCTCTATTAGAGTCAACGAACATCTCAGTAAAATCAAAAAAGGGTGTGATAAACACCCGGTTCCGAGACACTATCTTGAGAAACACAATAGAGACCCTACGGGTACCCGTTTTCAAATCATTGACAAATTTGTCCCAAACTGGAGAGGCGATTCATGCCTGAGGGGGGTCTCGCGCCTCGAGACATTTTGGATCTATGAATTGAGGTGCTACTCCCCCTTCGGCATGAATACAGACTGGGACATCAACAGCTTTATCAACCAGGCCTAAACTATTTCACTATGGTCTATTAGTGCCCTATACTATTGTAGTTATCCATCTGATCTATAGCTGTATTTTTTATATTTTCATTTTTTGGTTTCACATACCAACATACTTCCACACCTATTTATATGGCACTCTAGTTATAATATTTTCCCATATTTGTGTTTTCAGCGACATAATGTCTTATTCACTATACAAACTTTGTATTGCCATCTTATTTCCCCTTTTTACACATTCCCCTTTCTAATTTTTGTCCCCTGCCTGATTCTAGATACATGCGTTTTTTATGCATTCTTTCTGGATCACGTGGGATCTTGGACTGTTATCCCTATAAAACACTTCCTTCACATTATTGTTCAATTTCACTTTTGGTTTTTATTGAGAATATGTCACATTCATCATATTCTTAGGCCTTTTTAGGTTTCTGGCACCTTAAAATATAGAGATAGGTTATTATGCGAGCAATTTGCATGCATAGCATCTTGCTTGCGGTATCATTATTTTTATATTTTTTATTTTTACTTCCCTCACAATTTCTGGCTATTAGTGACAAAATCTCTTGAGTAAGAAGTATTCTCCGAACATGGAGTGATATTTTGCTTCCTTTTTTTTGTTTCTGTAAATGTGTCCCTATTTTTTGGGTATTTCCTCGATCGTATAAGCCATGTTGTTTCTCCGGTTGTCATGGTTACGTCGGGCTTCTATCACTGGATGTGACGTGATGCCGTCACATCTTTTTCATTCCCCGCGATCAGCTTGTAGTATTTACTCCCGATCCACCACTGCGCATGACATGACGTAATCGCGTCATTCGTCATTGCGCACGAGCAGAGCGATACATCTTCGGATTGGCCTTTGTATTGCCGGCCACGCCCTGTGGCGTGTGACGATTATCTTATGGTATTTACTCCCGACCCGCTACTGCGCATGACTTGACGTAATTGCGTCATCTGTCACGGCGCACACGTAGAGCGATACACCCTCGGACTGGCCTTTTATTGTCGGCCACGCCCCGCGGCGTGTGACGCTCTCCACGTACGAAATCGGCGCCAAATTTAGATGCCTCCTCCTTCTCCATACTTCTGTGCATAGACACAGAGCGTGATGCTCACGCTTACACGCCCCCTTTACACCTTTGTATATGTATACAACATGTGACACTTATACACACACGCCCCATTTCGTTGTTATGCACGCAATGAGCGCTCACGTTGCTTGCTTTGATGCGCAACGTGGAGTGCACAATAAGGATTATTTGGCGCCATGAGCAGGATGACACCCCCTTCTCACACTCTTGCTCAATGATTTGTAAACATACACACCTCCATCTTATTGACGTGAGTTTCTTTCAATCACTCCCACATTTAGTCACATGACATATAGACTGAGTGATTGGTTTAGCCTTTCATGTGTGTGTGTATGTCATGACAGTTTAGAACATCAGATCTGAATTTTACAACATTGATCATTATGTAAGAATTATCACCATGGTTACTCATGCACATTTTTAGGTTATACACCGCTGGTACAACAAGTAAGAGACATTTTAATTACATAATGACAGATTTTTAATAGACATTATTATTGAGTCTTTTATATTTCCATTCATGATATAATACAAACAAATTAGTTTGTTTTTGGGTTAGTATGATGCAGCCTATGCAGAATTGACAATGCATGTTTGAGATTCGGTACTAGAACTGGATGTTCGTTGTATATGCTCTGTATGTGCATTGGGGCTTCATACACTTCACGAGTCTGATGAGTCTGTGAATAATGGAAATTTATGTTATTTATGTATAGCTAATAACGCATGTTTGATCTTTTCATATGAGTACTTGATCTGTTCTCTGTATATGATTTATAATTGTATTGAATCACTCTGTATCTATATATCAGATCAGGCTATGAACAATGCAATATGGTTAGTGTTATTCACATGCGAGCATGATGGCTTACTTTTTATTTATGTCCTAGACTTTATTGTCATCAATATTCATTTTAACAGTTTATAAGAGTGATATCTTTAGATGTTATTTGCATTTGTTTACAATGTCTGAATTAGTATACTCTGATTAGACTAAAATTGTACACTGCAGCTTTAAGAGGTTGTCTGAGATTGGATTCCCCGCCTCCTGCTAGGTGGAACCTTTCTCTCATTCCCTATATATTTGTTAGCAATGTGGTGGGTCCCAACATGCCCCAGTTGAAGACACATATGTCGAAACGCGTCGGGCGAGCTGTTGATACCCCACATTGCTTTTAATTTTATTTTTGCCTTATGTGATCACTAAGTCATTTATTACCCTTTGACTTCAATAAATCAACGTCTTTTTATCGTTTGACCCGCACCATGTGGAGCCTCTTTTTCTTTTCTTCTATTGCTTTGGTTTAAAATCCTCATAAACATCTCCCTTCCCATTCGGGGGAGGCTGGAGTACTGGCACAGCGGGCTGCGTTCGAGCTTGGACACCTTGACGTTCCATTAGGAAGGATCCATCATTGAGCCTACAACCGCCCGGAGCTCCTCCATCAGCTCAACTGACCTCTCTCCCTACACTCTTTGGTCCTAGATTGTGACCTCAAGCCTTCTAGACTCAACCGTCATATGACTGTGTGAGTCCAACTGTTCCGGTAAGAAGTATTTATCTACTTTTTTCTGATGTTTTACAATCAAGTATACCAGCATGAACACATTCGTCTAGTACATCATTTCTCTTCCGTGTGACAGTTTGGTCACTCCTATGCCATCAACATAGTGGATTGAACGTCTAATGTTGGACTTTTATTTTCAGGCACTTAGATCCATGTGTTTTTTTGCTATTCTTATAATTTATGTTGTTTACATTTATTATTACTACTGAAGCGCTACACTGTTTTTATTGTTTTTGCATACACATGGCCACACAATTGTTGGCCAACAAATATGAACATAGTGACGTACTACGTTGTTTTTCAGATCTTTAGCTCCACTCTTTGGGCTCCTTCTTTTAATTTTGTGTTAGTAGAAGTTTTGTGAGTGTTGATTTGCGCTTTTCCTTTTGCACTTTTCATTTTGCACTTTTCATTTCATGCTTTTGATTTCGTGCTTTTCAGTTCGTTTCTAAACTGCCGTTCGTCAACCAGACATGTGGAATCGGAGATAACGTGTTATTTATTGTTGGCTTTGGAAATATTGCTTTGACATTATTTTTTGGTTGAATAATGATTTGATTTGGTATATTTTCTATATTTTTGGATGCATAGAATGCACCTTTTGGTTTAGTTCTATTGGCAGATATCATGTCTAATTTTCTTTTTTTTCTTTTTTAATGCACAATAAAAAAATTGTGTAGAATAATACTTGGCTATGTGTTTTACTTCAAATGACAGTTTGGGAGTAGGCAGTAACATTTAAAAAATACAGTGTCAAATTAACAAGGGACACCAACATAGTTGTATCTTTGATGTTAAAAACTATGGGATAATGGTGTTGTGGTAACTTGCCCAAATAATAAAAAAAAAGCATAATAATATTATTCTTGAGATCGCTAGAAAAAAAAGCCTTTGAAAATTAGTTTGCAATAACTCCATCAGTATCACCAGCAAAGCAGCTTCATTATTATCCCATTAAAGAAGAAGAGAATTGTGCGCTGCATTTTGAGATTTCATAATTTGCCACGTCACAAATGTTAATTCTCCATTATGAACATTAGTTTACAAGACCGGCCGCATCTGGCTCATCCTTCCTTCCGAGCATGCGTGTTTGTACTTTGGAGTTTTGTCCGACGGACTTGTGTACACACGCTTGGAAAATCCGACAACACACATTTGTCTGCAGAAAATGTGAAAATCTGCTGTCCAACATTTGCCTGCGGGAAAATCCGACAATTGTCCAATGGAGCATACACACAGCCTGATATCGAACATTTCCCATTGGAAAGTCCGATCTCATGTACCAGGCTTAACACTGACAGGTCTGCAGGAGACCTGCATGGCCTCAGCAATACTGTTGATCACTGGTGCAATGCTTTCCAGGCTCCTAAAAAAAAAAAAAGTAACTGCACATTTTTTTACCTGTAAAAAAAAATTACATTTAATTATTTATTTTTTTAAAAGGTGAATTTATCCTTTAATCTGTTTGATAAAGGCAAAAACAAATGTTTATCCTGCCATACATTCAGGCCCCATTAACACCTGAGCATTTTGTCACTGGATTCCCAAAGCATGTTGTCGCTCAAACTGAAGAACTCCATTATTCTAAATAGGATTGTTTACACCTGAGTGCCATGTTCAGCTTTTGCGTGATCCTCATAACATTACAAAAGCTTCTTTGTGGGCAAATGTGAATGTTTTTTATTGGAATTCTCTAAGAAATGCTTGAGAAGCATGTCTTTAGGCACATTTTTTTCCAGGCCCCCCTATTCAAGTCTGCAAGGCCAAAAACACACGATTCTGTGCGAAAAAACAAATGTGCCAAAAAAGTCTGCCTATGCTAATGCCTAGTGTGAATAGTTTGTCAGTAAGCGCTAACTTTCTGTGCATTCTGCTTTTGCTCTACAGAAATCACAATCACTGTTATCACCCCTTCCCAGTTCTCCTTTGTGAACAAAGGGACACCTCCCATTTATAATATGGAGGTGAGGGGAGGGGGAGGTGTTTTATAGCGCAGATCAGGAACAAGCTGCTTAGGGTGGCAATGTTTTACTCCTTAGATACAATACCCAAGGGTAGAAAGGGTTTTCTGACAAGATAAAAAAAAAGAGGAAACACATACAGTCACCACATCTAAGGACTGTAGCTATACCATATTACACTTCTGTGCTTGGTTTAGGCTAAGTTCACCTTTTAAAATAAATAAAAACAGATACAAATGTGCATTTATTGTTTTTTTGCAAACTAACCTGCAAAGCATTACAACCGTGATCACTGGAATACAGGTGCAATGCCAGGCTCCTGCAGACACTTCTTCCAGCTCCCTGTCTGTAGAACGGTAAGGATTTTCAGTTAGTAGGGTGGAGGAAGTGTCAATGGAGTATGAGAGCAGTATTTACCACACTTGTGTTTATTTGTTAACCACAAGTCCTGGGGTGATAGATGGGGGTTGTAGTTCATTCATTCACTCCGCACCAATCTGGAAGATAATGATTGTATAGTGAGTGGTGTGTGAAATTGATAAATAGTGGAAAAAAAAGTAAAAAAACATGCAAAAAATTTGAAAAAAAGTATGTGAATGTATACATTTATTGTAAGGATGTGTGTTGTGTAAGTGAAAAAAGTGTGATTTGTATCTTTGCCCAATCCAGCCAACAGAGTGTAGTATTACGCAGGTGGGGACCAGCCCCGCATCTCGGGTATATCAGCGGGTTTGGCCGGGAAATCACACTTCAATCCTTCACCATGAGAGAGACACCACATCACTGGTTTCACATTGTTCTTTACATATGTAAGGTAGGCAGGAGTCCTTTGTGACTCCACTCACACTTTTTTCTCACTTTATAATTTTCTTTTAGATTTTTGTGTTTTTTTACACATTTTATATATATATATATATATATATATATATATATATATTATTATTATTATTATTATTTTTTTCACTTACACAACACACATTCTTACAATAAATTTATACATTCACATACTTTCTTTCACATTTTTTGCATATTTATTTTACCTTTTTTCCACTTTTTCACTATTTATCAATTTCACACACCATACAATTATTATCTTCCAGATTGGTGCAGATTGTTATTGGATCATCTATCCTCTCTGGGATTACATTGTGATGACCTGACCCACCTACGAGCTAACCCCCTGACTTCGGGCCGGGCAAGTGATTGGGACCCCTCTCCCACCCCCTTCATCCTCACATGAGCCAGTTTTGTACTTGGGCTGATCGGTAGGTATTAGTATATCTAAATACTCCCTAAGGGAACTTTTTTGTATCATTCAGAAAGTTTTCCCTCCCTCATTTTTATGAAGGATTTTATATATATATATATATATATATATATATATATATATGTGATTTTTCTGTACTTAAAGTAAATTCATTTTTGATTTTTGCATCCATACTCGTGATGAGTGAACATGATTCACGAAACGCGTAGAGTTTTCCTATTCATGTGATGCCAAGTTCTTCTTTTATACAGCATGTACTCGGTTATGAATATGTATAATTATGCATTATCATTGTATACAGTGTATGTGTTCATGGTATATGTTTACCAAAATGTCAGCCTTTGTATATGGTTATGTATGTTTTGAAAACCATATTATGCATTTCTAGACCACGGAATTGCTTTTGCTACAATAAAGGTTTTATCATATATTTACTCCATATACTAATTTTTGCAGCAATAAGCCTCATTTAAAGTCCCATTCTTTTTCTTTGTTTCTATTTGATTAACCCCTTAGGTTCCACAGTGAGTATAACAAGCATGCATATACAGACTGATTTTACTGTTGTGGGTTTAGTGACACTTTAAAGCCTCATACACACTATACACACTATTTGGACTTTATACAAACTTTCCCGCGGACTTTTGTACAAAGGACGTTGGCCCTGAACATCACATGGTTTTTCTGCTCTTTACCGCCACCTTTGGTCAACTTCTGTATTGTTGTCTGATCTTTTGCATTGGTTCTGAACATGCGTGTTTGTAAAGGCCCGATGGTTTTCTGTACACATGATCGGACTTATGTTGTTGAAAAGTTTGTCCATGTGCAAAGCCAACAAAAGTCAGATGAAAACCAAAAAAGTTTGTCCGATGGAGCGTACACTTGGTCGGATGTTGCCTTACAACAGCTAATTTGCATGTTTGTTGTCAAAAAGTCAGATCGTGTGTACGGGCCTTTAGATTTGCTGACATCTAGAGTGCTCTTTTTAGCTCTAGCCTCTTGTCCCTTAGCGGAGCACTTAATAAAGATAAAAACACATGCAGACAAACAAATGCACATAAAGCAAGTAAATAAACATTGTGTAGATCACCAAAATTATTATTATTATTTTTATAACTTATAATAGGTCAATTATTGATATAGATCTATCTAAATCTATCTAAATGTGTTGGTGTAGTATCTTTTAAGACAATAAAGTGCTAAAAGTAGTTTACAGTGGTCTGTGTAAACAAGCATTTTTCATTCTTGATAGGTTCCCTTCTGTCTTCTGTACTGCAGCTACCATTTCCAATACAAAGTTACGCGTTTACTTTGAATTTAATGTTTAAATCTGGCAAACAGCCTTTTGTGAGTGTAAGTGAAGAGACTTCGCCCCTCCTTTGCTTCCTGTCACTAGCAGCTGCTTGCTTGCCTTTTACATGAAGTCGGACCATCTGCGCATCAGCTGACTCCAGGATAAATAGGTGGTGAGTAAGTTGACAGAGCTAGCACCAGATGTACAGCAGAATTTCAGCATTCCTCCTGTACACCATGGAAATACTGGCCTATCCAAGACATAAAGATCAATGATTTCACACAGGATTAACTAGATTTGTATAATACAGCACCACTCCCCAGTGATCACTGTAAATGTCTGTTTTTCCACTGTATCATAGTGTTTTATATGGCTGTTGAGTCTTTCTTCTTCCACTTGAGTATTGGGTTCTATTGGTAAGTTTCAAGCATCGCTGTCAGTAATTATTTAGCATTTTTTTTGCAGCAGATATACCATCTGCATGTATTCCTGAGATTTAAAAGCATATTTTAAAAGTTCTAATAACAGATTAAAGGCAGAGATTGCATATCTTTGGTCAAAGTCCTCCCAATTCACAAATACGGGAGGTCTAACAGCTTTAAAGAAGTTGTAAACGATAGAATGCATAACAGTGATGATGTTGCGCTGTCAAGTGCCAATGGTGAAAAATAAATATAATAAATAACTGCTATTGAACAGCAAATATCATGATTATGTACATAGGATAGGTAATCATGTAATAGGTCAGACAAACAATAAATAATAGATGCACATTAATTACAAAGTGACCACAATATTTAGTGCCAAAATCATACAACAAAGATGGCTAATGCAATTAAATAAAAAAGTGAAAGTCCAGGGTGATTGGTGTCTCTTCTTACAATTGCTTTGACACCTCAGTGCTCACAACAAGCCTGTCATCTTACTGCTGTAAGGTAACAGCATTATATAGATAGCTCTCGTAGGGGGTCCATACAGTATGTCTCCACCTGCCTCTGGGGATCTCTCTATGGTGAGCCCTACCCATGGGACTAGATGATCAATAATGCCTCCACTGAAATTGTCACGTACCTGGTGGTTGAGCCTGATGTGTAGAGGAAGGCCTCCCGTACAGCTCTGGCTCAAGGCCTGCTGGTAGTGAGACAGCTGGAGCTGGAGCATGGCAGAGTAAGGGTGCCTAGGATCAGTCCTGAAGTCTGTGTAGGTAGCTGCCAGGAACACACAGGTGGGAAAGCCAGACTTGGCTGGTAGCAGGCAGGAATGTAGTCAGTTCACAGGCAGGTCTTTGGCAACAGACAGGCAGATCAGGTACAACAGCAGGCAGGAACGTAGTCGGGTCACAGGCAGGTTGGCAACAGATGGGCGGATCAGGTACAACAGCAGGCAGGAATGTAGTCAGGGAGAAAGGCGTAATGGTATAAGAAACGAACACAGGTATCACAATTTCACGTAAATGCTGTAAACCAAGCAGAAATTAGCCAGTACTGAAGCTGCATTTAAATAGACAGTTTAGCAGCAGTTCTGATGACAGGTGTGCGCACGTTAACGCGTGATCACATTCACGCATGCGCGTTCACTGATGTGGCTGTTCTGTGTATTCAGGTATGCGCCTAAGTATGGCAGCTGTACTCTGCAGATGACTTCCCTGACAGAGATAATCCTGGGGTTCCACCTAATACCCTCCTGACCAGGGTATACATGGGCATGACGATACGCATCGGGATTGAGCGACAGGTAGAACGGAAGTGACACAGATGTACAAGCTCGCTGCTTGTGAAGTATATGTTCATTGTTGCTTTTTTAAATGTGAGTTAAACCAGCTGTTTTGTTTATAATAAACTTTGGAAAACAATGTTACACTATTGGAGACCCCCTTTTTTTTATGCCCCACCACTATGGAGGGTATTAGGTGGAACCCCTAATACCCCCTACCCCCTACTATACACACCCCCCGGGTACGAAATTTAAAGGAATATTACACTTTTATTGTTTCACTTTAAGTATTATTAAAATCAGTGCTCCCGAAAAAACGGCTGATTTTAAAACTTTTTTGCATTGATACATGTCCCCTGGGGCAGACCCAGGTCTCCAAACACTTTTTAGGACAATAACTTGCCTTTAAAATTAGCACTTTAGATTTTGAACGTTCAAGTTGCATAGACTTTAATAGGGTTCTAAAGTTTAGGTCTGTTCGCAGGTTCTGGTGCGAACCGAACTGAGGGGGGTTCGCCTCATCCTTATTTGGTAATAAAAGCAAGTCAAGAACCACAGGTATATGACCAAAATTGTTAGAGGTCCTTTCTAGGTCTACACCTTATATCTTAACCGCTTGCCGACTCTCTCCTGTATATATACGTCGGCAGAATGGCACGGCTGGGCAAAGTAACGTACGTTACTTTGAATTTCCTGCACGTGCGCCTGCCGTGATCTCCGTGACCGTGCCCGCGGGGCCTGTGGACTTGTAGTGATGGGGGAGCTGGTATCATACAATGTAACAAAATTGCCTTACGGATGTACACTGAGCAAAATTCTGTGACAAAAAGATCTGTGACATTTTCTATGTCAACAAAAGGCAGATTTCTTTCAAATATTGTACTAAAATCTGTCTAAATCTGTGTTAGTGAGCACTTCTCCTTTACCGGTATAATCCATCCACTTCACAGGTGTGGTATATCAAGATGCTGATAAGACAGCGTCATTATTGCACGGGTGTGCCTTAGGCTGGCCACAATAAAAGGCCAATGTGCAGTTTTATCACACAGCACAATGCCACAGATGTCGCAAGTTTTGAGGGAGTGTGCAATTGGCATGCTGACTGCAGGAATGTCCACCAGAGCAGTTGCTTTTGAATTGAATGTTAATTTCTCTACCATAAGCCTTCTCCAAAGGCGTTTCAGAGAATTTGGCAGTACATCCAACCGGCTTCACAACCGCAGACCACGTGTCACCACACCAGCCCAGGACCTCCACATCAAGCATCTTCACCTCCAAGATCGACTGAGACCAGCCACCTGGACAGCTGCTGCAACAATTGGTTGCATAAACAAAGAATTTCTGCACACACTGTCAGAAACCCTCTCAGGGAAGCCCATCTGCATGCTCGTCATCCTCATCTGGGTTTTGACCTGACTGCAGTTCGTCGTCGTAACTGACTTGAGTGGGCAAATGCTCACATTCAATGGTGTCTGGCACTTTGGAGAGGTGTTCTCTTCACGGATGAATCCCAGTTTTCAATGTACTGTACAGATGGAAGACAGCGTGTATGGTGTTGTGTGGGTGAATGGTTTACTGATATCAACATTGTGGATTGAGTGGCCCATGGTGGCAGTGGGGTTATGGTATGGACAGGCATATTCTATGGACAATGAACACAGGTGCATTTTATTGATGGCATTTTGAATGCACAGAGATACCATGATGAGATCCTGAGGCCCATTGTTGTGCCATTCACCCACGACCAACACCTCATGTTGTAGCATGATAATGCATGGCCCCATGTTGCAAGGATTTGTACACAATTCCTGGAAGCTGAAAACATCCCAGTTCTTGCATGGCCAGCATACTCACCGGACATGTCACCCATTCAGCATGTTTGGTATGCTTTTGATCGACGTATACGGCAGCGTGTTGCAGTTCCTGCCAATATCCAGCAACTTCGCACATTTGAAGAGTAATGGACCAACGTTCCACAGGCCAAAATCAACAACCTGATCAACTCAATGCAAAGCAGATGTGCTGCACTGCATGAGCAAATGGTTGTCACACTAGATACTGACTGGTTTTTGGGCCCCCCGTCCCCCAATAATTAAGACGGCTTTCACACTGCACCTAGGACGTCAGCAGTATCGCAGCGCTGCCCCATTGATTTCAATGGGGAGCAGAGGTGCAGGAGCGGTGGAGGAGTGGTAAGTTACTGCTCCTTCACCGCTCCAAAGAAGCTGCTGGCAGGACTTTTTCTGACGCCCTGCCAATGCACTGCTCCAGTGTGAAAGCCCTCTGGCTTTCACACTGGAGTAAAAGGAGCCGCTTTTTTCAGGCACTATACAGGCGCTATTTTTAGTCTTGTAGCACTTGAAAAATGCTGGCAGTGTGAAAGGGGTCTTAAACGGCACATTTTAGATTCCTCTTTTATTGTAGCCAGCCTAAGGCACACCTGAGAAATAATCGTGCTGTCTAATCAGCATCTTGATTTGCCACACCTGTGAGGTGGATGGATTATCTCGGCAAAGGAGATGTTTTTATGGAGATGTGTTCACTAACACAGATTTAGACAGATTTGTGAACAATATTTGAGATAAATAGGCCTTTTGTGTACTTAGAAAAAGTCGCAGCTCATGATAAATAGGGGCAAACACAAAATTGTTTACCTTTATAATTTCGCTCAGTGTAGAATAAGAGTATGCTCAGTAGAGTTCTATGTGCTACTTTGTTGGCTAGGCCCTCCACCAAATTCAGTAGGCACACCAGGATAGATAGGGGAAGAGACGTAGTGTCTGTGATAATTTTAGTGACCTCTGTCCAAAAGTGCTGAAATAATGGACAGTGTCAGAAAATATGCATAAAATTTGTTGGGACAAAGTTACCTCACCAACACTCTGCAGATAGGGACTAGTAGATACCAGCCAGTTTGACTCATGTAAAGTAAATATGGTGGAGAAACCTATATTAGTTCAATCTATCCTCATCATATCATTTTTGACTATGTTCTAGTTTAAGCTGGCCCCGTGATCACTTTCCTAGATTTTCTGTTATATGTGGCTCTTTCCTCTTGCAGAATACTGAAGAGCCACCCTTGTATGTCAGGACTAGAGTTGTGTCTCTCTCTACACTGTGTACATCAATAGAAACACAAAGTCCCATAGCCTAGGATGACAAGGCACTCTATTCCTCTGCCCTTCCTTCTCAAAGCTAAAAGACTGGCTGGGAACTGTACTGTCCACTGTTAACCCTTTCTTGTGAAGACTAGGCATTTAGGGAAGCAAAACGGAGAGGGCAGATACCATCAGCATTGAAAGTTCAAACTTGCAAGCACTGGGGTAACAATAATAACAAATAGCTTATTGGGAAATTTTTATTTTATTGTACTCTGTGTGTTAAACTATACAGTGCTGGAGGTTTTAATAGTACTTTAAGTCTTGTTGTGAGCTGACAACACACAGCATGTTTGTGGACTGAGAGGTGTCAGCCAAGCCCATTTTTTCCTGAAAAACCACTCATATCCAGCTACTTTAAAATCTCCACAAAATAAAGGCTAATTATTATATAGTCACAAGATAAGAACTGGAAGGGTGAATTACTTTCCCTAAAATAACACAGGAAGTGTACATAGGACACAGGACAGCCTTGACTCTCTGACATGATGACCAGGTGTTTTGCAGTTATTACTTATTGAATAAATATAACAAACACTTTTCGGCTTCATTTAGACATGCGGTTGGGGGGGGTCTGTCGGTGAATAGAATAGATCAATAAATCCCACCTTTATCATTTTCCACCAGTATTTGCTAAGGCAAAAGTACAGCCAGTTTCACAATTGTATCACACCCTAGTATCGTTCATTTATGAATACTTTAAGTGCCAAGGCCAATTTTAGTCTTAGTAAAACACTTTTATGTAGCCTCAGATCTTAATGCAGTGACTGCTTATTTCATCTGAAAAAACTGTATCCTATTTTTTGCCATCCTAGGCAATGAGGGCATGTCCTCTTTTGTTCTCTCTTCACAGCACAATTTGCTCACAGACAAAAGCGGAACTTCTTCAGAATGATGTGGGAAAGGCGGCTGGAAAAAAAACCACAATGGACAGTACATTCCGGCACTCCTATTAAATACACAGATTGTAAACTAAAGTCTTGCCAGAGTTGCCATATTTATTAATTTCTCATTTGTACTTCTGGAAACCATGTCTGGAGTCTCTCCGCCTCTATAATTAAAGATGTCCTGTGGTCGGTAAAATAATGCAATACAAGGAAAAGGGCTAGATGTGGAATAAGTTTAAAAATAACATTCAATTCTGTGGTTACTGGCACAGGACCCTTGCGCTGAATGCGTACTCTGGAGTACGTCACTATCTCAATTTAAATAAATGACATATGTAAAAATAAAATGTATTAAATGTATGAGTAGCTTGGGCAGGACAAATATAATATGACACAGAACAGTCTTCCCAGGATCTGATTATAAAAGCATCAGCTTTTTTTGGCCCAACTTCCCGTGAAACTTTCCCTTTTCATGTTCAGAGCACTTCAAAAGCAGTCCAAAGAAACTGTTTGCGCAATGCAAATGTTTCAGCCTTTACACGCACAAAGGGAAATCTGTGGAAAGTGTTTTAATGTGGTAATTGAAAACATAATAAACATAAAAGATGATTCCAGTCCATGACTGGTGGCGCTGTATTTTCAGGCCATATACATGACCTCTTGGCATGTTGGCCATTGTTGTCTGCTGTTTAATAATTTTGTCTGGACTGATGTGCTGTAAAAAGGATTATTCTCAAAATAAATAGATATATATTGTGCAGCTCTCATTAAATAATAGGCAGGTGCAAGGGTTTTACACCTGTCTTTAATCCCCTTTCAACCAACTATGGGGTTGATTTACCAAAATGCAGAGTGCAAAATCTGATGCAGATGTGCATGGTAGGCAATCAGCTTCTAATGCCGCATGCACTCGACCGGACTTTCCATCAGAAAAGGTCCGGCGGTCTTCCCGACGGACTTTCAACAGAGTTACGATGGACTTCTGAACGAGCGGACTAAAGTCCGTTTGAAAGTCCGTTAGTTTTGAACGTGATGACATACGATGGGGCTAGAAAAGGAAGTTCAGTAGCCAATAGCTGCCCTCAAGTCATATTTCGTCCGTCGGACCAGCACACAGACGAACATTTTTTCCCGATAGGAATTGAGTCCATCTGACAGATTTGAAACATGTTCTATTTCTAGGTCCGTCTGAATTTTTTCAAGAAAAATGATCGGACTATCCCACACACGATCGGACTATCCGACGGAATGATTCCTATTCTGACGGAAAGTCCGGTCATGTGTACGTGGCATAACTCCAGCTTGTTCAATTAAGCTTTGACAAAAAATAAAAAACTGGAAGCTGATTAGTGTCTATGCACAGCTTCATCGGATTTTGCACCCTCCAATTTTAGTAAATCAAACCCAGTGTGATTTGTATGATGTAGGACCACTTTTAGTCTTTGTGGATTTGGTACCTTTCTGAAAAATCACACATTGGGGTTGATTTACTAAAGGAAAATAAGCCTTGCAGGGGAATTTGAACTTTGGAAGAGAATTTGCTACAAAGATTCATGAATTTGGCAATTTTTCACTTTGCAAAGGATGCCCAATTATGTGCAAGGAAAAAAAAGGGCATTTTTGGTTACATGCAATTGGATGATGCAACTTAGCAGAGCTTCACCTTATTCCTTAAGTTCTAGAGCAGTGATCTCCAAACTGTGTGGTCCCCAGGCCAGGTATGGCCCTTTGCTTGCCTTTATCTAACCCTTGGGGCACTGTTCCTTCCATTGATACGAGGTACTATTTCCCCCCCCCCCACACCAACATTGGGACATAATTCCTCCCACTGACACCAATGATGGGGCATAACTTCTTCCTCTGACACCGATATTGAGGCAACATTCCTCCTACTGACACCAATGATGGGGGCACTATTGCTCCCACTGACACTAATGATAAGGTGCTATTCCTCCCACTGATATCAACGATAGGGGCACTAGCCCTCCCACTGACACCAATAATGAGGTGTTATTCCTCCCACTGACACCAACAATAGGGGCACTATTTCACCTTCTAGTACAAATGACGGAACACTATTCTTTCTCCCACTGACCACAGGAGTGCTGTGTATTTTAATATTCCCACTGACTACCAAGCCTGAGGCATTATCTACTGCCAATGGCCAAAGTCCGGCCCCACCTAAATTCTGAAGGATAGTAAACTGGCCCTTTGTTTATAAAGTTTAGAGACCCATGCTCTACAGTAACCACATAATACTAATAGCCTATTTGCCTTTAGCCAACCCTGTTGTCCCCTCTCCACCAAGATTCTTGTTGATGTTGCTGTGCATGCATGGGAGGAGCAGGACCCAATGGTGAAGAACTTATACAGTACTCAGCAGGCCTGCAGTGAAGATCTTGACAAATTAAGGACATATACGTGTGTGCCCTGTCAGGAGGGAGGGCATTGGAGTCTACTAACTGTAAAAACACTAAAAGTAGGTTTACACTTTAATGCATGCCATTTGGGGCAGAACTAAAGAGACGTTTGATGGTTTCTTTTACCAAGTCTGTATCAGTTGGTTTATCAAAAAAATTAAGCCTAGCATTCTTCCACACTAATAGTTCTATCAATCTTTTTGATTGGGGACAAATTAGATTACTTGGTTGGTCATGGTTTCAGCTGTGCCCAAAGCTTGTTTAGTGATGACTGCACATTGGTTCAGGAATACATTTGCTGAAAATGTGTTTTTGATTGTGTTCATAAGATGTATGACAGCAGGGTTTAATGCTCTGTAGACATACTGGGATTGATTTACTTGCGCACTTTCCAAGAAAAGCTGCACTTTCCAAGAGAAATTTTACCAGAGCTTAGTGAATTTGGTAAAATATTACTTTGGAAATATGTGCAAGGAAGATACCAAAAAAAATGTAATTTTTACTTGCACATGATTGGATGATAGAAGCCATCAGAGCTTCACATCATCACTTCCTTCACATTCCTCCTACAAGTTCTGCTTAAAATTCCCTTATGAGGTAAACAGGTTACTTGCCTTTAGTAAATAAACTTCATTGGGATTGTTTTACTAAAGGCAAATACACTTATTACTTTGTAAGTGGAGCTGTACTCTGCAAGGGAGTTTTCCCCAGAGCTTAGTGCATGTGGTGAAACATACCTAATCATGTGGAAGGACATTTAAAAAACAGCATTTTTGCATGTGCATGACTGCATGATCCTTCTCTTGCAAGGTGAACAGTAGATTTTCCTTTAGTAAATCAATCCCATTGTCTCTGTTCTGTTTTTTTTTTTTTTTTTTTTATGAATTTCTTTATAGTGCCTGTAGCCACAGAGATCAGTGAGGACCTTTTTTTAATGCCCTATTACTGCTGGTAAGAATATGCAAATACTTTAATGTCTATAGTCTAAACACTGTAAACTTTAGGTTCAAGCAATAATTTAAAATAATTGACTATGTTTGATACAGATAAAACATATTAAACTGTATATAGATCATAACCTTAATTATTTAGGCATTATAAAAATAAACAAAGAAAAATGGTAGCCACCCTCTTAGCAATAACACACTTAAATCTGTCCAAACAAGTGTCTAGTAGATATCCCGGGTATGATACATTTTGAAACACAAAATCATAAATTATATTATAATATCTAAATATATTATATAAATAACTATAATTAATTATAAATAATAATAATAAAATGAATTTCCCCACGATTCACTATCGCTCAATTCTGCAAGTGTTCTAATTTACTATGGCTCTACTAATTTACTATGGCTGTTTTCTAGCTGATTTAAAATTACTTTTGATGTAAAGGGACACTTTTTAGTTGCTATGGACAATCTCAAATTTCCAGGCAGAAAGAACAATATACATAATATAAAACTGTATGCAGTGCATTAGACAAAGCAATAGGGACAAAAGGGATGAGAAATGATTTCATACAGTAATGTAATCTGTAAGATTCATTTTTTTAATTTGCCGCCGGTCTCCGCCCCAGTGCATCGTGACGCTCGCAGGGAACGGAGCTGGGCACAAAGAGGTATTGGGGGGAGGACAAAGCCTGCAGACACAGCGAGGGGGGTGGGGGCATCGTAGGATCCTGGGGACAAGGTAAGTAACCTGCACCAGGATCCTGCAATGCAATCTAGAGTGTGGCTCGGGGTTACCGCTAATGGTACTGAAATTTAACCCTGGGCCACACTCAGGAAAACCGCCAGGGAGGTTAAAGAGATTAGATGCATATTCAAAATAATCATGATAATGCTTAATGCGGTATTAAACCCAAAATCAAAACTGTGATATATTTCTGTTTGCCAATCGTCTAGTACATCTAACACTCCCCTCCCCCAGACTGACAATGCTGTTATCCAAAGATGGCTCTGTTGCTCCTTCATGCAGAGTGGGGGCATTCTAATACAGAGCCAGATCACCAGGTGAAAACCGAGATTAAAAAAAAAAGAAAACTAAAGCAGTCACATTTAATGATTGGTAAGTTGCAATATAATAAATGTTTGCTTTTGGGTTAAATAACATTTTAAGCCCAATAGATGTTATATATATATTTATTGAAATATATGAATTTACAAAAGATATATGTGTGCATCTGGTATAAAATAGATATTGTATTTGTAGGGTTAGTGACTGCTATTCAAAAAAACAACACGCATTACTTGTGTTAAAACTATTTTCATAAATGCACTACTCTTAAATGTTACATTGTAACTTTTTAAATATCTAATATGATGATAGTGATTATTAACCAGTTCCCGACCAGCGCACGCCGATGTACGTCGGCAGAATGACCTGGGCAGGCATATTGGCTTACAGGTACGTCCAATCTTCAATGTCGCCCTGCCATCGCAAGCGCGCCGCCAGCGTCGCGCTCGCGTGCTGGTCGGGACCCCCGTGAGTCTGGTCGCGGGTCCCGCGGACTCGATCGCTGCGGGCATACCCGCGATCGTCTCACGGGCCGGCTGAATGGAGGAAATGCCTTTGTAAACAGCATTTCCCCATTCTGCCTAGCAACTAGTGACACTGATTTCTGCTCCATGTGATTGGAGCAGAGATCAGTGTTCACTAAATGAAAGCCCAGCCTTCCCACAGTTAGTAACACACCCCTAGGAACACTTAAAGTGATTGTAAACCCTTACAACACACTTTGACCTACAGGTAAGCCTAGATTAAGGCTTACCTGTAGGTCCAAGAAATATCTCCTAAACCTATACGGTTTAGGAGATATTTGGCCTAAGACAGGCACCGTAGACAGCGGCGTGCACTGAGCGCGGTGTTCTCAACAACGGAGATGCCGCGCGTGTTGGCTCCCGTGCACATGCGCGGGAGTGATGTCATCGCGGCTTAGCCGAATGACAGCGGCGGAGCTGCGAGACCCCACCGAGAAGATGGATGCGCCGGACTACAGGGGACAGCGGTGACTTCGCTGGCCCCTGTGTCAGGTAAGTGACACATAATGGACTACTATGCAATGCATAGTAGTCCATTATGCTTTGCCTTTGCAGGGAATGAAAGAGGAAGTAAACCAATCAGGGTTTACTTCCTCTTTAACCCCTACACTGCCACCCACTGGTTAACCCCTTCACTGCCAGTGTCATTTACACAGGAATCACTGCATTTATATAGCAGTGATAGCTGTATAAATGACAATGGTCCCAAAAATGTGTCAAAAATGTCTGATGTGTCTGCCATAATGTCGCAGTCACAATAAAAATCGCTGATCGCCGCCATTACTAGTAAAAAAAAAATAATAATAATAAATTATTAATTAAAATGGCATAAAACTATCCCTATTTTGTAAACGCAATAACTTTTGTGCAAACCAATCAATGTAGAAGAATACGTATCGACCTAAACTGAGGGAAAAAATGTTTTTTTATATATTTTTGGGGGATATTTATTATAACAAAAAGTAAAAAATAATTTTTTTTCAAAATTGTCGGTCTATATTTGTTTATAGCGCAAAAAATAAAAACCGCAGGGGTGATCAAATACCACCAAAAGAAAGCTCTATTTGTGGGAAAAAAAGGACGTCAATTTTGTTTGGGAGCCACGTCGCACGACCGCGCAATTGTCAGTTAAAGCGACGCAGTGCCGAATCGCAAAAAGTGGTCTGGTCTTTGACCAGCAAAATGGTCTGGTCTGTAAGTGGTTAATATCATTATTTATTATTATTTTTATTATTATTATATACTAAATAACCTAGTAGTTTATAATCTGTCAGCTGCATTGCCTTGCGCTACAACAAATCTCAAAATCATAGATTCCAGTTCAGTTCAAGTTTTGGCTCGAATTTGAAGTTTATTAAAAAATCTAATATTAAAAGAGTGCAGGTGTGTCTATTTCGAGTTATTGCACATCTGTCCTTCCAGTGAACTGGAAGCTGTGGTCTATGGTTTTAAACTGAAATGTTGTCTTGTGCAAATATAGACAGTAAAAAACAGGATTACTTGAAAACATTCAATCCTCTTTACGATGGCTTAGCTTTCAGAAAACAGGCATGTTTATAACAAGGGATTCATTAACTTTTCCATTTATTATTAACAATATCACAAATAATGTTGAGTATGCATCATTTAATTCATCGGTAAACCTACAAAATATTGTTTTTTTGTTTTATTTTATATGTTGTAGTGGATGTGCAGCTTCAAAGAACTGACAAACATGTCAAGGAGTAGATTTTCTTGATTTTCCATCACAATATTGAGAACCATATGAACGATATGAACTCTGGGCATATATATATATATATATATATATAAATTTTTTTTTTTTACAGCATTTACAACACCAGGCATAGGTGTTTGATTTTCTAAAGGCAGGAAGGTTGTTTACTTTGCATAGGAAGTTGTACTTTGCAGGGGAATTTACCCCAGGTCTTAGTGAATGCGGTGAAGCTTCAATTTGCAAGGAGTACCTAATCGTGTGCAAGAAAAGCACAAAAACTGCATTTTTCTATGCACATGATTGAAGGATTGAAGTCAACAGAGCTTCACTAAGCTCTAGAGAAAATTCCCTTGCAAAGTACTTCCTCTGCAAATTGAATTAACTCTATAGTGTTTTATATTGTAAGAATAGAAAAATGCAGTATTAAATTATACCTTTTTTTTGTCTAAATTCATTAAAATAATATAATATTCTAAGAAGCTTGTTTTAAGGAATGACATTACATATCACAAGGCCTAGTGAAGGGATAGCATAGAAAGGTATCACTACACAAAGTACCAGTTCCATAATAGAATCTTCTCAGTTGAGCTCGGAGCAAAAACAAAAGTATTGCAATGCATTACTGTCCTGACTGTAAATAATAAAAGGGACCATGTCTCAAGTTGTAAACGCTACATAAACTGTTGTGGCTATATAAATCCTGTATAATAATGTTTTTCGGCAGTATCTTCTGAGCCTAAACCTGATTTAAGCCAGGATCAGGCTCCCTCTGCAGCAGCTTGTAGGGTACTGTTGTATATTGGTGACCCTGTGCAGAAGCATAGGCTCCAGAAGCAATATGCCATGCCCTCGCCTCTATCATAGATGAAATAAAATGATAAAACCTCACATGGCTAATAACATATGTGCATTCAAACTATTTGCAACAACTAATTCCTCCATGGGGTTGACTTACTAAATGCAAATATGCTGCTCGCGTTGCAAGGAAAGTTGCACTTTGCAAGGGGTATTGTCCCAGAGCATATTGAATGTGGTGAAGTTTCACTTTGCAAAGAATATCGAATCAGGTGCAAGAAAAGTAAAAAAAAAACAGCATTTTTGCTTGCATATGATTGGATGATGATGGTCAGCAGAGCTTCAACTCATTCATCTAAACTCTGGGGTTCCCTTGCAAAGTGCATCTTCCCTTGCAAGTGGATAGCTTATTTGCCTTTTGCAAATCAAGCCCACGTGTGAGCCTGAACCATGATCAAGTTACCAATATCAGTGTGGTATAACATATGTTTCTCATTTCATAGGGGCAAGATATTTGGCAGGAACATCCTTTAAAGTTCATTCAGCTGCAGGTGCATTACATACACCTCTGTATTTTCATCACCAGATAACCTCAGCTTTTTTAATGTACAGATTGCTGAGGTCATCAGTACTGGTGAAATCCGATTCTGTGTGTTTTATGCCCCAATAAAATGCAGAACCTTTGAAGACAAATTATGCTGAAGTATGCAAAGACTGGCGGGAAAATTGGAAAGGATGTAGATTATTACTTAACACAGAAACATTTGTTTCTACTTTGCACAGTCTCTAAGGAATCAACCGCAAAATGTTATGTACATGATCTGCAAGCAATTAATAAAATGTATCTTTACTGACCTCA
This sequence comes from Lithobates pipiens, assembly GCF_037356315.1. Classification (NCBI taxonomy): domain Eukaryota; kingdom Metazoa; phylum Chordata; class Amphibia; order Anura; family Ranidae; genus Lithobates; species Lithobates pipiens. The sequence continues at coordinate 466,860,100 of NW_027507764.1, forward strand.
AATATTTATTGAGAAAGTTACACTTGCATCACCTCAGATAACTTTAAAATTCTTGAACTGCATTAGTTCCTATACAATCATGTTGCATATTAGTTCCTTTGAAATATAATGATATAGATGTCAATGAAAGTTCACACAAGTGACTTTAGAAGCCGCACTAGTTAAAACTGACAGTGCACTTGTTATTGGAGCCAAAAGCCCAGTGCTGGCTGTTTATAGCAGAGGATCCCTGGTTCGAAGAACAAGTGAGAAATTTGCAGCTTACGACCAAAAAATAAAAATAAAACCCTATTCCCCAGCACTTTTTTTTTACTTTATCTGTGCACGTAACCCCTATCCCTTATAACCAGCACTTGCTATTAAATCTCCTACTAACAGTACATCCTTATGCTTAATAAAGAATAAACCTGCACCTGGGGGCAGGAGCTACTGCACCCATGCACATATCACTTACGCCAGAGTGAGCTCATCAATGCCTGGTACCCAATGCAGACTGCATTCATGTGAACAATCAAACGTTAAGGCAATCCCCAAACTTGGAGATGAGCCTCGCTGTGCGTCGTAATAAGTGCAGAGTTCCATTAAAAAGCAACCTGTCCCATGTCACTACATACTGTACTTGTATGTTTTTATTAGAAGAGACATGCTGAGCCTGCACCCACTCCACCAGTCCTCTGTTACCTCACTCCCAGTAACAGAACGGGGTCCCGCTGAGCACCTAGGGTGGACCTCATGTGTGTTCTCACTTAACTCTGTCCTTTCCATAACATGTGACCAGACCATAGATCTCCATGACGCTCATCTACTCCCAGTTACCTAGGGAGACGAACTGCTAGAGAACACTGACACCCTCATTACTGGAAGACCCTTCATCTTTACCAGGTACCATGTGTAATGACTGGTTGCTTGTAGCTCATTCCTTCACTTTGTTACCCATAGCAACTACACTTCTCTTCCTTGCTTTGCTGAGTTAACCTTTTTGTAGTAGAGCTGCTACTTACCCCTTTTTGTGCTATTACAGACCAAGACTCCTTGGAATACACCAGAACCAACATGCACCCCTTTGAATAACTTCAGACCAGTTTAATATACCTTTACCATTCCCATACAGTATGATAATACAGAACAAACAATTTCCCTTTCCTAATCCTAACTAACATAATGTAGTGGCGCTAGTATACCTCTAGGAGGTGAGAGTCCATATAGGCATTGTCCATGACTTGAATGCTGTCCGTGACTCCTGGTATCTTCACATCTTCTCCCTGGCTTGTTGGCGGAAGTTCATAGCACTCTTCAGCACCTCTGATCTTAGCAGTCCTCCTCTTACATATCACAGGTGGGCCTGCCAAAATCCAAAAGCCCAGGAACTAATGCTTAACCCTTCCCCCAGCCTGGGCTGACTGCTAGAAACAAACTACATGCATTTCAACCTGCTTACACTCTGAGGTCTGTGACTTACAAACCTCAAACTAAAAAAATAATTGTGAAATGTGACAAGATTTATAAGATATACAAAAAATTAAAATATCAGGCTGCCTGCTATATCTAACATTCACCTCCTTCGCGTTGTAGACCAATGCTTACTAAATGTGTGACCAGCACTCAGGCTTTACATATTACTTAAATGAATTGTAAAGTCAGAAGGTTTTTTTTATCTTAATGCAATCTTCTATTCTATTGATTGGCTGAGACATTGGTTCCCGCTGCTGTCAATCAAAGTGAGTTAGCCAATCAGGAGAGGGGGGGGGGGGGGGCGAGCGGCAGCTCTGTGCCTGAATGAACACACAGAGCTGCAGCTCAGCTCTGATGCCCCACAGCAAGCTGTTGGGGTACTTGACAGGATGGAGGGACCTGAGAAGAGGAGAATCCAGGCTGTCCTGTGCAAAACCACTGCACATAGCCGGTAAGTATAACAGGTTTGTTTATTTAAAAAAAAAAAAAAAAAAAACCTTTACAATCATCTCAAACAACTCCAATACAGTTTAAAGTGCTTTAAGTGCTTAGACCCACACAAATTTAAATATAAAGTGCTCCACAAAAATAACCTGTGCAAAAATGCAAATTATAAGATTGTACCATGCCATATAAAGTGCATAAAAATGTGTCCACAATTAATGTATCATCATAAACGGTCCACTTTTTGTGTGTGAAAAATTGCCAACTCTTCAACACTGCACACATGCTCCTTCAACACTCTTCAAAGAGTTTATTCACTGGAACTCCCTTTGACCTCTAAGCCCTTGTACACACGGTCGGATATTCCAATGGAAAATGTCCGATCGGACCGTGTTGTCGGATAATCCGACCGTGTGTGGGCTCCATCGGCCTGTTTCCGTCTGAATATCTGACCAACAAAGTTTTAGAGCTAGGCAAAAAAAATTTCCAACAACATGATCCGATCGGACTTTGTCCAATCGTTTGTAGAGAATTTCGATAGGACAAAGTGCCACGCATGCTGAGATCAAATTACGACACCAAAGCTATTGGCTACTAGCCGCAACATAGTCCCATCACAAGACACGAATGTCATAACGCTCCAAACGATCAGATTTTCTGACAACTTTGTCCGACCGTGTGTATGCAACACCACTTTTGGACAAAATCTGTCAGAAAAAATCTGACGGATTTTGTTGTCGGAATGTCCGACCGTGTGTACAAGGGCTTATACTTTTTTATACCTAAACAAGTAAGTCAAACAGTGTTCTATAGCAGAACAGATCTTTCTAAAATCCTCCTCCAGCTGCCACAAGAAACATGAATGGATGGTCTCCAGGAGTCTTTCAATGTACCTTGATTTTCTCAGGAGATAAAGGAAACAGGAAATCCTATCATTGTATACCTCGGCTATCATAATCTGTAGCAATTTCTTTCCATTTTATCCAAATCTTATCTGACACTGCTTTACCACATCCAATAAACTTTCCATGAAAAACTGTCTTTTTAAGTCATTGTTTTGTGGCCCTTGACATTTCACAGAGAATATAGGAAAGACACTTGGCGGCTGCGTATGAATTATTGCAGACTGGTGCAGCAATGGCAGGTAAGAGTTGGAGGGTGCAAAGAAATTGCTACAGATTCTGATAGCTGATGTATATGATGATGGGATCTCTAGACTTTTTTTTTTTTTATACGTCCTGAGAAAATCAAGGCGCATTGAAAGACTGCTGAGGACCATACATTCATATTTCCTGTGGCAGCTGGAGAAGGATTTTAGAAAGATCTGTTCTACTATAGATCGCTGTTTGACTTACTTATTTAACTATAAAATGTAAAAAAGTTCTGGTGAGTGAGCCCTTTTAAGGGAGTTGGAGGAGCACGTGTGCAGTGTTGAAGAGTTGGCACTTTTTTGCTCACAAGAAAAGTAAATGTATGTTGACACTTTGAATGTGAACATTGTGGGCACTTATTAAGTACTTTTTATGCACTTTTTATGTGACCAATACAATATTGTAATTTGCATTTTTGTACAGGTTATTTGTATGGAACACTTTAAATTTGTGTTTTTAAGCACTATAAGCACTTTAACCTCCCTGGCGGTATGATTCAGTCTGTAATTAGGTGCTGAAAGCGGTACAATTATTTTATTATTATTATTGGAAATCTGGCGTTTTATTTTGTAGTCCTGTAATTCTTAGGAATAACGCTCTTAAATCTCTTCAAACCAGAGTCCAGCAGACATCCCGGGTATGATAAAGTTTATAATATAATAAAGAATAATAAAAATTATTCAATAATGTAATCAAATCCTGAAACACTGAAAAGGGACACGTTTTGGTTGCTATGGACAATCTCCAAATTCCAGGCAGAAAAAACAGTATTTATAATATAAAAGTGCATGCAGGGCACTGGACAGACCCCTAGGGACAAAGGGGGTGTGCATTTTGTAATACAGCACTGTAATCTGTAAGATTACAGTGCTGTGTGTGTTTCGTGTCCTTTTTCTTTTTTGAATTTGCCGCCGTTCTCCGCTCCCGTGCGCCGTAACGCCGCAGGGAATGGAGCTCGGCGGCATTCGGCACTGTGAATCGAGGGGAGGACAGCTTGCTCACACAGCGCGGAGGACATCACTGGATCCAGGGGACAAGGTAAGTAACTCTCACTGTGTCCTCCCTGTATCCAGCGATGCGATCCCGAGTATGGCTCGGGGTTACCGCTTCTATCAGTAAATTCCCAACCCGAGCCAGACTCAGGATTACCGCCTGGGAGGTTAAGCTGTATTGGAGTTGTTTAAAGTGATTTCAGTAATTTGGAAAGCTTGAGCGCTGGTCACATCTAGTACATCCTTACGGCCCAATTGAACGTTCTGTTAATTTAATTAAGTAAATATATTTCTAGTACATCAAAACAAAGTGTGTGCAAATTTGTATAGTTTGACTTTTTTTTTTAATTGGCCATAGCATGAATAGAAAACCCTGTGCCCTGATAGCATTCTGCAGAGTAGGCTGCTTGTTCTGTGTGGAAGCAGTAGTTTCTTTGCAGAGATCTCATAAATCTCCTGCTGAGAGCTGTCCAATTAGCAGGGTGAGTTATATTTGATGGCCACACAAAACATTGGCCATTGCTGCATCCCACTAATTGTGCAAAAGTTGAACAAAAATTCTTAGCTATGATTTTCGAAGGAAAATTCATTCGGAATTCGACCCACATGACCATTTACATTTTTCTCCATATTCTCAAATTGGGACAAAATGTCCAACATTTAAAAACACAGCCAGTCAATTTCTGACTTGGCCAATTAGAAGAAGCTTTGTATTCATTGATAGAATTTAAAGCTGCCTATGAATGGCTGAGCGCTGCTCAGACCGACACTGTATTGTTCCGGGGGGGTGAGGAAGGTCTAATTTTACACCTGTTCATACAGCGTGCCCAGTGGGCACACATTTTAGTGAAGGAAATAGTTCATTTGGGTCAGCTAGGGCCAAACAAACTATTTAAAATGAAAGTAAACCTGGAAATCAGCTTTAAACAGCTGAAATCAATATATATATATATATATATATATATATATATATATATATATATATATATATATAAAATATATATTACTTTGTATTTGCTAAGCCCTGTTGCTGGACTGCAAACGAGCTGCACAAACAGGTATATACAGTTTTATGAAAACAATAAAGGAGCAAACAATGTGTATGTAGAATCTGTAACTATCAGTATAGCCAAATGGGAAATGTTTATATTCATTGCTATAGGGTAGTGATGGCGAACCTTGTCACCCCAGATGTTTTGAAAACTACATTTCCCATGAATACTCATGCACTCTGCAGTATACCAGAGCATCATGGGAAATGTAGTTCTAAAACATTTTGAGTGCCAAGGTTCGCCATCACTGCTATAGGAGAATGTAGAGACCATAATGTTGTGTCTTTTTCAGCATTCTGTAAAAAACTGTTGACTCTTAACACACAAAATTCAACCATTTCCATTTTAACACAATGGGCACAATGGACTCAGTTCATAAAGCTTTAACAATAGGGTAATGATCTTTATTTTAAATATTTGAATGTATTTTTCACATTTCATTGGACTAATTGGACTAAAAAAATTTGTCACTTCTTCATAAGTATCCTCATCTTGGTGTGTAAACTTTGTGAATTATAGCTGAACTCCAGGATAAACAATGCAAAAGGCATGTGCATCCTTATTGAATTTTCATGTTTTTTTGTGTATGTCTTCCACATCTGTGCTGCGCAGTGGTGATATCCTTATTGTTTTTACAAAGAAACAACTGGGTTTACGAAGGCATTTGGTGCAAACAAAGTAAATTTATATAATTTGCAGCTAGGAGGAATATATTTAAATGTAAGTGTTTGTGCCCAGAATAGATGTTATCAATTCTATTAATTATCATCTTGCTTAACCACTTAAGGACCGCCACATTGCCATTGTACGTCATTACAATGGCACAGGCAGGCACAGGCAGGCACAAGCACGTACATGTACGTGCCTGCCTTCCAGCGGGTGGGGGGTCCGATCGGACCCCCTCCCGCTGGATACGGCAGTCCGGTTCGCTCCAGGAGTGATCCGTGATGAGGGGATGGCTGTTGGTTTCTGGCCACCCCCTCTGGATCGCTCCTGGCCAATGAGAAGCTTCCTCCCACTGTGTATTATTTACACAGGAAGGAGGAAGTGATGTCATTCTCCTCGGGGCGGTCTTTTTGACCGGACTACGAGGAGAAGACTAAAAGTAAGTGTGCACCAACAATACACTGACATGTAGGTACACACAGGCACACAAACCCCCCCCCCCGATCGCCCCCCGACCCCCCCCCCCCAGTCATAGTGTCACTGATTGCATTGATCATTTCTTTACTGATCACTGCATTCAGTGTCAGTTGTAACAGTAAAAACTGTCAGGGCAGTTAGTGTTAGGTCCAGGGTAGCCCCCTATCACCCCCCAATAAAGATTTAACCCCCTGATTGCCCCTAGAGTTAACCCTTTCTCCCCCTTTTGCCAGTGTCACTAAGCGATCATTTTTCTGATCGCTGCATTAGTGTCGCTACTGTGGCTAGGTAGCTAGTTATTTTTTTAGGTTCACCGCCAGGTTTTTATATCGCTAGGTACCCCGATATACTACCCAATAATGGTTTTAACCCCCTGATTGCCCTAGTTAACCCTTTCACCCCCTTTTGCCAGTGTCACTAAGCGATCATTTTTCTGATCGCTTCATTAGTGTCGCTAGTGTCGCTAGGTAGCTAGTTTTTTTTTTAGGTTCACCGCCAGGTTTTTATAGCGCTAGGTACCCCGATATGCTACCCAATAATGGTTTTAACCCCCTGATTGCCCCTAGTTAACCCTTTCATCCCCTTTTGCCAGTGTCACTAAGCGATCATTTTTCTGATCGCTGCATTAGTGTCGCTAGTGTCGCTAGGTAGCTAGTTATTTTTTTAGGTTCACCGCCAGGTTTTTATAGCGCTAGGTACCCCGATATACTACCCAATAGTGGTTTTAACCCCCTGATTGCCCCTAGTTAACCCTTTCACCCCCTTTTGCCAGTGTCACTAAGCGATCATTTTTCAGATCGCTGCATTAGTGTCGCTAGTGTCGCTAGGTAGCTAGTTATTTTTTTAGGTTCACCGCCAGGTTTTTATAGCGCTAGGTACCCCGATATACTACCCAATAATGGTTTTAACCCCCTGATTGCCCCTAGTTAACCCTTTCACCCCCTTTTGCCAGTGTCACTAAGCGATCATTTTTCTGATCGCTGCATTAGTGTCGCTAGTGTCGCTAGGTAGCTAGTTTTTTTTTAGGTTCACCTCCAGGTTTTTATATCGCTAGGTACCTCGATATACTACCCAATAATGGTTTTAACCCCCTGATTGCCCCTTGTTAACCCTTTCACCCCCTTTTGCCAGTGTCACTAAGCGATCATTTTTCTGATCGCTGCATTAGTGTCGCTACTGTCGCTAGGTAGCTAGTTATTTTTTTAGGTTCACCGCCAGGTTTTTATAGCGCTAGGTACCCCGATATACTACCCAATAATGGTTTTAACCCCCTGATTGCCCCTAGTTAACCCTTTCCCCCCCTTTTGCCAATGTCACTAAGCGATCATTTTTCAGATCGCTGCATTAGTGTCGCTAGTGTCGCTAGGTAGCTAGTTATTTTTTTAGGTTCACCGCCAGGTTTTTATAGCGCTAGGTACCCCGATATACTACCCAATAATGGTTTTAACCCCCTGATTGCCCCTAGTTAACCCTTTCACCCCCTTTTGCCAGTGTCACTAAGTGATCATTTTTCTGATCGCTGCATTAGTGTCGCTACTGTCACTAGGTAGCTAGTTATTTTTTTAGGTTCACCGCCAGGTTTTTATAGCGCTAGGTACCCCGATATACTACCCAATAATGGTTTTAACCCCCTGATTGCCCCTAGTTAACCCTTTCACCCCCTTTTGCCAGTGTCACTAAGCGATCATTTTTCAGATCGCTGCATTAGTGTCGCTAGTGTCGCTAGGTAGCTAGTTATTTTTTTAGGTTCACCGCCAGGTTTTTATAGCGCTAGGTACCCCGATATACTACCCAATAATGGTTTTAACCCCCTGATTGCCCCTAGTTAACCCTTTCACCCCCTTTTGCCAGTGTCACTAAGCGATCATTTTTCTGATCGCTGCATTAGTGTCGCTAGTGTCGCTAGGTAGCTAGTTTTTTTTTTAGGTTCACCTCCAGGTTTTTATAGCGCTAGGTACCCCGATATACTACCCAATAATGGTTTTAACCCCCTGATTGCCCCTAGTTAACCCTTTCAGCCCCTTTTGCCAGTGTCACTAAGCGATCGTTTTTCTGATCGCTGCATTAGTGTCACTAGTGCCGCTAGGTAGTTAGTTATTTTTTTAGGTTCACCGCCAGGTTTTTATAGCGCTAGGTACCCCGATATACTACCCAATAATGATTTTAACCCCCTGATTGCCCCTAGTTAACCCTTTCACCCCCTTTTGCCAGTGTCACTAAGCGATCATTTTTCAGATCGCTGCATTAGTGTCGCTAGTGTCGCTAGGTAGCTAGTTATTTTTTTAGGTTCACCGCCAGGTTTTTATAGCGCTAGGTACCCCGATATACTACCCAATAATGGTTTTAACCCCCTGATTGCCCCTAGTTAACCCTTTCACCCCCTTTTGCCAGTGTCACTAAGCGATTGTTTTTCTGATCGCTGCATTAGTGTCACTAGTATCGTTAGGTAGCTAGTTATTTTTTTAGGTTCACCGCCAGGTTTTTATAGCGTTAGGTACCCCCATATACTACCCAATAATGGTTTTAACCCCCTGATTGCCCCTAGTTAACCCTTTCACCAGCGATCACAGTATAAGTGTCACTGGTGACGCTGGTTAGCCAGTTAGTTATTTAGGTTCCCCGTCAGGTTTTTATATAGCGCCAGGGACCCCTATATACTACCTAATAAAAATTTGAACCCCCTGATTGCCCCTAGTTAACCCTTTCACCACTGATCACCGTATAAGTGTTACGGGTGACTCTGGTTAGTTTGCTTTTTATAGCATCAGGGCACCCACCATTTATTACCCAATAAAGGTTTAACCCCCTGATCACCCGGCGGGTGATATCAATTAGGTTTTAGGGTCAGGGTCTGCGTCGCCCCAGGCAGCGCTAGGTTAGTTCCAGTACCGCTAACACCCACAGGCAAAGCATAAACCTCCCGTAGTGGTATAGAATCTGAACAGATCAAAATCTGATCTGATCAGATCTATACTAGTGTCCCCAGCAGTTTAGGGTTCCAAAAAAACGCATTGTTAGCGGGATCAGCCCAGATACCTGCTAGCACCTGCGTTTTGCCCCTCTGCCCAGCCCACCCAAGTGCAGTATCGATCGATCACTGTCACTTACAAAACACTAAACACATAACTGCAGCAATTGCAGAATCAGGCCTGATCCCTGCGATCGCTAACAGTTTTTTTGGTAGCATTTTATATTTAAATCCGGAAGGCAGTGCTTGGTTTTCGGGGTCCCGTACGTGGCTAGGCTCCCAAAAAGTCACCCACATGTGGTATCCCCGTACTCGGGAGAAGCAGCAGAATTTATTTTGGGGTGTAATTTGACTTATGCCCATAGCATGTGTGAGCAATATATCATTTAGTGACAACTTTGTGCAAAAAAAAAAAAGTTTGTAATATTCCCGCACCTTGTGGCAAAATATAAAATATTCCATGGACTCAACATGCCTCTCAGTAAATAGCTTGGGGTGTCTACTTTCCAAAATGGGGTCATTTTGGGGGGTTTTGTGCTATTTTGGCATTTTATGGCCTTCGAAATTGTGATAGGAGTGAAATCAAAAATTTGCACCCTTAGAAATCCTGAAGGTGGTGATTGGTTTTCGGGGTGCCGTGCGCGACTAGACTCCCAAAAAGTCCCACACATGTGGTATCCCCATACTCGGGAGAAGTAGCGGAATATATTTTGGGATGCAATTCCACATATAACCATGGCATGTGTGAGCAATATATAATTTAGTGACAACTTTTTGTAAAAAAAAATGTTATTTTTATTTTTAGTCATTATTTAATCCCTTGGGACAAAAAAAAAATATTCAATGGTCTCAACATGGCCCTCAGCAAATAGCTTGGGGTGTCTACTTTTCAAAATGGGGTCATTTGGGGGGTTTTGTGCCATCTTGGCATTTTATGGCCTTCAAAACTGTGATAGGTAGTGATAGGTATTGAGGAGTAAAATAAAAAATGTATGCCCTTAGAAATCCTGAAGGCTGTGCTTGGATTTCGGGGTCCCGTACGCGGCTAGGCTCCCAAAAAGTCCCACACATGTGGTATCCCTGTACTCAGGAGAAGCAGCAGAATGTATTTTGGGGTGTCATTTCACATATGCCCATAGCATGTGTGAGCAATATATCATTTAGTGACAACTTTGTGCAAAAAAAATAAAAAGTTTGTAATATTCCCGCAACTTGTGGCAAAATATAAAATATTCCATGGACTCAACATGCCTCTCAGTAAATAGCTTGGGGTGTCTACTTTCCAAAATGGGGTCATTTGGGGGGGTTTTGTGCCATCTTGGCATTTTATGGCCTTCAAAACTGTGATAGGTAGTGATAGGTATTGAGGAGTAAAATAAAAAATGTATGCCCTTAGAAATCCTGAAGGTGGTGATTGGTTTTCGGGGTGCCATGCGCGACTAGACTCCCAAAAAGTCCCACACATGTGGTATCCCCATACTCGGGAGAAGTAGCGGAATACATTTTGGGGTGCAATTCCACATATAACCATGACATGTGTGAGCAATATATCATTTAGTGACAATTTTTTTTTTTTGTCATTATTCAATCCCTTTGGACAAAAAAAATAAATATTCAATGGGCTCAACATACCCATCAGCAATTTCCTTGGGGTGTCTACTTTCCAAAATGGGGTCATTTGGGGGGGGGGGGGGTTGTACTGCCCTGCCATTTTAGCACCTCAAGAAATGAGATAGGCAGTCATAAATTAAAAGCTGTGTAAATTCCAGAAAATGTACTCTAGTTTGTAGACGCTATAACTTTTGCGCAAACCAAAAAATATACGCTTATTGAAATTTTTTTTACTAAAGACATGTGGCTGAATACATTTAGCCCTCAATGTATGACTAAAATTTAGTTTATTCAATTTTTCTTATAACAAAAAGAAGAAAATATCTTTTTTTTTCAAAATGTTCGCTCTTTTTCCATTTATATCGCAAAAAATAAAAATCGCAGAGGCAATCAAATACCATCAAAAGAAAGCTCTATTTGTGGGAAGAAAAGGACGCAAATTTTGTTTGGGTGCAATATTGCATGACCGCGCAAATACCAGTTAAATCAGCGCAGTGCGAAATTGGAAAAAGACCTCTGGTCCTTAAGGTGTTAATTGGTCCGGGGCTGTAGTGGTTAATGTAACATGTACTTGAATACTTCCTATTTAAAGCAAACTCTTTATCTGTAATTAATGAATGTATTAAAGCGGAGTTTCACCCAAAAAAATAAAGTTAAAAGTCAGCAGCTACAAATACTGCAGCTGCTGACTTTTAATATAAGGACACTTACCTGTCCAAGGCACCCACAATGTCCTCACCTGAAGCTGATCTGTTCCTCAGCTCCCGGGTGGAGGCGCCACAATCTTCAGTAAATGAATCAGGAAGTGAAGCCTTGCTTTACAGCCTGGCTTCCTACTGCACATCCCTGCTGCACATCCTCACTGCTGTCTTCTGGGACCTGTGTGCCCAGAAGACAGCGGGGGGGGGGGGGGCGGAAGAGGGGTCGGACATGGTGTAGATCACCGCGGAATCTGCAGCGATCTATCACCAGAAGTGGCAGCAAATACCTGTATTAGACAGGTACCTGCTCCCCCCTCCCCCCTGAAAGGTGGCAAATATGACACCGGAGGGGGGGGGGGGGGGGGAACCGGAAAAGCAGAAGTTCCATTTTTGGGTGTAACGCCACTTTAAGCAAAAGGGGTCATTCTGAGAGACAGCTGTGTGTGTAGTAGTTGCCATGCCATGCAATTGATTTTACAACATAGGAAAAAGTCCCTGCACTGTAATTGCACCCCATGTGTCAATCAACTTGTGTCTCTTGAATGTCCAGCCTAGGTGCACATAGACTTTAGAGGGTGATCAAATATGCATGAACCCTCTTATTGCCCCCAGGCAATATGTTCCAATGCAGCCTAAAGGTGGCATGCAGGGGGACACAATAGCAACCAGTTCTGATTTTCTAACTGGTTACAACTATGTTCCCCCAGAACAGTTGGGCTGCAGATTTCTGCCTGTCCATACAAACGGTAATGTATTCTTGTGTTCAAAAGCTCAAAATGGTATACAATTTTTTTTGATGAATCCATAAGTTCTGCATATAACAACAATTCTACATATCTGAGAAGGCCATGAGTACATGTTTACTCTGGATCAATTTAAGAGTGACCCTCTGTGAATAGAACATTTTCTCTATTTAGTAATCATGTGTCTGTCAATTTAGGTGCAACTTTTTAATAAGCACATTCAAGGGTCACTTTCTGAAAGTTGCCTGGGCAACCCATGGACATTTTAAACATGCATTCACACTAATAACCCTTGTGCTTCTAGGTTAATGGACAAATCACACAAGATCAATGTGCTTTTAATGGAAGTGTGTATGTAATGAAGCAAAGCAGTTTATGCATTGCACTCAGAATGGCCTCTTAGACAAGTCTCAGAAAATAGTGTTTACTAAAATTTGAACAGCATAGGATGAACTTATAAGGGTTGAATGCAATCTGCTGCCTGACAATGATGTACTGCAGCATTACATTAAAATTAATCATTTCAAAAGTTTAAAAATTACATTGGGATTGATTTACTAAAACTGGAAAGTGCAAAATCTGGTTCAGCCCAGAACCATGGAAAGCAATCAGCTTCCAGGTTTTGTTTTTGGCCAAAGCTTAATTGAATAAGCTGAAGTTAGAGCAGTTTTTCTCAACCTTTTTCAGTCAAGGCACCCTATAAAAATATGGACAGTCTTGACTCTTGAGGCACCCCATCCTAAAATATAAAAACGTGTCTAAAAACTTTATATAATGCAGCAACCTCCACATGTAGGACACCCAACATTAGAGGTGATTTATTCTTTCAAAGCGTGCTTTGCAATTACACTTTTGCAACTGGTACTGATTCCAATGTTCTTTCTCTCCCTCAATTTCTCTCCATCGGTCAGCTAATGTCACCCCAATGCTGAGGGAGAGGCAGAGGTGTATCTAGTGAAAATGGCGCCTATGGCAAGAACTGAAACTGCGCCCCTGTCAAAACATTTGAAACCCATCGTTCAGATAACCTTAACAACAAAAAAAAAACTACAAGTCAAACTGTTTAATCTTCCAATTAACAGATTATGGATTGGCACTACATAAAAATTACAACTGCACCCGATGGTCACCCATAAATACAATAACATCAGCACCCATAATTGCGGCCCTACCAGCACCCATAAATACAGTAACATCAGCCCCCATAAATGCGGTAACATCAGCAGCCATAAATGTGGTAACATCAGCAGCCATAAATGCGGTAACATCAGCAGCCATAAATGCGGTAACATCAGCAGCCATAAATGCGGTAACATCAGCACCGATAAATGCGGTAACATCAGCAGCCATAAATGCGGTAACATCAGCCCCCATAAATGCGGTAACATCAGCAGCCATAAATGCGGTAACATCAGCCCCCATAAATGCGGTAACATCAGCCCCCATAAATGCGGTAACATCAGCCCCCATAAATGTGGTAACATCAGCACCCATAAATGCGGTAACATCAGCCTCCATAATTTATGGGTGATGATGTTACCGCATTTATGGCTGCTGATGTTACCGCATTTATGGGCCATAAATGCAGTAACATACATTAGTCCCCATAAATGCGGTAACATCAGCACCTGACTGTACACATGATGATGATCATGACTGTGTTGCTGTACTAGTACCTGCTGCTGCTTTGGGGGGTTCCAATTATTTTTCTTCTCTCTAGTGTCTGTGTCTCCCTCTTCTCCTGGTCTCCAGCCTCCATGTTCTCCTCACCATCACCGACCACGTTATTCACAGACCTGGTCACCTGGGACTCTGGGAGACCCCTGAGAAGAGAAACTGAAGCCGCTGGCCCGCTGCACATAGGAGGGGAGGCGGAGCCTTAGACTATTTACTCTATGGCTACGTAGGTGACCCGGGGCGCTCACTCTGGTCAGAGCCAACTCATCGGCCGCCATGGGGGGTGCCCGGGCGCCTGTCGCTTCCCTCCTCACTCCCTAATGTAATGTTCTGTGCCGGCACCGCGCTCCAGCAGGCCAGTCGTGGTGACGGGGACAAGATTAGTGTGGGAGGTGGCCACAAGAGGATGGGTGGGAGTCAGACTTTATATTTTTTGTGCGGGCTGTCTTTTTTTGTCGCCCCCCCCCCCATGGCGCCCATGGCACTTGCCATGGCTGCCATACCCTAGGTACGCCACTGGGGAGAGGGGCACGGGAGGGTCAAACAAAGATGCTGTGGAGGCAATAAACATCCTCCTTATTAACTGATGACATCATTGGTTGTTAGGAAGTCAGTGTCTAGAAAGTCGTAAAGTTGTATAATGAAAACCAGTGGCTTTGTGTAAGTAAAAGGCAGGCTTCATCCACTTGCCTACTATCAGGAAAAAGATTGTGGTGATTTGGAGCCAATTCACACTACAGTATATGCAGTGACAGATGTTTTACAGCATGATAAAACATCTAAAAATATATAAATCTTGCAAGCTACTCTGGAGCAACCTGAGACTGCAATCAGTGTCAGGTATAAACTAACCTGAGGTTACAACCTAGCATCAGGTTTGGTATAAAGATTCCTATGAAACAAAATGCAAATTCACAGCTGCCAAGCATTGATCAGAATCCCATAATCTGTGAAAACATATATACAAAAAACAAAAAAATGCAGCGATGTGTGATAATGCATTTCTAAGGTTCAGTATCACACAGCGCTGCATTTTTTTAAAATTTTTTTATGATAAAACATCTGTCACCACATAGCTATACAGGGAAAAATTGTTTCCTATGTGTCCCATTCACACTGCAATGCTAGGCCTAGGGCTACATTTTATCTAAGTGCATTGGCCCGAATTGCACTGCATTGTCAAGCAGTGCAGCAGAATGCCAGACATTGCATTGAATGAAGTGTACGGTTTGTATACTTCAAATAAAGCTTGTACAAGACAAAAAAAAGAAAAGGGAGCCATGCGGTGCAGTGGATTGCACACCACACTGCCCCTTAGCCAGCCAGCAACACAGAGCGGCCGAAGTGCTGAATTTCTTTAGTTGAGAAACACTACATTAGAGAAATATAAGCAACTTTAAATACAGTTAGATATAGGGGAATAGAGTTCTGCTCATTAGCACTTTGGATGCTTCACTAGCATTCTTGTAGCTCATAAGTCCTAGGTTCAATTCCAAGGACACCACCTGCATGGAGTTTGCCTGCTGTCCTTCTGTATGCTTTGACTTCATTTGAATGCCCTGTTTTTTTTTCTAGTGACATAATGGTAGGTTATTTGACTTCCACCTGAAATAGACCTCTTAGCATGTGTGTTTTTATGACCACTAGAACAAAAGCATGGTAGATCCTTTTTGATTTTTTATATGCAGCTCTGCGGTGCATTGCTTGTTAAAGCCCTGTGAGCCAAAAAAAATTAACCGTGGAATCTCAGCACACAATAAACATGCATGAGGGTACAGTAATGGTCCAACCTCTGAATGGTCCAACCTCTGAAAAGGAAGAGGTTCAAACCCTGAACCCCCTGGAGAACAAGGTACCCAACAGGGGCAAAGCACTCTATGGTCACTCCTTAGGGGCATGCTGTAGCTAGTTCTCCAAGTACTTTGGTGGGGGGCTCTCCAAAAGAAAGATGCCCCCAGTTGGAGGAAAAACACCCGATGGCCACAGATCCTCCCCCCGACATCAGGGCAGGCTCTGATAAATTGCACCCTCTGTCTCTGTGCATAGAAGAAGAAAAGGGGGGCACAAACCTTTGTGAATGTTTCAATACAAAAGAAAAATACAAAAATTAACTAAAATGTAATGTTGATAAATGTAAAGTTATGCGCTTGGGGGCTAAGAATATGCATGCATCAAACATACTAGCGGGAGTACAACTGGGGGAATCCAATGGTGGAGAAGGATCTGGGGGTTTTGGTAGATCATAAGCTCAATAATAACATGCAATGCCAAGCTGCAGTTTCCAAATTTAGCAAAGGCTTTTCTTGCATTAAGAGAGGTTTGGACTCCAGAGAGAGAGATATCATTTTGCCCCTGTACAAATCATTAGTAAGACCTTATCTGGAATATACAGTTCAGTTTTGGGTACCAGTTCTCAAAAAGGATATTGGGGAACTGGAGAAAGTGCAGAGAAGGGCAACTAAACTGATAAGAGGCATGGAGGAGCTCAGCTATGAGGAAAGATTAGAGGAACTGAATCTACTCCCTCTTGAGAAGCGGTGATTAAGGTGGATATGATAAACATGTGCAAATACACAGTGGTCCATATAGAGAACTTAGTG
The DNA here is from genome assembly GCF_037356315.1 of Lithobates pipiens. Taxonomy (NCBI): domain Eukaryota; kingdom Metazoa; phylum Chordata; class Amphibia; order Anura; family Ranidae; genus Lithobates; species Lithobates pipiens. Next base: position 466,876,634 of record NW_027507764.1, read on the forward strand.
TTGAGTTATAATGAAGAAGGATTTTTGACTTTGTATACAGCATGCAAACCAGGGAGATAACACAACAAAACAACAATGTGTCTGGAAAGTAAATAATGAGCTAGAACCATAAACATTGAGTGAAGGCATAATGCACAACAACATAATAAAATCAATATAATTTATTGCATACAAATTGCATAAGAACATTGCAATATAGTAAATAATAGTTCATATTGTAGACATTGTAAAAACCAAACTCATTGTTGCGTGTCTCCACAGAATAATACACATAGGCTATCTAGCTAATTTTGGTACTCTCCATCGTCAGTGTCTATTTAGGCATCTACAGATCTATAAACCAGTTTATAATAGGTTAATGTAGCTATCGTGTTATCTAGGAGTTTAGACCATTTTATTATACAAATTATTTTTTTATTTTTTACTAGGCTGTACAGTGTTGATGAGCTGGGTCGCAGTGTGTTGGGGAATTCTTCAGCCGCTGTACTTCCCCCTCCTTCTCCCTTGGGCGGTACAGGGGTTCGAGCAGATGTCCCATTGCATATCGACATCGTGCATCCAGTACTGTGTGCACTACATCATTGCCAGTGACGACAGTGCGCCGGCGCAGCGTGATTCCAGTTTGGCGTCTTACATTGGGATACTGTGCTACTGCCTTGCTGTTTGCCCCTTTTCTTTAATTGGCTGCTAGCGTGTCGTTGGTGGACACCCATGACCATACTGGAAGTATTTATACTCCCCCAGTTGATCCTGTCAGTCCCCAGGGCTGCCACCCCTGTGATCACTATGCACCTTTTGGACCTTTACTGCTCATGCAGGTATCGTAGGTATATTAGCTACTCATCTTTATATCTCTACTGTAGTTTACACTACAATATATAATTTGTTTTTATAGATGGCTACAGTGATGTGGATCATATCAATCTTTAATAGCCATTGGGGTTTTCTCCTGGGACTGCTGTTTCACACTGGTTTTCCACCATCATGTGTCGCTGTCTCTTGACGGGGCTAATGACCCCTTTTGGCCAGCCTCCAGTCCTTTACGCTTGCACCCACACTCATCGGCATGTCTGCCAGTATGACTGGGTAATTATTTCCCTCCCCAATTTATAACATGATTTCTACCCTCAGTAATTTGAACATTCTTTATATAGACACCTACTCTATATTTACTCCTGAAGAGTGGCAGAAGACACAAAACGCGTTGAGCTATTAGATGCCCTACTGTGTTTTACACTGCAAGATTTCTACTGTTTTACCTTTGATGCGTATCTGGATTGTACCAATCAATTTAGCCTATGCTTATTGTTCTGTGGAGACACGAAACAATGAGTTTGGTTTTTACAGTGTCTACAATATGGACTATTATGTTATCATATTACAATGTTACTATGCAATTTGTATGCAATAAATTATATTTATTTTATTATGTTGTTGTGCATTATGCCTTCACTCAATGTTCATGGTTCTAGCTCATTATGTACTTGCCAGACACATTTTTGTTTTGTTGTGTTATGTCCCTGGTTTGCATGCTGCATACAAAGTCCCAAATCCTTCTTCATTATCACATATCAGGGATGGAAGTACTTGGCCTGAAACGCCCTGTGCTTCATATAAAGTCCCAGTCCTTGTTTTTAATTAATTTGTTTTTAATTAATTTCTCTTTGGTGTTGAGTTATTCACTTTAAGGTCATCACAGAGGACAAGAGGCCCGCTTTACATCTAGAGGAAAAAAGATTTAATCTTCAAATACGGAAAAGTTTCTTCACAGTAAGAGCTGTGAAAATGTGGAATAGACTCCCTCCAGAGGTGGTTCTGGCAAGCTCCGTGTATTGCTTTAAAAAAGGCCTGGATTCTTTCCTAAATGTACATAATATAACTGGGTACTAACATTTATAGGTAAAGTTGATATAGGGAAAATCCGGTTGCCTCTCGAGGGATCAGGAAGGAATTTCTTCCTCTGCTGTAGAAAACTGGAACATGCTTTGCTGGGGTTTTTCGCCTTCCTCTGGATCAACTGTGGGTGAAGGTTTGTGTGTATAGGATTGTATTTTTATTTATTTATTTATTTAGGTTGAACTGGATGGACTTGTGTCTTTTTTCAACCTAAGTATGGAACTAAAATTTGATACTTGGTTTGTCACTTCATAAATATGCTGAGTTTAAGTAACCAAATTAGGTATAAATATGTTATTTTCTAAATAAAATATATTTGTGGTTTCATCAAATGTGTCATATTATATTTTTGGAAAAGTGTTAGTCAGGGCTTTATGTTAGACTGTCTCTTTAGCATTGCTCTTAATATACTGTAGCATGGCCTTACCTTTACACCTCTGCAGCAGAAGCTTCATTTGTATTGATCTCCATCTTTAGCATTACTAAATTATATATTGTCTTAAGCCAAGCCTCACAGCTTTGCTATCAGGAGACTATTTCGCTTCACACCTAGAGTCCATATTTGCCATTCCTAATTCTATTGACATTTTGACCGACTACAAATTGCAAATGGCTAATTAATTGAACTAGTCTTATTAATATCTTCATGTCTGCAGGTAATTTCACATTTAAAAAAATAAGTGCAGTAAACCACTGAAACATACAGCGTTAAACATGCATTAACGCACTGAAATATACAGCATTAAACATGCAGTAACACACTGAAATACACTGCGTTAAAAATGCACGAAACAATACCACATTAAACGTGCAGTAAACCACTGAGGTATACAGCATTAAACGTGCAGTAACACATTTAAATATTCTGCGTTAAAGCAGCGTTCCACCCAAAAGTGCAACTTCTGCTCATCTGCTTCTCCCCCCCCCTCCGGTGCCACAATTCCCACCTTTCAGGGGGAGGGGAGAAGATACCTGTCTTTGACAGGTATCCTTTCCCACTTACGGGAGCCTCAGCCTCTGGTGCCACAATTCCCACCTATTGGGGGAGGGGAGAGGATACCTGTCTTTGACAGGTATCCTTTCCCACTTACGGGAGCCTCAGCTGCGGCTATTGGCTCTCTCCTCCTCCCTCCTTCTTCCCCTGTTGCCAGGCCAGTAGGAGAGAGGAGCCGGCCTCACGCATGTGCAGTAGGGTTCCCAGCATGCTGCCGAAAAGGCTACACTGTTGGCGGCTACACACTGGTGGGGGCAGCACTTGACAGCTGATGGAAACATCAGCTGCAGTACCGACATCGCTGGACTCCAGGACAGTAAGTGTGCCATTATTAAAAGCCAGCAGCTGCAGAATGTATTTTTTTTGGCGGACCTCTGCTTTAAATGTGCATTAACGCACTGAAATATACAGCATTAAATGTGCAGTAACGCACTGAACTATACTACATTAAACGTGCAGTAAACCACTGAAATATACAGCGTTAAATGTGCAGTGATGCACTGAAATAGACAGCATTACATGTGCAGTAACAAACTGAAATATACTGCGCTAAACGTGCAGTAACGCACTGAAATGTACCGCATTAAACATGCAGTAATGCACTGAATTATACTGCAGGAAACCTGCCCTCACAAAATTTACTGGCACTAAGGTAAAAACTTAATAGTTAAACTACACTCATGCTGCACTAATACTAGATTCACACTGAAGTAAAAATGAATGGTCAAACTACACTCACGCTGCACTATTGCTAGATTCACACTAAAGTGACACTAAAGTAAAAATGATTGGTCAAAATACACTCACACTGCACCACTACTAGATTCACACTAAACTGATATTCTACGTTGACAATAGAATCACAATAGCACACTATAGCACGCTATCTGTGTATTCTGACAGAGGGAAGACTGAACTGAAGTATGGCCAGCATTAGTTTTCTTTTTTAAAGCTCTTTTTGTGCTTTCATCTAGTATTTCTGCCAGTGACAAAGCTTACTCGCTGTACTATGTCTAAGTTGGAGCATTGTCACCTAGGACAGGACTGCAAGAACCTTCCCTTCATAGATGGTTGTGGTTTTGTAGTTCTCGGAGATAACTGGGGACAATGTAATTGATGACAGAGCGCACAGAAAGTTTTCAGCTCATAAGATTTCTGGCAGGATCAACAGGATTTTTTTTGCCCTTTTGGAACATAAACAACAACAAAAACTTTCAGTGGTATATCTGCTAGACCAAACGTGGCCCAGTAAGAGAACCTCATTTTTGGAAGTATCATTGTGTAACTCATTGACTTTTTTTATTTTTATATAAAAATGTTTACAAATAATTAATACTACATTTTCTGGACTGGCTAATAACACAAGCCCAGCACTGCCACAAGGCATTCAGGCACTCTGGGTTAAAATGACTAATCCAGGTAGGTCTGACTGTTTTAACTGGTGTCTTCATATCTAAATTTGAAACACCTGCTTGTTAGTACTGTCAACATATATCCTTATTGTACAACATTTAATTTAAATATTACTAACATTCAAACATAAATCAGTAATAAAATTTGATGGAAAGCAGATTGGTATATTAGAAAACATATTGGTTTAGCTATTAAGAATAAAATATTTAAAAGTTATTTTAACATGTGCACCTGTCTCAATATATGGTTTAATGTATAGTGTACAAATTACTTCTTGGCATAGGCTATGGTTAGCTCACAGTAATGTGCAACACTGTAAAAACAAGTGGATAGCGTTATTTTCATATTTCATTTACTGACTTTTTTTTTTTTTTTCGGTCTCAACAGTTTCATTTTATAGTGTCCCTGATTGACAAAAAAAAAAAAAAAGAAGAAATCTATAACTCAGTTTTACAGACACTTTTCCTTAAGCATGCAGCCCAGCACATATGATTAACTTACCACATATTATTTGTTTAAGGTGTGTGTAATGTGTTTATAGAGCATGGCAGCTGACATAATGTAGTTTTTGGCAGACTGACATATTTCTTCCCCTTCTGTAACCTTACCAGAAAAAAAAAAAGAAAGAATGGATGAATAATTTATTCTAGATGAAAACCATTATGTGTATTTATGCATTGATAATATATATTGTTGATGCTTTTTTTTTTTTATTAATATCTGCGCATACGGTAATATACAGGCATACCCCACTTTTAAAGCGGGAGTCCACCGGGACTCCGCGTTTTTTTTTTTTTAAAAGCCAGCAGCTACAAATACTGCAGCTGCTGACTTTTAAAATAGTGACACTTACCTGTCCAGCGCGCCCGCGATGTTGGCACCCGAAGCCGATCTGTAGATCGTTTCTCGGGTCCTGCCGCCGCCATCTTGGGTATGGGAATCAGGAAATGGAGCCTTTCGGCTTCATTTCCCGGTTCCCTACTGCGCATGCGCGAATCGCGCTGCGCAATAAGGACGCTCCCCGCTGCCTCTGGGATCTGTGTGTTTCCCAGCAGGCAGCGGGGCACTTGCGGGAAGGGGCGGGCACTTGCGGAAAGGGGCGTAAGTTACGCCCCTTTCCGCAGAGAGCTATCCCGGAAGTGGGTGCAGTTACCTGGATTATCCAGGTAACTGCACCCCCCTCCCCCCTGAAAGGTGCCGATTGTGGCACCGGAGGGGGGGAGGGTTCCGATGAGCGGAAGGTCCACTTTAGGGTGGACCTCCGCTTTAGGTACACAACGGGGTGTATTTTCTAAAGCTGAAAAGTGCAAAATCGGGTTCCCTTCTTCATAGAAACCAATGAGCTTCTAACCCCAGCTTGTTCAATTAAGCTTTGGTAATAAAACCTGGAAGCTCATTGGTTTATATGCAGAAGTGAGCCTGATTTTACACTTTTCAGCTTTAGTAAATAAACCTCATTGTGTACTTAAAAGTGGGGTATGCCTGTAGTTAGAGGGCCAAAAGACCCCCCTCCAAAGATTTTCATGATGTGATTAAAATATTAGCATAAAAATGTCTCCAGAAATAAGTAAAATGCTTTGGAAAAGCTACGGCTTCAGTTGTTTTGGTGTATTTTGTTGTTGCTTGAGATCATTTACACAACAAAGATAGGATTGCAAACTACAACTTAACATTTTTTAAAGAAGACATAACATAAAATAGCAAGTACCTAATGTTAAAATGGGAAAAGTTGCTATCTATCTTGTGGCTCCTGGTATGGATGCAATCAAGCAGCCAAGTATGAGTTTGAATGTAGCATGTATTTAACCCCCCTGGCGGTATTCCCGAGTCTGGCTCGGGGTGAAGATTTTGTACCAAAAGCGATAACCCCAAGCCAGACTCTGGACCGCATCGCTGAATGCAGGGAGAGGTTTACTTACCTGGATCCAGCGATGTCCCCACGCTGTACGAGTAGCTCATCCTCCACTCGATCTATCACGGAGCCGAGCTCCGTTCCCTGCGAGCGTTGCGAGGCACGGGGACGGAGAACGGCGCCAAATTCAAAAAGTGAAACATACAGTTTACATACAGTAAAATGTAATCTTACAGATTACATTACTGTATGTAATTATTTCACATCCCTTTCGTCCCTAGTGTTCTGCCCAGTTCCCTGCATGCAATTTTATCTTATAAAAACAGTTTTTTATTCCTGGAAACTGGAGATTGTCCAAAGCAACCAAAACTGTCCCTTTACATCAAAAATGGTTTTAGACCAGCTAGAAAACAGTGATAATAAATTGGAATCACTCTCAGAATTAAGCGATAGCGATTTGTGGGGAGATCCGTCATCAAATACTGAAAAGTAATGACAGCGACAATTCTGCAACTGAGCAAATTTCAGTGTTTTTGATTTGATTACATTATTGAATAATTTTTATTATTGTTATATTATTATTTGGTATAATTATTTATAGTTATTTATTATATTATAATTTATGATTTCATTTTTCAAACATTATCATACCCGGGATGTCTGCTAGACTCTGGTTTGGACAGATTTAAGTGAGTTATTCCTAAGAATTACAGGAATGTATTTTTGGATTTTCCGACCGAAAATTTGAGAACATGCTCTCGATCTTTTGCTGGTCGAAATTCAGCCAACAATTTAGATGGAGCATACACACGATCGCATTTTCTGACCAAAAGCTCTCATCTGTCTTTTGCTGGCCCAAATTTCCGATCGTGTGTAAGCAGCATTAGATTATGGCCAAAAAATAACCCTCACCCTGCACTTAAAAAGTTATCACAGCGTTAATTAAAAACAAATCACGGAGTTAAAAAAATTCTTGTTGAGTTTTTTGTTTATTTTGTTTTGATATCTACCCTTTAACCACTTAACCTCTGGAAGATTTACCCCCCTTCCTAACCAGGCCATTTATTGTGATACGGCACTGCGTTACTTTAACTGACAATTACACAGTTGTACAACACTGTATTCAAATAAAATGTATGCCCTTTTTTCCCCACAAATAGAGGGGACCAACAATTTTGAAAAAAAAAAACAAACAATATTTTTTACTTTCTGCTTCAAAACTCATCCAATAAATTAAAGTAAAAAAACAAAACAAATTTCCTTATCAATTTATGCCAATATGTATTCTGCTACATATTTTGGTATAAAATCCCAAAAAGCTTATATTGATTGGTTTGCACAAAAGTTATAGTCTACAAACTATGAGATATTTTTATTTATTTATTTTTTATTAGCAATGACTGCAATCAGCGACTTATAGCGGGACTGCGATATTGCAGCAAACAAAGTGGACACTTAACTGACACTTTTGACATTTTTTGGGACCAGTGACATTATTACAGTGATTAGTGCTAAAAATATGCACTGTCACTCTACTAATGACACTGGCAGGGAAGGGGTTAACATCAGGGATGATCAAAGTGTTAACTGTGTGCCTAGATATTGTTTTAGTGTAGTGGGGAAGGTGCTTTTACTAGTGGAAGGCATGGATTGGTTTTTCTGTTTTACAGAAACACAGGATCCATGCCTTGCTTACAGATAGAATGGCAATCTGCCTCGTTTAGATTGGCAGACTGTCATTCTGTCAGTGTACCGAACGATCAGCGGGTCCCGGTAGACATCGGGTCCACAGGACCCACTGTTTAAAATCACAGTAGGAGCGCGGCCATACATTATACAATTTTCTTGTTAAATTTACTTTAGATTTATCATATATAGTGCAAGGGCCTGCCAAATTGCATACAAATTGTAAGTGTTTAGGTTTGACATCATATTATACAGTTTTGGTAAATCTAAAATTGTACAAAAAAAAATGTAGAATGTAAGCTTTCGATGAAAGCTACCCTTGTCTGACTTTTGGGCTATAAAAATTACCTTTGAGTGATGTTACTGTAAAACAGAGGGGTTGATTTACTAAAGGAAAATAGACTGTGTGCTTTGCTGCAGATCTTAGTAAATGGGTTAAAGCTTCACTTTGCAAAGAATACTCAGACTACTCGGACATTCAGACCACAAAATCAGTCGGATATTTTCCAACAGATTTTGTCCGAAACTGGTTTTGCATACACATGGTCAGACAAAGTTGTCGGAAAATCCGATCGTTTGGAACGTGATGACGTTTGTTCGTTACGACGGGACTGTGTTCAGCCTAGTAGCCAATAGCTTTGCTCTCGTACTTTGATCTGAGCATGCGTGGCACTTTGTCTGATCGTAATGCTCTACAAACGATCAGACAAAGTCTGATCGGATCATGTTGTCGGAAAATTTTATATCCAGCTCTCAAACTTTGTTGGTTGGACATTCCGACGGAAAAAGTCAGATGGAGCCCACACACGGTTGGATTATCCGACAACACGGTCCGATCGGACATTTTCCGTCTGAATTTCCGATCGTGTGTACAAAGGCTTAGTATAATTTTTACCTCCCGTATATTTGCTTCTCATGCGCCCCATTGGTCTTTCTCTTTGCACCGCTCTCTGTTGACATCCCTGTTTCCCTTTCCTCTAAAGTATATTATAATTCTTCCTTCTATTTTTTCCCTTTCTTTCCCATACCCCCCCCCCCCCTCTATTCTATACGTCTTTCTTCATCAAAGATGCCAAATGGAGATTTTATTTAATATTTATTGGTTAGATTTTACACATTGTTGACGGTACACATTCCAGTTATTGTAAGTGTATTATTATGCCTAAATAACGTCTTCTAACTGCAGCATCTGTACTTCTATGCATTTCTATTCGTGGGTGTCATGGCCACTAATACTGCGTACACACGCTCGGACTTTTTTGTCGGACTAGGTCCAACGGTCTTCCCAACTGACTTTCGATGGAATTCCAACAGACTTTCTGAACTAACGGATTTGGCCACACACAAGCACACCAAAATTCGATAGATTTGAACGTGATGGCGTACGACCGGACTAGAATAAAGAAGTTCATAGCCAGTAGCCAATAGTTGCCCTAGCATCGGTTTCGTCCATCAGACTTGCATACAGACGTGCGGATTTCTCGATAGGAACTGGGTCCGGTGAAGTTCCAGCAGAAAAATTTGAAACATGTTCTTTTTCTAAAGTCCGTCAGATTTTTGGACAGCAAAGGTCCGATGAAGCCCACACACGATTGAATTGTCTGGTGGATTGTCTCTGGCGGACCTTTGCTGTCAAAAAGTCCGGTCGTGTGTATGTGGCATAAGTGATTAAAACTTTGGTCTAGCAGGTCTCGGGTCCTGTGTTTTCCTTATAGAGAAATTGAAAGCATGCAATTTTAATGTTTTCTTTTCTCTCCCACAATTCAAAAACATACCATAATGTGTGACTTAACGTGTTACTAAACCCACAACAATAAAATCAGTCTGTATATGCGGTAAATAATGCTTGTACTCACTGTGGAACCTAAGGAGTTAATCCTGCTCATTGTGTAAAAAGGCTTTTTAATCCTGTCTTCTCTTTTCCTCCCCTTCTCCCTTCTTCCACAGTCCCCAATCCATTTGCTGATAGTACAGAGTCTTGGAGGCATTCTGCACATGCTCAGTTTGCTGTGTATTGCTAGAGTTTTTTTTTTTTTGATAGAGTGCATGTGATTGGCACAGGGCCACTTGGCACTGTCCAGACAGAGGGTCAGGGGTCCTGCAAACTCATAGGACAGTCAGAGGAGAATTGAAAATTCCTCCTATAAGCTTTAGCCAGTGCTCAGCTGGACACTGATAGAAGTCACAAGGCTGCTATATATTGCTGATGAGAAAAGGTATTTAGCAGTTTATATTTACTAAAATATTTGCATTTCCATGTTCTGTGTACTGTGAGAGATCAGATATAGTGAATTCAGGGTCCTGGGTTTAGTAACACTTTAACTTACCCTAGTCAAAATTGCTGTATGGATGAATAGCCTGGGAACATTGGCACAGTAGTACACATAGTGAAAGGGGGGCAACCACGTTACTAGTGTATCGGCAATAGACAGAAAGTGTAACATTCCTATCTGTCAAAAATAATAAATACATTTCAGTAACTGCATGTACATTATGTAAAGTCAAAATCAACCTATTTGAGTCTGACGTTTTCAAATATACCAGTTGGATGAAAATAATGTTCAATTCACTCCCATTGATAGGATCACACTGCATAGACTACACAATTGGCATTTAAAGTGATTGCTAAATCTCAGTATTTTTCTATAAAAATAACAAACATGTTACACTTACCTTTTCTGTGTAATGGTGTTGCACAAAGCATCTCAGATCCTCCTCTTCTCAGGTCCCTCTTCGGCTCTCCTGGCCCCTCCCTCCTGTTAAGTGCCCCCACAGCAAGCAACTTGCTATGGGGGCACCCAAGCTGAGTCAGAACTCCCTGTGTCCCTTCAGACACGGAGCCACAGTTCAACCCCACTCCATCCCTCTCCTGATTGGCTAACTGACTTTGATTGAAATCAGCTGGATCCAGTGGTGCTGCTGCTGTGTCTTAGCCAATCAGGAGGGAGAGTCACGGATGGCCAAGGCACTCGTGGACATCGCTGGATAGAGATGGGGCTCAGGTAAGTATTAATGGGTGCTGGGGTGGCTGCTGTACACAGAAGGCTTTTCATCTTAATGCATAGAATGCATTAAGATAAAAACCTTCTGCCTTTACAACCCCTTTAAGTGGAAGAGGTTTATTTTGATTACAGCAGTTGTTGTCCATTTCACATTACTGGACTTTTATTTTGTGCAGCACTGGGAATTCAGTTTCATTGCCAAACAGGATTGCCAGCCACTATTATGGCATTGATTCCCATTTAAGTGTAATTTTATTATCCTACATAATTGGTAAGCTAGTTATTATTTTTCACATTTATATGCAGGATTTATTCACAGCAACACATTGTCATGTTATATTTTTGTTGCATGTGAAGAACACACATCTCTGTGATTGCAGCAGCTGACACGGCTTTCATCACTTCATAGTTTTGTTGGCAGTCCACATTTTTTTCTTTTTCTTTTACCAGACCACTTTCGTTCAACAGTGGGATGGAGACAAGGACCTCATTAACATTCTGATGGGGACAAGGGCCTCATCCTCACATCCCTGGCTTAGTGGCTGTGAGGGTTTGCTGGATGGGAAACTTATCACAATCTGGAAACTCTCTTTAGGATAAGGGGATCCCCAGATGAAAGCTACCCTTGTCTGACTTTTGGGCTATAAAAATTACCTTTGAGTGATGTTACTGTAAAACAGAGGGGTTGATTTACTAAAGGAAAATAGACTGTGTGCTTTGCTGCAGATCTTAGTAAATGGGTTAAAGCTTCACTTTGCAAAGAATACTCAATCACATGCATGGCCAATTAAAAAAAATGCATTTTACTTGCACATGATTGGATTCAGCAGAGATTCTGCTTATTTACTAAACTCTGGGGCAACTGCACTTTGCAGTATTTGCCTTTAGTAAATCAACCCCAAAGTGTGAAGTATAAAATAGATATTTATTTGGTGACAGGTTCTCTTTATCCTCTTGCCGACCAGCCGCCATAGTTTTACTGCGGCAGAATGGCACGGCTGGGCGAAATGACGCTATGTTACATTGCTTTGCCCTGTGGCTACTAGGAGCGCGCCCGTTGCTCGCCCCCGGAGTCGATGCCAGTGCCCGGCGTGATAACCGGGCACCCAGCGATCATGACACAGCGAGAATCGGGATCTGTGTGTGTAAACACACAGATCCCAGGTCTCTGACGGGAGAAGAGACAGATCGTGTGTTCATACAAAGTATGAACAGCGATCTGTCATCTCCCCTAGACAGTCCCATCCCCACTTCAGTTAGAACACACACTAGGGAACACAGTTAATCCCTTGATCGCCCCCTAGTGTTAACCCCCTCCCTGCCACTGACATTTTTACGGTAATCAGTGCATTTTTAGAGCACAGATCGCTGTATGAATGCCAATGGTCCCAAAAATGTGTCAAAAGTGCCTGCCATAATGTTGCAGTCCCGATAAAAATCAGATCGCCGCCATTACTAGTAAAAAAATAATAATAATAAAAATGCTATAAATCTATCCCCTATTTTGTAGACTCTATAACTTTTGCGCAAAACAATCAAAATACGCTTTTTGCAATTTTTATTACCAAAAATATGTAGCATATCAGCCTAAACTGAGAAAAAATTTGCTTTTTAAAAAAAAAAATTGGGATATTTATTATAGCAAAAAGTACAAAATATTGTTTTTTTTTCAGAATTGTTGCTCTTTTTTTGTTAATAGCATAAAAAATGCACCACCAAAAGAAAGCTCTGTTTGTGGGAAAAAAAAGGACGTTAATTTTGTTTGGGTGCAACATCACACGATCGTGCAATTGTCAGTTAAATCAATGCAGTGCCGAATCGCAAAAAATGTCCTGGTCATTCAGCAGCCAAATCTTCCGGGGCTGAAGCGGTTAAACAAAAGCAGTCATTTAATTTATATGTTTATAAGTCTCCATTTATATATTTAATTCTCATTCTAATAAACTGTTCAGACAGTGAGAACCAATGCAAGGAATGATTTTCATAAATGTGATATATTTACAGCCTACACCATAACTGTTTAAAATGTAACTTGAAACATGCACAGTGTTAAACGCCGTAAGAAAGCAATGACTGGATAGACCTCTGTTCAGTATTTATTTATGCTAGTCCTCTGAGACCTGGCACTTAAAATATATTCCAACGAACCATTTTGTATGAGTCAGAAGCCTGTCACTGGACTCACTATTTGATTTGAAATATTCTGAATGTTTATGGAAAATAAAAAAAAATTTATGATGCATGTTATAAATCCAATCAATTCCCAGCGTTTACTTGTACAATTCCAGCACAGATCTCACTTTCCAGCTATAATTACTTTAGTATTTAATACAAGCATACTATGATTTCTAAGGTTGGGCTGAATAAATGTTATGGCGTGTAGAACTCTGAAAAGTTTTCTTATGAAAACACTAAAAAACAAAAAAGTTCCCACTACTACAGCTAATATGTATATATTTAGCATATTTATTTTATAGGTTTTAGCCAGCTCAAAATGTAATTTGGAAAGAACTAGTAACATACTATTATTATTATTATTAACGATTTATATAGTGCCAACAGTTTACTCAGCACTTTACAACGTATAGGGGAGACAACACAAATACAGTACAATACAAAAGGTACAGGAGGGCCCTGCTCATAGAGCTTACATTCAGTTTCTCTGTATACGTCTTTCTTCTTTTTCTTTTTTTTTACTTTCTTTATTTATACCAATCAAACAACAAAGGGAGAGAACAATGTACAATCAAACAACAGAGGTAGAAAACATTGTTCAAATAGAAAATACCCAATGACACCAAGAGGCAGACTTTTCAACTTATATCTAGAGTAAAACAAACAATGGAGGTGAACCCAGACAAAAATGAGCACCACATCCCAGAAACTAAGAACAGAAACAAGAAGTAACAGTGGGGTTAACAAAACCCCGGGACTTTTAAGGTACTTAGTAATATATAATTGGTTAGGATCACTATATAATTGGATCATTTTAGTTTGTGTTGATCGACCTTATACAATTTTTCTTGCCAGGTTCTCTCATTTACTTAGATTATTGTTCCTCCTGTGGTCCCTATGTGAGCGTGCATTTTTACCTGGGGACTCCGACACTAGGGCTCCACCTACCGGCCATTGTTTTTTGGCTCAGATATATCTTCAATAGTATCCAGTGGCACATTTTGGTAAGGTTCCTTGCAGACCTACTTTATTACAGTTTTTTGACCCATTAATTTGGGGGTTCATTTACCAGTTGACAATTATAGTGAAGTTAGAAATATTTCCGTATGTAATTATTGATTGAGTTTGGTTCAATCACTATCCATTAACTTGTCAGTAGAAGAATTTATGTGCTTATTGATATACTGTTTACATGTTTTTGTGTATTGTAACTTAAATATGTGTTTTTTGATTGAATTTTCTTATGTATTTTCTAGTTCATTCATATACCGTAACACTCCTGAAGTAGCTAAACAAGCGAAACATGTAGAGTGGTATATTATGGAATGATTATTAGTTTTATGTTTCACCAGCTCGGTGGGATTCATTGATTGTATCCATTATTTTGGTATTACCAATGTTTTTATTGTTTGTAAATAAAAATACTTTTTTAGTATTAGCAAATTGTTTCTGTGATCCTAACCAATTATATATTACTAAGCACCTTAAAAGTACCGGGGTTTTGTTAACCCCAACATCCCTTCTTGTTTCAGTTCTTATATCTAGAGTAATACACATCATTATTCCCTAAAAGATTACAAATTCAATTCATTTATTTTCCCTCTTAGCCCTTGTACACACGGTCGGACATTCAGACCACAAAGTCAGTCGGATATTTTCCAACAGATTTTGTCAGAAACTGGTGTTGCATACACATGGTCGGACAAAGTTGTCGGAAAATACGATCGTTTAGAACGTGATGACGTTCATTCATTACGACGGGGCTGCGTTCAGCCTAGTAGCCAATAGCTTTGCTCTCGTACTTTGATCTGAGCATGCGTGGCACTTTGTCCGTTCGGAATTCTCTACAAACGATCGGACAAAGTCTGATCGGATCATGTTGTCGGAAAATTTTATATCCAGCTCTCAAACTTTGTTGGTTGGACATTCCGACGGAAAAAGTCAGATGGAGCCCACACATGGTTGGATTATCCGACAACGCGGTCCGATCGGACATTTTCCGTCTGAATTTCTGACCGTGTGTACAAAGGCTTAGTATAATTTTTACCTCCCGTATATTTGCTTCTCATGCGCCCCATTGGTCTTTCTCTTTTCACCGCTCTCTGTTGACATCCTCGTTTCCCTTTCCCCTAAAGTATATTATAATTCTTCCTTCTATTTTTTCCCTTTCTTCCCCATACCCCCCCCCCCCCCCCCTCTATTCTATACGTCTTTCTTCCACAAAGATGCCAAATGGAGATTTTATTTAATATTTATTGGTTATATTTTACACATTGTTGGTACACATTCCAGTTATTGTAAGTGTATTATTATGCCTAAATAACGTCTTCTAACTGCAGCATCTGTACTTCTATGCATTTCTATTCGTGGGTGTCATGGCCACTAATACTGCGTACACACGCTCAGACTTTTCGTCGGACTAGGTCCAACGGTCTTCCCAAAGGACTTTTGGTGGAGTTCCAACAGACGGATTTGGCCACACACAAGCACACCAAAATTCGATGGATTTGAACGTGATGGCTTACGACCGGACTAGAATAAAGAAGTTCATAGCCAGTAGCCAATAGTTGCCCTAGCATCGGTTTCGTCCATCAGACTAGCATACAGACGTGCGGATTTCTCGATAGGAACTGGGTCCGGTAGATTTCCGGCAGAAAAATTTGAAACATGTTCTTTTTCTAAAGTCCGTCAGATTTTTGGACAGCAAAGGTCCGATGAAGCCCACACACGATTGAATTGTCTGGTGGATTCGTTCCGGCGGACCTTTGCTGTCAAAAAGTCCGGTCGTGTGTACGTGACATAAGTGATTAAAACTTTGGTCTTGCAGGTCTCAGGTCCTGTGTTTAATTCCTTATAGAGAAATTGAAAGCATGTAATTTTAATGTTTGCTTTTCTCTCCCACAATTCAAAAACATACCATGATGTGTGACTTAACGTGTTACCAAACCCACAACAGTAAAATCAGTCTGTATATGCGGTAAATAATGCTTGTTGTACTCACTGCGGAACCTAAGGAGTTAATCCTGCTCATTGTGTAAAAAGGCTGTTTAATCCTGTCTTCTCTTTTCCTCCCCTTCTCCCTTCTTCCACAGTCCCCAATCCATTTGCTGATAGTGCAGAGTCTTGGAGGCATTCTGCACATGCTCATTTTGGTGTGTATTGCTAGAGTTTTTTATTTTTTTTTGATAGAATGCATGTGATTGGCACAGGGCCACTTAGCACTGTCCAGACAGAGGGTCAGGGGTCCTGCAAACTCAGTCAGAGGAGAATTGAAAATTTCTCCTCTAAGCTTTAGCCAGTGCTCAGCTGGACACTGATAGAAGTCACAAGGCTGCTATATATTGCTGATGAGAAAAGGTATTTAGCAGTTTATATTTACTAAAATATTTGCATTTCCATGTTCTGTGTACTGTGAGAGATCAGATATAGTGAATTCAGGGTCCTGGGTTTAGTAACACTTTAACTTACCCTAGTCAAAATTGCTGTATGGATGAATAGCCTGGGAACATTGGCACAGTAGTACACATAGTGAAAGGGGGGCAACCACGTTACTAGTGTATCGGCAATAGACAGAAAGTGTAACATTCCTATCTGTCAAAAATAATAAATACATTTCAGTAACATACTGCATGTACATTATGTAAAGTCAAAATCAACCTATTTGAGTCTGACGTTTTCAAATATACCAGTTGGATGAAAATAATGTTCAATTCACTCCCATTGATAGGATCACACTGCATAGACTACACAATTGGCATTTAAAGTGATTGCTAAATCTCAGTTTTTTTCTATAAAAATAACAAACATGTTACACTTACCTTTTCTGTGTAATGGTGTTGCACAAAGTAGCTCAGATCCTCCTCTTCTCAGGTCCCTCTTCGGCTCTCCTGGCCCCTCCCTCCTGTTGAGTGCCCCCACAGCAAGCAACTTGCTATGGGGGCACCCAAGCTGAGTCAGAACTCCCTGTGTCCCTTCAGACACGGAGCCACAGTTCAACCCCACTCCATCCCTCTCCTGATTGGCTAACTGACTTTGATTGAAATCAGCTGGATCCAGTGGTGCTGCTGCTGTGTCTTAGCCAATCAGGAGGGATAGTCACGGATGGCCAAGGCACTCGTGGACATCGCTGGATAGAGATGGGGCTCAGGTAAGTATTAATGGGTGCTGGGGTGGCTGCTGTACACAGAAGGCTTTTCATCTTAATGCATAGAATGCATTAAGATAAAAACCTTCTGCCTTTACAACCCCTTTAAGTGGAAGAGGTTTATTTTGATTACAGCAGTTGTTGTCCATTTCACATTACTGGACTTTTATTTTGTGCAGCACTGGGAATTCAGTTTCATTGCCAAATAGGATTGCTAGCCACTATTATGGCATTGATTCCCATTTAAGTGTAATTTTATTATCCTACATAATTGGTAAGCTAGTTATTATTTTTCACATTTATATGCAGGATTTATTCACAGCAACACATTGTCATGTTATATTTTTGTTGCATGTGAAGAACACACATCTCTGTGATTGCAGCAGCTGACACGGCTTTCATCACATCATAGTTTTGTTGGCAGTCCACATTTTTTTCTTTTTCTTTTACCAGACCACTTTCGTTCAACAGTGGGATGGAGACAAGGACCTCATTAACATTCTGATGGGGACAAGGGCCTCATCCTCACATC
The DNA here is from genome assembly GCF_037356315.1 of Lithobates pipiens. NCBI lineage: Eukaryota > Metazoa > Chordata > Amphibia > Anura > Ranidae > Lithobates > Lithobates pipiens. The sequence continues at coordinate 466,894,328 of NW_027507764.1, forward strand.
CCTGGCTTAGTGGCTGTGAGGGTTTGCTGGATGGGAAACTTATCACAATCTGGAAACTCTCTTTAGGATAAGGGGATCCCCAGATATTTGTCTTCTCATATAAATTAATAAGGAGTGCATAGTACCCCTTCACCAAAAAATTCACAAGGTCAATAAATACACAGACACCGTGGAAAAATAATTTCATTAAAAAGAAAAGAATAAGTCCCACAATGTCAATCATGTCAATCATGATGAGCAATACCCATCATCCTGTTGGCACAAATTACATTTCACTGGCTGTCTGCTGAATGTCAACAACACCATCCAAGCTTGCTGGCTGATGTCATTGACCATATGTGGTCAATATTGTCACCTGGGACCGCCCCTGGCTGCATTGTTTACAAACAGAAGCATGCCTGGGATTGACGGTCATTTAGCGGCAAGAGTATTTTTTTATGTTACTCTTGCTGGAATACATGCTACAGGTGTGTTACTCTATGTGCAGGTTTTAAGGCACCCAAAGATTGTTATTTAACCCCTTACCGACCAGCCGCCGCAGTTATACTACTGCAGGATGGCACTGCTGCGTGAGCCGCTGTAGCTGTATGTCTGCTCTTTAAGACGCTGTAGCAGGCACGCACATGCCACAGCGTGTCCCCGGAGCCCTGCAGGTGCGATCACCGCTGGGCACCCGCGATCGATAGAGCGAGAACCGGGATCTGTGTGTGTAAACACACAAATCATGGTTCTGACAGTGGAGAGGAGAGAGATCCTGTGTTCCTACTGAGTAGGAACAACAATCTCTCTCCTCCTCTAGTCAGCCACATTCCCCCCACAGTTACAACACATCTAGGGAACACATTTATGTGACAGTGACATTTATACAATAATCAGTGGCTTTTTAGCGCTGATGACTGTATAAATGTCACTGGTCCCAAAAAAGTGTCAAAGGTGTCCGATGTGTGCATTGCAATGTAATAGCAGATCACTGCTATTACGTGTAAAAAAATTATAATAATAAAAATGCCATAGATCTATCCCCTATTTTGTAGACACTATAACTTTTGCGCAAACCAATCAATATAAAGGTTTTTTTTTGTTTACAAACGTTTTTATTAAGGTATAACATAAAAACTGTGTGTACAGGCATCGAGAGGACAATAAGTACATTTGTGAGGTAGGATGAAACAGCTGACATGTACATCTCTCAAGTTGCCTATGAACAGAGTATTGAAATAAGTCATCCAAATAATTGGGGAGGAAAAGAAACAGAAAAAAATGACGAAGAAAACTAAAAACTGTGATATTGCCACAACACAAATGTAGGGGTTGTAATACCATGCGACCAGAATACAAATTACAGTAGCGTAATGTGTCCGTCAAGGTGAGTATCATAAATGTCTACTGTAGAAGTTATTTCAAACAGTCTTAATCCATCTGGGCAGCAGGAGCAGGGACCAAGGGATCTTCAAGTCCTGTGCTAAGTAAGTGGGCTGTCCACATGCGCCATTTGCGATCAAAGATGTGCATGGAATCTAGGAGAGTATGATGTATCCTTTCCATCAATCTAATGGACGCCATGCGAAGGAGCACCTGCAACCATGACACCAAGGAGCTCCTCCAGTTCAGCGCGAATGCCCATTAAATGACACTAAAGAGTATGTGAACTAATTTTTGTAGTGGAGGGAGGACTCCTGGAAGTTCTGCATACAATATACACATTTGGTAAGTCAGGGTAACAGACGCTCCAGCTAGCTGGGCTATCAGTGAGGCGGTTTTATGCCAAATAGGTCCTAATGCTTTGCAACTCCAGAATGTGTGTAGGAGCGTACCCCTGTCCTATCATCCTCTAAAGCATGTGTCAGGAACCAGTGGGTATATCCTATGTAGGCGATCTGGGGTGTATGTAATTTGAGGACCGTTTCTTTAGTGTGTGCATTTGTGCATATTGTCAATCATGTCTTGCCAGTCTTTCTCTGGGAATTCCTGTGCTGTCTCAACCTCCCAACCTAACATTTTAGAGTGGTGTTATTAAGTCATTAAGGTATCCGTATAGGGTTGAGATAGTCCCCCTTTCCCTGGAGGCCTCTCCACTAGGGATGGCCGAACTGTTCGCCCCGGCGGTCGGTTCGCTGTGAATTTTGCGTGTTCGTGATTCACCCGTTCGGCAGACTATTGCCGCTGTTCCCCCGGCGGACTTATGTGTTTACAGTGTGAAAGAAGTTTGACCCATTAAGACACATCCATCATGGGGTACAGGACAGCCAATGGAGACATTTCAGCACATGGACAATTGGACATTCCCCCAACTTATAAATAGACCTGATCTGGCGGCCATTTTACATTCTTTCTTGTGTCGTTATAGGGAGAGGTTGCTGTGTGGAGCAGGGAGAGACTGCAGTGACACAAATCGCTAGCTATTAGGTCCACAAAAGTTTTTTTAAGAACTGGTATGGTATAGGTGTAGTACAGGATATAGGGTGGAGTGCACTGCTGTGCTAGTGATTGTTGCAGCAGCCTGTCTTTTGTCAGTGCAGAGAGGAACAGGACGCTGTGTGCAGCAGGGACAGTCAGTTTAATCACTAGCTGTTACTATTAGGTCCACAAAGGTCCTTTTAAGGACTGGTATTGGTGTACAGTATATAGGGTTCAGTGCACTGCTGTGCTTGTGATTGGAGCAGCCTGTCTTTTGTCACTGCAGCAGAGACAGTCAGTTTAATCACTAGCTGTTACTATTAGGTCCACAAAGGTCCTTTTAAGGATGTAGTACAGTATATAGGGTTGTACACGTATAATATACTTTCTTTCAAATATAGAAAGAATATTATACTTGACTGCTGCCCTATTCTGCAGCAGTCCTTTATCAGTGTAGGGACTGAGGTACAGTCTGCACATCACTAGCTACTCGGTTCACAATGGTCCTTGTAAGGACTGGTATAGCTGTACAATATATAGGGTGCTGGTGCACTACTGCTGCCCTATTCTGCAGCAGTCCTTTATCAGTGTAGGGACTGAGGTACAGTCTGCACATCACTAGCTACTCGGTTCACAAAGGTCCTTGTAAGGACTGATATAGGTGTACTATTTGGTGTGCAGTATATAGGTGTGTAATACACGTATAAAATACTTGCACATATAGAAAGCATAGTATGGTGCATTTCCACTGTGCAGCATTGGGACTGCTGAACGTTTCTGCAGCGATACTACAAAGAGTGACAAACGCAATCCAAAAAAAAGTATTATAACTGGTGTGATAGACCAGTGGCCCCCAAAACGTCATATTGAAGCGGGGTGTTATATACCTTCTTCCACATACATACTGCACTTCTCTAGAGACTTTTGTCACAGGGTCATTTAAAAAATGACAGGCAGAGGAAGAGGCAGGCCCTTCCGCAGGGGTGGTGGGGGTAGGGCAGGAGCAACAGACTTGAGCCAAAGTGGCAAATTGCAGAAGGTGCGTGCGATTACGTCAAAGGAGGCACCAGACTTGGTTGAGTGGCTCACTCTGCCTTACTCTTCTGCACCCTCCTCATCCTCTCGATCTGCATCCTCTTCTGCAGCGAGTTGCTGGTATCAGTGCTGCTGTCAGTGTTCTATATCACAGTGCTGGTGTCAGTGCTCTATATCACTGTGCTGGTGTCAGTGCTCTATATCACGGTGCTGATGTCAGTGCACTCTATCATGGTGCTGGTGTCAGTGCACTCTATCACGGTGCTGGTGTCAGTGTTCTATATCACTGTGCTGGTGTCAGTGCACTCTATCACGGTGCCGGTGTCAGTGCTCTATATCACTGTGCTGGTGTCAGTGCTCTATATCACTGTGCTGGTGTCAGTGCTCTATATCACGGTGCTGGTGTCAGTGCACTCTATCACAGTGCTGGTGTCAGTTTTCTATATCACAGTGCTGGTGTCAGTGCTCTATATCATTGTGCTGGTGTCAGTGCACTCTATCACGGTGCTGGTGTCAGTGTTCTATATCACGGTGCTGGTGATCATCTTCTGCGCCCTCTTCATAGCCTACCCTGACCTTTCCTCTCCTCCATTGCCTTCATGCACTCCTGAGTCCTGAATTGTCAAAATTTCACATATAAAAAAAGAATGCTTGTAGTTGTTGATCCCAGATTCACTTCATACATGTGTTATGTCAGTGGCCATGTGGTGGGACTATGTGTGCACAGCTAGTAGTTATTTTGTAGCTGGAAATATGACCTGTAGGTTTTCAAAGTTCGCAAACTTTGCGGTTCACGAACTGCCGGCTGCGTTCGCGGAAGTTCGTCCGTCTCTACTCTCCACATAGGTATTCAAATGGTGCTTTTGCCAATTCTACTCCGCCACTCAGGGCAATGGAGTAGAAGTGCCTTATGTGTAGGTATTGTTAAAAGTCTGATCTGCTAAGGGCGAAAGTTTGCTTTAAGTGTGCGAATGAGCAAAAGGATGTGCCCTGTAACAGATTCCAAGTTTACCAGCCCATGTTCAGTCCAGTTATGAAATTATGCGCCTGTTTTATATGCTGGAGGGAATGAAGGTTCCCCTATAAAGGAAGACAGAAGTGGTGTGTCAGATTTTAATTTAAATTTCCTCCAGTAGAGATACCAGAGGTAGAGAGATCCACAATATTATTCAGTGGAGTGATACCTTTTGGGGATATTGAGCATGACCAGAGAAGACCGGGGAGGTAGTATAGGGCCACTGAGAGCCATTAAAATTGCAGCCATGGTATGGTTGTAGGAGAAGCGTGCCATTGTGCCAGTTGGACAAGACGGGATTTCAAGAAGTATTTCCATAGATCCGGGCATCCCAAGCCAGCTCTCATTCGGGCCCTATACATCATTGGGCGGCGCAGTCGGGGCTTCTAATTTTGCCATACAAATTTGAGCAGATCTGATTGGATTGTTTGTAATGTAGAGTGAGATACATACAGAGGTAGGGATCTAAAGAGGAATAAAAGCTTCGGAAGAATAGACATTTTGACTACGGTTACAATTGGTTAAGAAAGCATTTAACATTGGAAAAGGCTTGTGGGTAGTTTAATGTGTATATCTGTTTAAGTGAGGGAGCTAGTTGTATGCCTAAGTATTGTAGTGAGTTGTGGTTCCTGGAGAATTTATATTTGTCTTTATGGGTGGTCAATAAAGGTTGGGGGAGGTTGATAGGCAATGCTGTACACTTGGATAGGTTCACGCCTAGTCCTGTAAGATGATAGAAGGAATTTAGGTAGGTCATGAGGTTGGGGAGGGAAATGAGGGGGTCAGAGATAAATAAGAGGACATTGTCAGCGTATAGGCTAAATTAAAATTTTTGATCACCTTTTTTATATCCCTTTATGTTAGGGTTATTGGAGCTGGATCGGGCCAGGGGTTCCATAGTGAGGGCGAATAAAAGGGGGGAGAGGGGACATCCCTGTCTGGTTCCGCGGTTTAGGGGGAATTATTCAGAGTTGCACCCAGGGAGTTTGATACGTGTACAGGGGCGGTGGTACAGGGCCTTAAATCCGTGTATGAACTCACCGTTGAATCCAAATTTGCATAAAATTGTGTCTAAATAGGGCCAAAGGACACTGTTGAAGGCCTTATTAATATCTAGGCTCAGGAATAACACCTTCTTGGATTGAATGTCAGCATCTTGGTTTGTTGCTAAGCGAATGTTATCGTGATTTGTCTAGATGGTATAAGCTGGTTTGGTCAGGGGATATCAAGGTAGTAATAACCGAGCGTAGGCGGTCTGCTAAAATCTGGCCTAAGATCTTTAAGTCATTATTAATGACAGAGATGGGGTGGAAATTTTGGGGGAGGGTATGGTCTTTTCCTGTTTTCGGTATAAGGGAGATATTAGCCAATAGCATTTCCTCGGGGAAGTGTTTTCCTTTCAGGATATAGTTATATAGTTTGGTCAATTTGGGAATTAAGGATTCAGAATTTTTTTTGTAATAAGTGGCAGAGAATCTATCTGGGCCTGGGATTTTAGAGGGTTTAAAAAAAGAAATGACGGAGGCAATTTCCTCTGTTGTACCAATAAATACCACCAAAAGAAGGCTCTATTTGTGGGGAAAAGAGACATAAATTTTGTTTGGATACAACGACGCACAATCGCATAATTGTCAGTTAAAGTGACGCAGTGCCGTATCGCAAAAAAATGCCCTGGTCAGGAAGGGGGGAAATTCTATCGCTGCTGAAGTGGTTAAAGGCTTATGTATTTTTAATGTTGCCCTTTTAGGCCTTATTAAAAAACCTGTTCTCTGCTGAACAATATTTTGCATTGTCCCCCATGACAGTACCCAGCTACTAATTTTTTTTACCAAAGCTTGCAAATTGGCCTTAAAGGATAAGTTCACCTTTTGGAACATGTTACATGTTCCACCTGTATTTAGGGTGGAACATGTAACATGTTCCAGCAGCTGCAACCTCCACCCCCCCACCTCCCCAGTATCAGCGGGCGGGCATCTCCTCCGGGCGTTTACTGTCACTGTTTGAAAATAGTGAGCTGAACTTTGCATACTTCAGTGATCAATAGTAATTAATCATAAAGCAGTGGTAATCAGTCCAATATTCACTCGCCGACCATTTTATTAGGTACACCTGTTCAATTGCTTGGTAACAGAAACTGCAAAAAAGGTCAATCACATGGCAGCAACTCAATGGATTTAGGAATCTAGACATGGTGAAGACAACTTGCTGAAGTTTAAACTGAGCATCAGAATGGGGAATAAAGTGGATTAAGTGACTTTAAACGTGGCATGGTTGTTGGTGCCAGATGGGCTGGTCTGAGTATTTCAAAAACTGCAGATCTACTGGGATTTTCGCGCACACCCATCTCATCACAACCATGGGGTTTACAAAGAATGGTCCAAAACAGAGAAAATATCCAGTGAGCGGAAGTTGTGTGGACAAAAAATGCCTTGTCAGAGGTCACAGGAGAATGGGCAGACTGTTTCGAGATGATAGAAAGGCAACACTAACCCACTTGTTACAACCAAGGTATGCAGAATACCATCTCTGAATGCACAACACATCACACCTTAAAGCAGATGGGCTTCAGCAGCAGAAGACCACACCGGGTGCCACTCCTGTCAGCTAAGAGGCTACAATTTGCTCAGGCTCACCAAAGTTGGACAATAGAAGATTGTAAAAACATTGCCTGGTCTCATGAGTCTCAAAACAACAAGAAAGCATGGATCCATCCTGCCTTATATCAGCAATTCAGACTAGTGGTGTAATGGTGTGGGGGATATTTTCTTGGCATACCTTGGGCCCCTTAGTACCAAATAATCATTGTTTAAACACCACAGCCTACCTGCTTATTGTTCCTGACCATGACTATCCCTTTATGACTACAGTGTACCCATCTTCTGATGGCTACTTCCAGCAGGATAATGCACTGTGTCACATCATGGATGTGCAGCTGACAAAGCTGCAGTAACTGCGTGATGCTGTCATGTCAATATGGACCAAAATCTCTGCAGACATGTACACCTTGTTGAATCTATGCCACTTAATAACGTGGCCAGTGAGCAGTGGTGGCTGGTGCTTCAAATTTTTGAGGGGCGCAAACAAACGGAGAAATTATGGAAAAAAAAACATGAATTTCAGCCTCTCTGTGCCCATAAAACGCAGCCATCGTGCCATCAAACACAGCCACTGTGCCCATCAAACACACCCACTGTGTCCATCAAACGCAGCTACTGTGCCATCAAACGCAGCCACTGTGCCATCAAACGCAGCCACTGTGCCCATCAAATGCTTCCACTGTTCCCATCAAATGCTTCCACTGTGCCCATCAAATGCTGCCACTGTGCCCCATCGAATGGTGTCACTGTATCCCATCAAATAGTGTCACTGTGCCCCATCAAATGCTGCCACTGTGCCCCATCAAATTCTGCCACTGTGCCCCATCAAATTCTGCCACTGTGCCCCATCAAATGCTGCCACTGTGCCCCATCAAATGCTGCCACTGTGCCCCATCAAATGGTGCCACTGTGCCCCATCAAATAGTGCCACTCTGCCCTATCAAATACTGCCCTTGTGCTCGATCAAATGCTGCCACTGTGCCCCATAAAATGCTGCAACTATGACCCCCCCGCCCACTCGCCATCTGCCCGGCACTTACCCTGACTCAATGGTGGGTTAGGCATGCCGTTGATGACAGCGAGTGGTGGGACCTTGCAGCGGGTCAGACAGCGGCTCCTGTGTCCTCCATGCATTTCCTCCCCTCTTCCTGATAGGCATCCAATTGCAGCGCCTGTCCTTTCAGCCAATCAGGCAACGGAGATCAGACCTGCACACTTGATTGGTGATGAGGCGGTTCACTGTTGGGAAAGCAAATATTTATTTTCTGTTCTAACACACCTGGGTGAACTGCGAGCACAATGCTCTGCGCTCGCAGTTAACCTTTTTTTGAAGCCTATTGGAGCCTATGGCTCTAATCAAGTACTTCAAAAATTCCCCCCTACAGCTGTAATTCAGGTGCCTGGCACCGAAAAAGAGGCTGGACGCCTGAATGGGGGGTGGCGGTGGTCATGGATAGATTCACGCAATGCAATGCATGAATCTATCTGTTAGTCATAGATGAGGGTGGCTGGAGAGAGGGGGCAGTGCCCGTGCATCCTTAATGGGCTGCTGATCTTTGCTCTCTTGAAGAGATTAGCTTGCTGTTGAGTCTTCAGCATTCAGAACTTCTGGGAGTGCTAGGTACGTGGTCCCCTTTGTACTTTGTAGTTACTTTCTGCAAACCCCTACAGCGTTACAGGTGGCGGCAGTGTCTGACACTCCCAAAAGTGTTGAACGCTTAAGAGTCTCATGGAGGCTGCAGCACTGGAACAGTGCAAAGTTAGGAGACACAGACCATGAGAGAGATGAGCATATGCCGTTTTCCTTTGTAAGGAACTGCTTTTGCCAAATGCTTGGGGTGATAACAGAATCATTTGGACTTTATTCCCCTTTACAGAGATATGTAAATTTAACATGTGCATGTGTATCTCTATTAACCAATGTAAAAAAAATAAATTAATTTCACTGTGATCCTACTGTATCGGTGCCCCCGTGGGGACACTATGTGTTCTAGCATCCACACATTTCACCCTGCTGGTCAGACATCCACTTTCCTAGACAATGAACACGCTCTTGCCTGTTTTTGTTGTTTTTATTAGGGGATTAAACTTGGATCGGGAAAAGGGACATGAGATGCCCAGATAATGAATAGTTCTCAATGAAATAAATGTTGGTTGAGTCTAAATTTCTCTCTGTCTCTTCCTCTGCACATCTTCTCCAGCACACTACTTGAGATCACTTGCTTCACTTCACTGTCCAAATCTAGGTTCCTGTCACCATTAGCACATGGCTAGGCCTCGCTCTGAATAAGTGCTAACGTTTTCCTAATAGCCCATTACAGGCATGGGTCTGCAGTCTCCTTTGAGGTAGCAACCATTTTAGTTAAGAAGAATAAATGTGCTGACACTTGGTGAACTACTGATCCCAGCACGTCTGATTCAACTTCTGCCAGCCCTCGTGGCTGCACTGACTTGACCCTCTGGCTCACCATCCAACTCCAGGCATGTCTCTCCCAGAGCTTCACACTGTGCTTCTCCCTCACCAACCTGGCATGGATCACTCCTGAATGACTTGCCTGGCAGTGCTGCCAACTGTCCTCTTTCTTGCGCCTGTTCCAAGATACCTCTCAATGACTGTGTAGAGAGAGGCTCCATCCCAGCTCTAAGCGCCAGGCCTGAGTTAACCTCCCAGAAAGGGGGTCTCTCAGACCACAACAGTCACCACTCCATCATTCAGTTCTTCCACCCAACAACTCTTCCCACAGCAGGCTGACCATGGGTATATATGAGGCCTGCCCCCTGCCAATCCTAGTTGAGGATTGGTCAGAGCTCCCACATAAACCCCATGTCACTCCAACTCTCTTCCCTGCCTGTTTTCCAGAACCTTCTGAAAACTAGAGGAGGCTCCCAAGAGCTGAAGCACATGTCAGTCACCTGCTGCTACACTAAACCACTCCCCTGCCCCCAGATCAAAACAAACAGACCTAGCTCACATCATAGGCCTGCCTAAATTTACCTGCTCTGACAGTACAAAACAAAACCCACTACTCTAGCACCTACCTAAGGTAGAGGGTGCTACACTACTGTATGTGCTATGACAAAAAAAGCATAACAACTTTCTATAGGATTTTTAAAGATAAGGGAAGAGGAGAAAGGGGCTGGAGGGTAACCAACCCCTGGGACTTTTAAATCGGTACCAAGTGTGGAGGCAAGATAATCACATGCCAAAAGTAAAATCAATAGAATTTTATTAAGAATACAAATATAAAAAACATTTCCTAAAAAAGGAGTATGGATGTATGTAACAACTACTAAAGTACAAAAAATGGTACAGAATCACAGATCACCATACATGTTACCAAACTTGTACATAAGTATGCTGCATTTTTCTCTACATGTTTCGCTCTCTTGAGCTTCTTCAGGATGTTGCAGCGTATACAGTTACAAAAAAAGACTGAAAAATAAAGTAATAAATAGAATTACCAAATACATATAAAAAAAATTTGAAACAGAAATTTCTGTATTGAGCTGGGTATCTGCTATCATCATTGTTGATGCCAGCAGATACAAAGCTTTGAATCAAGTTGTCAAATGCAAGGGTGTATATTATTTTATATTATATTATATTATTATTGCTTAATACACAATTGATCAAAATGACTTTTATGTGTGGAAAGAACCGCACACATGCAGATGCGCCAATCGAGGAGCCCCGATATTCCCCGGCAGTCAGTTTCTCTTTAGGAGATATGGGAATGACGGATATTGGTGGCTCTATCTCGCCATTCCGCCTTTCCCTGCATTTAGCGCTTCTCCCTGTCTGTGTATGTGAATGGGCATTTTTGCCACTTTCCATCATGGCCGCCAGCGTGAGAACGACGTATCTTTCGTCGTCCGTGCAGGCGCCACACACATAGATGGGCAATACCCTAATGTTTGCCATCTTTGAAAATGGCCAATGCGCCACACTGACGTGAGTTATGTTGTTCGCGCATGCACAGATTTAAAATCTCTCACATTAAGGGCAATCATCTTTAAAAACACGCCCGCAGCCCGGCGGTGACGTCAGACACCGCTGGGCTGGAGCCACGAGATAAAAACACCTTCACTGCCATTGCCCATTTGGCAATTGACGGTGAAGGATCCATTCGATCTTCTGGAGCAGCCTGGATGAAGTGTCATAGTCTCCCTCATTTCCTCTCGCGGAAAGGTATAGTTTATATACTCTATCACTGTGGGACATTTCTTTATATGAGCCTTTTCAAACAATATAAAAAGTTAATTTAACTATGTTGGGGAACTTTTCTGTTCCCTATTAAACAGACAGGACATCATTGAAAAAAACATTTTCTGCCTTTAACTAATAAGCTAATAGAGGATCTAATTATAAATATCATCTGACATCACCCTGATCACTTCGAGGTATACTGCCCTCTATAGTTAAAATTTGGCTCAAAAAACACTTATACTTCTGACACCTTTCAGGTATGTCCCTTTGTGACCAATATTTGCTTTTTCTGTGTCTAAAACTTATATTATATTTTTTGTTTATTCTACTACATATCTCGTGCCTCTGCAGACTGCCGGGGAATACCGGGGCTCCTCGATTGGCACATCTGTATGTGTGCGGTTCTTTCCACACATAAAAGTCATTTTGATCAATTGTGTATTAAGCATGGATCTATGACCCACCGGGTAAGACGGCCATTTGTTGTATTTTCTTATTTAAAATTGAATTGCTTTGTTCTGTTTCCTCACTGACTGTCGGGAATGATGTATCTTTATACACATTTCTTGATATATTAATACATATTTGTCATTATTTACGGATTATGATATAATATACGCCCTTGCATTTGACAACTTGATTCAAAGCTTTGTATCTGCTGGGATCAACAACGTTGATAGCAGATACCCAGCTCAATACAGAAATTTCTGTTTCAAAATTTTTTTTATATGTATTTGGTAATTCTATTTATTACTTTATTGTTCAGTCTTTTTTTGTAACTGTATACGCTGCAACATCCTGAAGAAGCTCAAGAGAGCGAAACATGTAGAGAAAAATGCAGCATACTTATGTACAAGTTTGGTAACATGTATGGTGATCTGTGATTCTGTCCAATTTTTTGTACTTTAGTAGTTGTTACATACATCCATACTCCTTTTTTAGGAAATGTTTTTTGTATTTGTATTCTTAATAAAATTCTATTGATTTTACTTTTGGCATGTGATTATCTTGCCTCCGCACTTGGTACCGATTTAAAAGTCCCGGCCCCTTTCTCCTCTTCCCTTATCTTTAAAAATTTCTACTCTGGGATGTGGTATCTTTTTACTTTGATCAACTTCATCTATTAAATCTTTTTTTCTGTAACTTTCTATAGGAGCTGTAAATCTAGCTCAAAACACAGGCTGAACAGACCCATTCACTCCCCACTAGCTAGGAGCTACTGTCAATCAGTCCACACTCTGGTACTATTCATTCATTGGCTGGGCATTCACAAAAAGGCATGAAGGCAATGATAAATCTATTAGCTGCCAGTAATAACTTTAAGTATAAGCAGGCAGTCCTCATTGTGCACAGCGTGTTTAGAAGTTCTAAAAAGGATGCCAATGTTCTTGTGCTATAACGTATCAACTCCTTAGCGCAGGAGACAATGTACTTTTGTAAGTAATATGAGTGAGTGTAGAGCAGAGAGAGATTGGTCTGCCGAAAACTGGAAAACAGTCATGTTTTAAATGAATCATCCTTCAGCAGACTGTCAACGGGTGAATGAGTCCATGTGTGGCATATGCCAAATGAAACTTTAAAAGTTCTGCACTCCCAGAGCAGGATTACTCAATGAAAGGCTTGGAAGATAGGACAAATAGACCAGAGCTATTGCAGTTAGACTTTCTTTGGTCCTCCTATATTAGAGTACTTCACCTACTATAAAAACCACGGCAACAGGATTTTTATTAGTTGAAATTGTTGACTGGTCATATGTCTACTTTGAACACTCAAGATGTATTTTGAAATATTAGTATGCCTACCTTTAATAAGTTTATCTTTTCATTAAAGAAAAATATGCGTGTTAAAAAAATACCGTGTATGCAATTTTCAAATAACAACTTTAGTTTCAATGCCTTGCCGACATCCCCACAGACTGCTACAAAAACATTTTCATTCAAGCATTCATCCATGCCCTGCTTAAAAAAATATGTAAACCCAACATTTCATATTTCTGATATGTGCCTGCTGTATTACTTACTTGTATGAAAATGTATATGTATCCTGCTCTCTTTTTATTGCTTTCTTTGTGTGAAATCCCTGGCGTTCCTGCCAGTCCCTATGCTTTCCTATTAAAACTGATCACACTAAGCAGGAGAACACACCATGGTCAGTTCTCTAGCTGCTCTGGGTACTGCTCTCCTCCAATGATCAGACTTATCCTGACACCCCTTCCAGAGCCTTTCACTTGGAAGCTCAGTGTGCTGCTGCTTCTCCTCCCCCCAGCTCTTATGCAGCTGAGAACAGAGGGAGTGTACTCACTTATAAAAAAGGGAAAAAAGGAATTTATAATGTTTTTTTTATATCCATACACCAGTGTTTCTCAAACATTTTTGTCTTGCAGTGCACCAAAAAGATCTATACATTTTCACCACACACCTGAAAAGATTTAACCATTTTTATGGTGAAGAACTTATTTAATTTAACATATATATTTCATTTTACATTTAACATGAAGGATGTGCCTTCTTTATAAAAAGAAATCGGATTGAAGCGAGGCTCCAAAATCTCTATCTTTTTTGATTTGATTTCAGTCAATGCTGAAAATCCAAACTCACAAAACCATGAAGAAACAAATGGCACAATTACAACCAGTAATGAGTTGGAATGGAACGGCCTCAATTATTATTACACAATTAGAGCGATCGGGTTCTTCCGAGATTTCGCACAAGTCTTGCGTTATGAAAGGAACCAATGAATGACAGAGTGACAGAGATTGCATTTTTATATAGGTTACTATTATAACATTTGCAATATTGATTTACCATTACATTTTTCGATATGTTCAAGGTTTCAAAACGCTAGCAATTTTAAATATTTTTAAAAACTCTCACGGCACACCTACAAATGACACACCAGTGTGCTGCAGCACACAGTTTGAGTATTACTGCTATACACAAATGTTTTGCCTTTCATTTCTATTTTAAACTGAATTGGTTATTTCACAAGGTGATGGCTTACAATCACTTTAAGTTCTGGGATGCTCCAAATGTTAGACATTTACTCCCAGCATCACAAGTGCAAGCTGGCTTCCTGGCTTTAAACACGCCTGTGTGCAGTACAATCTTCCTATCCTATAGCAGCAGAAGCTGGTTGTAACAGAGAGGGCGCTGCGCACGTGTGGATTTGGAATACATAAGTGAGCTCCCTCCTGTGATGCTGGGAGTGACCATCTAACATTTGGATCATCCTAGCAGGATATGGTTGATCAGTTCAAAGGGAATCTCTTTGTTAAGCTACATTTGCACAGGCATTTTGCCAAAGTTGGAATGGCAATGATAGGGATATGCTGATCCCGCTATTTTTTTGTTTCTTTTTGACACCTGGGAGCAGCTCCCTGCCACCTCCAAGCCTGTACACTTTAATAAAAGGTTTATAGTAGCCGCAGCTGTTCGTGGCTGTACGCACAGCCAACTATTACCTACAGTGACATCTGTTGGACGGACTGTGTATTCATCCAGCGGTCCCTGCTGAAATCTTTAGACTCAGAATAGATAGGTGAGTTCCAGTATCACATCACAGTTTCTACTGGTGAAAAGCTGCATTCCGCAATGGCTGGACAACAGCTGGAGGATTTCCTTTAAGTTTTCATAATTTAGACGTACGCTGCATCGCAATTGGCTTCATTGGTCCCTTCAACTGGATTTCGCTGCAACATTCCGGAGGTATCTTCATTAATAACCATATACACCAGGATATACACCAGGATATACAGTATGTGCACATGTGCTCTTGTTGGGCCCTTTGCTGATAATACCTCTTTGCACATTGAATGTATGCACTTTTGTTAATATTTCCTATATAGAGCTTGTATCATATGAATACTGGTGTGAATCTATATACTTATGTTTAATGTTATATGTTGGTTGCAGTAGTTTCCCTGCTCCCAATTACTTTCACTGAATTACTGGTTTATTTTCCAGGAAGGGAGACACTTTTATTATCAAACATACTCTTCCACTTAGTGAAGGTTCTGGTCCTCTAATTTACCTATAGGTTTAGCACAATATAATTTTTGGACAAGGCCATTTTTCATACCCCCCCCCCCCCCCCCCCCCCAAAAAATAGCTATACTAGTCCAATCCCACTTAATCTATCCCACCAAGAAGTCAAGAAGTTGTCACTGTACAGAATCAATGATAAGCAGCTGATAAGATAGCTGTGGGTCGGGAAATGCCTCAGCTGCTTACTTTTAACTCTGTACAGTGACAGCTTCTTGGTGGGATCCAAACATGTTTGAGCGTTTGAGCTGATCCTTAATGTAAACCTTAATGAGTTGAGAATCTTAAAAAAATAAGCAAATTATGTTAACGTTCACCTTAAAGCGGTAGCAAACTCAAAACCAAAAATGTAATATATTTCTGTTTACTATTGCATTAAAAAAATGCAAGAACAGCACCCCAAGATGATTTCAACGTTTGCCACAATTTTGTTGAACATGAAGAAACCAGCTGATATTGATATTGGTTATAGCCGGTGGCACTGATCAAGCAAAAATTCTATCTTCTCAAACTCAATTCCTTGGTGTCCCCTGGATCAGAAAGTATGGAGAATATCTTCAATGAAGGAACAGATTACAAAGTCAGAATAAATTCATGCCATAACAGCCGAACATGTAACTAAAAGCTGGAAATTAAACATAAAACGTCAGTGCTGCAAAACAAGAGCACTAATCACAGAGGCATTGTCCTGGCTATTGTTCTCTGAATGATAAGATGTTAAACCTAAACTATATTTGACCGGCATTTCTTTTGCTAAAGCCTTATGTATGAAAACATTTGCCAAATTTTTTTTCATTCGAAAATACTTGTTTTTCCTTTATCCATTTTGGTAACAAGTAAGCAATGGTAACCTCCGTGTTTTCTTGGGAAAGGTTTTATTATTTGATTCCAAATACTCTAGGGTAAATTATACAAGTATCAATGCAAAATTTAGTGGCCGCACACAGATAAATGTGCAGAGAGGAAGTACCAACCAGCCCTAGTTTATTAAATGTATGTTGACTACAAAGTGTGTGTTGGATATGGCAGGAAAGGCAGGTATTAATGCTTCTTGTTTTTCAGCAAGATAAATTCAACTTCTCTATGTGTCCTGGTGACAATTGTTGATGAGACAGAAAGTGATAGGATATCCACATTTTTCGAGTTTCACTAGAACCAGAGGTGGCAGGAAATATTGCAATGGGCACCTCTTCCAGTGACAACTAACTTGGGAATTGCCCTTACTTTGCAGACTTTACTTTCAATTTCCTTGTACAAGAGCTGAAGACAAATCTCCCCAATACAGACATTGAGAGCAAAAATAAACTGTAATGCCGCATAAGCATGATTGGAAATTCGGCCAGTAAAAGACCGATGAGAGCTTTTGGTTGGAAAATGCGACTGTGTGTATGCTCCATCGAACTTTTGCTGGCCGAATTCCAGCCAGCAAATGATTGAGAGCATGTTCTCGATTTTTCGGTTGGAAAAGTTCCAAATGGAAATTCAGATCGCCTGTAGCAATTCCAACGCGCAAAATTTCCTGTGCATGCTCGAAAACAATTCGACACATGCTCGGAAGCATTGAACTTAATTTTCCCTGCTCGTCGTAGTCGCTGCGTTCTTGGCGGTTGAAAGTTCAGCGAACTTTTGTGTGACCTTGTGTATGCAAGCCAAGCTTGAGCGGATATTCGTTGGAAAAACCATCCAAGAAAATCTGCTCGTGTGTACATGGCATTAGGCTTTTAAATCTTCCTATCTCTATACAAAACTGAAAAAAGGTTTGGCTATACAAATGATTTAAAGTGTAACTCCAGTTTTGTTGAAAAAAGCAATCCTCTCTAGGTGAATTGTGTACAGTACATTGCAAGGATTTCAGTAATCTGTGTATGTTGTAGGGAAATTTCTGTTTGTTTTACCATGTCCTTTATGACTCTGATGTCTAACCTGGAGGGTCTGCTGTCACTATAATCACCTGGAGAAATAAAAGAAGGCACACCAGACTAAATTCATAAAGGAGCCAAAAAAGAGCTTTAACGATTTACAAATGTGTTTTCCGAGGCTAAATACGCTCCTATTCCTCAAGGCTCAGTAATACTTGCAAATGTTCGAAGGGAAGCAGATGTCATACAATTGCTTGCAAATAAATCAGATGGGACGGAATTATGCCAATGAAACAGCTTCGACAAACCAAATCAAAAGTTTGGTTTCCAGATCCACAGCACCTCTCCAAGACCCACTCCTCCTGCCATGCATGGAAAGTCCGCTTGCCAGTTCTTATAGCCTGTCTACGTTCCACCATCAAAGAAATGTAGAGATAAAAGCCACACTCCAGTACTTGCTCTTCTGACTATATTTATTGAGCAAATAACAAAATGACTGCATAAAAAATATCTTCACCCAAAAACAAACTTCCTTGATGAGTTTTAACACTGCTGACTTGCTTACAAGGATAGCATCTATCCTTGTAGGACAGTGGCGGAAAAAGGCACGTATTCGCCAAGAGGTCTCTTCAGCTAATATTGTGTGTACTTTGTTACTCTTGAAACAGCCAGTATTTAAAGAAGAAGTCAAGGCATTTTCCCCCTTCTGTAGCAACCTTTATACAAAATAAATGTATTTTTACCTTTTACATACCTCTGTAGATTTTTTCAATTGGCTGTACCATTGGCAACCCAATAAAATGACCTCAGTTACTAGCTAGACATGTGCACACTGAAATATTTTGTTTTGGAATTTTGTTTTCGTTACATTTATTTAGTTATGTCCGAAATTAGTTTTTATGTATTTTGCTTTGTTAAAAAATGCATTCATACGAAAATCCTAATTATTTAAGGTTAAATCTTTCATTTGAAGGCTTATAGTGTCTGTCGGATGTTCTAATAAGATTTGACAAAGCACCTAAACTGTACGACGCCGCAATCGTACATTTCCGGTCAAATGCTCCGCCCACAAGCTATAGTAGAATTCTAATGTTGTTTGACTAGTAATAATTATAATTATTATTACTAGTCAAACAACATTAGAATTCTTCTATAGCCTATGGGCGGAACATTTGACCATAAATGTCCGCTCGCGGGGATCGTATGTTTTTAGCTGCTTTGTCTAATCTTCATGTCTCTATAATTTAGAGTCTTTTCTCTCTATGTCGAATAATCTTGGACTAATAGAGTTAGGTTAGGTACATTCAATTGCAGATTTTACACAGATCACTATTGTCACCGTCATGTCAAATCTTCTATTTATCTATATCGAACTGTCATAACGATACAAAAATATAATGGATCCGAAAATAAATCATTTTTATTATTTTGCATCTTTCTGATTTCAGATTCTGTGCATCTGGTTGAGTTCACAGTATCTTCATGCCAACTAATTGTTTTGCAGAGTAAATCCCACAGTGTCATGTGGCTACATCATATTATTACTTAGAGTCTTTGTAGGCTACCTCTGTCAAGTTACCTCTTTTAAATATGGATCTTTTAAATTTACTTTAAAAGAAGAACAACTCCTAGAAAAATATATTTGAAAGTTTGCTTACTCTTTAAGTTTACTTAATGCTTATTAGATAGATGTAAGTATTTCAAAGTCCTTAATTTGGCCACAGTTCTATTGTTTTCTGATATGTCACAATATAGAAAAACACATACCGTATATGTATTTCTTTTTATCCCTAAAAAGCATTCTTTGAGCTTTAAGTACGTGAGTGTGCCTGTGGTGGGATTTTTAAAGCGGTAATAAATGTCTCCAAGTGTTACACTTACAGATTACTTTGCATTTCTATACTTAACATAAAAAAATATACCCAACACTATGTCTGCTTCATGAATCAAGACATAAAATAGGAGTCATTTCTTCCAACAAAATTGGACAGCCTATAAAGTAATCATTAAAATTGTGTTTATACCGTTGGAAACCAATTCCAATTATTTTTCTATTAGTAATTTCATATCATTAGACAGCTTAGGAAATTCCTTTTATAAAGCTACAATTGTGAACTAAATGGTAAATATGTGGAAAATTCCAAATGACTTTCCAAAGTTGCGCAATCTGCTCAAAGGAAAGGAAAGACCAATGTCAAGAAGTTATAGACAGATTCTAAAACTTGATGGCTCTATCCATTTTTGAAACAACTAGTACCCCAGTAGAAGAATAACGTGTGATAGTAACTCTACCTGCTCCATGTTCCAGCTCCTCCAGCGACACATATATTTAAAAAGATTTATTATACATCCCTTACTGCGATTGTGAAAAAAGTATGATATAGCGCTGCCCCTAAGCTGAATAATAAACAAATTAAAGAATCATAACATGTACAGTGTGTTAGTTCAAATGAGTAATGCCAATAAAAAAGAAACAATAATTGGTAATTGGAATAGATATAGATTGTGAACAAATGCATAAACTACAACGTCCCAAAATAAAGTTACCATATAGTGAGGAGCTGCATATATTTTCCCTTGATGACTGGCAGGGACCATGTATGATCTCTATATCTAATATATCTCTATATCTAATATTATCAAGCTTTGATTCAAATGATCATCTCCAGGCTCTACTTCACATCAAGGGAGATATACATGGTTATTATTGTTTTTATTTGTTTTTATATGCAGCGTGAACTATCTCCCTTTAGGTCCCCGGATCTTGAGGAAAATGTCTGCCAATGCTTTTCTCAATACCCAGCTCATTAGACAGGCGGGCAATAGGAAAATGGCCATGGTAAGCACCAAAAAAATGGGAACCGCATCATTTCCAATTATAACTTGCTATATAATGCTAGGTTAGGCTGGGGCTCCTACTCCCATTTTACAACCCTGAGAAAGAAGGATTGTATTCCTCAGAAATGCATTCCACTTCTGCAGAGAACTATAGGGAATCAGTTCATCACCAAACTGATTTCTTTACTGTTAAAACATTATGTGATTTACAAAAATTGGAAAGTGCAAAATCTGGCGCAGCTCTACATAAAAAAACAATCAGCATCCAGGTTTTTTTTGCTGGTCTACACGCATATACCAACCACAGGGCAAAACGAGCCTTTCCCTTTTACAGGGTTTGTAAAGCCACCAATGGGTTATAGGGATCCTATTCCTGTTACATTCATTCCAACGTATAATTCTCCATAGGGTGATGTGCATAGAAAATCAAAAGGCAGACGTACTGCTGAATCTCAGAAAACCATACTTTAATAAAAAATAAAAACCATGAGCCAAACTCTGTTTTGCCTACTCTCACACTATTAGCACACTAGAGGGTGCTACATATGTATGTAATTATTTTGTTTGCTTTATCATTTATATATTCTATATATGTATTTATATATTTAATGCATTTTTACTTCTAGTGTATTTAAATTGCTCTCCTTTATGATTCTGCCATGTAGTTATCTATCTTTTTGGGTCTCATAAATCGCTATATATTAGAGGTGCGCATCTTCACTGGTCTCACGATTCGATACGATTGCGATTATCTGGTCAACGATTTGATTCGATTCGATTCCACGATGCATCACGATTACCGACGAACTCCCACTTCTGCTTGGGCCGCCTAGGCGGCCCTTCCACCATGCAATCTTCTGGGACACATCACAGGTCCCAAAAGATTGCGTGGCCATTCAGGACAGCGCAGTGAGACATGCTCACCCAGCTGTGAAGCTGCAAGCTGTCACAGCCGAATGCCCACAGTAGTATTGCCAGCGCTGTGGACAGACGGGGGAGAGAATGGAGGTTTTGGGTGGCCACGTTGCTGGATTGTGGGACAGGTGAGTGACTTTTTATTAAAAGAAGATACACTTTTTTTGTAGCTGCTGACTTTTAACCTCCCTGGCAGTATGATTCAGTCTGGAATAAGGTGCTGAAAGCGGTACAATTATTTTGCATGGAAATCTGGCTTTTATTTTGTAGTCCTGTAATTCTTAGGAATAACGCTCTTAAATCTGTTCAAACCAGAGTCTAGCAGACATCCTGGGTATGATAAAGTTTATAATATAATAAAGAATAATAAAAATTATTCAAAAATTCAAATCCTAAAACACTGAAAAAGGGACACTTTTTGGTTGCTATGGACAATCTCCAAATTCCAGACAGAAAAAACAGTATTTATAACATAAAAGTGCGTGCAGGGCATTGCACAGACCACTAGGGACAAAGGGGGTGTGTAATTTTGTAATACAGCACTGTAATCTGTAAGATTACAGTGCTGTGTGTGTTTTGTGTACTTTAACTTTTTTGAATTTGCCGCCGTTCTCCGCTCCCGTGCGCCGTAACGTCGCAGGGAACGGAGCTCGGCGGCATTCGGCACTGTGAATCGAGGGGAGGACGGCTCGATCACACAGCGCGGCGGACATCGCTGGATCCAGGGGACAAGGTAAGTAACTCTCCCTGTGTCCTCCCCTGCATTGAGCGATGCGATCCCGAGTCTGGCTCGGGGTTACCGCTCCTGTAATTAAAATCCCAACCCGAGTCAGACTCGGGATTACCACCAGGGAGGTTAATAAAGAGATTTACTGGAACGTTGAATTGAAAATAACCTCACTCCCTTAACCACTTCAGCCCTGGAAGATTTGGCTGCTGAATGACCAGGCCATTTTTTGCGATTTGGCACTGTTACTTTAACTAACAATTGCGCAGTCGTGCGACGTTGTACCCAAACAAAATTGACGTCCTTTTTGATGTCCTTTTTTTCCCACAAATAGAGCTTTCTTTTGGTGGTATTTGATCATCTCTGTGGTTTTAATTTTTTTGCGCTATAAACAAAAAAAGCAACACTTTTGAAAAAAAACACAATATTTTTTACTTTTTTCTATAACAAATATCCCCATTTTTTTCAAGGAGGACAAAAGGGATCACTGGTGCTCAATTAGGGGAGATGGGGGATGCTGGCGCTTAGTGGGGAGAGATGGGGGGGAATAGTGGGGAGAGATGGGGGTCCTGGTGCTTAGTAAGGGCAGATGGGTGGGTTCCTGGAGCCTAGTGGGGAGAGATAGGAGGCTAAAGTGCTTAGTGAGGGGGGATAGGGGTCCTGGTGCCCAATGGGGCAGTTTGGAGGCACTGCCAGTCAGTGAGGGGGGGGGGGGGGCACTGGCTGCTTGATCCATATGGAATCCTGTAGAATAATCATCCCCCTCTCACTTTTCTTGTCTGTTGATTTTTCTCATTTGAAGGGGATGCCAGTGCAGTGATAGCTCAGACATTTCACAAAAGAAAACTTCCTCTGCTCACTTCTCTGCCAGGCTCTGACTGATGGCATCATCTATTGCAGAGCCATAGCAGAGGAAGCCAGGAAGATCACTGTATGAAGAATGTGATGGACAGGCCGCCTTGTGCACCCATTGGCTGAGTAGGCAGCAGCTCCTCTGCCAATGGGTATCTCAAGTTCCCTCATTAGTCCCTCCCTGTCCTGACATCGCTCAGGAGTCCCAGCCTGCTAGCCTAGTGAACTATGTGGGCGGGCTAGGAGTACGGGACTATAGCAGCAACCCTTATCTACAGTCTCACTGCTGGCCCCTCTGTTGCATGGGCCGGTACGGGAGGGCTGCCTGTACTCCCTTACTGGCCCTGACTGAGCATAGGCACCTCTGATGTAACTGCCCGTGTCTGGCCCGCCTCTCTGCTCTCAAGTCTCACGTCTCTCCTGACTTTGACATTGCGTTGGTAAGGCACTCTTAAAGGGATCAGCACCCAACCCTCCAGGAGGAATATCCGGCAGGATACGAGAACCTTAGTGAGTGGGAATGCCATACTACAAGCATACAGAGGATTCCTGTACTGGATATCAGTTGGAGATATCAAGTTTGCTATGATTATATATGTGCTGTATATGATTTTCTAAGGCGAGGGCACTGAGAGCTTAGTGGTGCACAGGAAGAGGTTCTTTGGAAGCACATCACATTTATTTGAAGAACTGTAATTTTATGCAGAGATAGGTTGCACAGCACTAACTTAAGCCCTGTACACATGGGCCGAATGCCGGGCAACATTGACCGGTAAAAAAAAAAAAAAAAAAACAACCGACATTCGGCCTGTGTATATGGCAGCCAGTTCAACAGCAGCCGACCGACTCCCGATCAGTGCTCTCAGACAATAGCTGAGAGTGCTGATAGGAGTGTTCTGGCAGGGGAGGCCGCCCCCCTGTCAGAGCACAACAGCTCAGTGGGGGAGATCGCTGTGCTTACTTTGGATCATTAGTACAGCGGCTCCAAGAGCAGACAGTTTTTTTTCGGTTCAACTCGTTGGATTAAAAGGAAAAAAACATAGTGTGTACCAGGCTTTACCCTATAATCTTTATGAATTGTGTAAATACAATTTTGTGCATGCAGCAACCTTATAATTATTGTTTGCTTATTTGCCCAATATTGTTTATTAGTTACATTTTGTGAGTTAATAGATTTAGATTGGTAGCGCAGGAGTTAATTACAAACACATTTATTAGGAAGCAGATAGTCATCTATAATGCCCAGAAGCTGTTACTAATGGGCAGGTCTGCTCTACAATCTACATGGGGGAGTATCTCCACTATGGGCCACCATCCAAACACATGTAGCACTAACCCCCGAAGGAGCTGCTAAATTTTTCTTGGCTTACCGATTACCTCCTCCAGCTTGCACTCGTTGTCCTTGTCTAGGGGTTCCCAGGGTTGATGACCCAGTAAATGTAGAGACAGACACTTGAATTCCTTGTTAGGGTTTTTATTTTGCATAAAATGGTTGAACAAACTCAGTCTCTAAGTTGGGAATAGAGGGTTTCAGGGTAGAATTTAGTTCAGGTGCTTGGAACTGCTGGCTTCAATAAAAGTCTCTCTCTATGTACACAATCCAGGAAACAGCCGCTCGCAACTGGACTCTATAATTGTTGGATAAATCCTTAGGTTTGGGTTTAGCAGCCAACAGGTAATTCTAGCATTCAAAGTCTCTCACACAGACTTGGTTGGAAACTTGGTTACAACTGGAAGGGTAGAAGTAGGAACTTTTCTTACTGTACCAGAATCTTTCAGCCGGGCCGGCGATACTGTAAGAATTGTGGATTCAATCAATGTCTATGGCAGCTCAGCTTCCAGGCTCTTACCGAGCAGCCAGCCTTGTGCATGGCTCTCTTACTGAAGAGTCCTCCCCTGATCGCATGTAGAGTTGCTGGGCCTCTCCAAAACCCGAGACGGCACCGGAAAACACCTTAGAATCCTCCTTCCAGTTACTGCGCCTTGAACTAGCCAGTTCCATGAGGCCATGAGGGCCCCTGGGGGCTGGTCAGGAGGACCAGGACCACGGAGTCAGAAACAACTTCTGGGCTGGAACCCCGAACCACGCGACTTTGGCTCCTTAAGTACCCCTTCTCGGATTACGTAGTGAAACAAACGTGCCCACTGATTGGTTCTGATGCGTCCAACCAGACTGCGTTCTATAGCCTCCCACAGATGTGCAACCCCACATATGACCAAGCAGAACTTCTATACAGCCCAGCCAAACTGATGCCAAAGTACAATTTAGAAAAATTTGTCCCAAAACTCATTACAGTTTTGGGCAAAAACTAAATTTAAACATATAGCGCTTACTCGTTAGGAGTACTGGCGCTACGCACTCCCATCGATCATTGAGATGATGTCCTCATTGTCTCACTAAGGAGAAAAACTTCCTAACACTACAAAAATGTTGTTAAGCACCTGGGCGTTTGAAGGGATGGGGAAGGAAGGAAGGAAAAAAAGTAAGAACAGATCTAAGATTTTTTTTTTCACAGTAAAACATTTCACATCAGCAGAATGTACACATACCACCCAGAACCTATCTATCTACACCACCCATTCTCCAGCAGCTTGACAGACTATCTCGGTGAATCCTGAAAAAGAAACACAACAGCAATACAACACATTACACTATTTATTAGAAAAAATAATTCTATCCCAGGGTCAATAGAATTCTCTTCTCTAAGTTCAAAACTTTTTCCTTTTTCCTAAAACGACTAAGTGCTTAAATTAGCTTTTTCCTAAAACAAACAACCACTGTGTTTTGTGCCGACCCACACCATCTAGTGGTCAGAGCCGCTGTAATTACAAGTCCTTTTCTTTAAGATAAGTACTTTGACCCAGATGGTAATCTTGACACGCAGCCCTCTCGCTAGCTGACCTGCCTAAAATACCCACAGTTCTTATACTTTTTTAAGAAGAATGCAATGAAGAGGGAGAAGAACTCTTTTTGCAATCAAAGGCTCAGTCCAAAAGCAGTTCACCAGTAAAACCGGGGATCTGGCAAAACTAAGTCTCTTCTATGTTCATCCACGGTAGTAATAAAGTACACGGAACTGTCTTATCTGGCCTGCAAATGACCACTTTGTCTGCATAAATGTGCCGACCATAGCTCCAGTGTTGCAGACATCCCAGAAAACGTTCATTCATTTCCCGGCAAAATGCCTTCTTGCAAAGTGGCTTTGGAACTTTAAGGTAGTCCCACACATCTTCCGCATACCACTTCTCATGATTTTACTCAATAATGTCCATGATTTCCCGGGCACATAAGGAAATTAAAGCCCATACTCTGTTGTCACCCGCTTGTTCAAAAGTCTCTGAGACCTGGTAAGTCTCGTCATTAACGGGCAGTTCTTTTTATATATATTTGTCTTAGGAAACACTATTCCATCAAGAGTAACAAACACTCACAGTAACCGAGGCTCAAAGTACTCGTCATCTCCCGCATCAGAATTGGAGTCTATGTCCGAGTCTGTTAACTCCTCTGCCGCTAAGTAATTCCTTACCGTGGTGCTCACAGCTCTCCAGTGTTTCTCTGTGGCAACCATTTTCAACTTGTTAGGTCCAGCCGGACTTGGGGGCAGCCTGCCACCTCATCGGAAAGGAGTCCTCTGCTTTACTCCCGTCTGTGGACCAGACAGTACTGTAGTAGCAGTGTCCATGGCCGAGGTCATCTCCACTTCTTCCAGAGTGGACCTCCAGATTTGCGAAGAGGCAAGGTCCTCAGTTAAGGCATCAGCGACAGTGGATGGGGCCGGAACAGTAGGTCTTACAGCCGGAGCATAGACAGCAGCCTCCTCGGTTGCCACGCCCGTGGCCCAGTCCATATACGAGTCCATATGCGAGGCGATTCAGTAGGCTGCTCCACTTTAAAAGCATAGTCCGACAGCGAGCAAACGGCCGAGGACTGGTAATTAGGCCGTCACAGCCTCCCCAAAGTATACCGTGGGCCTCAACATCTCTGGCGGTATAAAGTATGAACCGCCCCTGCGGCAGCAGGTGGATTCCCGTGTCTGTCAATACGGTGCCAGGCATCTGTATGCTGGTAGGATCTCTGACCGATGGCATCCTAGGTCCTGGAACAGATGACACACCAGTAACACGGAACATAATTGCCTGCAAATCCCAGACTACGAGCCCCCACGTGTAGCACTAACCCCCAAAGGGGTTGCTGAATTCTTCTGGGCTTACCGGTTACCTCCTTCAGCTCGCACTCGTTATCCTTGTCTAGGGGTTCCCAGGGTTGAAGACCCAGTAACTGTAGAGACCGACACTTGAATTCCTTGTTAGGGTTTTTATTTTGCATTAAACGATTGAACAAACTCAGTCTCTAAGTTGGGAATAGAGGGTATCAGGGTAGAACCCCGAACCACGTGACTTCGGCCCTTTAAGTACCCCTTCTTGGATTACGTAGTGAGACAAACGCACCCACTGATTGGTTCCGAGATAGAGATTGGTACCCAATGCGTCCAACCAGACTGCGTTCTATAGCCTCCCACAGGTGTACAATCCCACCTATGACCAGGCAGAACTTCTATACAGCCCAGCCAAACTGATGCCAAAGTACAATTTAGCACAATTGGTCCCAAAACTCATTACAGTTTTGGGCAAAAATGTAATTTAAAGCGGTTCTGCACACAATTTTCCTAGTTAAGCTCACTTGTTGTTTCCAAATCTAGCCCAGAGTGCTCAATGGACATTTTTTTTTTTTGAGCGTACCTTTAGATCGGTGGCCTTGTGTATATTCCCTTTGTTATGTGGCTGCGGCTGTGGGCGGGGATTTTGCGGGGATCCGCATCATTTCCTGTCTCTGCCGCACTGTCTCCTGGGATCTCGTGTTATTCATCCAAGGAGTCAGTGTGGAGAGCTGCCATGAAATCTCACGGGATTTCAACTGACGTGATGCTTCACATCACAACGGGGCGGAAACTTCCTAAGACGCCACCGGTTGTGATGGCAACAAAGAGGTTTACATATCGCTCGGCGCAGTTACCACTAAGCATGCGTGGGAACAAGCAAGGAATGCTGGTACATCTACTGTAAGGGAACAAGGAAGTGATTGCTTGTGGGCTTCAAATGCCCACAAGCAAAATGAAAACTGATGTGCATTATTTTTATAAATGACGATTTGACAGAAAAACGGACCTAGATACCGGAAAGGAACACTAAAAGTGAGTCTGACTTTAGAAAGATAGTAATTTTAAACTGTACAAAAAAAAAAAAAATTGTGCGTGCAGATCCGCTTTAAATATATAGTGCGTACTTGTTAGGAGTACCGCAGCTACACATATATCATTTGCACTAGCCCAGGGTTTCCTGCTAGTAGGCAAAGTTCTATTTTGAGACATCCTGATCCCCAGTTTACATAGCATGTATTATTTATTTTTCTAAATACTTTAGCTAGTCTATTTGTTTGAATACGTAGGGTAACTTAGCTTTTAGGAAATGAGTTTTGTTTAAAGGTCATGCAACCTGAGAATTTCTTTGTTTAAAAAACACCCAGTTTTGTTTCCCAATGCCATTCAGTGTTAATTTGACTTGCCAGCTAATTACCGGAAATAATTGTTTATGGTATTTGGGTGACGTTATCATTTCACAATGCGCATCTCTTTTGACTCATGTCTTAGACAATGTATTTGGGAACATTATTGAAATTCGATAAAACAAAATTTGGCTGACATTTACCAAGCAAAGCGTCTCATGGGAAATCACATTTAAATATTTTCTCCATGAAAAGTATTCTGCACAAAAGTGCTTTTATATAAGAACAATGCTTGAAGAGTGAAAACTGGGTTGTAATTCCCAGAAAGCTATTGACTCATTGCCATTTCACAGAAATACATTTACTGAAGATAACGATTTGTCTGTTGGTGTGTTGATATGTAGTTAGATCACATAATATGTCATTCTGCTGCCTTAAATTAGAACTAAACCCTTAAATTAAACTTTTTGCAGTCCATGCCCCCCAGTAGTTGCACCGCTGGTCTATTTTACAACTAAATCCTTATGTAAAAATTACATTTTATTAACTGAAAAGTTACCTCACTCCACCTGAAGCTTCATGTTCACCTGCACTCCTGACGCAGGTGCACAATTACTTATTATGTGACAGTGGCAAAAGAACTACCTTTCTTTTGCTAGTAACTGTGCTTATCCCAGGAAGAAAAAAGCAGATAGGAGGCGATCTCTCGTCCCCCCCTTTTCCCTGCAGCCTGCCAGGTTGCATGCTTGGATAAGGGTCTGGTATGGATTTCAGGGTGTCCCACACCATTTTTAAAATTTTGGTGGGTGTGTGGTTTTGGGAGGCCCCCATGGCATTTTATTAATTTTGGTTAACCCTTACTATTCCTACCAGACCCAAAGAGTCTGGTAATGAATTGGGGGACCCCCCTCCCTGATTTTTATCTAAATTGCCGGGATCTGACAATACAGCCTAGAGCAGTTTTAAATGACATTGTTGTAAACATCGGAACGATGCACTACTTTACAGGCAGACTAAGGAGACCCCCAGGCATGATTTAAAGTAATATTTATTTTTTATTACTTCACTTCAAGCATTATTACAACCGCTGCTCCTGAAAAAACTTCAGTTTTTAAAACTTTTTTGCATTGATACATGTCCCCTGGGGCAGGACCCGTGTCCCCATACACTTTTTATAGCAAAACCTTGCATATAAGCCTGTAAAATTAGCACTTTTGATTTTTCACGTTTGTGTCCCATAGACTTTAACGGTGTTTGCACAAATTATTTGCTTATTCGCATATTCTGCTGCAAACTGAACTGGGGGGTGTTCAGCTCATCCCCAGTAGTCAATGGGTGTCTACCTGTGCCAGTGGTGGGGCCAAGAACTTTGCAATGTTTAACTCCTTCAGCTTTTAGCGCTGTCGCACTTTGAATGACAATTGCATGGTCATGCAACTCTGTACCCATATCAAATTTTTATAATTTTGTTCACACAAATAGAGCTTTCTATATTATTTAATCTGTAGTAAACTTATAGAGTTCACACACTATGAGATATACACCCCTCACATTTTTGTCAATATTTCATTATATCTTTTCATGTGACAACACTGAAGAAATGACACTACAATGTAATGCTACAATGTAAAGTAGTGAGTGTACAGCTTGTATAACAGTGTAAATTTGCTGTCCCCTCAAAATAACTCAATACACAGCCATTAATGTCTAAACCGCTGGCAACAAAAGTGAGTAAACCCCTAAGTGAAAATGTCCAAATTGGGCCCTAAGTATCAATATTTTGTGTGGCCACCATTATTTTCGAGCACTGCCTTAAACCTCCTGGGCATGGAGTTCACCAGAGCTTCACAGGTTTGAATTCTGTGTTCCACAGGCCCCCTATCCAAAGCAAATCACATCACAGCTTCCTTCTGGGACAAAAGCCATGCAGACCATGATTTGATACAGTGTGTGGCATATAGTCTAAGCACTGACAGGCTGACCCCCCACACCTTCAACCTCTGCAGCAATGCTGGCAGCACTCATATGTCTTTTTCCCAAAGACAACCTCCAGATATGATGCTGAGCACATGCATTCAACTTCTTTGGTCGACCATGGCGAGGCCTGTTGACACGTACCTTGGCTGACATGCAAAGGGAGACCTCTCTTACAGCCCTGGCTCCAGAGTCACTGGAGTTGAGACAGTGACCGTAGGAGCACAGTGAGGTATGAATGCCTGCAGGGTTCTCTTGGCTGGAGATGATGGCAGCTGAACAAGAGCTTAGGTGCTGTGGATGCAGGGTACAGGATGCAGGTGCACTTGCGGATGCAGGAGTGCTGAGGGCAGCAATTGCATATGCGCAAAGATGCAGGACAGCAGGCAGGAGAAAGGTCAAACAAGCCAGGTCATAACACAGCAGATCAGTCAGCAGAGACGGCAGGCAAGGGATGTTCAGAGTTCAGCCCGGGTTGGTAACAGAGGATCAGGCAGACAAGTAAACAGAGCAGGGTTAAGGAAGCCAATGGTCAGAACTGGAGACAACAGTGAGGTCAGGAAGCTGGGTCGATATTAGATCAGATGCAGGCTCAGGATCGGGTCACAGGGTAAAGCTGCAGAATAAACAGCAAAGAACTGGTGCATCTGAAGCCCCTTTTAAAGGCCACTGGGTGCCAAGGAATAGTTAATGTGCACCCGTGTGCGTGCATGCACATTGGCGCATATCTGTTCACCGATGGATGCCTATTGCGCCTCTGTGACCCTGTGTGCCTTAGACTAGCTGCAGAACTAGGAGCAGTGTGTTCATGACACCTGTTCTGAGTGGAACCTGTCCTGTTAAACCACTGTATGGTCTTGGCCACCATGCTGCAGCTCAGTTTCAGGGTCTTGGCAATATTCTTATAGCCTAGGCTATCTTTATGTAGAACAACAATTCTTTTTTTCAGATCCTCAGAGAGTTCTTTGCCATGAGGTGCCATGTTGAACTTCCAGTGACCAGTATGAGAATGAGAGCGATAACACCAGATTTAACACACCTGCTCACCATTCACACCTTAGACCTTGTAAGACTAACAAGTCACATGACACCGGGGAGGGAAAATGGCTAAGTGGGCCAAATTTGGACATTTTCACTTAGGGGTGTACTAACTTTTGTTGGCAGCGGTTTAGATATTAATGGCTGTGTGTTGAGTTATTTTGAGGGCACCGCAAATTTACACTGTTGTACAAGCTGTATACTCACTACTTTACATTGTAGTAAAGTGTCATTTCTTCAGTGTTGTCACATGAAAAGATATAATATAATATATACAAAAATGTGAGCTGTTTACTCACTTTTGTGAGATAATTTTTGTTGATTCTGTTGCTCCAGAAAGAGTCCCTTCATAGTGCAGTTTAAGCAGCATAGTCTGCAGCTAGCACACATTTCCCATGTAAAGGAGTATCTCCTTTTCAAATGTTTTTATTGAGATTTTTAGCAGAGTTAGTTACAACAAGGGTTACAAAACAAAAAAAATAATATATAGTAATAAAAGTAACATAACACAGTATAATGTAGTGACAGGGTTTTCTCAGCACAATATAGCATATAAACAAATAATCCACAATAAAGAATAAAGTAGTATTCCCAAGTATCTAATATTCATAGTCATAAAGGGACTCGAACAAGAGTAAGTCTCTTAGAATTTGTATAATAAAGTCCGTAATATAATTATTGTAAGATTTAAAAATAGTGATATGGATAATGGCCACTTCTGGACCCCAAGACACCCCTCACAGGGATCTATCTGTGTCTTGGAGTACCTAGTCCAACATCCTAAAGGAAATTCAAACACAGTAGTTATCTTTTATGAAGGAAAATAAAGATCTATTCTTAGGCTGCGTACACACGTGGCGGACTGTCTGGCCAACTAAGTCCGTCAGACAATCCGACAGACAGTCCGTCATACTTTCGAATGAACGGACTTGCCCACACACGGCACTTTTTGAGCGGACTAATACGGCGGACTAAGTCCGCCATACAATCCGCCCTACTTTTGAAATGAACGGACTCGCCCACACACGCGGAGGAAAGTCCGCTCATTTCGAGCGCGTCTCCAGGTAGGCGGGGCCCGCGAAGCAGACATCGCTGACCCCGCCGCCTGGAATGGACTTAAAGGGGAACCCAACGCCGAAAAAAATCGGCGTGGGGGTCCCCCCAAGTCCACAACAGACCCTTGTCCGAGCACGCTACCCGGCCGGCCAGTAAAGGGGGGCGAGCGAGCGCCCCCCCTCCTGAGCCGTACCAGGCCGCGTGCCCTCAACATGGGGGGTGCCTTGGGGAAGGGGGGGCCGCGCGGCCCCCCCACCCCAAAGCACCTTGTCCCCATGTTGATGAGGACAAGGGCCTCTTCCCGACAACCCTGGCCGTTGGTTGTCGGGGTCTGCGGGCGGGGGGCTTATCGGAATCCGGGAGCCCCCTTTATTAAGGGGGCCCCCGGATACTGGCCCCCCACCCTATGTGAATGAGTATGGGGTACAATGTACCCCTACCCATTCACCTGTAAAATAAAAGTACCAAAAAAAAACACAACACACGAGATAAAATATTTTATTGCACAGCTCCGGGGGTCTTCCGTCTTCGGGGGTCTTCTCGCCGGACTCCTCCGCTATCTTCTTGTAGCTCTTTTGCTAGCGGAGGAGTCCGGCTTTCTTCCCCGCCGCCGGCCTCTTCTCCCGACTTCGGGGGTCTTGTCCCCCTCTTCGGTTCTTCTGCCGGGCCACCGCGCCTTCTTATAGCTCTTTTACAGGCAGTGGCCCGGTCTTCTGTCGCCGCCGTCGCCGCTGACTTCCGTTCTACTTCTTCTTCTTCTTCTCCAGGAGATGTTGCCTCGACGATCTCTCCGGCCGGAATGCCAGAGCCACGCTGCGCGGCCACTTATATAGTGACAATGGGGTGGTGTCACATGGTATATGTCACATGGGCTCGTCACATGGGTTGATGTCACATGGGGACTATGCCATCGTAAGGGGGCGGGGTCACCATGTGACACCAACCCATGTGACATAAAGCCATGTGACACTGCCCCATTGTCACTATATAAGTGGCGCGCAGCGCGGCTCTGGCATTCCGGCCGGAGAGATCGTCGAGGCAACATCTCCTGGAGAAGAAGAAGAAGAAGAACGGAAGGCGGCGGCGACGGCGGCGACAGAAGACCAGGCCACCGCCTGTAAAAGAGATATAAGAAGGCGCGGTGGCCCGGCAGAAGAACCGAAGAGGGGGACAAGACCCCCGAAGTCGGGAGAAGAGGCCGGCGGCGGGGAAGAAAGCCGGACTCCTCCGCTAGCAAAAGAGCTACAAGAAGATAGCGGAGGAGTCCGGCGAGAAGACCCCCGAAGACGGAAGATCCCCGGAGCTGTGCAATAAAATATTTTATCTCGTGTGTTGTGTTTTTTTTTGGTACTTTTATTTTACAGGTGAATGGGTAGGGGTACATTGTACCCCATACTCATTCACATAGGGTGGGGGGCTGGTATCCGGGGGCCCCCTTATTAAAGGGGGCTCCCGGATTCCGATAAGCCCCCCGCCCGCAGACCCCGACAACCAACGGCCAGGGTTGTCGGGAAGAGGCCCTTGTCCTCATCAACATGGGGACAAGGTGCTTTGGGGTGTGGGGGCCGCGCGGCCCCCCCTTCCCCAAGGCACCCCCCATGTTGAGGGCACGCGGCCTGGTACGGCTCAGGAGGGGGGCGCTCGCTCGCCCCCCTTTCCTGGCCGGCCGGGTAGCGTGCTCGGACAAGGGTCTGTTGTGGACTTGGGGGGATTTTTTTCGGTGTTGGGGTTCCCCTTTAAGTCCATACCAGGCGGCCTACCTGGATACCCGCTCGAAATGAGCGGACTTTTCTCCAGGCGGGAAAAGTCCGCTCATTTCAAAAGTAGGGCGGACTGGCACACACACGGGCGGACTGTCCGCTGAAATGCGAGTCCGACGGACAGTCTTTCCAACATTCCGAAAGACTTAGTCCGCCAGACTGTCCGCTGAAAAAGTCCGCTGAAGCCCACACACGAGCGGACTGTCCGCTGAAATGTGTTTCGGCGGACTAAGTTGGGCAGACAGTCCGCCCGTGTGTACGCGGCCTTACTCCGCAGCTCAATTCAGATAAACAAACATGTGATATATTTGTCACTTTGTTATGAAATTATTTTTAAAGCCATCCAAAAAAAATTATTAAAACGCACAGGAGTTCTTTCTTCTATATGATTAAAGAATCAGCATTATCTAAATTGTGGAAGTATAATTTTTGTACCATGTACTCCAAGGTTCCCATAGTTGTTGTTCCTTAGGGATTTGTCATTAGGAAATAACAATTCGTAGGAGTGGTGGAGTTGGGTTAATTCTATAACTTCTGTCATAGTAGGAAGAGAGTAAGTTTTCAATTTTCTAGTTATGGATAGTCTCGCAGCTAAAAGTATATGTGTTACTACTTTACGATATTGTTTGGGAATCGTATGTAAATTCATATTCAGAATGGCTAGTTCTGGTGAAAGTTGAAGGACAATACCTGTTACGGAAGTGAGTAAATGGGAGATTGCCTGCCAGTAGTTATGTAAGCTTGGGCAGTCCCACATAATATGAAATAGGGTCCCCAATTGGGTACAATTTCTCCAGCAATTAGGTGACGAGTTCCCCTTGAATTTTGCTAGGATATGTGGAGTCAGGTATTGTCTTTGAACAATTTTTTGTGCCAGTTCCAATAGTGTAACACATGCAGTGGCCCTATATATGCTTCGTAGGGAAGCCATCCATTGTTTAATTGAAAAGTCTTGCCCCAAATCTTGTTCCCATTTAAGGAAGGAAGGTAGTTTGCTGGGTATGTTTTTTTCCCCTAGAATTGGGTATATTGTAGCTACTCCTTTCTGTGAGGTGGCATGGTTATTGAGGAAAGACCATATTTTAACCGGGATTGAAGCTCTGAGTTGTGGATTGTGTAGCAGACACTTTTCTATTTGAATATATGTAGATCGCTCAGAATTCGGAAGCTGTAATTCATTACGTAACTGAGAAAAAGACTTTAATGAGCCCTGTTGGAAGAAGGAACCAAGTTTGATATCCTGACCCAAATTCCAGTCGTGTATTTGTACGCCAAGAATTAATGTTGGTATAATTGTTAGAGGAGGGTTTAACACCGTGATTGGAGTTTTATCCCATTTGTATGTGATGATTCTCTGCCAAGAGTGTAGCGTCGCTTTCACTGTTGGTGGGTATTGAGCTGTAATTGTGGACTTAATTTTCCTACTAAGTAACCAGAATTGCATATTAGGCTGTTGTGTGATGTCTTTCTCAATTTGTCCCCATAAAGTTTTAGGAGTAGGCAAGAACCATTCTTGCAATTGGGTCAAAAGATTTGCGTCATAATAATCCTGTAGATCAGGTACGGTCGCACCACCTATATGTCTATGTTTAATTAGTATATGGTATGCGCAATGGGATTTTTTGCCATTCCATAGATATTTTCCCAAACTGCTTTGTAAGGATTTAAAGTAGTATTTAGGGATACATATTGGAAGGGACCTGAGTTGATATAATAATTTTGGTAAGGTCATCATTTTGAAAGCTGCCAGGCGACCAGCCCATGTAAAATCGAATTTATTAAGTGTTGTCAGATCTGTTTCTTAAATGGTAAAAAGTTTGTTTTAAATAACTGTTTTGTTTTGTTAGTGAGAGTGATTCCTAAGTAAGGAATCCCCTCGTCTTTCCAGTGGTAGGGGTATTTATTAGACAATAACTGCCTGGTTGTGTTATCTAATCCTAGGTCTAAAATATTGGACTTAGTTTCATTGATTTTATAATATGATGCTGCTCCAAATGCCGTTAGTATATTTTGGAGATTCGGGAGAGATGAAATAGGATCAGACACTATAAGCACTATGTCATCTATTTGCCCAATTTTTATACCAGATAGTTTTGTGTCAGATTGTATACGTTCTGCTAGAGGTTCGATGGCTAAATTAAATATTAAAGGAGATAAGGGGCAACCTTGTCGTGTTCCATTCGAGATGCCAAAGGGCCTAGACATCATATCATTTGTGTATACTCTCACTGAGGGGCCCTTATACAGTGCAAAAATTGCCGATAAAATATTTCCATTAAAGCCGAATTTTAAAAGCACTGACTGTAAATAGCCCCAATGGACCCTATCAAACGCCTTCTCTGCATCCAAAGAAAGGAGCAGAGAAGGCGTTTGATGTCTCTCAGTGAAGTGTATAATATCAATCAGACGTCTTGTTGCATCTGAAGATTGTTGACCTTTAGTAAAGCCAGATTGATCTTTGTGAATGAGGTCTGGTATGTAGTTCATCAGTCGATTCGCTATGGCTTTGGCATATATTTTGATGTCAATGTTCAATAATGAAATTGGTCTGAAATTTTGGGGAGCATTGGGATCTTTGCCTGGTTTCGGCAGTGTTATGATCAAGGCCTCAAGCATCTCAGCCGGAAATTCTGATTTGGATGCCGCTTTGTTAAAAAGTGAGCATAAGTGGGGAGCCAGTATATCTCGAAGTAATTTATAGTATTCTCCTATCATTCCGTCTGGGCCCGGAGATTTATTGTTTGGCAGGGAGTCTATAGTTCTAGCAATTTCTTCCACTGAAAATGGGACATTAAGATCAGAGATTTGATCAGTAGTTAATGATGGGAGACTAATAGTATCTAAGAAATCACTTATTATCTTTGGGGTAGGTGTGGGAGTTTAAAAATCATCTTTAAGATTTTAAAGGGAGCTATAATAACAGCTAAATGCATTCGCTATGTCTTGGGGGTCTTGCAATTTTTCTCTAGTAATAGGGTGGTATAGATATGGAATCTTTGATTTGGAATATCTGCCTTTGATCCGAAGTGCCATGTTTTTTCCTGCTTTGTTGCTAGTATGGTAATATTTAGCTTTAAGTTTTCTAGTATGTTTTTCAAATGTATCCAATAAAGTCGTTCTGAGTTCCTGTCATAATATTTGTAGTTTAGTTTTCAGTTGTTGTGATGGGGGAGATTGGTTTTGGGAATCTAATGTTTAAATGTCAGCAGTAAGTTTCTCAATGAGTTTTGTTTTATTTTTCCTGAATTGAGCATTCAGTTGCATTAGGATTCCCCTACTAAATGCTTTATGAGCACCCCATAGGGTGGTGGAGTCTGACACCGATCCCACATTATATTTAAAGAATTCAGTTATCTGGTTTTGTATAACTGTAGCATAGGTAGGCATTTTGATAAGATATGCATTTGTTCTCCATAGAAAATGGGTCTTTGAGAGTGTTTAGGTAGAATAGTCATACTAATTGGGGCATGATCAGTCCAAGTGATGGGTGCAATGTCAGACTCCCTCACCCGCTGCAATAACCACTTATCCGTAAAAATATAATCGATACGAGTATAGGTATTATGTACCAGGGAATGATATGTGTATTCACGATCTCCAGGATGATGGCATCTCCATACATCATAGAGATCGCTTTTATTCAAAAAAAATTTAAGTGCACAGTTGGTTCTGGTTTTGGGATTAGAAGTGTCTAGTTCTTGTTCATGTATT
Source organism: Lithobates pipiens (assembly GCF_037356315.1). Taxonomy (NCBI): domain Eukaryota; kingdom Metazoa; phylum Chordata; class Amphibia; order Anura; family Ranidae; genus Lithobates; species Lithobates pipiens. The sequence goes on from NW_027507764.1 coordinate 466,931,852, forward strand.
GTGTTGAAGTCTCCACAAATTATTAAGGCACCTTTTCGGCATTTACCTATTTTTCTCATCAGGCCATTCAGAAAATGGGATTGCCTTTTATTAGGCGCATACACATTTACCAATGTAGTAAGTGTATTATCAATGGTACATATTAATATGAGGTATCGTCCATTGGTATCTACAATAGATTCATGCAATTGAAAATTAACTGAATGATGTATGGCAATAAGTACTCCTCTTTTTTTCTGTTGGCCTGATGCTGTAAATATGTGAGGAAAGTTCTTATGGGTGCAAGTGGGAATAGCACCTGTTTTGAAATGGGTTTCTTGTATACACAATATTTGACATTGCTGGGTGTTAGCCATTTGCCACATCGACGCTCTTTTTGCTGGATGGTTAAGACCATTAGTATTTAAAGATATTAACTTTATACTCATAAAAGGATATTAATAAGATGGAAAAAGTAAGTACATACTAGCCTGATAATAGCTTTAAATTCTACTTCCATGTGAACAATCTGTAGTCTGAAATGACTATGAATGTCCAAAAATTTTGTGACTGAAAAGTTTTGATTCAAATTTTGTAGGTTCACAACATACCTGTCCCTTTGAATGCTATGAGTTGTGTATAGGATACTGTGAAGAAAAAAATAAAAGTAAAAGCACAAACAAAAATATAACCAAACATTAAACTTAACTTGCAGTGGTAAACATTTAAATGTATACTGCAACATTAGAATGGGGAATTAGTTCAAAGGTCAGCTGTTCCAAAGATTTAGTATCGCACGGCACGGCGGGCAAGCTGATAGATCGGTTTCCTGTAGATAGAATTGTATTTTGACCGGATCTAGTCAATGAAAGCAAATTCCATTGTGGCGTAAGTTTCTCCGGATTCTTCTTAGCTCCGATAGGTGGAGTTGGTTCGGGGATAATACCCCATGCGTGAAGTAACTTAATGCCTTGTTCCACAGAAGTGATTGTATGGTAGGTGTCGTTCTTCTGTATCAGTAGTTTAGATGGTTGTTTCCAACGGTATTAAATTTTATGATTACGCAGAGCTTTTGTAATCGTGGAAAGTTGTCTTCTCATATCTAGAGTATGTTTAGACAAGTCAGCATAAATCTGGATTGTATTATATGGTTGTGGAAGTTGTCCTAGATGTCGCACTTTATATAGGATTTGTTCTTTAACATGGTAGAATTGTACTCTAAGTAGTACATCACGTGGTATCTGTGGAGGGAGAAATGACGGTTTCGGAATCCGATGGATACGATCAATTGTGAGCTCTAAGGCTGGTATAGCTGGCAGCAAGTTGGAGAATAAGTCAGTGGCATATTTTTTAAGATCAGACTGCTGTATATTTTCAGGGATACCCCTGATTTTGAGATTGTTCTTCCTTGAGCGGTCTTCTAAATCTGCGATTTTAAATTTAAGCCACTCTTTTTCAGCTTTATTTTCTTCATGAGCATCTATTAAATCATTAATAGTATTGGTCATGTCTCCCATAGAGTTCTCCATAGTGTGTACTCTTTCACCTAAGGAGTTCACTGCTTTGGAGAATTGATTTGTGAGTTGCAAAATATCCATATGAAGCGAAGTATGTAAAGTTAATAGCATTTCTTTTAATTGGGTGTCCAGAATAGGCTGGTTATTAGTGGGGAATGCGGCTATAGGTGAAGCTATAGGAGTTATGACTGTGTTATCTTGACTAATATGAGGTATTTTATAGCTTACCTCCTGGCCTGTGAAATCCAGTTTGATACGAGTTTTAGCCAGGCTGCGACATGTAGGGCTGAGGTAATCTTCCTCATGAGGAGATTCCAGATGTGTTTTGTGAGGTGATTCTTCTAGAGCAGCATCAGGCCTGTCAGTGTATTGCGCTCTCCCTGAGGAGGCTGTTGCTGGTACAGCAGCTGTGAGAGGATCTGTGCCATCTTTTTTTCTCCCTCCCGCTGACTGAGAGGAGAATGTCGTTAGTTTTTTAATTTTCCGTTCGTCTTTCCGCTTTTTTGACATCACCTTCGGATTCAGGAACTCTTCCGTCGTCTGTTCGTATCTTTTTTACCGATATTCGCTGTGAATTGTCGCTAATATGCCCGTTCGTGTCACGGAGCTCTCTCACAGAGCTTCCATTCAGCTCATGCGCTGGCCACACCCCCCTAAAGGAGTATCTCCAATGGTTAAGAGAAGTGGGATTTATCTTTCCTTTATATGAATAGTGTAGGACTCAATGAAAATGGGGTACTTTGGTGCAGTGGTGGGCTTAAGAATGGTATGGCCATATTATGTGACTAAATTCCCATATTTACTCATTAATATTAGGTGCTTTTAAGCACCCTTGTAAGATTTAAGAGTTACTGCATTTTTTTATGTGTACTCTAATCTCGATGGTTATATATATGTAGCGCCGACTCCTGAAGAGCACGCGCTATGCTTTTTGAAAGTTAAGGTTACACCTGAACTGCAGTTTGGTTTGGGTAAAATTGTTCAGCATCAGTTTGACTGGACTATAGGATGTTCAGCCTGGCCACAAGGGACACTATCTCTTCTGACAGTCATGGAACTACAGTCTGGTTGGGTGCTTTAAGTTTACTCTCTCTCGGAGCCCGCCCAGTGGGAGTGTCTCTCTTGCTGTGCTTTCTGGGAGAGGGTACTTAAGAAGCGGATGTCACGTGGTTTGGGGTTCCGGTCCAGAAGGATGTTCTGACTCCATGGTCCTGGTCCTCCTGACCAGCCCCCAGGAAGGCTATGGCCTGGGGTGTGGATCCACCCGACTTGTTGTCTCAGGGCTGACTAGCCCAAGGCAAGGAAACCAAAGCAGGATTCCGAGGTGGTCCTGTGCCGTCTCTGGTAGTTGGAGATGCCCGGTAACTTTATAGCTATCCAGGGGAGGACTCTTCAGAAGAAGGCCACGTACGGGTTGGTTTCTTAGCAAGAGTCTGGAGTAGCTGAAGTACCGAAGTGAATCCAGTCTCGTGGGTATTGCCAAGCTGGCTGAAAGATCCAGGTATCACACGAGTGTTCCACAAGTGTTAGTTTCCTGCATGTTCTACAACACCGTCTGTGGCAGAGACATATTCCAGTATGTTCTACAACAACATCTGTGGCAGAGACTTGTTCCTGAGTAAAGCTTGTTGGCTGCTAGGCCTTGTGAGAGAGGGACTATCCAACTTGAGTGAGCATCCAGCCTGGGAGGAGCCCTTGCCGAAAAGCCAGCGAATTTACGCAGCCCAAGGAACCAGTGAGAGGAGTTTTGCCTGTTTCGTTTAGTTTCCCTGCACAAGGCAAGCGGTTGCTTTGTTTAGCCATCAATTAGGCCTTCCACAACGGTGATACCTGTTGTTGCTGACACCCCTGAGAGAGATGCTGCTACTTCTACCACTGCTACTGCTGGAGAGACCACTTTGGAGCAGATGGACACTGCTTCTACTACCATTACTGAAGTCACTATGCCTTCTTTGGAAAAAATGGGGTGTGCGAAATCTTCCCGGAGTCGCAACGGAAGACCGCTACCGAGTCCAGCTGGACCCAATCTGTGGAAGAAGGTTGCTTCAAGGAAAAGTCAGACTGTGAGTAAAACTTTGTGTAATTATTTACCGGCAGTGGAGTACCGGGACTCAGAGTTAGTCTTTGTCAGATACTGGGGACGATGAAATTTTTTAAACACTGTCCCAGGAGTTGTTATGGGCCAAAGGGGATGATGTAGCCACCACTTGTACAGATGTTTCGGGCTGGTTATCCCTTACTTCAGGGGGTGAAACACAGAGTGCGGAAAACCCCATCACGGTAAATGTGACTCTCCCTAAACCCGTGAATTTGCCCACACTTCAAAAGGAGTCTGTCACGCTGGTGCAAAGGTCCCCAAACTCCTACATACCTCCCGGGAAGGGAAGTGCCCACGCACTGCCAATGTTTGCGAGGTCGCAGCGGCTCCTTAATAAAAGGGTAGCAAACGAATACGGCTGGAATTCCATTATGCCCCGAGGGACATTATGGATGTCATTGAGAAGAACTGCGAGGCATGGTACGAGGACGATGTCTGGAATTACTTAAAGGTATCAAAGCCACTTCGAAAGAAGGCCTTTTCACAGGCGCTGTATGAACAGTTTGTCGGATGTTTGCAGCATTGGAGTTACGGTTGGCACATTTATGGGGACAAAGTTGTTATTTGCCAACCGGACAGAGATAGTGCCGTTTATTTCATCACCGTGGATGCACAGGGGAAAGACCTAACATTGCCAGATCCACGTTTCTATTGGTAGGAGGAAAAGCTACCGGAACTGTGTTTCTTGAACTTGAGGAGAGTTTTACCTCCTGTACCTAACTTTCCTGAACAAAGAAATAGAAAAAATGTTTTTTCAGGAACTATGGGGTAGTTAAACAGGGCCAGCTAAACAGAATACCGTGTCAAGATCTCCTTATTGGGCACAGAACCTGTTCAGGGAAAGACTGCACCTTAGTGACTCTTACCACTAGGTGGCATGAGTCAGTGCAAATAGCACTGTTTTACTTGAAAAAAACAAATGTTTTAAAGTTTAGGGGAGAGGGTTCCATTGAGATTGGGATGGAACCCTGCCTTTTAATATGTTTGTGTGCAACTTGTTGTTTCTGTGTTTTTTTTTCTCTTTTAGGATTCACCAGTGAACATCTATCAAGCTGTCGGAGAGTGGGTGGTTTAGGTAGACAGGTTTTGGGTTGTATTCTAGGTGTATGATAATTCTGTGTCACTAAACTATGTTCTTATAATATTTAAAGTTTTATTGTTCTTTCCCTTTCCCCATCCTTACCCCAAAGTTCAGGTACTCTATTTTTGATAGAGCTAGTTTTTGTGTTTCTGGGTTTTTTTCTGTCCTTCCCAGACGATGAGGACATTGTCTAAATTGCCAGGGGAAATGTGTAGCACCAGCTCCTGAAGGTTACACCTGAACTGCAGTTTGGTTTGAGTACAATTGTTCTAAATTTGGACGTCAGCATCAGTCTGACTGGACTATAACGTCACAGGGAACGGAGATCGGCGGCATTCGGGCACTGTGTGAATCGAGCAGAGGAAAGCTCGATCACACAGAGCGGAGGACATCGCTGGATCCAGGGGACAAGGTAAGTAACTTCTCCCTTTATCCAGTGATGCGATCCCAAGTCTGGCTTGGGATTACCGCCAGGGAGGTTAATCATATTACACTATTATGCCTCTGCATACTTATCCCAATGACTCGGTGGTCTGCTCAGATGTCTCCTAAGCATTTGAGTTATGAGTTCAAATTCCAGCCAACCTACTACCCACCAACTGTGTTTATTTTACCAGTTCACAAGTGAATTAAAATAAACAAACAAAAATATGTAAACTGCCCTTTAACTAGTGTGTGATGTTTGGAATTCAACACCATAATATTATTGAATACTTACATATCATTGCATGCATTTGGAGAGTTAAAATAATAGAATCAACCAAACTAAAGGTCATTGGCTAATTGGCCTTGGCCTATTTTCAGCATATTCTGCAGCTAATTGGCAATGCAATCTTTTAGTATGCCTCTGTGTGATTTGAACCCATGAGTCCTTCAAGGCCTGAGTTTTTCAAGGTAGAATCGCTGACCACTAGCCTATTGGGCTGAGAACAACCATACATAGAAAATACTTTTACTAGTGTTTCATGTTGTAAATTCTATACAATAATGTTTAGTAAATGAGCCATTCATATTAGGGAAACAATCATGCTAATGTGGCATTGGCTATTATAAAAACATTTTTGAAAAAAATGGCATTGGTCCCTCACCCCCCAGTCCATACAAGGCACTTAGAGTCTGGTATAGATTTTAAGGGGAACTCAACGTCAAAATGAATTAAAAAAAATTGGCGTAGGGTATTTCCCCAAAATCCATACCAGGCCCTTTGGGTCTGGCATATATTTTAAGGGGAACCCCACACCAAAATTCAATTATTCTATTGAATTATTCAATTCAATTACTAGACCCTTATCCGAGCATGCAACCTGGAGGTCAGGATTCGGGACGGGGACGAGAACCCCCCCTCCTCCTGAACCATACCAGACCACATGCCCTCAAGATGGGGAGGGTGCTTGGGGACAAGGGCCTCTTCCCAACAACCCTGGTCAGTGGTTTTCGGGATCTGCGGGTGGGGGCTTATCGGAATCCTCCCACGTGAATAGATATCAGGTACATCGTACCTTACCCATTCCCCCAAAAACTGGCCAAAAATACAAACCACAAGACACAGTTTTCAACAAATCCTTTATAAAAAAGTAAAAATAATAAAAAGTGCCCTGCGATGTCCATCCATCATCAATCATGGTGCCCAACGGACCTGAAAATGTGAAAAAAGTCAGAATGTTCTACTTCGATGGGAAGGCTCCCACCGCATGCACTCTGTGCAATTTGACAGTTTTTCTATAGGCAAGGGCGGTGCCACTCGGGTACATAACCTGGTGGCCCTGTCCCCTCTGATCTCATGTGATGTCAGGGGGGTCATCCGGTTACATTCCCACCCCCCAAAAAAAACACCCCTGCTCCAAAGCTGAATTTCAGTGTTCTAGTTATTCTTTTGTGGACTAGGCAAACCATGAAATCTGGCAATTAAATGTGAATTTTCTCTAAGAAACAAATAAACCAAAACCCCCCAAAAAATATGCGTCACCGGAATGCTAATTCACGGTCATGACTTTTCGTTTGTGAGTGCGCACATTTATTCACATTCACCCGGAAATACATCATCATGAAAGGGGAAAGGGCATGCATATGCCCCCAAGAAGTGTACTGCTGCTTAGCCTCTAACATGGCTGAGTCCAATGCAATCTTTTATTAGGTGATACACCCCCCCCCCCATTACACTTTCTACTCAAAGACTTGCATGTGTGCACAACCAAATACTTTTTTATGCAGCTCTATTTACTAAATATTTGAAGGGGGTATGAATAGCTTGCACTTAGAAAATATATATTTATAGTCTGCAAAAGTCAAACAAAGCAGCAAAAAGAAACAACTTTTTATTTCAACATTAGTATAAACTCTTGTTACATTAATATACTTGAGCTAAATAAAAAGGCATGGAAATGATGCTCCAGCATTTGACAATATAGTTAGAAGGGCCTTGCTTAAATAAGCTTACAATCTACAAGGGTAGGACACTAAAAATTAGACACATTAAAAAAATCACATTAGAAAAGCAGAGATATAAATCAAGCTAATAACCATGACAAACATTTTTGAGGATCAGAAGTGCAGGATTAAAAGCAAAAACAGATAAAATTATTACAAACTCAAAAAAGGCAGCACACAAACAAAATCAACACACACTTATGTTTGGAATTAGCAGGAAACGTAATTTCCATCTAAACCATTACATAAACTAGATTAACATTAACAGTTGCAAATCTAACATGTGAAAATTAGATGTAACTAGAACAAGATAAAAGTCTGCCGAGGCACACAAACAAACACGTGGTCAGAATGGACAAAGACACAATTTGGAAACCATGCCCACAAAAAACACACTACACATAAAGCAATCACTGAGGCCGCGTACACACGGGCGGACTGTTCGCCCAACTTTGTCCGCTGAACAGTGTTTCAGCGGACAGTCCGCTCGTGTGTGGGCTTTCAGCGGACAGTTTCAGCGGACAGTCTGACGAACAAAGTTTTTCGGAATTTCCGTAAAACTGTCCGCTGAAACTTGGTTTCAGCGAACAGTCCCCTCGTGTGTAGGCTTGTTCGTCAAACTAAGTTCCGCGCATGCTCAGAAAGGATTTACACGCCGAAAGTTATAATGCAGTGTATAGGACGTCGTATTTTTCGTCCCGTCGTACGTGCCGTTCACGTCATCGCGCACGGTTTCAGCAAACTGTTCGTACGTCGTGTGTGGCCATGTCCGTCCATGCTAATTTTGAGCGGACTGTTTGCCGAAACTGTTTGACGGACAAAGTTGGGCGAACAGTCCCCGCGTGTGTACGCGGCCTAAACCACAGCTTTAGTGAGGTGTGGATCAGCCATTATGTCCACACTCTCCACCCCCCCCAAAAAAATTATATATACTTGTAAACCAATATAAGCACTGCAAACAAAGATTTGGGCCTCTTGTCAGGAAAAACAACCACCACAACTGCAGGCCTTTATACATAACCTAGAAAGAATTGCTAGCCGACCCACCCAGTAAAGGACACACCTGCCAGCTTAATTATTTCTATTTCAAGTGCCCACACCTCACCTGTTAAGTGCCCACACCTGTTCATCAGGAACACACACTCTTTAAAAATGAAAGAATGTATCAGCATATATATCCGTGCAGGCTAAACCTAAAAATAACAAATGTCCAAGGCTCTGGCCATGATCAGCGATACCAAAAATCAAAACATTAAACTTGTACATTGTTGGGCATGTGCAGGGTACAAAACAGGAAGTTACAACTTTGTAAGGGCTACTTAACACAAATTGTTGACAAAGCGCATTTATCATTCATCATCAGCATACAACATTAATCATATCTGGCCAAAAACACACAGTTCTTGATTTGGTGCAAATTTATAATTTATTACTTGATTTATAATGTCATTTCTTTGGTCTTCATGTTTTGAAGGCTGGTTATGCGTGATTGCTGTTAGCATACTGCTAGAGCAGTGATGGCAAACCTTGGCACCCCAGATGTTTTGGAACTACATTTCCCATGATGATCAACTACACTGCAGAGTGCATGAGCATCATGGGAAATGTAGTTCCAAAACATCTGGGGTGCCAAGGTTCGCCATCACTGTGCTAGAGCAATGTTTCTCAACTCCAGTCCTCAAGGTGCACCAACAGGTCATGTTTTCGGGTTTCCCCCAGTAGAAATGGCTGTGGTATTTACTAAGGCAGTGAAACTGATTAAATCACCTGTGCAAAATAATGGAAAGCCTGAAAACGTGACCTGTTGGTGTGCCTTAAGGACTGGAGTTGAGAAACACTGCTCGAGCAGCATGCTGGCAGTAATCAGCCATAGCCAGCCTTCAAAACATGGAAACCAAAGAAATGACTGGAGTTAAGAAACACTTTGCTCGAAATTGGTTGGTTTTTGCTTGGTAAGAGGCTGCAATTAGGGCTGGTGTGGAAATGTTAAGGCTGATTATTGTCCTCGCCCATGGAAAACATATGACACAATTTGCAATGGTGGTGGAACCCTCCTACATGACATATACCTATAGGTTGTGGAATGACATCAGTCAGGAGTTATGCTTCTTGATTTATTCTGTGATATTAAGTGGTTCTCTTTGTGTGCGTGTAGAATAGTGATGTTACCCTCTGAATTTTGGGAATTACATTTTGATTTCTGATGTTGGTACACATATCACATTTTTTGGGCTCAAGTTCTGATCATTTCGAAATACTAAACAACACACACAATTGTGACTCATTTTAAATTTTCATCAGAAATGGTATTGTTTGTGGTTTGTAAAGACACCTGTGTGAGTTTGGGTATAGATTTTTGTGATATAAAGGTTAGTGACAACACGTGAAAGTGACAGAGAAAAATATATTTTAACAAAACATGAAAACATAACACATTCTAGCACCCTTAAAAACAAAATAGATGAAGAAGAAGCAACATTGTTGCAAGGACAATTTATTTGAGAGAAAGATACAGTTCATTTCAACATTAAAGTATTTATTTGGGAAAGTTACAATTGTACTATTATAATCAAAGGCTGAACATTGCACTGAACTATATAGCACAAATTTTCACTCGCATTTTAGCCCAGCGCTTATTTCGGTATTGACTATAGCTCCCTGTAAACAAGGCATGGGAGTTAAAATGAGAGTAGTTTGCATGTATGAGCATGCTCAGTTGTGCTGGCACCTAGTTGTACAGAGACAGGGAATTTATCTCTTCTCAGACTCTTAAAGATATTTCCATGTATATATCACTTTTTTAAACAGTTTAAAAGCACATTATCTTTAAACAATGTAGTGCCCTGCTGCAGATGAGCAGACGGTATTGTTTTTTCAAATGTAATTATCTGAAGCTGTAGTTTGGCTCAGACTGATTTCTCAAAAAGTTCTGGTTTCTGTACTAGTCCAGTTGGGTTGCAGTGATTCTCACCTGACCGTAGGTGTCGCATTGAATACCGCCTCTTTCTCAGAAATGGTCCAGTGGGTGTGGTTTCCCTGCTGTGCATTCTGGGTGAGGGTATTTAAGGTACCGACGCCATTTTTCTGGGTTTGTTTTCCGGGGATCTGTGATCCCAACCCCAGGGCCCTCCTGGCCTGGGGTCTGTGACGCATGGTCTTGTGTCTCTGGGCCTGCTGGTCCGAGGCAATACAATTGAGAGTGTTGGCCTAGGAATGTCTTGGGGCCTACTGATCCAGGAGGTGGTCCTGTGCTGTGTCAGGAGAAACCAAGGAAAGCTAAAGATCCAGGTGAGGACTTTTCCAGTGGAGGACCGAGCCCTGGCTGGTGTCTCTGGAGGAGCCTGAAAACTCAGTTTGAGGACGCATCCCAGATCAATATCCTTACAGTATCGCCAGGTCGCCTGAAAGAATCTGGTACTGTATGGTAGTTCTTCCTAAAAACTCTCAAGAATCTCTAAGTCTGGTTAACAAGTCTGTGGCAGAGACTTTGTTGCGCATCTACTCTTAAGAACCACTAAGTTTAATTAACAAGTCAGTGGCAGAGACTTTGTTTGGCATATCATTGGCTGCTAGGTCAAGTGAGAGGGGCCTATCCGGTGACTGCTGGATCCAGTCCGTGGAGCTGTTTGTCCTCTGGATCTGACTGATACCTCTCACCTGCAATTACTCCCCTTATCCTCTAACCCTCTATTGAAGGACTGTGTCTTGTGTCTTTCTTTGATATTACCCCTAAATAAATCTTCAAAAAGGACCACATGTCTGATATATTTTTATTTGGGCTACTTTCCACGGGACCCCCCTAGGGTGAAAAGGCGAACAGAAGAGGTAACGGTAAGCCCGAAAAAAACCAGCAGCTCCTTCGGGGGTTAGTGCTACAACAATATACCACATATTTCAGTAACATTTAGGGGATCATAGTTCTAAACATTATTTCCATGTGCAATACTCCAGGTTCTAGCAGAGAAAGGGTTTGGGCGCTATCTGTTTTCTGGGAGCTAAAGTAAATTTGATTTTGGAAGTATTTTTTTCAATAGAGCTATAGTGAATTCCGTTTTAGCGCTAATTAGTGTGATTGCAAAAATTTGAGTTTTAATTAGCACTAACTAGCGAGCAGCACTATAGTAAATGACCCCCCATTATGCAAATATTATTATGCCTAAACTAGATTCAAATGTCTTTTATTTCTCTATAAAATTGTGTCAATGTTGGCCTATGTATCTATGTAATTTAGAAAGCACACAAGGTCTTAAGAGTGAGCCAAAGCATCATAACAGATTTGGCATACTTTATGTGAAAACTAAATGTGTTTTGTTTTTGCAGAAAAGAACTGGCAGATAATTTTACATGCTTCGTACTAGAGGATTAATTTGGAATCGATGTACCCTGGACAGGACTTTGGAGAGATCTTCAACTCTAAGAGAAAACTAATACGTGATGGCAAACAGACTCTCCCCTGGAGCTTCTCACCAACCTGTCCCAATTCTAAATCACTTCTTTCACCTGGCAATCTAATGTGGGCTTGTTGCTGTGTAATAAAGAAGCTTTTAAGTGACTTTAAATACAGAACACAACCCATGATTGTGGCATGTGCGCCTAGGAGTTTTGCTTGGCAACTAGCAGCCAAACAAAACTCCTAGGCTCACATGCCACAATCATGTTATCTTGCAATTCAGTGGATGAGGTGGGTTACTATTATTGGGTGTCTCAAGCAACTGCTTTTCCTGCTCTCCTCATCAGGCACCTCTCTCCAACTCACAGCTATTGCCATACTAAAGGTGTGATGATCCCTACAATAATTGATTGAAAATGGCTTTTTACAGTCAAAATAACTCAATAAAGTAATGTGCGTGTGTAATAAATATAATGTGCATATGAAAATGGATTAAAGAATCTACTTTAATTGAGAAAAAGTAAAATAACACATGGTAAGGAAAATCTCATGTATTATACTTCTATGAATTTTTCTTTTGGCCCATTGGTTAACCTTTGTATGACACGTAAAACAACCCTTAGGAATGAAAGGGAAAACATTTGTGTATAGATATGAAAAAAACATTATAAATATATTTTTTTGTCTTTTTTTTAATAAATGATCACATTCCCTCTGTACTCAGCTGCATAAGAGCTGGGGGAGGAGAAGCACACTAAGCTCCCCAGTGAAAGGTTGTGCAGCAGGGGCATGTCAGGACAACTCTGATCATTGGAGACAATTTTATCGAGTTCCCAGCATGGCTAGAGAACTGACCATGGCATGTTCACCTGCTTAGTGTGGTCAGTTTTAATAGGAAAGCAAGGGGACTAGCAGGAACACCGGGGATTGTAAACAAAGGAAACAATATAGTGAGAACGTGATCATTTCTGATACAAGTATATCGTACAGAAGGCACATATCAGCAATATGAAGTCTTGGGGTAACAAACATTTTAAACTAGTATACAGTAGTAAAATTTATTTTGACAGTTTTCATTGTAAGAATGCTGTAAGAATTTTAGTTTTTGTAACCATGAGTGCAGTAAAATCAACGTTCGTTTTCAGCCGCAGTGATGAGAAAATTGTAAGGAGCAGGATGGAGATTTTTATTGAATGTACACATTTCTAACAGTGCATGTGGTTTTCATGTGATAAAGTCCATTCATTCCAAATGCAATTGTTTAAAAAAAATAATAATTTTAATGACATTTAAATTTGCTGAAAATGTTCATACAAATTTTCCTAAGATTGTTCATACAAAGTTTCATTCTAAATTCTATTAGTCTAATGTATACCCAGTAGGGATGAGCTTCGTGTTCGAGTCGGCTGTTCGTCCGTTCGGCGAAGTCCGAACATTTTGGTCCGTTCGCGCCAAATTCGTGTGGCGCTCACGGCCCACAATGCACTGCGATGGCGCAGTGCATTGCTGGCTCATGATTGGCCAAGCATGCACTGTGACCCCGCATGCTTGGCCAATCGCAGCGCCAGCAGCGAGGAGAGCCATGATTGGCCACAGGCAGGATGCCTGTGGCCAATCATAGCTCAGGCTGTGTAGTGCACGCCCCACACTATATAAGGCCGCCAGCGCGGCGGCCTTGTGTAGTGTGTTGGCGTCTGAAGCAGTGGGTGTTCTGTGTACCTTCAACACAGTACACACCGATCGTTTTCGACCGATTTTCGATCTTGCTGTTGTGTAGTGGTTATTGTCTGCGTGCCCTGACCGCAGTATACACCGCTATATTCACCTCACCTATATAGCTAGTGATCTATCTTTTATAATAGAGCTTGCAGTCAGTAGTGTTAGGAGCTTGTGCGTGCTGTCTGCGTGCTCTGTACCCAGTACATACCGCTATATCCACCTACATAGCTGTTCTCTATTTGAGCCCACTTGCCATCTGCAGGAGTTATTGGAAGTTGTGTGTGCCTCCAGCACAGCACAGTATACATCTGTATATACCCCTTTATCTCTGGTGTTCTATAATAAAGGCATCTGCAGGAGTTAGGCCGCGTACACACGCGCGGACTGTTTGCCCAACCTTGTTCGTCAAACAGTTTCGGCAAACAGTCCGCTCAAAATTTGCATGAGCGGACTTGCCCACACACGAGCGGACTGTTTGACGAACAAGGTTGGGCAAACAGTTCGCTCAACTTTTGAAATGAACGGACTCGCCCACGTAAGGAGGAGGCAAATCCGCCCATTTCGAGCGCGTGTACAGGTAGGCGGGGCCCGCGAAGGATACTTCGCGGGCTCCGCCGCCTGGAATGGGCTTAAAGGGGAACCCCAACGCCGAAAAAAATCGGCGTGGGGGTTCCCCCAAAGTCCACACCAGACCCTTGTCCGAGCACGCTACCCGGCCGGCCAGGAAAGGGGGGCGAGCGAGCGCGCCCCCCCTCCTGAGCCGTACCAGGCCGCGTGCCCTCAACATGGGGGGGTGCCTTGGGGAAGGGGGGGCCGCGCGGCCCCCCCACCCCAAAGCACCTTGTCCCCATGTTGATGAGGACAAGGGCCTCTTCCCGACAACCCTGGCCGTTGGTTGTCGGGGTCTGCGGGCGGGGGGCTTATCGGAATCCGGGAGCCCCCTTTAAGAAGGGGGCCCCCGGATACCGGCCCCCCACCCTATGTGAATGAGTATGGGGTACAATGTACCCCTACCCATTCACCTGTGAAATAAAGTACAAAAAAAAACACAACACAGGGAAAAAATATTTTATTGCACAGCTCCGGGGGTCTTCCGTCTTCGGGGGTCTTCTCGCCGGACTCCTCCGCTATGTGTGTGTAGCTCTTTTACTAGCGGAGGAGTCCGGCTTTCTTCCTCCCCGCCGCCGGCCTCTTCTACCGACTTCGGGGGTCTTGTCCCCCTCTTCGGTTCTTCTGCCGGGCCACCGCGCCTGGTCCGGTGGCCCGGTCTTCTGTCGCCGTCTTCCGTTCTTCTGTCGCCGCCTTCGGTTCTTCTGCCGGGCCACCGCGCCTTCTTGTAGCTCTTTTACAGGCGGTGGCCCGGGCTTCTGTCGCCGCTGTCGTCGTCGCCGCCGCCGCCGCCGCCTTCCGTTCTTGTTCTTCTTCTTGTTCTTGTTCTTCTTCTCCTGGAGATGTTGACTCGACGAGCTCTCCGGCCGGAATGCCAGAGCCGCGCTGTGCGGTCACTTATATAGTGACAATGGGGCGGTGTCACATGGTATATGTCACATGGGTTGGTCACATGGTGACCCCGCCCCCTTACGATGTCATAGTCCCCATGTGACATCAACCCATGTGACCAACCCATGTGACATATACCATGTGACACCGCCCCATTGTCACTATATAAGTGGCAGCGGAGCGTGTCCCTGGCATTCCGGCCGGAGAGCTCGTCGAGTCAACATCTCCAGGAGAAGAAGAAGAAGAACAAGAAGAAGAACAAGAACGGAAGGCGGCGGCGGCGGCGGCGACGACGACAGCGGCGACAGAAGACCGGGCCACCGCCTGTAAAAGAGCTACAAGAAGGCGCGGTGGCCCGGCAGAAGAACCGAAGGCGACGACAGAAGAACGGAAGACGGCGACAGAAGACCGGGCCACCGGACCAGGCGCGGTGGCCCGGCAGAAGAACCGAAGAGGGGGACAAGACCCCCGAAGTCGGTAGAAGAGGCCGGCGGCGGGGAGGAAGAAAGCCGGACTCCTCCGCTAGTAAAAGAGCTACACACACATAGCGGAGGAGTCCGGCGAGAAGACCCCCGAAGACGGAAGACCCCCGGAGCTGTGCAATAAAATATTTTTTCCCTGTGTTGTGTTTTTTTTTGTACTTTATTTCACAGGTGAATGGGTAGGGGTACATTGTACCCCATACTCATTCACATAGGGTGGGGGGCCGGTATCCGGGGGCCCCCTTCTTAAAGGGGGCTCCCGGATTCCGATAAGCCCCCCGCCCGCAGACCCCGACAACCAACGGCCAGGGTTGTCGGGAAGAGGCCCTTGTCCTCATCAACATGGGGACAAGGTGCTTTGGGGTGGGGGGGCCGCGCGCCCCCCCCTTCCCCAAGGCACCCCCCCATGTTGAGGGCACGCGGCCTGGTACGGCTCAGGAGGGGGGGCGCGCTCGCTCGCCCCCCTTTCCTGGCCGGCCGGGTAGCGTGCTCGGACAAGGGTCTGGTGTGGACTTTGGGGGAACCCCCACGCCGATTTTTTTCGGCGTTGGGGTTCCCCTTTAAGCCCATTCCAGGCGGCGGAGCCCGCGAAGTATCCTTCGCGGGCCCCGCCTACCTGTACACGCGCTCGAAATGGGCGGACTTTCCGAGCGGGAACAGTCCGCTCATTTCGAAAGTACAGCGGACAGGCCCACACACGGGCGGACTGTTCGCTCAAACACAGTTTCAGCGGACAGTTTTTCGGAATTTCCGAAAGACTTTGTCCGTCCAACTGTCCGCTGAAACTGTCCGCTGAAAGCCCACACACGAGCGGACTGTCCGCCCAAACACTGTTCAGCGGACAAGGTTGGGCGAACAGTCCGCCCGTGTGTACGCGGCCTTAGTGGGTGTTCTGTGTACCTTCAACACAGTACACACCGATCGTTTTCGGACGATTTTCGATCTTGCTGTTGTGTAGTGGTTGTTGTCTGCGTGCCCTGACTGCAGTATCCACCGCTATATTCACCTCACCTATATAGCTAGTGATCTATCTTTTATAATAGAGCTTGCAGTCAGTAGTGTTAGGAGCTTGTGCGTGCTGTCTGCGTGCTCTGTACCCAGTACATACCGCTATATCCACCTACATAGCTGTTCTCTATTTGAGCCCACTTGCCATCTGCAGGAGTTATTGGAAGTTGTGTGTGCCTCCAGCACAGCACAGTATACATATGTATATACCCCTTTATCTCTGGTGTTCTATAATAAAGGCATCTGCAGGAGTTAGTGGGTGTTGTGTGCCTCTAGCACAATATACACTACCCAACTGCTTTTTTACCCAACTCCCTTCAGGCCATTACCATGTCTGGAAGGCCAGCAAGGAGAGGCAGACAGGCGCGAGCCGATAAAAGAGGGCAAGCAGGCTCTGTGTCTAGAGACAACAGTGCTGGTCGTGGACGCGGTGCATTGTCATCAGCACGTGGCCATGGGACACGCTTGTCCTTCTTTTCGGCAGCTGGACATGTTGAGCCGCAACATGCCAACGACTTGGTAGAGTGGATGACCAAGCCCTCTTCATCCTCCTCATCCTCTCTCACCCAGTCTCAGGGTACTAGCAAAGCAGCTGCCAACGCATCGTCTTCCCTCCTCTCAATGTCATCATCAGTGACTCCTTCCCTAGACCCACCACGTCCTCCTGAGGAGTCTCCTGAACTCTTTGAGCACAGTGTTGGGTACATGCTCCAGGAGGATGCCCAGTGTTTTGTGGGCTCTGATGATGACACTCAGCTAGAGGAAGGCAGTAGCGTGAGCGCAGAGAGAGGGGATGCTCAAGAAGGACAGCAATCTGGCAGTCATGTTCCACAAGCTGCAGCATACTGCCAGGTTTGCTACAGCGATGAAGAGGGAGGGGATGATGAGGGCACTGACTCCACGTGGGTGCCTGGAAGGAGAGAGGAGGAGGAGGAGGCACATGTCCAATGAGGCAGGATGCCCTCCGGGGGCCAGGTTAGGGGCAGCACACCGACTGAATCACACCGCAGAGCTCCGCCTGTGCAGGGCGCTGCCTCTGCGCGTTATTCTAAAAGTTCTTTGGTGTGGGCCTTTTTTGAGACGATTGCATCAGATCGCACCGCTGCTATTTGCAACATATGTCTCAAGCGTATCTCGCGTGGCCAAAACATCAGCCGCTTGGGCACCGCATGCTTGACCAGACATATGTTGACCTGCCATGCAGCTCGTTGGCAAGCGTACCTCAAAGACCCACACCAAAGAACAAAGCGGACCTCTCCTTGCTCCTCATCAGCTGGCATCTCCAACCCCACTAGACCTTCAGTCCTCTCTGAAACCTGCTCTGAGAGGAATGAAGGTGTAGAATTAGGTGTGTCACAGCCAAGTTCTTCCAGGAACTCTGCTAGCGGTACACCCACGTCCGATTATAGCAGGCAAATGTCCCTGCCCCAGCTGCTGGACCGCCGAAAGAAGTTCTCTCCCAGCCATCCACATGCCCAGCGGTTGAATGCTAGCTTGGCTAAATTGCTAGCACTTCAACTGCTGCCTTTTCAGTTGGTAGACTCGGCCCCCTTCCGTGAGTTTGTACAATGTGCGGTTCCTCAGTGGCAGGTCCCCAAACGCCACTTTTTCTCACGGAAGGCGATTCCGGCTCTCTACCGGCATGTGGAAGGCAATGTCCTTGCCTCGCTGGACAGGGCGGTCAGCGGTAAGGTGCATATTACCGCTGACTCATGGTCCAGCAGGCATGGAGAGGGACGTTACCTGTCTTTCACGGCCCATTGGGTCACTCTTCTGGCAGCTGGGAAGGATGCAGGACAAGGTGCAGTAGTGTTGGAGGTTGTTCCGCCACCACGCCTCCAAAATGCTACTATTGGTTGTGACACACCTCTCTCCTCCACCACCTCCTCTTCTTCTTCCTCCATGGCCTCTTCCAGTGCTCTGTCCTCAGAACCAGCGGTGCTTCGTAAGCGTTCCAGGGGCTACGCAAGTACGCAGGCAAAACAATGCCATGCCGTGCTTGCGCTGGTTTGTTTGGGGGACAGGAGCCACACTGGGGCGGATGTTTTGTCAGCTCTGCAGGGGCAGGCCGAGAGGTGGTTGACGCCACGCCAGCTTAAGCCAGGAATGGTGGTTTGTGACAATGGCACCAACCTCCTCTCCGCCCTCCGACAGGGACAACTGACCCATGTGCCCTGTGTAGCTCACGTCCTTAACCTGGTGGTGCAGCGGTTCTTGGGCAGGTACCCCGGCTTACAGGATGTCCTGAAGCAGGCCAGGAAAGTCTGTGTGCATTTCTGCCGATCATTTAATGCCTGTGCTCGGCTGGCTGAGCTCCAAAAGGAGTTGAACCTGCCCAAGAACCGCCTTATATGTGACATGCCCACCAGATGGAACTCAACGTTGGCCATGCTGCAGCGGCTGCACATGCAGCAGAGGGCCATCAATGAGTACCTGTGCGACTACGGCACCGGGACAGGGTCAGGGGAGCTCGGTTTTTTCTCACCACGCCAGTGGGGCATGATCAGGGATGCATGCACTGTCCTGTCACCGTTTGAGGAGGCCACAAGGATGGTGAGCAGTGACAGTGCATGCATCAGTGACACTGTACCTCTTGTCAACCTCTTGGAGCATACGCTGCGTGGAATAATGGACAGGGCACTTGAGGCGGAACAGAGGCAGGAAGAGGAGGACTTCCTTGCCTCTCAAGGCCCCCTTTATCCAGACAGTGTTCCTGCTGTGCCACCCATCACACAGGAAGAGGATGAGGAGGAGGAAGAGGAGGAGGAGGATGATTGTGTCAGCATGGAGGTGGAGGCTGGCACTCAGCATCAGCAGCAGCAGCAGCAGCAGTCTTGTAGGGATGATTTACAGTCCCAAGAAACACGTGGACTTGTACGTGGCTGGGAGGAGGTAGCTGCGGATCATGTTGTCCTTAGTGACCCAGAGGACTCCGGACCGAATGCCTCAGCTAACCTACGCTGCATGGCCTCCCTGATCCTGCAAAGCCTGCGGAAGGATCCTCGTATTCTTCGGATCAAGGAGAGGGACCATTACTGGCTGGCCACTCTCCTTGATCCACGGTACAAGGGTAAGGTTGCCGACCTTATCTTACCATCGCAGAGGGAGCAGAGGATGAGACATCTCCGGGAGGCCTTGCAGAAAGGTCTGTGCAACGCGTTCCCAGAAACTGGGAGGTTACAAACTCCTGGTCCTGGATAACGTGTTGCTGAGGCATCGGTCAGAAGGAGCGGTGGAGAAGGTGGCCGTCTGACTGATGCTTTCAGACAATTTTTTAGTCCGCAGCCCCAAGGTATGATCGGTTCCAGCACCCATAGCCAGCGTCTGATTTACATGGTGCAGGAATACCTAGGGGCAAGGTCAGACTTGGACACCTTTCCCACCGAAAATCCTCTGGCTTACTGGGTCTTGAGGATGGATCACTGGCCAGAGCTTGCACAGTATGCAATTGAGCTACTGGCCTGTCCTGCATCCAACGTTCTTTCGGAACGCACCTTCAGTGCTGCTGGTGGCTTTGTTACCGATCACAGGGTGCGCCTGTCCACCGAATCAGTTGATCGACTGACCTTCATCAAGATGAATCAGTCTTGGATCACCCACAGCTACCAAGCACCTGAAGCTGATGTGACAGAATAATTTTTTTTGAAATATCACATCCCTTCAAGACTGCCTATGCTGATGCTGAGTGACTGTCCTGTTATGTTGATTGTCTATCCTCTTCCTCCTCCGCTGATATGTTGGAAGAACATTTCTGGTTCTGGGTGATGCCATCAGCCCAATTTTTCTGCCCCTGTTTAACAGGGGCGTTTAAGTAAAATTTTTGATGCAATGCTTTGCAGCAGGGCTAATTCCTGCAATACAACTAGAGTATATGGGAGAGGTTGCAGTGTGGTGGCACCAGCACCAGTGCCTAAGGCCCAATTTTTCTGCCCCTGTTTAACAGGGGCGTTTAAGTACAATTTTTGATGCAATGCTTTGCAGCAGGGCTAATTCCTGCAATAAAACTAGAGTATATGGGAGAGGTTGCAGTGTGGTGGCACCAGCGCCTTAGGCCCAATTTTTCTGCCCCTGTTTAACAGGGGCGTTTAATTACAATTTTTGATGCAATGCTTTGCAGCAGGGCTAATTCCTGCAATAAAACTAGAGTATATGGCAGAGGTTGGAGTGTGGTGGCACCAGCACCAGTGCCTAAGGCCAAATTTTTCTGCCCCTGTTTAACAGGGACATGTAATTACAATTCTTGATATAATATTTCACAGGAGGGCCCCTTCCTGTGCCCACCCAGAGTAACGGTGAGGACTTATAGTGTTGTGGCACCAGCACCACAACCACCAAAGGTCAATTTTTCTACCACTGTTCAACAATGGCATGTAATTACAATTCTTGATATAATCGTTCACAGCAGGGCGCTCCAGCGCCCACCAAGAGTCACTTTGAGGGCTTACAATGTTGTGGCAAAACCAACACCTTCTTACGCCATTTCTGCAGAGCATATAGGGCAGGCCCCTACTTTCAAACATCCAATTTACAAACATCTCCTACTTGCAAACGGAAGGAGACAACAGCAAGTGAGATGAAAAAAGATGGACGACAAAACAAATTATACAGGGGTGATAACCCTTCCCTATGTTTTCCAAAAAGCTTAAAAATAGTTTTTTTGACTGGAGCTACACTTTAAAAATGTACCAGTTGAAAATTACAAACAGATTCAACTTAACACAACAAACCTACACAGTCCCTGTCTTGTTTGCACCGCCTGTATACTGCTGTTCTGAGTATATAGGGCCACACGCATTTCCTTTTTTTAATATGGGTACAGGGTTCCCCTTAATATGCGTACAAGACCCAAATAGGCTGGTAATGGGCAGGGAGAGCTACCCATGCCATTTTTCTCAATGATTTTCAACCATATTGCAGGAACCAGATATAACATTAAAACCGCAAGCAGTTTTAAATGGTGTTATTTCTGTTTAATGTCATTTTGTGCAGGGACTGTTCTAAACACGGGAAACACGTGGCACTTCACAGGCATACTACAGACACCCCCAGGCACCATATTTAAAGGAATATTTCACTTTTTTTTTCACTTTAATCGTCATTAAAATCAGTGCTCCCGCCAAAACGGCCATTTTTAAAAACATTTTAGGCATTGACCCATGTCCCCTGGGGCAGGAGCCAGGTCCCCAAACCCTTTTTAGGACAGTATCTTGCATATTAGCAGTTAAAATTAGCACTTTTAATTTCGAACGTTCGACTCCCATAGACTTCAATAGGGTTCTAAAGTTCGTTCGAATTTGGGGTCCGTTCGAAAGTTCTAGTGCGAACCGAACCGGGGGATGTTCGACTCATCCCTAATACCCAGCTTTAAACTCCACCTGAGTTGACTACATCATATACAAATGCAATATTTCATATTCATTTGACTACAAAATATACACCTGATTAAAAAATGTATTTATAGTTTTCCTTTAATTTTTTTTAGACCCTATCACAATAAATAAAGAAAACACACCTTTCTATGGATTATCATGGCATGATATACTAGCCAGGTAACTAAAATCATTTGTCAGTTGTGATTTGTTTAAGTCCACCTATTGCAAAAAAAAAAAGTAATAAATAAATGCACCCATATTAATTAATAAAAGATATATAATATGAAGCTAAGATCAAGAACACAGGGATGTGACCTCAGACTAGCTGAAGAAAATGTTAAACTAATCTTAGAAGGTATTATTTTGCCAGAGTAGTTGATGCTCGCAATAGGCTTCCAGCAGTGCTAGTGAGTCAGTCAACAGTAAGTGGATTCAAACATGCTAGGGACAAACATAGATCTATACTACAATAAAGTTAGAATAAAGCAAAAAAATAGACTGTTAAAAAAAATGGTGCACACTTGATGGACCACTTCTTCTATATTTTTGCATAGAAGCTGGGAAATTATGTTTTTAGGCTGCATGTGTTTGATGGAAATTATATTTAGCTAATTAACAATCAGAGCACCTAAAGTCATATTAGTAAACCGGTATATACTTTTTGTATAATCATCAAGAACCACCGTAAATGTATATAAATCTTGCCCAATAATTGAAGATCTTTTTGATAAAATACATCAATGGAAATGCAATAGAACTGATGGAGTTTGTTTAAACAGCAGCAAAAGGGAGATGCCGTGCAAAGCCTTTTTGATGGAAACAAGGGTTTTATTAAAAAAAGCTACAGACAATATACTAAAAGTGTAGACTATTCATGAAAGAAAAGAAAAAAAATTAATCTTTGATCTTCTGGAAAATTAAACAATGCATCTGATTGAACCATTATTTATGCTGTTCAGTTTTTATTTATTGCTATTAAAAGAATATAGTAAGGCAGAAAATTTGAAAGTCACACCATAGGGTTTATGCAAAGTAACAGGCTTCAAGAGATAATCCCCGTCCTAAGCCACATCCCTCTGACACATTTTATCTGAACTGGATTTATTCGTAGAGGTGGAAGTGGCTGGAACTAGAGGACATTTAAACCCCCTGAATGATTAATAAATTAATTAGGAATAACATAAAAACACTAAACAATATCAACAACTGCCTTAATAACCCTGTGTGGAGGAGGATCACTTAAATCCAAAGAAGTTCTGTACATACCTGTGGCATAAATCTAATGGCTGATCTCTACAAGCATACACCAGACATCACTATTATATTTCCCCTGGCTCAGGGCATATAACATAGAAATTAATATATTCATAACATAATAATTTCTACTATCTTTACATAATCTGCCATTTTCATCTGGCATGTGCTTACCTATCTAATAGTATTCAAAGTCCAACATGTATTAAAAGACTGGGACATGGATAACCACATCCTGTATAGATAACCTTTCCTCTGGATGAAAGACCCAGGTGAATATGCAGAGAGGACAAAGAAAACATCCCGAAGTTTAAAGTTATTTTAATGGTACTTTGTTGTAAATGTATCTATTTATTGCAGTTGCTTATATAGCGTCATCAATTTATGCAGAGCTTTACATATTTATTATACATTCACATCAATCCCTGCTCTCAAGGAGATTACAATCTAAGGTCCCTAACTCACATTCATGCATACACATACTAGGGCCAATTTAGACAGGAGTCAGTTAACCTGCCAGCATGTCTTTGAAATAAAACCCGCACAGACACAGGCAGAACATGCAAACTCCAGGCAGATAGTGCCATATTTTGGACTTGAACCGATGACCCTAGTGCTCTAGAATAACCACTTTGCCACTATGCTGCCCACTAAATGTTTCACATCACTTCCCAGGCACAGGACAGTTTCTAACTCCTGACATATCTGTACCTAATTGTCTTCTATCCTATATTTTTCCTATATTTAAATACACTCACTTATTTCTCACTGCTTACTCAGAAATAGCAATGTGAATTTGTTAAGTAAATGTAATTCTTGCAGTGTGTCAGCTTGCTCTTCAACAATGGTCTTGCTTCACATATTATATACTTGTTTTAACTTTAGGGCAAATGTAAATAAAATGTCAGACATATCATCTTTTCTGAAACAATGCACAATAGAAAATTCCCTGCCACTCTGTCTGAAAGTCAGCAAAAATTATCTACTTGAACATTAAAAGAGAATTATGGGATTAAAACAAATTAACATACATACTCACCTAGCTGGATAAAGCATCAGTCCAATGTGGCATCTGTCCCTTACCCCATGTCTAAGACCGAGAACTGAGTGATCAAAGACCGCTGATCACTCAGTTCTCGGGTGTGCCCTGGGTGGCACGGGAGCATCTCTTCATAAGAATTGTGTGAATATTCTGATCTCCTTTAATAAATTAGCCTCCACATAATATCTGGTTATCTGATTGTGAGCTGCAGTAGTCCATACACACCATAGGTTATAATTTAGAAATTGGTCCACCACAAGGTTTGATGGGGTGTAGTGCCAGATGAAATGATGTTGTGCTTTAATGGTTTCCTTGTTTTTTGAAAAGCCAGAAGTAGGATGCCACCTACTTATTTTTTCCTTCCAAAACAGGCATAAGAAACAAAATGCAAATACAGGTCAATGGAATTTCACTTTGCATATTTGATTCTAAATGATGTGTCTTGCCTGTAGCTGACTAGATCATTGACGTGAACCCAAGATCATTGATCTGGAATCAAGCGTATCGCTATACAATTATAAGTCTTCATTAAAATGATTTGATTTATGGAATTCCAGTTAAAACAAAACTTTGAACTATGTGCATTTTGGTCATCTTTAAGCAGAAGTGCAGTTAACCAAGCTAAATTCACAATCCATATGTGAGAAATATCTTACCTGCAAAACATTGTAATTTGGTTTCTAATCCATTCGTGTTCCATTGGGGAGATTTCCCGTGACTTCTTTTCTTGTAGACATAGGAGTACTGTAATTTGTACATCAAATGTCGATGTAGTTTTAGTCATAGTGTTTTAACTAAAATGCCAATTTAGTTTTAGTTGAATTTTAGTCATCTGATTTGCTTTAGTTTTAGTCGTATTTTAGTCGACTAAAATCTGCAGTAGGGGATCCGTGAGCCGATCCTCTGCTGAAATGTCAAAAGAAAAAATGCAGTTGCACTTTCTTGGAACCCATGGATTACACAAAGCTTGTTCATTAAAACACAAATTTAAGTTAATAAAAATGTGTCCTTTTATGAAAAAGCTTTGCATTCTAACAGATCCTTTGCTGAATCAAGACTGAACTGGACAAATGTCAGCTTTTTTTTTTTTTTTTTATATCTGTGCCCATTCAGTTTGTGTCCTCATTTGCACAGCGGACATAAGACCCATGATAGCTCTATGGGTGGCTGTATGTAAATGGATTGTGCCTTTTTACATCAGGCTACTTCCAATCCATTTAGGGTTGCCCCCTCATCCATTTAAACCCAAACACATATGAATTACACAGGTTCTGAGGCTAATTTAATTCAGATATCAATACATATGTAATCAATATGTGTTAATATTTAAAGGGATGAGGTGGCAACCCTAAATATATCATGTTTAAGTACAGAAAAATGGAAAAGGACACAGTCCTTTTCCATTTTTTTTTTTTTTTACTGGGCCTGGTCAGAGGTAGGCAAGTATAAATGGATATAAGTCAGTTTACATTAGCCTGCCCTTAGAGCTGCATGGAGCTTCTGTACAGGTCCACCTAAATAATGCAAAGGCAGACCTGATCAGAAAGCCAGTGGGAAAGGGCTCTACGTCTGTGGGTTATGGCTGGAGTGTGCAAAGTGGATTTGAACTCAGAGGCCAGAGTCTTAAGGTAAGAGAGATAACAGCATAACTAATATGCCCCTTTGTAAAGTGAGCTACAGTGCGTTATCTAATTTATCATAACTTCTGTAAGAGAACACCTATGCTTACATCAGTCGTTGGTTGCTAAAGAGCTGACAGTAAGAAATAACATAATAATTTAATAAAATAAAACAAGTATAATTTAAACATGTTTATGCTCTTGGGATTTATCAAAAGATTCAGCCCAGACTGAATGTGTGCAAGCTAACGTAAGCAATGTTATAAATTTACTACCTTACACTAATAAAATTATTCTTTTATGTTTGTTGGTCAATTGCAAGACACCCATACTAGCACATATGGGACTAATCACCAAATTAACTACCAGGTGTTCAAATACAGGAGCTCCCTGTGGAACCATAGAATAACCATTCAACTACATGTGAGATTTTAATTGCTGGTGAACCTGAGAGCAACCCTTTGCAAAAAGCCCCGAACCCTACGACATAAACATTGCTGTGCTGGAAATGAGACTCCTGTCTGAGAGTTAAATCTCATGGTCACAAGTGGTTAAAACCCTAGAGTTGATCTCTTGGAGTAAAATAAAAGCAATCTGAAGGTCATTTGTTATACAATTTTACAAATTAATAATGTATAATTAGCTTGATAAATCCTTGATTGATCCTAAAGCACCTGAAATGCCAGTTTTAAATGTGAAATTATATATAAAAGTAAATAAAACAAATTCTGAAATCATAGTGAGTATCCATCCAGGCTTAAAAAGCTTGCAGTTAAACTGACTTATGCCTCGTACACACAATTCGATTATCGGATGATAAACATCGCTTCCGGTTTGATCGTTCGATAATCTGATCGTTAGTACATAGCTTTCAACAGTCCATCACGACAGTCCATCACGACAGTCCATCACGACAGTCCATCACGACAGTCCATCACGACAGTCCATCACGACAGTCCATCACGACAGTCCATCACGACAGTCCATCACGACAGTCCATCCAACAAAATCCGAAGGGACAAATACGAAAACTTTGCTCGGACGATAGCCGATCCAATGACAATCATTTAATCAGTACAGTATGCGTCCGCTAAAAATCAATAGACGAACACCATGCATGATTGGAAACATGAAAATAACCCGGAAGGAGATGGGAGAATGTAAACAATTAAAACCTAAAATAAAATATAACTGCGCTACCAGAAATTCAAAACACAATACAAGCAGCCAACATTGACAATAATACAATTGCATAAAACATAAAAACCAAAAAATGTAGCGCTTAAAATAGAAAACACCTTGTGGAGAGAAGTGTTATTAAAACACACAAAAAATATAAATTTAATAGATAGCGTAGCCAAGCTACACCAAATAAAGGCAAGTGCACTTAGTATAACTACACAAATGTGGAAAAAGTCTTTGTGACTCGTGACATGAAAAAACAAAAAAAGTTCAAATAATGGATGTACCAAGTGGCCTGGGACTATACCAAGACCCTACATAAGAAAAGACAATAGTCTCTCTAATCCTAGATGATCAGTTCACAGTAGAGAGTAGTCAGGATCTGTTGCAATAGCACACGTCAAAATACCCCAGAGGTGAAGACAGCAGCTGGATGTCACCCTTCATACAGATACCACGTTATAAACAGGAAAGGTAATGGATACGCTTACCCGAAGGTGTGAACCCACACACCTTGGTGGTGAGTCATTCAGACATCAAATTGCGATAGACAGCAATTCCTCCATCCAGGTGATGTAAACCTCAGCTATGCCAATACACCATCCAATCTCGGGGTATCCATCCGGTACGTTTTTTCGGCTCCAAGGTGGTAAAAAGGACAATCACACCCCAAATAGGTGCGTAAAAAATTCAAATAGAAAAAGAGGGAAAAAAACAAAAAGCCTCTGCATAGAGCAGATTAATCCGATAGGAAATGTTTTATTCAAACAAATTAAAAAAAACAAGATACATGTATGTACAAACCCTCAATGAAGAAGGGTACAAAAATACAGATATCAATAAAAAAAGCGTAGAAAGTCTGCAGGCTATGTACCCGACATGTTTCGCAATAAACTTGCTTCAACTGGGTACAAAAATACAGATATCAATAAAAAAAGCGTAGAAAGTCTGCAGGCTATGTACCCGACATGTTTCACAATAAACTTGCTTCAACTGGGGCATCATGCCCCAGTTGAAGCAAGTTTATTGCGAAACATGTCGGGTACATAGCCTGCAGACTTTCTACGCTTTTTTTATTGATATCTGTATTTTTGTACCCTTCTTCATTGAGGGTTTGTACATACATGTATCTTGTTTTTTTTTTATTTGTTTTAATAAAGGAGCTTAGGAGCTTAGGTAAAGAAACCCGTGACAGAACCAACAACAATGCACAGAAAGGATTTTCAGAGTGCTGTGTGAGGGGACATAGACAGATGAGATAAAGCAAAACCTGCATGATAAAAAACAATAGAACAGAGTATTAATATTTTATACAACACCAACATATATTAGAGCATCACTTATGCATATACATGTGAGTATGACATAGAAAATATATATGTATATCATATGAGGGTAATCAAAGGACATACAGAACATAATGAAGGGGTATGGTAGGATAGAGAAATCCCCAGTGGTAAAGAAAAGGGGGGATAATAGGGATAAGCAGGCAAGGGTAATGACCACGCAGTGTCACCTCCATCCATTTGGGACCCAATATGATTTCAAACGTCACTGAAATGGATAAGAACTACAAACTAGTTCAAGGTTATCTGCTGCTATTTCCAATTAAAAAGTATAAATGTGCATGCACATTAGAAGTAAACACTCTCTGAGATACGTTCAGCTCAGGCTACTTCTAACTTCTGCTTTATTCGCGGGCAGGGTTAATATTTTATACAGAAAGATACTTCATTGCTATGTCAGTCTAATAGGTACATCTTATTGGTTACAATACAAGAGAAATTAAGAAACTTGATGCTTGAAGTTTGGTTGAAGCTGGTTCTGTTATCTCAAATGCATTCTTCTAACGCGTGGGATGTAGGGTGTAGACGCCATCTTTAAACTCCTAACAGAGAGTCAATCTGTATACTACATAATAAGTAAGGAACATGTATACACATAAGCAAATAGACATTTTCTGATTATCAGTATGTACATTACATTCCTTAACAGTCACATATAGGTATGGATGTTAATGAGTATACCATTAGGTTTGGAAGTGGCATTCAGGTCCAAGATCTATCTTAGCTTGCGTTGTAGGAGGAGCTTGTTAAAATCTCATCCCCATGAGCCTTGATGTACTCGATCCAAAACTAAGATGGAAACCTTGGGAAATTGACCACTGTTGACTGTGCAACAGTCTCCCAAGTGGGAGATCAGGGTTGCTAGTTTGCATGGCTAGAATATGAAGATTGTTTTTCTGCCATAGTTTTTGTATAGTCTTGCCTATGTAGTAGTAACCGCAACTGCACTGCAAGGGGTATTCAACTCCCATAGTTTTGCAGTTAGCATAATGTCTTTAACGGTATAGGTCCAGCCATTAGGTAGTCTTATATTTTTCCGGGTGTCCATGTATCGGCAGTAGGTGCAAGAACCACAAGGGAATGTGCCCACCAATTTACATGGATCACCCCGAGTGGGGCCTCAAAATTCACTCTGAACTAGAATGTCACCCATTGAGGTGGCTCTGGTCAAGCCCCTGACTAATATGACCAGAAAGAACAGTAACCCACAGAGTTGGTCTCCGGAATCTATTAAGGCCTTTGAGAGTCTCAAGGCTGCCTTTGTTTCTGCTCCTGTGTTGGCACATCCTGATCCTACGTTACCTTTTATCCTTGAGGTCGATGCTTCTGAGACTGGAGTTGGCAAACTTATGTCCTACCTCGGAGAGCGCTATGCATCCTTGTGGTTTCTTTTCCAAGAAATTGTCACCTGTGGAGTGCAATTACGAGATTGGTGACAGAAAGCTGTTAGCGATCATTTTAGCCCCGAAAGAATAGAGACATCTCCTCGAAGGTACCACTGTGCCGGTTCTCATTCTTACTGGCAATAAGAATCTCACATTCTTGTCTGAGGGTAAATGCCTCTCTCCCAAAAGGGCGTGATGGGCTCTTTTCTTGTCTAGTTTCAGTTACATTGTCTCATTCTTACCCAATAGTAAGAATATAAGGGCTGACGCTTTGTCACGACATTTTTCTTCCACTTCTAAGATGGAGTCAGTACCGGTTTCTGTGATTCCTCTTGAATGTATTCTGGCTACAGTCTGCACCAGTCTAACTTCTCCTTTGGGTGACAAAATTCTTGCTGCTCAGGTTCATGCTCCTCCTGAGAAACCTTGTGACCACTGCTTTGCCCCAGAGAGTATCCGTACTGTCTATGTATTTCCAAGTGGAGCTACCCAACTCCCAGGGCAACGCAGTTATCCTTATTGTGGTTGAACTGTTCTCAAAAATGTCTCATTGTATTCCACTTAAGAAGTTGCCCACTTCTAAGGAACCGGCTTCCATTTTTGCTCAGGAGATCTTTCGCTTACATGGGCTACCCAAGGGGATTGTCTCGGACAGGGGTATTCAGTTTGTGTCCCAGTTCTGGCAAGACTTTTGTGCACAGTTGGGAGTCTCTGTATCACCCTCAGTCTAATGGGGCCACAGAATGAGCCAATCAGTCCTTGGAGCAATTCCTACATTGCTATATTTCTGACCATCATAAAAACTAGTCAGACCTCTTACCATGGGCAGAGTTTTCTCACAGTAGTGCATGAATTCTGCTTCCCGATTGTCTCTATTTATGGCAAACTATGGTTTCAAGCCTTCCATGTTGCCAGACTCATTTGTTCCACAGAGTATTCCTGCATTAGAGGAGCACCTCTGTGGTCTTCGTTCCACTTGGGAACAAGTCTAGGAGGCATTGCAACATGCTAATGATAGGTACAGACTCCATGCTGACCACAGACTGCGCCATCCTACCAGGTTGGGGACAAGGCCTGGCTGTTTTCCCGCAACCTTCTACTTCGTGTTCCCTCTCTGAAATTTACACCTCGGTTTAACCACTTTCAGACTGGACCATTTTGCTGGCTTAAGACCAGACCACTTTTTGCGATTCGGCACTGTGTCGCTTTAATTGACAATTGCGTGGTCATGTGACGTGGCTCCCAAACAAAATTGACATCCTTTTTTTCCCACAAATAGAGCTTTCTTTTGGTGGTATTTGATCACCCCTGCGGTTTTTATTTTTTGCGCTATAAACAAAAATAGTTTTAATTAATAATTTTGAAAAAAAAACGCATTATTTTTTACTTTTTGTTATAATAAATAACCCCCAAAAATATATAAAAAAACTTTTTCCCTCAGTTTAGGCTGATACGTATTCTTCTACATATTTTTGGTAAAAAAATCGCAATAAGCGATTATTGATTGGTTTACGCAAAAGTTATAGTATAGTTATATATATATATTTTTTACTAGTAATGGCGACGATCATCGATTTTTATTGTGACTGCGACATTATGGCGGACACATCGGACATTTTTGACACATTTTTGGGACCATTGTCATTTATACAGCAATCAGTGCTATACAAATGCACTGATTCCTGTGTAAATGACACTGGCAGTGAAAGGGTTAACCAGGGGGTGGCAGTGTAGGGGTTAAGTGTTCCTAGGGGCGTGCTACTAACTGTGGGGGGCTGCGCTTTGTGTTAGTCAATCACATGGAGCAGAGATCAGTGTCACTTGTTGCTAGGCAGAACATTGTAAACAGCATCTCCCCATTCAGCCTTCCCGTGAGACGATCGCGGGTATCCCCGCAGCGATCGAGTCCACGGGACCCACGACCGAACTCACAGGGGTCCCAACCAGCACGCGAGTGCGCTGCCACCGGCGCGCACGCGATGGCAGGGCAGCATATAGAAATGGACATACCTGTACGTCAATATGCCTGCCCGTGCAATTCTGCCGACGTACATCGGCGTGCGCTGGTCGGGAAGTGGTTAATGGGCCTTTCCGTATTCTTCGCAGTATTAACCCAGTGGTTTACGCATTAGACCTTCTTTCTAAAATGCGTATCTTTAATGTATTTCATGTCTCCTTATTAAAACCTTTGGTCTACAGCCGCTTTACCACCCCGGTCCCTCCTCCTCACCCTGTACAAGTTGGGAACCATGAGGAGTATGAAGTAAAGTCCATTGTTGACTCCCGTAGGTTCCATGGGCACATACAGTACCTGGTGCATTGGAAATGGTACGGTTCAGAAGAACGCTCTTGGGTCTCATCCTCAGACGTACATGCCCCTGTCCTCCTCTGTGATTTCTATAGACGTTTTCCCCTCAAGCCTGGTGGTCCTCCGAGGGGGAGGGGTAATTGAGAAGGGGGTACTGTCAGCCCTGGGCTCAGCCCTTCCTTCTCTGAGTTGACTACTCAGCTGTTGGTTAATTGCCAGCTCCTATCTCTCCACAGTGACTCACCTGTTGATGATATCCTGCTTGTCAGTCCTGCCTACTTAAGCCATCCAGCCCAGATGATCTCTGGCTTCGCCTTGGTTAACAGCACAAAGAATTACTCCTGCATTCCTGTTAAAGACTTGCTTGGCTGACATCCAGATCCAGCTTGCTGTTCCACTATGCTTTTCCCGGGCTTCCTGACTTTCTGGCTTGTCTGACTATCCGTTCCGGTTAGAGCCGGTTCACACAGGGCAACTCAAATCAGGTCGCCCCTAGTCGCCTTAGGTCACGCTACATGTAAAAATCAATGTAAGTGAATGAGAGCCGTCTTAATACACACTACTCAATTCGCTCCGACTTCAGAAAAGGTTCCTGTACTACTTCTATCCGACTTGTAGGCAACTGGTACCCATTGATTTCAATGGAAGTCGCCTCCAAGTCGGATCTCCGTCTATATTGAGGCGACTCTCACAGAAGTATCAGCTCTCGACAGGGAACTCCACGCCAAATTTATACTGCGGCCCCCCCACCCCAAAGCACCTTGTCCCCATGTTGATGAGGACAAGGGCCTCTTCCCGACAACCCTGGCCATTGGTTGTCGGGGTCTGCGGGCAGGGGGCTTATCGGAATCCAGAAGCCCCCTTTAGTAAGGGGGCCCCCAGATCCGGCCCCCCAACCTATGTGAATGAGTAAGGGGTAAATCGTACCCCTACCCATTCACCTGGAGAAAAAATTTCAATAAAAAACACAACACAAGTTTTAAAAGCCCTTTATTAGGCAGCTCCGGGGGTCTTCTTCCAACGTCGGGGGGTCTTTTGACGACTTCTCCGCTCTGTTCAGCCTCTTCTCCCGGTGTCCGGCCTCTTCTCCTGGTGTCCGGTGTCTTCTCCGCGAGAGTCGCCTCAATATAGACGGAGATCCGACTTGGAGGCGACTTCCATTGAAATCAATGGGTACCAGTCGCCTACAAGTCAGATAGAAGTAGTACAGGAACCTTTTCTGAAATCGGAGCAACTTGAGTAGTGTGCATTAAGATGGCTCTCATTCACTTACATTGATTTTTACATGTAGCACGACCTAAGGCGACTAGGGGCGACCTGAAGTCGGATCTGAGTTGCCCCTGTGTGAACCGGCTCTTACTTCTATTATTAAACAAGTGCGATTTAACTCTACTTCTGTCTTGGTCAGATTCATGGTTTATTACAATTGGTGCTGCTGCTATGTCTAATCCAATCAGGAGAAGTGTCCTAGATGGCTCAGACATTCATGGACATCGCTGGAGAGAGATGGGGCTCAGGTAAGTAATTAGTGGGGTGCTGGAGTGGCTGATACCCACAAAAGTTTTTTTTTTATCTTAATGTATAGAATGCACTAGATAAAATACCTTACCTGCCTTTACAACTCCTTTAAGCAACACTATGCTCAGTTGTGAACTGGCACATCTGAAAACCATGGGAACCAAGGTATAAATAGGGACCATCTATATCAAGCAATTAATGAACACTCCTCTGATCAAAACTCATTCATTTGTGCCATTTACTGTACTTTTAAAGTACATTACTGAATTTGCCAGTCTCATTGATTGCACTCTTGGATTTGCCATTTTTCATTGAGAAATACAAGTTTTAGTAATATTTGCATATTTACAATAGCTTATCCCTTCGATAAATACCTGATTTGAACCGGTGGGGAGTGTAGAATAATTCAGTCTCCTTTTACACAGGCAGACAGGGGTGGGAAAAACAACTGCTGACTTGTGTTATTACCAACACCCCCCACCCACCTACCTATAAGTCAGCCTGAGTACACATTGCTGTAGGCACAATGCTGAATGCCTGCAAACTTCCTTTTATCTCCCTCATGAAAGGACCCCTGTAACAGTATTCCTTAAGAAATTAAAACTGTCTCACTTTGCATGCATGAGTCAGAAGATCAAGGTGATTTCTGGATCTCTGAGATAACCTGTACATTAGAGAAGGCTGGAAGTCTGTTAAGTCACTACTGGGAGGGGGAAGCAGGGGGAGCTGAGCTGCTGAAAGACCGACTTGAAGGACTGAACCAGAATTATCAACAGACTTGCAGAATGTTTGCAAAGAAAGTTCATCTGGAGTCATGCAATGCGGACTTACTGCAATTGTGCAACAAACTTGTGAAGCCTGGCAAGTCTAGCAATAGCTTAGCAAGTAATTTTCAAACTTGCAGCACAGTTGCTTGCTATTTGGGATGACTTGAAGGACTTTATTGTTTCTGCTGTGAACTTTTAAAGTCTTTCTATTAAAATGTTGATTTTTTGTGTTTTGTGTACACTGCACAATGCATGCAGTGTACATCCATGCTCTATTCTGTGCACGCCCAGAGTAAAGCTGGGTGCTACAGATAATATAACTTTGGCTCACATCATCAGTGGGCATCCAATGGCTCATCGAGGATGTCTGCAGTAAGGATGAGCCAAATACCCCCCGGTTCGGTTCGTACCAGAAAATGCAAACAGACCTAAACTTCGTGTGAACTTTAGAACCCAGTTAAAGTCTATGGGACTTGAACGTTCAAAATCTAAATGGCTAATTTTAAAGGCTAATATACAAGTTATTGTCCTAAAAAGTGTTTGGGGACCTGGGTCCTGCCCCAGGGGACATGTATCATTGCAAAAAAGTTTTAAAAACTGCAGTTTTTTTGGGAGCAGTGATTTTAATAATGCTTAAAGTGAAACAATAAAAGTGTAATATTTCTTTAAATTTCGTACCTGGGGGGTGTCTATAGTATGCCTGTAAAGGGGCGCATGTTTCCCGTGCTTAGAACTATCCCTGCACAAAGTGTCATTTCTGCAGGAAAAAAAGTCATTTAAAATCACTCGCAGCTATAATGAATTGTCGGCTCCGTAATACAGAGAACAGTCATTGAAAGTCATTGCTAAAAAAAAGCGTGGGGTTCCCCCAAATTCAATTACCAGGCCCTTCAGGTCTGGTATGGATATTAAGGGGAACCCTGCGTCAAATTTTTAAAAAAATTATGTGGGGTTCCCCCTAAATGGCTCAATTAGAAATGAGCAATATAGGTAGCTACAGGTGTATACTGTGCTGGAGGCACACAATACCAACTAACTCCTGCAGAGGGCTCAATTAGAGAACAGCAATATAGGTAGATACAGGTGTATACTACGTTGGAAGTACACAACACCCACTAACTCCTGCAGATGGCTCAATTAGAGAAGAGCAATATAGGTAGCTACAGGTGTATACCGCGCTGGAGGCACACAACACCAACTAACTCCTGCAGATGGCTCAATTAGAGAACAGAAATATAGGTAGATACAGGTGTATACTGCGCTGGAAACACACAACCCCCACTAACTCCTGTAGATGGCTCAATTAAAGAACAGCAATATAGGTAGCTACATGTGTATACTGCGCTGGAAGCACGCAACACCCACTAACTCCTGCAGATGGCTCAATTAGAGAAGAGCAACATGGGTAGCTACAGGTGTATACTGCGCTGGAGGCACACAATACCAACTAACTCCTGCAGATGGCTGAATTAGAGAACAGCAATATAGGTAGATACATGTGTATACTGCGCTGGAAGTACACAACACCCACTAACTCCTGCAGATGGCTCAATTAGAGAACAGCAATATAGATAGCTACAGGTGTATACTGCGTTGGAGGCGCACAACACCAACTAACTCCTGCAGATGGCTCAATTAGAGAACAGCAATATAGATAGATACAGGTGTATACTGCACTGGAAACACACAACACCCACTAACTCCTGCAGATGGCTCAATTAGAGAACAGCAATATAGGTAGCTACAGGTGTTTACTGCGCTGGAAGCACACAACACCCACTAACTCCTGCAGATGGCTCAATTAGAGAAGAGCAATATAGGTAGCTACAGGTGTTTACTGCGCTGGAAGCACACAACACCCACTAACTCCTGCAGATGGCTCAATTAGAGAAGAGCAATATAGGTAGCTGCAGGTGTATACTGCGCTGGAAGCACACAACACCCACTAACTCCTACAGATGGCTCAATTAGAGAAGAGGAATATAGGTAGCTACAGGTGTATACTGCGCTGGAAGCACACAACACCCACTAACTCCTGCAGATGGCTCAATTAGAGAAGAGCAATATAGGTAGCTACAGGTGTATATTGCGCTGGAAGCACACAACACCCACTAACTCCTGCAGATGGCTCAATTAGAGAAGAGCAATATAGGTAGCTACAGGCGTATACTGCACTGGAAGCACACAACACCCACTAACTCCTGCAGATGGCTCAATTAGAGAACAGCAATATAGGTAGCTACAGGTGTATACTGCGCTGGAGGCACACAACACCCACTAACTCCTACAGATGGCTCAATTAGAGAACAGCAATATAGGTAGATACATGTGTGTACTGCTCTGAAGGCACACAACACCCACTAACTCCTGCAGATGGCTCAATTAGAGAACAGCAATATAGGTAGCTACAGGTCTATACTGCGCTGGAGGCACAGAACACCAACTAACTCCTACAGATGTCTCAATTAGAGAACAGCAATATAGGTAGCTACAGGTGTATACTGCGCTGAAGGCACACAACACCCACTAACTCCTGCAGACACGGGAACACACTACACAAGACCGCTAAGCTGGTGGCCTTATATACTGTGGGGCGCATCCTGCCTGTGGCCAATTATGGCTTTCCTCGCTGCCGGCGCTGTGATTGGCCAAGCATGTGGGGTCACAGTGCATGCTTGGCCAATCATGAGCCAGCAATGCACTGCGATGGTGCAATGCATTGTGGGCCGTGAGCACCATACGAATTTGGCGCGAATGGCCCATAACGTTCGGTATTCGCCGAACGTGCGAACAACCGATGTTCGCACGTTCCACCAAGCTCATCCCTATTGGAGAGGGATTAGAACATCTGTCAATTTTTTTGCCCCATTTCTGTCTATGCCCCCATTAAGGGGATTTACCCTCTATATTAGTCTTGTTTACCATTATCATTGAAAGTGAAAGTGAAAGCAAAAGAAAACCTCAAATTCTGGGTTGTCCCCATAACGTAATACAGGAAAAATCTTCCAATTGGGATACTAGTTCTGATGACCTGGGGGTCCCCAAGGAATTCCCATAATCTGCAGGGTTTACATCTCACTTTCTGTTTGGCTATGGGATAGGAAGTGAAGGGAAATGTGCAATGGGAAACAAATCTTGAGAAAAAAAAATCTGATGGGTTATAACCCTCCCTTGCTCTATACAAAATGAAAAAATAAGTTTTGCCTATAGTTCTACTTTGTTTTTTTTTTCCCACTAAGGTGGTTTTCCTTGAGTTATCCCTTCTCATCCGGAAACTTGACCCTGTGCTAAGCACTGTTGCTCACAAGTAGGTTCCTCTCCCTACCACACACCTGCCAGAAGCATACCACACACCCTCACCAAAGATTGCCGCCAAAGTCTGCCGAGATTTTAGTGTCCAGTCAGACTACTTTCCTCTCTAAAGGCATTAAACTGAGTTTCTAAGGGGCCAATTCCCTTACAAGGCTCCCCTTCCCATGCAATGATGACATTAGGCCACCTGCAGATGGGAAGGCTAACTGCACCTGCCTACAAGTATACCGCAGACAAAAATCTAACAAGGAACAACAGGTTACATAAACAGACAGACAGTATCAGAAGCAATGTCTATAGAATAGGATCAGAATGGATGGGAGGGTCTTGCCCAAATCAGGAAGAGAGGGTGAAGTATGAAGCCGCGTACACACGGGCGGACTGTCTGGCCAACTAAGTCCGTCAGACAATCCGACAGACAGTCCGCCCTACTTTTGAATGAACGGACTTGACCACACACGATGAACAGACAGTCCGTTGAAAGCTTGCGCGATGACGTGTACAGCACGTACGACGGGACTAGAAATACGACGTCCAATACACTGCAATGCAACCTTCGGCCGCGTAAATCCTTTCTGAGCATGCGCCATACTTAGTCCGTCCAACTTGCCTACTCACGAGCGGACTGTCCGCTGAAACCAAAGTTGGACGGACAATATTATGGAAATTCCGAAAGACTTAGTCCGCCAGACTGTCCTCTGAAAAAGTCAGCTGAAGCCCACACACGAGCGGACTGTCCGCTGAAATGTGTTTCAGCGGACTAAGTTGGACAGACAGTCTGCCCGTGTGTACGCGGCCTTAGAGTCAGTAAAAGCTGATTCAGACAAATGCACCACCCTAGGTGGATTCCCTGTGTAGCTACACTTAGAGCAGATGAGTGGTAAATGAAGAAAAACTGACAGAAAACCATTGACAGTGAAATCACACCAGCCTATAGACCAGATCAGACAGTCTTCATGTACCCTACCTGCCAAGGGCAGTGTAATAATTAAGTTCTAGCCTAGGCAAGACCAAAGACCAAAGCATACAGCTTTACTTTCAGTATGGCCATGGACCACAAAAACCGTGGGAGTTGGGAGAGGCTGAAAATGATGAACCACAGTCTTTTTTAACCTTAATAGATACTTAACCTCTCTTCCGTGCACAACCTAGACTACTGTACGTGAGCATTCAAAAAATCTAAAAAAAAACAAAACTATTTATTTGATATCAACAAAAACGAAATTCATTGCAATGTTCAATGTTCTAATTTTACACACATGAATATTAAGAATAAATATTTACAACTATAATTTTGCATTGGTTGTGGTTATCTGGGATTGGAAACTTGCTATACTTAAGCTTTCTGGTGTCACTTCAGTACTCCTTGTTCACTGCTGTCTGTTACTATTTATTTCTCTGTTTGTTTGTTCATTTCACTTCCAGGTCTCCAGCTATTCCTGTTGCCATTTGGTTTGTACATCTGTATTTTCAAATATAAACTGTTAGTCAG
Organism: Lithobates pipiens; assembly: GCF_037356315.1. Lineage (NCBI taxonomy): Eukaryota > Metazoa > Chordata > Amphibia > Anura > Ranidae > Lithobates > Lithobates pipiens. The sequence continues at coordinate 466,970,650 of NW_027507764.1, forward strand.
TGTTGCTTGATGAGAGGAAGGGAGGAATTTATAAAATATGTTGCACTGTTCCAGAAAACAAACAGTCATGACCTCATACAGTGGTTTGTAAAAATTTAGACCCCCAGTGATTTATTCCTTTTTTCCTGCAGTTCAGATATATCATTTATTTTAGACTCCAGTATCCAAGCTACTTATTTGTGAAATAATAATAATAGTAATACGAATACCTTTTACTACTACTGCTACTACTACTACTGCTATGTAGAGTGTTAATAGCAGTGATGGCTGGTGCTCAAAAGTTTTGGAGGGGTGGTGGCAGCGTCAAACCAATGACACCACCCCCCGCAGGAGACAGACAGGTAGGCGAGCAGGGGTCTCTTTACATCAAGACTTCAATATCACGTATGAAATGCTTAATAATGCAGGTATATGAATGCCTTCAGAAATGTAATTTCCTGCTTGTGTGACTACAGATTTTCCCAGAAGTCTGCACTGAGATACAAGTCAAATTTTAGATATCACCTGCAACAAAATTGACATTTCTGCTGAGATACTCCCTAAAGGTTATTACCTTTTAAAGGGATACAGGCATTGTAGCTTTTTCTCATCAGAACACTGAGAGTGCATCAGGTACTTAAAATTAACTAGTCACTCCCTTTCAGAATCAGTCTGCACAGGACATGGTCATACAAATAGGACTCTACAAAAAAAAGAAATGTTAAAGTTGCAAGGTGCATTAATCACCCACATGGATTGTTTTTTTCTCAGCAAAAGTGAAATTATGCTATAACTATAAGTACTGTTTAGTATTTTCAGAAAGATAAATCAAGACCTATGTCTACATCTGACAGCATAGGGGATCCACCTCAGCTCCCACATCAGATACATTTTGCTGGGGTTAAGCCAATAACAGGAATATTTGTTGTTGACTCTCCCTGGGATAGGCACTGATAGCCATGGGGGCAGAAACTGCCACCACTGTGAAGCATATGCATCTTATCTGGTGGGTAAAAGTACAGAGGTAAAGATAAGCAAGAAAATGTTTTCCTTTGATTCAAATGTATCTAACGCATATCTTATCTTTTCCCTGATTATTTTTAAACCATAAATTAGTGCACTTATATACTCATTTGGCAATCAAAACAGTGAAAAAGGAAACACATTGCATATATGAGGCATACAAACAAAGCCAAAAGCAGTATTAAACCCAGTGGCAGCTGGTAGTTTTTTGAGTGGGGCAGCAAACAACCACCCCCCGTGGCACCTCAACTACTTACCCCATTGGTGGTGGTGGGATCGGCGGGCACACAGCATCAAGGATCGGTGGCACATCGGGCAGGGAATCATGCTGCGTCATGCTGCGTCAGACATCTGGTGTTGTCTCCTGTGTTCTCTTCTATTCTGAGATCACAGCAGCTTCTGCCGTGCATCTCCTCCCCTCCTCCTAGGGGTCTAATAGGATCTCTTGCAGCTAATCAGGAAATGTGTATCAGACCCACGCTTCCTGATTGGTGGAGAGGTGATTCAGTGTTAGAAAAGTGAATATTCATTTGCTTTTCTAACACACCTGGGTGGCCATATAGTGGGTGGCATGGATAGGGGGGCTGCACCTGTGCACCCTTAATGGACGGGCCGCCCCTGATTAAACCCAAAAGCCTAATATTATCATATTGCAGCTTACAAATTCTGAGATGTGCTGGCTGTATTATTTTCCTTTTTTTAAGCTTTCTTTCTTCTATTTTCATCTGGTGATCCAGCCAGTAAGGGGAAAAAAGAAAAGAAAAGAAAAGAAGAAGAGGGCTTTTGGGTTAGCCAAAGGGGATGGTACAGAGCAGCAAAAGTGTCAGTGAATTAGAAACTGTTAAACAGAAAGCTAACAAACTACATGGGGAGGGAGATGGACCAATTAGTAATTTATATCTGATGATTACTAGATCTTTGGGATATCAACAACTATGCTGCATTTTTTTTTGTGGTTATTATTCAGGCCTTTTTGTATTTCATGTTAGTTTTTGATAAATTTGAAATAAGTAGTCACTTTTAGGTTGGTAATTTGGAATTTTCAATTCTTTTCGCTTTTTTTAATTATTTTGTGTTGTTAGGGGCTTTTTAAAATTTGGAGTGCTTACATTCACTTACTGAGCATCTATTTTTGAGCTTCCTTTTGTTCACAGCATGACGCATCATCCTTTTAAAGGAAAAATAAGTGTGCACCAAACCTCCTGAGGTGCATGTATTGCTGCTACAGTTACCTGTAAAAAAAAAGGTTGATTTTTTTTGTCTGAAATTAATCTGATTGGGGTGCTGCTGCTGTATGTAAACCAAACTAAGTATCCCCCAAGCATGTTATTTAAAGGATACGTGTATTTTCAATGTTGTCATCGAAGCCACCTAAAAGATGCTGTACAGTATTTTAATAAGAAAAATGCAATTCCAGTGCTCAGCTTCCCATGTCTTTTTCCTCACAGTAGTTTGCCTGTTGGCTCTAAAAAATAAAAAATAAAATGAAGAACCCATTTGATAAAGATTGGCTGAATCCTTGATGAATCAATCCTGGATAGATTCACCCATCACTTCTGTCCTGACAACCAGATAATTCTGCAGTTATGTATGTATGTGTGAATTGCTTCACTTGCTAAAAGTTTTGTTGTTTTGTTCAGCTAGCAAGGATTTCAGCTAACTCCTGGATTAGCCTGCAGACTGCAATACATTTATGAAATACAGCCTAACACAGGATTTACCTAGCCTGTAAAAATTGATATGTTATACATAGTTACATTGATCCAGCTTGGACCAATGTAACTTTGTACAGTACCTTGGCTGATGCTCCTGGAAGCTGAAAAGACACCACTACTTCAGTCATGTCACTTTCTCTTCTGGCCTCTCCTTTTTTTATATAAAGGATTGCAACAGATAACAATAAAACATTAACTCCATACAATTGAAGAGTGTATGTTCCAGGTCACTGCAAAGCATGTTTCCAAAAACATCCATAGAGGAGTACAGCATTACATATAGAAACTGCACCAACCAGTAAGAATCAGTGTAAAGAGAAACCTATCTAAATATGGTTAAAGAAATTGGTTGATAGAGTATACAAAGGCTTCTGGGATGTCAAGATTGGCCACAGGAATCAGAGCCCAGAAAACATCACAATACAAAAATTGAAAATATACAGACATCAACCATCAACTGTACGTATGCCCACCTGAATCTGTGCAGATCCAAAAAGAGTTTTTTATTTATTAAAGAAACCGAATAGAACAAAAAATGGGAAAAGGAGAGTAATAAGAGAGAGAAAGAAAAAAAAGGGGGTAGGGAGTTGGGGAAGGGGGGGTTTAGGGGAGAGGAAGTCACCACTGGAGGAGCCGAAGAGACAGAGGCAAGAACGGAAGCCTTTCCTTTTTCTTCAATCAAAAAATGTGCCAACCACTCAGCGTGGGACCTGAAAGCAAGTGAAGATCACTGGAGTAGCGGTGTCTATTAGTAGGAAAGGTTTAGAACCACCACAAATTTTTATTGCCTCTGCTTGGTTAATTCACCTTCTCTATTTGTCCTGATGACCTTTGTCACAGAGACAGAAAGTATTGGGAAATTCAAATCTTTGTCACCAGAATTGAGTGTAAATCTCTTGGTAACAATTGTCTGAGAAGGGAACACCCGTATTTTGCTGAAATTTTCATTCACTTCCTGTTGTGTCTCCAGGACAGGAGGTAAAGGGAAGGCTTCCTAATGGAACAAAAAAACAAACAAACCACAGGCAGGGGGTTTTAAACTTTTCTTACTCCATTGAAAGCTAATACAACATTTTTGTCATACATTCATTTACCAGCGCAGTCCATTATATAGACAGTGGTTGACTTGCTTAGAATACAACCCAGACAAATATGGATTCCCATGGTTGCTTAGAATATAGAATATAACCCAGACAAATAGGATTCTACAATCAAAGAGTCATGGCCTCTAATGTATGAATTACATTATATGACAAATCTGGATATTGAAGTCTTAATGGACTGCGGTTTCTGTCCATGTCTAAAAGTTTATGTAGCACAGGGGTTTGCTATCAAAGTTATCATGCTAAGTAACGTATTGTTTCTTAAGCAGGGGTTTGGCTCCCTCTAGTGACCGCTAAAAAATTGTCAGGACCTTTTCCTTCTTTTAAGAAGCAAACAGCTATGCATTGTGGGGAATGTAATCAGATGAGGAAGTGACTCATGTTGTTAAATCAGTCTGTTAAATCAGTCTGGAAACTACTCACCCACAATGCCAAGTCACAGAACAGCCTGCTGGGTAAACAGATAAAAGGATAGGTGTGGCCTTCTTTCGGCTTTTCCGGACACAATTCAACAACCAGCAGGGAGGTCTGTGTGTGTGTGACCAAAACACTGTGACCTACACAACGTGGAGCGGGATCGCCAGTCTCTGAAGGACTTCAGAATACAGCGCTGTCAGCTTAGCAAGCGGATCGGTGTGCAGTGCCAGGACATCTGGAAGTTCCTGCATCCCAGCCATCCGGAGAAGTGGTACAGCACGGCGGTGCAATCTTTCATCAGACTGAGACATGAAGAGGGGAGACTGGATGAAGCCTCACAGCCTCTGGGTATATTGTGGTGAGAGGGCACCTGCCCATTTCAGTGAAGTGCACTAATTGCTGACTGAGTTATTTACAGACTGCTGGTGAGACTTGTAGTCCCACAGAAGTGATCTTACCTATTCAAAGGCTGCATACAGCTGAAAGCATGGATCTGTTATTCCCTGTGCTATAAAGTCAGTATTGCATTACACTCGCAGATAAGGAGGAAGTGTTACAAGGGCCCTATTTCTTTAGTCAAACAGTTATCAACACATCATTTATTCTACAGTTTGCTTTCTTTTTATTTCCCTGTCGGATTACAAATACTTCAGTTTAAAATACAGGCTAGCTGAAGATACTTGGAGAAAAGGAACTTGTATCATCTTCATCATCATCTTTTACAAAGCCTCACGGCTCTACTTTATAGTTTGAACATTGAATCACCACCTAGGGGGAGCCCTTGAGTACAGGTTAAATATTGCATTGTACTGTTGGATGTAAGTAACATATTATTATATTATATATGTTTGGTGTGTGTGTGTATTGGGGTTTAAGTGAGAAGGGGTTTAATATAGGATTTGGTGCACACTGAATGCCTGTAACATTATACTCCTGTCTGCATAACCCTTATGTGATTATTGAACCCACTGTTTCACATATACACTGACTGTTAGCTACTGTCATTTAATGTTTCTGATTTGTCACATTGTTCATCGTGTTTAATATCCACTTTGGTAACATTTCTGAATGGTTAATTGATATTATGTGTGAGTCTCTATTTACTATTACAGCTGGTGAAGTGATGGGATCCAGGGCTATGGTAAATACACTTGATGGTTTATCATTATTGTGTTTCTCTATATTGCTGGGTCCCACAATATTACCAATCAGGTGTGCCAGAGGGGTTGAGAGTCAGGGTACAGAACCAAACTTACATTAAGCGGCTCCTCAGAGGGTAGCGATACATTTATATTGAATATGTTAGTAAAAACAAAACCAAAAAATAACAAATATATGTTCTAATACACAGGAACTGTAACAAACTATTTACAGCATTACTGTGATATCAATTATTAAATGAGTCCAAATATAAAATAATTACCCAACTGTTATTTTGACATTGAGTATTATGGAACCAGTAATATCTTATGAAAGATGAAATTACTATCATTGCTGTGCCAAATCTAAATAGTTGTGGCTTATTCCATGAGTTGACAAGAGATATAAAACTTCAGTTCTGTCCAGATAAAACGTACACTTGCATTTTGAAAAAAGTGTTCTGTTACTTGACCCCATTTGGGGCCCTATAAAAGTCAATGGACTGCAGATAACAAGTGTTATACTTTGGAGAATTATTACTGATGAGAAGTATGGCCATGGTTCAGAGAAATTGTACTGAGTTATGGGTGATGTATTGGCTTTCCCAATGGTAATGTTTTATTTTCCAGCTGTTTTGCATTGCATTAATTTTACAGTGACTTATTTTTTTTATTAAAACTAAAATCATCAAGTATGATCCCTAGAACACATTCACAGTGAAAATCTATAATGTTTAATTGTGCATTAATAGTTTGATTATTGAAATGAATGGTTAGTCAGAAGGAGAATGAACTGTTAATATAACCACATACACATTGAGTATACATTTATGAACTCAAGTAGACTATATTGTTATGTATTATATTTGTATACAAGGTGTTTACCCTTATCATTGTATATATTTAGTCATGTCTTCTGTGTAAAACACCATTAGTATGTTCCTGTTTTGCTTGAATTCTAGCCCCAATTCATGATATTACAAGATATTTCCTAGTGGTGCAGCGGATCGTCACTGATCCCTGATCCCAACTGGTCAACCTGTTCAGATCGGCACACCACGTGATCTGTGGAGCGCTCTGCTTCCTCGACCTTAGGAAAGGCCGAGGCAAAGACGTCGTCACCCCTCTGGCCGGTGTAACGACATATTCCGCGACCCATCACAGTTTGCTACAGAAGTGACGTCCCATCGCCACCATCTTGCTACACCCCACACTCGTCCACAGTAAGGATACACTAAGAAGGGGGAAAGAAGACATGTTGTTACACCCACTGGAGTTTTGCATTTTACACATATTTATAACAGTAATGTCAGTTTATATAGTGAAATACAGGACTTACAACTCTGGTTTCTTCGATCTTGAATTTTAAAAGCAGCGTCATCCCTGCTCATCTCACAGGTTTACTAATCTGACAGAAGTTCGCTGCTTTTAAAATTCAACATCTAAGCAGTCAGACGGAGTTCTAAGTACTGTATTTCACTATATAAACTGACTTTGCTGTTATAAATACTCGTAAAGTGCAAAACTCCAGTGGGTGTAACAACATGTCCGCTTTCCCCCTTCTTAGTGTATCCTTAGTGTGGACGAGTGTGGGGTGTAACAAGATGGCGGCAACGAAACGTCACTTCCGTAGCAAACTGCGATGGGTCGCTGGTTACACCGGCTTCTATTCTGGTAAGGTAAAACTAAACACTAGTCTTCCTATACTGTAAACAGTGGGGAGATGTCTGTGGATATTAGAGTGGAGGAGATGTCTGTGGATTTTTGAGTTGGGGACTCGGAGATTGTGGATATTACAGTGGGGAGATTGTGGATATTATAGTGGGGGAGATGACGTGGATATTACAGTGGGGAGATGATGTGGATATTACAGCAGTGGGGGAGATTATGGGTATTACAGTGGGGAGTTTTTTGATCCATTGCACCCCTAATATTTACCACAAGGAAGTCTGAACATCCATTTGGTACTATTGAATCAACAAATTTAACACTGTTATGGCTGTGTCTGTTAGAAAGCACACTATAATGGGGTGTTCCATAGCCATAAAATATACAGTAGGTGTAAGGCCGCGTACACACGGGCGGATTGTCTGCCCAACTTAGTCCGCTGAACAGTGTTTCAGCGGACAATCCGCTCGTGTGTGGGCTTCAGCTGACTTTTTCAGCGGACAGTCTGACGAACAAAGTCTTACGGAATTTCCGTAAGACAGTCCGTCCAAACTTGGTTTCAGCGAACAGTCCGCTCGTGTGTAGGCACGTTGGATGGACTAAGTATGACACATGCCCAGAAAGGATTTACAGGGCGGACAGGGCGGAAGCGCTCGGTCTTGTAAAACTAGTGTTCGTATTGAAGCTAGCATATTTGTCATGCTGCTAATTTTGTGGTTTTTTAATATAGCCCGTTCTTTTCTTCTTCGTAATGCAAGAAAAGTGAAGTAGCTTTGCTGCTTATATTCACACAGAGTTATACCAAATGTTTTTATTCATCCTCATCCTATGATTAATCTTCCAATTTTCGAAAAATATATTAAAAATGTATTTAAAAAAAAAAAAACCCCAAAAAAAATCCTATATATATATATATATATATATATATATATATCTATATATATTTATATATATTGTGGCAGCAAGCAGGTAAAGTCACCTGGTTGTATCCAGGATGGGAAATATGTGTGCCCTAGATTCAGGCTTTATGCAGACCTTTACAATTAGAGGGGAAGAGTTAATGAGCCCAGCTGAAGTAAGTGGGCTCATTAAGACCTCTACAAAAAACCCCAGCATGCATAGGGAGATGCTCCATCCTGGAACCAGTTTTGTGTTGTATAGACTAGGGAGTGTGTCACCTGTACTGTGCGGTGAGTTAACGCCTGTGTGGCAAAACCTTTACAACAAAGGCAGGGACTGGTACAGCACAAGGCTGCACCCAGTTGTTAGACAGGGAGTCTACGTGTGTAGTTAGAGGTCAAGCTGACCAGGATTTATTTTCTTGTTTTATTTTGTTTGGCTGTTATATGTATCACTGCATGTAGCATAAATAAACCGGATCTTTTGTTTTTTTAACCTACACCGCTGTCTGCTGTGCCTGACTTTGTGTTGTGAACCCATCCAGGGGGTCACACACACCCGCTGCCGAGCTAACCCCTCACAATATATATATATATATATATATATATATATATATATATATATATATATATATAAAAATAAATTTAAATAAAAAACCCCCCAAAAAATTAAAAATTATATATATATTAAAAAAATATAGAATTTATCTATTACTATATATTTTTGGAACTACTATTGTCATTTTTTTTTTTTTTTTTTGGGGGGGGGGGGGGGGGGTTGAAACAAGATGGACTTGCATTTTTTTTGGCCAAGCAGGACTATGCAAGTAGAGATAGATAGATAGATAGATAGATAGATAGATAGATAGATAGATAGATAGATAGATACCCAAACCAGCATTTTAGCTTACACATGATTGCATGTTCAAAATCAGCAGAGCTTCCCCTCATTTCAAATGTTAAGCCTCAAATTTACAGCGACTGCACTTCCAAGTGCACTTGCAGTGCTTTAAAAATTGCACTTGAAGTTAGCATATTTACATGAACGTGTGTTTTGTAAATAACCCCCAGAGTCTTTTGACATGTATCTGCCTACTCACAAATAAACTTTGTTTTTTAAGCCAAAAAAAAAAAAAAAACAACAAAAAAAAAAACATACAATATTTTTTGAAATAATAAATTTTTATTTTCCCTCAGAACAGAACTAAATCAAGAGGGAGGCAACACTGGAGACAATTTTGACGTTTGTGAAGCCTTTTGTCCCCCAGGCACACATCAAGTGAGTGGCCACCAAAATTCAGAACCTGTGTAACATGTAAATAGGGAGCACAACATGGTCCTAGAATCCCAAAGACCAGGAACAGCAGCAGATGAGATCTATGTCCCCAGACTGTGGTACTACAACAGCCTGCGTCTTCTTTCAGAGCAGACTGAAGCCAGGCAGTCACTTCCGACTCTTCCGTCTAGCCTTCCCTCCACGCTTCGCTGGAGGCTGTGCCTCTGGTGGTGGACTTGTGGTAAGAGGAGGAGGAGGAGGAGGAGGAGCAGTAGGGTCTGCGTTATACATCTTGGTGGTCGGTGTGAGCTCACCCTTCAGACCCCGTTGAATGGCATCAAAAAATATGGCTTCGCACAAGTTGCGCTGTGCTTTTTCCATTTCGAGTAACTTAATAGCCAAATAAGTGCCATAGGCCTCCTCAGGATTGGGGGGTTTGCTCAGAACTTGGGTGGCTTGGCGTATAAGTGCCAAGGACTCCTCCTCTGTACGGGTCATCCTCCTGGGCCTTTTGCTGGCTAGGCGGAGGGGAGGGACCTGGCTTTCGGTCCGACTCCTGCTGGGCCCAGCTAGCTCCTGTGTGTGGCTGGTCCCGGCCTCCTCCTCCATACCACTGGTCCCGGCCTCCTCCTGGGTGAGCTCATCCTGTGTAAAAAACAAAGAAATCAAGAAATAAAATATGTCTATATTTTGAAATCATCAATCACTAACAATTTTACAGTTCTCACTTGCAAATACATTTGTCTTGAAATACAAAAGGCTATCATTTTGACACCATCATTTTTCCATCAGTTCACCAAGATTTGAGCCACATTTGTGTAAACTACTGTATCCTTCTATCTAATTTAACTTGTGATGAAATCCTAGATTTGGAAGCAATTCAAACATTGAACTTTACATCATTAATATTTGAGCAATCCAAACTTTAGAAACTAAAATATACCTGGCTCCAGCTGGGCGCATCAACTTCGTCCAGCAAGGAAGGGTCTGGATCTTCCAGGGATGGCTCACCTGAGGTGGAGGGAAGGGTGGAGGGACGGGTAGACGGAAGAGTAGAAAGTGACTGCCTGGCTTCTGACGTGTCATCCAGAAAACGCAGCCTGTCATAATACCACAGCCTAGGTACATAGACCTGACCTGCTGCTGATCCTGATGTTTGGGACTCTAGGATCTTTCTGCGCTCCCGCCTATACACGCTACGCAGGTTCTGAATTTTGTTGCTCACAAAGTCAGTGTCTGCCTGGGGGAGTCAGGTTTTCACAAACGTCAAAACTGTCTCCAGTGTCTTCTTCCGGGCAGGACGGCTAGAATATTGTGGGTGTTTGGAATCCCAAAGACTCCTGTGCGACTCTATTAAATCAAGAAATGTGGAGAGGAAGGCCTCCTCCTTAAAGGGGTCTGGGTTATACCTTTGCATTTTATGTTTATGTTGTTTTCTGTAAAACAAAAAATAAATAAAATAAGTAAATAAATACTAAAAAAAAAAAAAAAAAATGTCAGACCAAATGCACACTATTTATATTGTGACAATATAGGCGAGACACACACTACCACACACGCTACCCCCCCACACACACACTACCCCCCCACACACACACTACCCCCCACACACACACACAGTACACACACTACCCCCCCCCCACACACACACACACACACACACACACACACACACACACACACACACACACACACACACACACACACACGCTACCCCCCCCCTATACACCCACCCCCACCCCCACACTACCACACAAAACACCAACCCCACTCAACCACCAACCCACATAAAAATCAATTAACCATCAATAAGGTTAAATTTCAATATACACATTCCTAACGCAGCCTTCAAATTAAGATAAAATAAAACGATAACTATCTTACCGTCGCGTGTAGCACTCGCTGCTTCCGTTCGGACAAGCGTACGGCCTCGCGGTAACGCTTTATATACAGCGCATGCGTTCAAGCTCCGCCTGCGTCGCCCGCCCCTGACGTTCCGTGTGACCGTATTTCCCCGCCCCTTTTACCCTCGTTCCGCTGTGGGTGATTGATAGGTGAAAATGGCGGACGGAAATTCAGTGAGCAGCGTGAGCAGCACGGAGGAAAGCCATGGACCCCATGCTTCCAGAGCAAGGAGGAGATATAAGGCCACCAACATGGCCTTTGAAGAGATGGTGGAGATGGTGAATATATTAAGAAGGGAGGACTATGATGGGGAAAATGGCCCGTACCCCAAACCCAATGTCCGGAAAAGCGGCATCTTGGATAAGGTCGTCACAACTTTGTATAACAAATTTGGGGTACGAAGAGGCAAGGACCAGCTCCGGAAACGATGGTCCGACATCAAGTCCAGGGAGCCGGACCACTATCATCGCATCAAAAAGGCCCTGAAAAAAAGTGAGTAAACTCCGCGTTTATCGTGACTGTCGGACATAATCGTTCGTATAGGTATTATATGTAAATCTGGCGAATTTGATCATGAGCGTCGCCCATAATCGTTCGTATAGGTATTGTCTGTAAATCTGGCGAATTTGATCGTTCGTGTAGTTAATAGTCCATGTAATGAGCGAATATGCTTGTTCGTATATGTGGACGTAAATAGCATGAATTTGTATATGGTGTAAATTTATCTGGTGTTGGATTAGATTTTAATTAGTTATTAATTTTTTTTGTATTGTTCATGATAAACTGAATTGTCACACTCAGTTTATAGGATATACATTTTTAATAAAGTTTCATAAATTTATTCAGTGCAATGTAGACTCAATAAAAAAAATGAGATAGATAGATAGATAGATAGATAGATAGATAGATAGATAGATAGATAGATAGATAAAATGCTGGTTCAACATCTGGACTGGGAAACATTTAGTGTAGTTTGGGACATCATAGAACATTTTTTGACATAATCACACACAGGTACTCCAGGGGATGATTCAAGTGTGTCCGTCTGTGAAACTTGGACAAAAGATATAAAGTATCACAGTTTGGTTAAAGGCTAGGTTCACATTGCTGCAATGTACGAGATCAAATGTGATTTGCACCGCACTGCAGTGCAAATCACATGTGATCTCTGTGTGATGTGATTTCAGCCATACATATAGTATGGCTGAATTCACATCGCATCCGGCCCAAACTTGTACATGGCCCTTTTTTTAGTCCACAGCCGAATCGGATCACATGGGTGTTCACACCATGTGGTCCGATTCCTGTCCGAGTTTAAAGATTGCACTGTGATATGAGAAATAATTTGGAGGTACACTGATACTCCCAGCAGGTCACATAGGGCAGTGCGAACTGCCTCCGGGAGGCATACGATGCGTGAAACCACAGTAGATTTGCAGCGTTCGCACATCGCAGCAGTCTGAACACAGCCTAACTAAAAAAATGTCATTTTAATGATGTATTAAACTAGGAGCTTGTAATAACCAGCTAATAATTGTACACCACTTCAAACCAATGTTTCATATTCAAATTTCTGAACTCAAATATCACTATGCTTAAAAGTATCCTTTTTTTCTTTTTTTTTTACATTCTCATAGGGGAACAAAGACTCAGACAAGAGGCGGAGCAGCCCAGGACCCCCCGACCTCGCCAGCCTGATTGGGCAATTAGCCCCAGCCCCGTGTCGGTATTGGAGCTGCCCAGCCCTGTGTCTGTGAGGGAGCAGACAAGCTCCGTATCCGAGCTGGATCAGCCGAGCCCAGGGCTAGATGTGGAGGAGGAAGAGCTGGTGGAGATACACACCCCACAAAGTGAGTGTCTGACAACCCAGCTTAAGGTAAACAATTAATGGCTGTATATTTTAACCAATTTTTTATCTACACATGTTTTTAGGTGATGATCTGGTTGTGGTAGGACAAGCCGCGGAGCCATTTACCACTGATAGTGCCCAGAGGCTGATTGGTGACATCATGGCCTGGAATGGCCAGATTGATCGGATGGAGAACCAAATTCTAAACATCCAAAGAGAACTGGTCACTATGAGGCAGGGAATGAAGAACATGATCGATGTTTTAGGGAGAATCTAACTAAGCCCCTTTTCCCTAAAACCCAATCGATCATGTTCTTCATTCCCTTGGAAAAAAGTTTTTAATGTTTTTACAACATTGTTTTTAGAGGCCAAATTTTGAAGATGCACACGGTGTGTCAACATGTGCTATGTGCCATCAGAGGATCGCAATGTACGCATTTGGTGTTTGCAAACCCTTCCTCATTCTAGTATGTGAGAGGAAGGGATTGCACACACCAAACACGTCCATTGATCACTCATGATGGTACATAGCACATGTTGACATTACCAATTTTTGGTGTGCATCTTCAAAATTTGGCTTTACCCCTTGTTTTCTGTAAATAGTTAAAAATATGATTTTATTTTTATTTTTTTTGGATAATTGTATTTTATATATAGATATATCTATATATTTCTATGTTTACAAAAAAAGAAAAAAAAATACAAAAAAAACAAAAAGAAAAATATCTAAAAAAGAGGCACTGGTTGGAATGTGCACTATTAAAAAATAAAAAAAAAAGATGTGTGTGTGTGTGTGTGTCTACTTCTTTCAATACTCAATACCAGTTTGGGAAGTCATTTTGTGTTTTCTGTCACAAAGGGCCTTATTTCCTATTGGCAAAAACCACTTTGCTATACAAATGCACTAGGACAGGAATATGCAATTAGTGGAAATCCAGCTGTTGCAGAACTACAAGTCCCATGAAGCATAGCAAGACTGACAGCCACAAGCATGAGACCCAGAGGCATGATTGACTTGTAGTTTTGCACCAGCTGGAGGTTGGCCAATTGCATATCCCTGAATTAGGACAATGTAGGAGACAAGCAACGTGAAAAGCAAACAAGAACCAAATTTAAAAATTTGAACAGACAATACATATTTCAAGAAAAATACATTTTTATTGCTCAGCTGGCATTGGAATAGCCCCCCTACCATTAAAATAGCTGACATAGCGGTCACGCACCTCACGTGCTGTTTGGGGGGCTAAGCCAGGAAGGGCATGATCCAGCCCTGTGAGTTCTCTGAATATTAGTCCGGCCTCAGGCCCAATAGGCTGCAGGTACTGGTTACCTGAAAATTTACGTAGAAAATTGTGCAGAATGCAGCAGCACAGGATCACATAGTTCAGTTTATATTCTGCAAGGTTGATCGCTGTCAGTAACAGACGGAACCGGCTGGCCATAATGCCAAAGGCACTCTCCACAACCCTTCTTGCTCTGGCCAGCCGGTAATTAAAAACCCTCCTCTCCGGGGTGAGGGTCCTTTGGGGGAAGGGTTTCATAAGATGGTCACTCAGACCGAACGCTTCATCAGCCAGAAACACAAACGGTAGACCCTCCACATTCTCGGCATCTGGTGGCAAGTCCAGGCCACCAGTGATAAGACGGTGGCAGAACTCGGTCTGCCTAAAGACTCCTCCGTCAGACATCCGGCCGTTCTTCCCCACATCAAGAAAGTCACATTGTGCCGACACCACCGCCATTAGCACCACACTATGGAACCCCTTATAATTCCAATAGTAGGACCCCGAATGGGGTGGGGGCACAATCTTCACATGTTTCCCGTCGATCCCCCCTCCGCAGTTGGGAAAGTCCCAACGGGCAGCGAATTGGGAAGCCACAGTCTGCCATTCCTGTGGCGTGGAAGGACACTGGGGAGTCAAACACAGGAAAAAAAACGAAATTAGTCATTAAATAAAAACAATTCATAACAAATAAAACTCAAAAACATTTTGGAACAACAGTTAAACAGAAATATTGCAAATTTTTTTCTGCAAAAAAACCCAAAAAAATAGGCGGACCAATTCACAGATTAATCAGCCCTCTGATGGACCAGGGGACATAAGTTAGGTGGGTAAGTGGGGTGGGGGGACTAATTAATGAGTATCCAATACCTGCAAGCAATTTGATTGGGGTGGGGGACTAATTAATGAGTATCCAATACCTGCAAGCAATTTGATTGAGGTGGGGGACTAATTAATGAGTATCCAACACCTGCAACCAATTTGAGTGGGGTGGGGGGACTAATTAATGAGTATCCAATACCTGCAAGCAATTTGAGTGGGGGGACTAATTAATGAGTTGACAATCCATATATATCAATCCATATATATCTATATCTATATCTATATCTATATATCTATATCTATATCTATATCTATCTATCTATCTACACACACACACACACACACACACACACACACACACACACACACACACACACACACACACACACACACACACACACACACACACACACACACACACACAGGGTGTATACAAAGAGTATACAAAGGGTGGGGGGGCAAGTAAAATAGTACAATGGAGCTGACAATATGAATTATAGAGAAAAACAGTCTCGGCTGTGGGTGTATATGGGGCCCAGGATTGAATGCTGAGGACGTTAGTGAAAGCAAATATGCACGTGGGACACAAAAAGGTAAAAAGCTCAAAAAAAATGACACAAAAAAAAAATGCATGCATTCATATAAAGGGGACATTCACATCATATTCCTGCCATGGATATTAAAAGTCATGATGAAATGAATACAAACATGCAATGCATATAACACATTTAATGCAATATTAAAAGAACAAACTTACCTTCATATATTCCTTCTGCAGGACCCGAATAATGGCAGAACAGGTCTCTGGAATAATGATCCCCAGAGCCTGGGGGGAGATGCCTGTCGAGAACTTGAGGTCCTGAAGGCTTCTCCCTGTCGCCAAGTAGCGCAACGTGGCGACGAGCCTCTGCTCCGGAGTGATGGCTTGCCGCATGCAGGTATCCTGCCTGCTGATATAAGGGGTCAGCAAAGCCAGCAGACGGTGAAAAACGGGGTCCGTCATCCTGAGATAATTACTGAAATCATCAGGATTATTCTCACGGATCTCACGGAGTAAAGGCATATGCGAGAATTGGTCACGCTGGCGCAACCAATTCTTTGTCCATGAACTCCTCCTCACCCTGTTCACAGACTGGGCTCGGGTCAAAGTATTAACCCCAACACCAAGCCCCAATATAGCACGAACTCGTTCCCGAGTACGTCCACTCTCCATGGCTTTGAAACGGTTGGCTGGACAAACAAGCTCAACTGAACGCACTGAAGAACAGCCAGACCTATGAAGAACGACCTGAAACCCAGAAACGAGCGGACCAGAAGCGCCTAATAACAGGTACAGGTACAACTGATCCACGCGTACCGAAAGACAGATACAAACCTCACAGGTAGACTGCGCCGCAGTGAACGGACAAATTAAGCTGAAGTCTGAAAAGCGCGAATCGTCTCTAACCAAACTTCTACTAACGCAAAGTCAACAGAAGGAGTCCAAAGGGTGCTTTGCTGTGTCTTCGACTTCCTATTTCTAGTCCCGTCGTACGCGCCGTACGTCATCGCACACGCTTTCAGCGGACTGTCTGTTCATCGTGTGTGGTCAAGTCCATTCATGCAAATTTTGAATGGACTGTCTGTCGGATTGTCTGACTAACTTAGTTGGGCAGACAGTCCGCCCGCGTGTACGCGGCCTAAGTGTTTTGGATCACTGAGGCTGTCCTAATATTTATAACTTAAGCAAAAGGTGTATGACAGATGAAAGATGGCTAGACACAACAAATGTATTGGTCAATATGCTTTGGATTCAATAAAATCACCACCATATACCAGATAAGCTTCATTAATAGTAGCCAGGGACTTTTTAGAAACCAGCAACTGTCAAAACAATGAACATCTTGTTTACAAGTATGTAAGTTTGTGACGTGCAGAACCAATGCAAAAAAAAATGTTACATATGTCATAGTGTATAGGGTATATAATTTACAACATACTAGAGTGCAGGGGTCAGCTACCGTATATATAATGTACACTATAGCATACAAAGTTCCGGGGTAGTCTGTACATAGATTGTCAGTGGGAGAAAGATTGCTTCTTACATTGATGTTCAGTGGAAAGAATAATGCCTCAGCATTGGTAGTCACTGATTGAGAGGTAGAATGCCCTGGCAGTTTTCATTAGTGTAAGAATGATATTGTACTGATAGTCAGAAGAACAAACTCTCTTTGTGTCAATTGGAGAAAGACTGTACGTTACATTTGGTGTCAGTGAGTAGCAACATGCCCCAGCATTGGCAGCTAGTGACATAGAGAATGCATCAAAATTGTAGCCAGTGTAAGGAATAATGCCCCAACATTAGTGGTTGAGGGAGGAATAATGCCCCAACATTAGTGATCGGAGGAGGAAAAATGCCCCAACATTAATGGCTGGGGGAGGAAGAATACCCCAACATTGGTGCTCCGTGGGAAGTAAAAAGCCCCAACATTAACTATCAGTGGGGGGGAATGCATTGGCATTGGCTTTTATTGGGAGAAAAAATATCCCAATGTCAGGATCGCATCAGAAGACAATGCAGGCATGCAAGTGCTCCAACACACAGCTGAAGGCCTAGGGTCAGGGCTAGCCTTTTGTGTGTACATGTATGTGTAGCGGTGGGCTCCTGAAGAGCACGCACTATGTTTTGTAAATTTAGTTTTTTCCTAAGACCATAGTTGGGTCTTAGGGTTCATTTCAGTAAATTGTGGTCTTGGCATCAGTTTGACTGGGCTGTACTATGTTCTGCCTGGTCATAGATGTAGGTATCACCTTTGACAGGCATTGGAATGCAGTTGGTTGGACGCATTGGGTACTAATCTCTCTCTCTGGGCCAATCAGTGGGTGCGTTGTCTCCCTGTGTATTCTGGGTGAGGGTACTTAAGGTGCTCAGGTCACGTGGTTCTGGGTTCTGGTCCAGAAGTATGTTCTGACTCCGTGGTCCTGGTCCCCCTGATCAGCCCCCAGAGGCTCTCATGGCCTGGGGTGTGGATCCATCTGTTTCCGAGTCTCCGGACTGGCTAGTCTGAGGCACAGTAACTGGAAGTAGGATTTCAAGGTGGAACCGGTGCCGTCTCGGGTTTGGAGAGGCCCAGCAACTCAAAACACAACCAGGGGAGGACTCTTCAGAAGAGGGCCACACACGAGGCTGGCTGCTCGGTAAGAGCCTGGAAGCTAAACTGAAAGGACACAGAGTAAATCCGCATTCTTACGGTATCGCCGGACCGGCTGCAAGATACTGGTACTGTAAGAGAATTCCTAATTTTCATCCTTCAGTTACACCAAAGTTTCTGTGCTAATTTAAAGTGCTACAATCAAGTCTGTGTCAGAAACTTTTCTCATTTAAAGTTCTACAACCAAGTCTGTGTGTCACGTACCTTTAAGCAGAGCCCGGAGTGCAGGGAGTGGCCTCTCGTAGACCTCTGACTCGAGAGACCCTGGTAGTGGTGACAGGGGCTCAGGAGCACAGAGGGGCACAAGTGCCTGACTGGATAGCAGGTGGTAGAGGCAGAAGACCGTTGAAGGAGGAGGTGTATTGTAGTCCGGTGTCTGAATGCAGGCAAAGGTGAGATAAGTTCCAGCAGACAGCAGAAGGGTTCCGGTAGTCCAGCAACGGCATACAAGTGATTGCAGGAAGTGACAAACAACGGAGGGGTATTGTAGTCCAACAACGGATGCAGGTGCAATGGATAAGCGGAAGCGGAAGAGTCCAGTAGTCTGCGGCCAGAGGTAGAAGGCTACAAACGCAGAAGGAGTACAGCCAGATATTGCGGAGGACTGGGAGGTGTCCTGTAGTACAACAGCAAGCAACTTACAGTTGACGGATGGTGTAACAGTCCAGGTCAGGCACAGGCGGGCAGATCAGGTACAGAAACGGAATCCAGAAGAGTAGTCGGGTACAAGCCAAAGTCGGGGGGCAGGCAGCAAACAGCAGAGTCGGGAACAAGCCGGGTTCGATACGGATCAGGGTACAGGTACAGATACAGGTACAGGTTCAGGTTCAGATTCAAATACGGATCACCAGGACGCACAGGAACGCTGTTGATCAGGCAGCAAGGCAGTGAGGCATGGATCCAGTTTAAATAGCGCTATTGGCGCCAATTTGCGTCAAACGGCCGCGCGCGCACCGCCGATCGCGGTAACGCTCCTGGAACTGGGCAAGAGATCTTCTGCGACTTTCGCCGCTCGGACGTCCGTGAGGAGGATCTTCCTGACATTGCCCCCCCCCAATGGGCAGCCTCCGGATGCCCAACTGGGACATCTTACCTGGGTGAGATCTTTTAAATGCCAGAACCAACCTCTTGGCGTGGATGCCAGTCTCTGGTTCCCAGGAGTTCTCTTCTGGACCATACCCCTTCCACTTCACCAGATACTGTACCTGGTTGCGTCTCTTTCTGCAATCCAAAATTGCTTCTACTTCAAACTCCTCTTCACCATTAATAAGCACAGGTTCAGGAGGGCCCACGTTCCGATCGGTGAAGGGATCCTGGATTGAAGGTCTTAAGAGGGACACATGAAACACTGGGTGAATACGCAGCGATTCTGGTAATTTCAGCTCATAAGCCACATTGTTAATTTTCCTGGAAATTGGGAAAGGACCCACAAATTTTGGGCCCAGTTTTCTAGATGGGCATGTTAATTTTAGATTCAGAGTAGATAACCAAACCAAATCTCCGGGTTTTGGGTCGAGCTCCCCTCTCCTCTTTCTGTCAAAAACTGCTTTGTTGCGTTCTTGAGTTCTTGCCATCGTTTCTTGAAGCAATTTGTTATTGGTGCAGAAAAAGTCCAAAGTTTCTTGAACTGCTGGAACCGTGCATTCTGGGATATTGGCTGATAGGAACTGAGGGTGAAAACCATAGTTCGCAAAGAAGGGAGATTGATTAGTTGCAGAATGAACAGAGTTATTGTAGGAAAACTCGGCAAGTGGTAAAAGGGATACCCAATCGTCTTGCGAAAAAGAAGAATAACACCGCAAATATTGCTCAAGGGTCTGGTTCATTCGTTCGGTCTGGCCGTTGGTCTGGGGATGATAGGCAGACGAGAATGAAAGATCAATTTTCAAGGACTTACATAAAGCTCTCCAAAATTTTGATGTAAATTGTACCCCTCGGTCGGAAACAATGTTCGCAGGTATACCGTGGAGTCTTACAATCTCCTTAATGAAGATCCTTGCGGTCTCAGGGGCAGAGGGTGTACCCTTCATGGGCAGAAAGTGAGCCATTTTGGACAATCTGTCGACCACCACAAGGATAGTGGTGAAGCCTTCTGACGGAGGTAATTCTACAATAAAGTCTATGGAAATCATTTTCCAAGGCCTTTCCGGGATGGGGAGTGGTTTCAGCAACCCCCAGGCTTTGGTCTTGCTACTCTTGTTCTGGGTACAGGTAATGCAAGATTCAACATAAAGTTTACAGTCTCTTAGCAGCTGAGGCCACCAGAAGGTGCGTTGGAGAAGTTCGGCGGTCTTGTGTACCCCAAAATGACCGGCCAATTTGTGGTCGTGGCAAGACTTGAGAACAGCAACACGTAGTTGTTGGGGCACGTAGATCTTGTTTTCATGCCATAACAAGTTATTGCTAGAGAGTAAGGTGGTGTTTGAGGGATGTGGAGCTGAAGATGAAGCCTGCTTAAGTTGGGATAGAAGATCTTCCTGGAGCATAAGGAAATTTCCAGGCGCAAGGATGGTGTCTGTGGGTTGGAGAACTTCGGGTTCGCTGAACATCCGGGATAGCGCGTCGGGTTTGGTGTTCTTTGATCCGGGCCTATAGGTTATGTGGAAGGAAAATCTTGTAAAGAACAGTGCCCATCTGGCCTGACGCGGCTTCAGCCTCTTAGCAGTCTTTAAATACTCTAAGTTCTTGTGGTCAGTGTATACCAGAATGGGATGGGCTGCTCCCTCCAGGAGATAGCGCCATTCCTCAAGTGCGGCTTTGATAGCGAGTAACTCCCTGTCCCCGACATCATAATTCTTTTCCGCTTCAGACAATTTACGTGAGAAAAACGCCACTGGGTGCAATAAAGCCTTTGGGCCCTGTCTCTGAGAAAGGACTGCTCCCACTGCAACTTCGGATGCATCCACCTCAAGGATGTAGGGTAGCGCAGAATTAGGATGCTTCAGGACAGATGCTGACACAAACTGTTCTTTAAGGGAAGAAAATGCGGCCTGTGCCTCCGGAGTCCACCGGAACTTGATACCTTGTCTCGTTAATCTGGTGATTGGAGCGATGATTGTAGAAAATCCCTTGATGAATTTTCGATAAAAATTCGCAAACCCCACAAAGCGTTGAATTCCTCTTTTATCAGTAGGGGCTGGCCAGTCCAGGATGGCCGAAACTTTTTGCGGATCCATCTTGATTCCATCCACCGAAATAATCAGCCCCAAAAACTGAATGCTGCGACGTTCAAACTCGCACTTCTCAGGTTTTGCGTACAAGCCGTGTTGGCGAAGCCGAGTGAGAACCTTCTTAACGTGTTCCCTGTGAGCTGGCAGAGAGGGGGAGAAAATTAAGATGTCGTCCAGATATACTAAAACAAACAGGTCGAGAAAATCTCTAAAGATATCATTCACAAAATGCTGGAAAGTCGCAGGAGCGTTGCATAGCCCAAAGGGCATTACGAGATATTCAAAATGTCCGAAGCGGGTGCGGAAGGCAGTCTTCCATTCGTCCCCGCTTCGGATACGGACCAAATTATAGGCTCCGCGAAGATCCAATTTTGTGAAGATACTAGCTGATCCAAGGCGCTGGAATAATTCGGGTACCAAAGGCAGTGGGTACCGGTTCTTGACTGTAACTTTATTTAAGTCCCGGTAGTCAACACAAGAGCGGAGAGAATGGTCCTTCTTTTCTACAAAAAAGATTCCTGCCCCAGCTGGGGACGTAGAAGGACGTATGAACCCCTTTTTCAGATTGTCATCAATGTAAGTCCTGAGAGTCTCCAATTCCACTTCTGTTAAGGGAAATATTCTCCCGAAAGGGATTTCGGCTCCGGGAAGGATCTCAATTGGGCAATCGTAGGGTCTATGAGGGGGAAGTGTTTCTGCCCCTTTCTTGCTGAACACGTCCAGGAAGTCATGGTAGGTCTCAGGAACGTGCTGGCGAGTCTCAACATCGGTCTCCATACACATTAAATGGGGTGAAACCTTAGTTGATTCTTGAAAGCAGTGTTGACGACAATAGGGGGAGAAAAAGAAAATGTTTCCGGTGGACCAGTCTATTTGCGGGTTGTGTGCCCGAAGCCAGGGCATACCCAGTATGATAGGGAAAAGGGGAGATTCAATAATGTCCAGGCAGAGTTGTTCCTGATGGTTACCGGAAATAGTAGCAGTCAAAGGACATGTCTCTTGTGTCACTGGTCCTGATTTGATAACTGACCCATCAGCAAGGTGTACAGACAACCTTTTCGCCCTGGGCCGTAAGGGCACTTGGAACTTTTGGGCAAACGATAAGTCCATAAATCCACTGCACGCTCCAGAATCAACTATTGCGGGGACTTGAATGTTCCCTCCGGGTAGCTGAAGAGAGACGGGAACAGCCAGGTGAGTAGCATTACTAGGCACAGCAGGTAAAACAGGAGAAGATACGGAAGAATGCTTACGGAATTTGGCAGGACAGGATCTCACGTAATGTCCGGGTTCTCCACAGTAAAGACACAGATTGTTGAGCTGCCGGCGTTGTCGTTCCTCGGTGGTGAGCGTTGGTCTAAGTAAGCCCAGTTGCATGGGTTCAGGCGTGTCAGCAGCAGGATGTGCAGGGGGATTAGGTACACGGGGTAACATCCAGACTGGTCGGGACGGCCCGGCAGTGCGTTCTGTTCTCCGTTCTCTCAAGCGTCTGTCTATCTGGATGGAGAGGTTGATAAGGGCTTCAAGAGTTGCTGGAACACCCACCCGGGCCAATTCATCCTTTAGAGGTTCAGAGAGTCCCATGCGAAACTGGTATCGCAGAGCAGCATCGTTCCAGGTAGTATCGGAACTCCAGCGCCGAAATTCAGATGCATAGTCCTCTGCCGCTCTTCGGCCTTGCTGAAGAGAATATAAAGCTGCTTCCGCTGTGGCCGCCTGTTGAGGATCCTCATAGAGCAAACCCATGGCTTGAAAAAATGTATTCAGGTTATTAAGGCAGGCTTCCTTTTGCTCCAAAAGGCGGTGGGTCCAAGCCTGGGGCTCACCCAGTAGAAGGGAGATAACAAAACCCACCTTAGTGGATTCTAGAGAGAAAGTTCTGGGTTGAAGTGCAAAAAACAATTCACAGGCATTGCGAAAAGCTCTATACTTGCTGCGATTTCCCGAAAACCTCTCCGGAGTTGGGACCTTGGGTTCAGGGGGTAACATAAACACTGATGGCGCAGAAGAAGTTCCCGACACGGTAGGGCCTGTGGTAGATAAGACCTGGACACGCTCTTCCAATCGAGAATAGCCTTCTTGTAGAGATTTAACAGCCTGGGTAAGTCCAGCAAGATGACGGCATAAATCATCCATGGCCGAATCTCCCTGCGTGGGCTCAGACATGGCTGCCTGATACTGTCACGTACCTTTAAGCAGAGCCCGGAGTGCAGGGAGTGGCCTCTCGTAGACCTCTGACTCGAGAGACCCTGGTAGTGGTGACAGGGGCTCAGGAGCACAGAGGGGCACAAGTGCCTGACTGGATAGCAGGTGGTAGAGGCAGAAGACCGTTGAAGGAGGAGGTGTATTGTAGTCCGGTGTCTGAATGCAGGCAAAGGTGAGATAAGTTCCAGCAGACAGCAGAAGGGTTCCGGTAGTCCAGCAACGGCATACAAGTGATTGCAGGAAGTGACAAACAACGGAGGGGTATTGTAGTCCAACAACGGATGCAGGTGTAATGGATAAGCGGAAGCGGAAGAGTCCAGTAGTCTGCGGCCAGAGGTAGAAGGCTACAAACGCAGAAGGAGTACAGCCAGATATTGCGGAGGACTGGGAGGTGTCCTGTAGTACAACAGCAAGCAACTTACAGTTGACGGATGGTGTAACAGTCCAGGTCAGGCACAGGCGGGCAGATCAGGTACAGAAACGGAATCCAGAAGAGTAGTCGGGTACAAGCCAAAGTCGGGGGGCAGGCAGCAAACAGCAGAGTCGGGAACAAGCCGGGTTCGATACGGATCAGGGTACAGGTACAGATACAGGTACAGGTTCAGGTTCAGATTCAAATACGGATCACCAGGACGCACAGGAACGCTGTTGATCAGGCAGCAAGGCAGTGAGGCATGGATCCAGTTTAAATAGCGCTATTGGCGCCAATTTGCGTCAAACGGCCGCGCGCGCACCCGCGTGCGCGCTCCCGCGCGCACCGCCGATCGCGGTAACGCTCCTGGAACTGGGCAAGAGATCTTCTGCGACTTTCGCCACTCGGACGTCCGTGAGGAGGATCTTCCTGACACTGTGGCAGAGACTTTACTAAGCTTAAATCACCTGCCGGCTGCTAAATCCACAAACAGGGATTTATCCAGTAGTTGAAATATCCAGTTGTGAATGGCTATTCCCTGGATCATCTAGAGAAAGACATTTCAAGTGTCAGCAGTTCCAAAAGTGCCTGAGCTTTACTACTCATGCCTTCTATTCCCAACTGAGAGACTGTGTTCTGTTCAACGTTTTATGCAAATAAAAATTCCCAAAGGGATTCAAGTGTCGGTCTCTGCAGTTTATTGGGCCATCGACATCGGGAACTCCTAGACAAGAATGAGGTGGAGAAGGTAATTGGTAAGCTCAACAAAACCAGCCGCTCCTTCGGGGGTCAGTGCTACATATGTTTCAGTGAACATGCTGTGCATATGCATGGGCACACAGATACTAATGCCTGCTGCCTTGTTTATTGCTTGTCTCCATGGTTGCCAACTTCAGTTTTTTTTCTTTTACAATGTTTCCAGCCTCCCCACTGTTTCCCTAGCTGCTGCTGGGAAGCTGCTGTTCTGATCCTCATCCTGTCTTCAACAGTAGCCTTGCTCTTAAGCCTTGCTCTTAAGTGACATCATATGGATGGCCTCTTCATCTGCCTTTGTGAGCACCTTGCATCCAAGACATCCTCCAGAGCCTTCTATAGAGGTGTGGGTCTCCAAACTAAAAGTTCTGCACCAATGCCACTGTGTACTCTCCCATCATGGGAAGAAGAATGCTTCCTTTGTTGTTGTCAGTGCGACACCTAATGTCCCAGCATTTGTTGGCAGGGATGGATAATTCAACTTTGGTGACCAGCAGCAAGAAGAATCCCCCAGCATTGGTAGTGTTTTGGGAGGGGAAATGTACCAGCATTGATTGTCAGTGGGAGTAGGAATGTCCCTGCATTGATGGTCAATGGTAGGAATAATATCCCTTTACATTAGTGGTCAGTGGAAGAAAGACAGCCCATTTCACTTGTGTCATTGGTAGACAGAATGCCCTAACTTTGGTTATTGGGAGGAACAATGCCCCAGCCTTGGTAGTCAATGGGAGAAAAATGTGTACCTTATATTGTTGTCAGAGAGGAAGAATGCAATAGCATTGGTGGTCAGATTAAAAAAGTAAAACCCAGCATTGGTATTAGTGGACAGTTATCTGAGAGATGAGAGGAGATGCCCTGTTTCTCAAACCATCAGATGTCACTGGTGATGTTTGTACAAGAATTGTGTCTGCATTGTCAAAAAGAAGACCAATGTGCCAAGCAGTGCTTGTAGCAATTTGGGCATTTCTTGCTCACAACACCAAGCAGGAAGCTCAATGCATTTTTTCCAGGTGACTGGTTCTAGTACCAAAATAAACCATTTTGTAATTTAACAATATGAAAAAATATAGTCTACTTCAATACACAGTAACCCCCACACTCCACGTATACTTTAGAAACAGCTATAATGTTATGCCACAGATGCAATGTGCATTTTACAATATTGGGACTGTTTATGTGATAATAATAATTACAAATCCTCCAATGTAAATCTCATCCTGAAACGTTCAGCACCTGCACTATAATTGTATTTAATGCTATCTATAAAATAGAAGCAAGAAAACATTTACCATAAAATTTGGTGCATCTATTCAATAGAGGTGACCCAGGGACAAGGGTGATTCCAGGCAAAACTGGAGTTCCTCCTTAATTATTCAAATCTTTTAAAGAGCAAAGATGTATAAGATAAGAATTCCTCTTTATAATTACAATTACCCCTTAGATTTTCAAGATATTTTGCCATTTTTGAAGAGATCTGTTTAGATTACTGTATACCACATACAAATACAGAATTTTGCCCACTGGGACTTTAGATGAAGCGCCACACAGTCAGTAATACTGTAAAAACATAGCATAGATTTATTGAATATGCCAGCAATAGGACTAGGAAAAAATGTCAAAATGCCAAACAGTTGGCCCAAATGTAGATATCCATTACATCGTTACATGTAGTCATCAAATAATCCATAGTGGGTGTGTCATAGCATCTATAGTGACCCACCATGTTTTGTGAGTTCAGTCTCACTCTTCAGGGGGTGATGCATGCTCTATAAGGTAAAATAGTAACAAGAAATAACATAGTAAAGAACATGGAAATATGTCAAATAAATTAAGTTGTGGGAATCAAACTGAGGGATCCATACTCACAAAGATGCAGGGTGCTGCGTGCTAAAGTCGCACCGGCATACGGAGGAGACGTCTCACTCGGGAGCTGTGGGTAAAGGATCCAATGATGGGCCAGCAGAGCTAAAACAGGCAGATGGAAAACAGGCAAACAAAGCCGTCCAGCATGGCCTGCCAGGAGGGTGGCTAGAAAAAAAAAGTGTATGGAAATAATGATGTGCACTACTGAATTGAAAAATTGTAAAAATAATGGGGAGGTAAAAATTGGTGAAAAAATATTTAAGTATGATAGACTGGCCAGCCACATTGTACAGTTGGGAATAGTAAAAATTACCTGCACAGCTGAGGTGAATGAGAATACACATGCGAGATTAAGTATAAGTGCTATTTAGTATATAGTGCAACTTGGTGAAGCAGTGACACCAGTGCCTGGGAATACCCAATATGCAAGGTCAAAAACAGGTTTAAAAAGTAAAAGTGTGAAAAATAAAGATTTTTACTTATCAGATTTAAAAAAATGCTAACCAAAAATTGTGTGTCCAACCACCTGAGAGGCATTGCATAGACTTTTGTTTGAGCCTTCCTATTTATAGCTCCCCAGACCCATCAAAGGATCCCTCCCAAGGTTGGGTAGTTGACGTCCACTGAGAGAGTGGGACACCCACAGGGTACTACTAACCTTATCCTTTTTCTTACTGTATACCACAGCATGTTCCTAACTGTGACTTTCAAAGTTAGAGGACGATTGCTTAATCCGTTTACATTTATCACATCTGAAAACTGTCCACATTAATGACCTATTAAGTAATAAAGGCAACATGGAAGAGTTGTTTTTGGACTTGAAATTCTGGCCTAGATTTAAGTATGACAGCATTGTAATATTTGACTACTGCTGGGTCAGCATGCATTGTAGGGTAATACTTGATATCATATATACAGAGTAAAATGCACCATATAGCGTAAAACTGGCAGAGAGCGATGGTATAGCAGCTGTGGACCTTTGAATTGAAATTGATGTTTAAAACACTATAACATAAATAAACTGAACTGTCTACAAATTGTCATGTAATATTAAAGCGGTTTTGTCGCTGAAAGTAATTTGTTGACCATTTGGCTCATATGAAAAGAAAAAAATTTGGATGAAAACAGGAAAACCAACAAAATATCCAAGTCATACCTAAACATTCTGATTTATGTAACAGAGAGGCCGTTGGCAAGTTTTTTTATGTGACAAATATGGAAATAGTTCAAAGTAAGATAATATTTACTTGTTGTAAAGTGCATAAGAAAGATTGGCAAGACGTACGATATCTTGGCAGATTTTTCCTGAAGGCAAAAAATGAGAAACATATGCTAAGGCACTCCAAGACTTGGCTGGTTCTGATTGAGATTTTTTTACCTCCAGTTGAAGAAAAAAAACTTTCTCACTGAAAGAATATGTTCCCTTTTTTGGAAGAGTTCAATGTATGCATTGTTGTGGCTTTACTCACGCTGCAATTCGTTTGATCAATCTTGCCCACTCCTCTTTTACTGATCTCATTTGATTATACAGAGCTGCATTTTTGATTCTGACAGGTTTATACTGTTTTTACTGAAGTCCAGGACCTCGAATAGTGCAAATATAAATATTATTATCATCACAAAAGCACTTAACCCACATCTTAAGTTTGATGGAGTATGACAGGAAAATGGAGTCATGGCTGTCAAGAGCACCACGGCATATTTTTTTTAAATGTCTGACTTGGAAATTAGTTTTCTGAAAAGCAGTCATATCAAATCTAATGTATTCAGTATTTAAAAAATATCAGGGCATGTTATGTATGTCATATTGGTGTAGGTAACCTACGTTTTTACAGCTGCTTTGTGTCAAAAAAAAGTATGCTATTTTCAATTACATAAAATCTTCTAAACTATGAAGTCATCTCATTCGTGTGATCGAGGGCCTCTTAAATTCTAAGATTCATGTGTAGGCCATATAGATTCATGCTATTGTACAGCAGCATGGTGCTTTTTCCATGTATGATCCATTTATTATTTGGGACAGGCAAGAACAATGTGCTTCAAAGAGTGAAACGTACCACTTGTGGGTAGGTATATAAAGATCGGGAGCTTAGAGAACAAGAGCAATTGGACTATTGCGGTACAAGTTAAGCTAAGATAGATTCAAATGTATGAACAAGTACATAGAAAAATATGTAAAGTTTTATTAATTCAAAATTTGTGTGAGGGGAAGGGGAAGGGAAAGGGGAAGAAAAGGATAAAGGAAGGGGTTGGTATGGGTGGTGAAAAGAAAAAACAAGAAAAGAGAAGGAGGGGGTTTAAAGGGGGGAAAAGAGAAAGAAGAAGGAAAGGGCCACGAGGGAAGAGAGGGAGGAGGGAATGGAGGGAAAGGGAAAGAAAGGGAGGGGGGAAGAAAAGAGAAAATAAGGGGGGGGGGGGGGGGGTGGGAAGCATAGTATGTACCTTGTATGCAGATGCACAAAGTGTATGGGTCCTGGGAAATGAAAGCCAGCTTCAGGTGGGGGTACCAGCACTCAGCAGTAGTCAAGGACTGAACAGGGGAAAGGTTGAAGGTGAGGGTGCATTTAAGCATACTCACTATATCCCAGTGTATAGAAACTATGAGGGAGAACAATGCCAACAGATGAGTTAAAAAGGCATGGTTATAGCTCCATCGATAGAAACAGCAAAATGGCTGTAATGAAGGCTGTGTACTCCAGTAAACCCACTTACTGTGAGCCCACGTACAATTTTCCCGGAACACGGCATCCATGGCACATACAAGCAGGCAAAGCCTGCTTATATAGTCCCCAACCCAGTGGCATTCACAGCGTATGACGTCACTGGGTCAGATTTCCTGCATGATGTACGTGTACTCGTCCTAAGGTCAGAAGGCAGAAGCCCGTGCCAAGACCCATCCATCCACCAGGGAGGTCACCTAGCTGCCGCATGGGAACACAAGAGTGCGCCGAGATTGTCTGAACATATCACAGGGAAAGACAAGCAGCAGGGCTCAAATAACAAAAAAATAGAAATAATAAATACAAAACATAATATACGATAAAAGATCCATGTATGAAACAATAAAAGACAATAATAAAAGTATATAAACACTTTTTTACAGGTATTGTAAATGCAGAAAATACCATTTGGTGCTGGTGCAGCCTTAAAAACCCATATTGGAGGCTCATAGGTATAAGGGACTTAAGGCTGTAGGAAGGGATAAGGTAAAGGGAAAATAGGGCATGGCACAGGATAAAAGAGGGGGGCAGGACCAAAAGAGGCAGAAAAATGCCAGAGATTCGACAAATAACCACGAGGAACATAAACCAGACATAAACAGGCCTGGGAGGCAGCTTCAGGGGGCAGAATTGTTTAGCGCAGGGGTGCCCAACCAGTGGCCCGTGGAGCACCTCCTGCTCTGGGATGGAATAGAATAAAATGTATTTAAGTTATTAAACCTCAATTTATTACTAAAATCACAGTGTATATATGGGCATATCTGTCCTGCGGGGTTACCTGCACTGAGCCATAGACTTCTGTTATTACCTGCGAGTTTTGTGAGCTTTCTCAAAGTGCACCAAAACTTCAGAATATAATATTGGACCCTCCATTCACCTCTAAGGAGTGGCAGATGTAAACCAACTTGTGTCCTAGCTCCAATCCGATCCGCTAAAAAAAAAAGTTTAGTGGGCTGTGTCTATGCAGAGCAGAAACGGACCTGCAATCTGCCTGCTCTGCTCATTGTGGCCCACGACCAGTTACCAAGTCACTTAAGTGGCCAAAGGTTGGGCACCCCTGGTTTAGAGGAACGGCTTGAAGGAGTTAACCTCCTTCAAGCTGGGTGGAATAGTATCATTGAGCCTTTCAATCCAAAGGGTCTCAAGCTGCAAAAGCACCTTATCATGGTCACCTCTCCTGAGGTCAAGAAGCACCACCTCAAGGACCCAGAATTTGACAGCTAGAGGATTGAACCTGTGGTAAAGGCCGATATGTCAGCCAATGGTGGTAAGTTTACCATTAGTTGAATAATAGAGATGATCTCCAATTCTCTGTCTTAATTCCCTAATAGTCTTTCCTACATAAAAGGCCTTGCAATCGCAAAGCATTAGGTAAATGACCCCAGTTGTGCCACAATGGGCTGGGGTATGGGGAGTAAAAAGTTCCCCATTGGGAAGTCTATTGATGGTGCCAGTGAGAATCCAAGGGCAGCGAGGACATTGCCCACATTGGGGATGCCTCTTAGACCCGAGGGGCGACTAGTGTTGGGTTGATAGTGACTGCTGGTTAGGCAGTCCTTCAGAGTATTAGCTCTTCATAACAACATGCTTTCTTCATGAAGTCTAACAAACCAGGCACATACCTGGCTGGGGGAACTCAGATAAACAAATAACTCATTTAAACCATTTAGATTAAAACTATCTAAAAACATATATACAAGCAACCCCCTTAAAATCGTTCACAAATTTCGTTCTCACTTAAATACACTATACACGGAATCAAATACATTCAATTCAAATGAATCAGATTCCTTCTTCTCACAAATTAACCTACCTGTACTAACTGTTTCACAAAAAACACAACCTGAGATACCTATCACGGCAGAGGAAGTAGAAAGGGTCATCAAAGTGTTGAAAATTAATAAAAGACCAGGACCAGATGATCATTCTGCATTATACTACCGCACCTTTTCAGACTCTATTTCCCCTATATTGGCGGAGGCATTCAATGATTTACTCGAAAATAAATAATTTAGACAAGAATCCTTATTGGCGATCATATGTATGATTCCCAAACCCCATTCCGATAATACTTCTTGTACTAACTACCGGCCTATATCAATGCTAAATCTTGATATCAAAATTCTCGCAAAGATCTTAGCATCCCGTCTAAGTAGATTCATTGGCACACTTATAAATCGTGATCAAGTTGGTTTTATGCCAACACAACAAGCAGGCGATAATGTACGCCAAGCAGTTCTTTTATCACAAATTGCCAAAACACGTCGCATTCCCTCCTGCTTTCTCTCACTTGATATTCAAAAGGCTTTTGATTCTATATCCTGGTCCTACCTGCAGTACACATTACAGAAGGGGGGTTTTGGCCCAAATTTTACTAACCGGATCAGGGCACTATATAATAAACCTAAAGCATATGTTAAATATTCAGGTTATAAATCTGATACCTTTAATATTGAAAGGGGCACTAGGCAGGGGTGTCCGCTTTCACCCCTGTTATTTGCACTTCTTATAGAACCACTTGCCCAATGGATCAGATAGGATCCCACCATAACGGGTATTGAAGTAGGGGGATTTCAACAAAAAAATTGTCTATTCGTGGATTATATCCTCCTATTTATTTCATCGCCACAAGTATCAGACCCTAACTTAATGCCAATACTTGATGACTTTGCTACCTTCTCTGGCCTTTTCATTAATCCCAAGATATGTGTAGCACTAAATGTATCTCTTTCAAATTTAGAATTAAGTTCAGCTAAGGTAGGTCTCCCCTTTACCTGGGCAGATAAATCAATTCCATATCTAGGAATTCACCTCACTGCATCACTCTTGGATCTTTTTTCAGCTAATTACCCTCCAATGCTAAAAAAATATAACAAATATGTTGAAATCTTGTAACCACCTTCCTTTATCATGGTTCAGAAGAATCAACACAATAAAAATGACAGTCTTACCCAAATTATTGTACCTTTTCAGAGTCTTACCAATTTCAATTCCTGCCTATTACCTGAGAATTATACTTAAAAAGGCGAATGCATTTACATGGGGTTCTTCTAGACCACGTACACAGCAACACACACTTTACCTCCCTAAATTAAATGGAGGTCTAGGTTGTCCTAATTTTGCATCTTATTATAGAGCAGCACATATAGCATCATTAACTAAATATCATGCACTACAAGAATCCCCTCTATGGGTATCGATCGAATCTGCAGAATTTGATCCCTTGTCAATGGCAAACCTGATTTGGCTCTCAACGAGAGATCGTAGAGGGTTGCGTAATCCGATTACAAAACATTTTGTTTCCCTATGGGACAGATACAAATTCAGAAATCAGTTGCAATCATTACATAATCCTCTACTATCTTTTTACAAAAAACCTGCATTTTACCCAGCATGGGTATCTTCTAGATCTTTCAGAGCATGGACTAGAAGTGATATGCTGCAGATGCACAAATGTGTGAATTCCTCGTCCTTTATCCCTTTCCCAACCCTCTGTGATAATTATGGAATACCGTAATCAGAACTATTTAGGTACCTCCAGATCAAAAATGTCTTTATGCCTCTTTTAACCACAGACAGTTTACTAACTAATTTAACTAACTTTGGAAAATATTGTAAAAACGACCCTCATGCTAGGGGAATAATCTCGACCTTATATGTTCAATTGTTAGCTAAACCTGAAACAGTGAAACCAGCTTATGTCCAGAAATGGGAGGTGGACTTAGAACAAACACTGGAAACCACAGAATGGAATCAAGTCTGGTTAACAACCAAAACAGCCTCTCACAATATATTAGCAGTAGAGGCTAAATATAAAGTACTAATAAGATGGTACCTTGTACCGGCTAGAATAGCGAAATATGTGCATAACTACTCATCTGATTGTTACTGTGGATGCGCTGAATTAGCAACACATTTCCACATTTGGTGGTCATGTCCCAAAGCTCAAATTTATTGGAATGAGATCTTTACTATAGCATCTAAAATGTTAGGAATATCCATTAGCCCAGATCCCTCAATGGCACTCATCAATCGAAAGCCAGACTTTCTAACACACACCCAATTTAAATTAATTGTTAATTTATTCACCGCAGCAAAACAAACACTTGCAAGAGCCTGGAAATCCCCTTCATTGATTGTGGATGAGTTAGTGAATAGGATGAACAACACTATGACGCACGCCAAAATGGCAGCTCTTGAAGCTGACATGATTATCTACTATCTATTACCATGGTAGCTGACCCGATGGGTAAGTGATTACAGTATATGGATTCTGAGTGATATGGCGGCCCTCGCCTCGACCCTGCGGACCTCTCTTCTTCCCTTCCTAGTTTCTTCTCTTCCTATCTTTCCTTTCTTCTCTATCTATTCCTATTATGATTTTGAAGCTCTTTCCTACTTCAGAAGCTAATTCCTCTAATAAACCATACCATTAATATGTGTTATTGTTATAGTAGTAGTTATAGTTGAATATATCATTTGCATTGTATTGAATATATAACTTTGAGCTTCATTACTTCTGTTATATATTATGTTCTTAAATGTAAGAAAAAAAAGAAAGTGCATGGAAATAAAATAACGAGCTGGCTGCACACCCCTAAATATTCTAAAAAGAATGAAAGGACAGGTTCCCCTTGGGGTTTTCAGGCAGCGACAAGAAGCATAAATAAATTTGTAAAAATATATTTATTTTATTAGTTCAAAGGCTTAATCGCCGTCATAAATTTAAAATACGGACTCTGGTATATGTTATTACAGCATATCGATGGGTAAAGGATATATACAACATTTGGTACAAAGATAGTTACAGGAACAATTTACAAATACATCAATATTTCAAAAACTACAAATAGCACCCATGCTACCCCAATGCATTTTGACCTCCAGGGTCTTCTTCAGGGGGGGGGACAAAACCCAAGCAGAAGGGGTGATTATATCGTATATTCTGCAAATAGTCAAAAGAAAAAAGACTTTCAATAAAAAAGTTTTTTAGCCTACAAATTAGCTAATTATTATACCTTATTTCAGTAATATTTACCAGTTCCACCAAACCGTTACTGTTCAACCAGAGACTTTTATTAAAATCCGAAAAATAAATTAGTGCCTTCTCTCAAAGGGTCATCCTGGTACCGCTGCCCTGCTGTTCTAACCCACTTCATCCACCAACCAAACTGGGGGAAAGAAGGGGGGGGGGGAGGGGAAAGAGGAAAATGACTTTGATCGCTGACTTGCAAGAATTGACAGTATCTGGAGTTTATCCAGGGGAACCAGAGGAACAGAAGAGAAGGTTCTTGGCACACCCTAGGTGGCCACACCTAAAAATAATGAAATATAATAAAATATAAAATAAGTGTTCCACGTCAAGATATTCTAAGTGAATATATAAATGTTGTGTTACAATATTGTACTATTATATAAGTGCATATATAAATATAAATAAGAAATAGAAAGTGGAAGAAAAGTAATGCTTAGTTGCCCAAATAATATATGTTTATACAAAAGCAATTTAGTAAAAAACTGTGGAGTCACCAGTATGATGATTATCGTTATTGTGAAGTGGTGTTACTATTATTCGTAAATGATTAACAAGTGGTGCAAACAAACCAAAATGTGTAGGTTGTGGAGGAAAAAAAAAAAAGACTGAAAAAACTGACATAGGAGTGTGTTTAAACCAGTGACCCCATCTGCATATGGTGAAGTGACTGTGATAGTATTAGTGATAGAAAGTGCAGTGAAAACTAAAAAGATATTAGTAGCATTAATGATTGATAATATAATACCTGTATACTCTATCTGCTGCACTTGTTTTGTAGCCTGCAGATGATTAAGTTAGCCCCATTATGGCAAGTAAAAAAAGAGAGAGCGCCTGCACTTTCTATCACTAATTGTGAAGTTTATTTTGTTGCAATATATAGACTGAATACTCAATTAGAAAACAAAGGCTCATGGGAAAACTCCACCCCCAAAGTTAACCCCATGTATGCTCACACCGTGTTAAGAACGCGAACACACAGGACTCTGAACGCTTCTCAGCATACTCAAATTCCGTGCCCACAGTGACAGCACGACACACAGTACCTGTCGTTGGTGTAGCACTCCTACATAACCGGCTACAGGCTCAGATGGATTCAAATTGTCACACTTACTGCGTTCCAACTAAACCCGGAAGCAGGAAGTGTGTTAGTGTATCTATGTAATGACGCCGGTGTATCAATTAGCCGGCGCCATCGGATCCCTCTGGTGGCTCTGGGCGAACATCTATATCCGTCACACCTCAAACAACTATTTGTATTGACATGCAATCATCCCCGTATCCCGGGGGCAACCTTATTAACAAGGCCGGAACGCTGGCTTGCGTTCCAAGCCTCACGTCCGGCTCCGGAAATGACGTCTGCCCATCCCTAGAGCGAGAACGCTGGCCTGCGCTCCAAGCCTCGCGTCCGGCTCTGGGACTAAATTATACTATCTCAAAAGCGGAAACGGCGTCGCTGGTAATCAAAACCAGCGATGTCACATCCGGAAATGACGTCGCCGACAAATCAGCGACGCCATATCACCCCGTGCCCCAAGCCTCGTCCTGATATCTAAAGGAAGGAGGAAGTGACGTCTGATAGTAAACAACGGACGTTCACTCGCCGTGGAGGACCATTATAGTATATAATCAAATGAATAAATTAATGAAAAAATAATAAAAATGAAATGAGAATAGAGTGATGAAGAGCGAGAAAAGAAAATAGGAATAAAAATAAAAAATAAATAAATCAATTAGCAAATGAAAAATAAATAAAAATAAATGAAAAAATATATAGAAAAATAAAATAAAATAAAAATGAAATAAAAATCCAAATCAAAATAAAAATAAAAATAAATATAAAATGAAAATAAAAATAAAAATAAAATAAAATATAAATAAATTAAAGAAATATTATTTAAAAAAAATTGTGAGTAAATTTGAAAATAAATATAAAGATATAGACATGAAAATGAAACTAAAAATAAAATGAAAAGGAATGTAAATAAGAAAAAATATTATAAAAAATTTAAGAAAAAATACAAAAAACAAAAAAGTTCGATGAAAATCGGAAAATAAATAGTGAAAACAAAAAGATTACAAAAAAGATGGAAATGGAGATGAAGACGAAAGTACAACGATACCTAAATAGAGGCTGGTGAGGTGCCACTCAACCCCGGTCGATGAAACAATTAATGTCCCATTCGACGTTCATACCATGGGGTGAGTAGCACCTCAACTCATGTATCCAATAGGTCTCAAGCCGGGATATACCTCTAACCTGTGGTTCTCCTCTCCAATGAGGGGTGAACTTGTCAATTATCTGGAACATAGTCCCTTTAGGGTCTTTCTGATGATGTTCCAGATAGTGACGAGGTACAGTATGTTTGTCGCATCCTTTCTTGATCTTCGCAATATGTTCATTAATGCGAACCGAAAACTCTCTCTTGGTGCGACCGACATACTGCATTTTGCACGGGCAAGTAATTAAATACACCACAAATTTCGTGGCACAGGTAGCAAAATGTCTCATGTTATACACACGTGATGTGGTGCTGGACAGATTTCCGCTTCAAAACATTGTGTGAGCACACATTGCACCTTCTACAAGGAAAATATCCCTTACACTCCGGAAAGAAAACAGGCTTTCTAGGAGGGTCAATGACTTTAGGAGCTAATTCCCCCCTCACTGAACGTGCTCCCCTAAAAATAACTGCAGCTCGTTCTGGTAAAGATGGTCCTAATATTTTATCGTTACGTAAGACCTTCCAATGCCTATTCAATATTTTGGTAATTTCTCGATACTGAACAGAAAAGGAAGTGAAAAAGGACCATTTCCAATGGTCTGCTTCTCTAGTTTTTTGTTTAGGAACCAACAATGATTTTCTGTCCACTTGTTGTACGGCTACAATATCCCTATCAAGAGTTTCTGGTTTATAACCTTTTTCTAAGAACTTCTGTCTCAGAACCATTGCTTGTGACCGATAGTCCTCCACATTTGAGCAATTGCGCCATAGGCGTAAAAATTGACCTTTAGGAATGGACTTGATTGATGGCAGCTATCTACCGGAATAAATTCATTCCGGTCGGTAGGTTTGAAATGGGTACGCAACACCAGTTGTCTATTGGAGATGGAAATCTCTAAATCTAAGAAATGTATCATATTAGTACTGATTTCAAAAGAAAGTGAGATCCCTCGGTCATTAGTATTCAATTCTGCTATAAAATTAGAAAGCGACAAATTGTCACCCCTCCATAGGAGGAGGATGTCATCTATATACCTCGCCCACAGGACCAACTTCGGTCTCTCGTGGGCATAGATGACATCCTCCTCCCACTGGGCCATGAATAAATTGGCTAAGCTGGGGGCATATTTCGCCCCCATAGCCACGCCCTTGATTTGAGAGTAAAACTCACCCTGAAACCAAAAATAATTGTGGTCTGTTGCAAATTTTAACAGTTCCATAATGTAATTTTTATGGATCAATGACAAGGTGGATTTTCTACGAAGAAAGGATTCTACTGCAGCTAAACCTAAATCAAGCGGTATAGATGTGTATAAAGATGATACATCCGCTGTTACTAGAAGGAGATCATCATGGTACTCGACTTGTTCTAACCTATTGATGGTATCTTGAGTGTCCTTCAAATAGGATGGTATGTCTCTAACTAAGGGCTGTAAATAAAAGTCAATATATTTACCAATCCTAGAAGTAACAGAATCGATCCCACTCACAATTGGTCTACCTGGCGGGTGAACAGGGTCCTTGTGTACCTTAGGGAGGTAATATATGACTGGGATCCTAGGGACTAATGGGACTAGATGTTCTTGTTCTTTCTTATTAAGGATCTTCAAAGAAAAGCCCTCATTGACCAATTCAACTAGAGCTGATTTATATTCCGATGTGGGATCTTTAGACAGAACCCTATATGTAGCACGATCACTTAATAAGGATTTCATCTCAGTGATGTAATCTTTTTTATCTAAGACTACTATCCCCCCACCCTTATCTGCGGGGCGAATAATGAGGTCCTTCTTATCACAAAGGGACCGAAGGCCTGATTGAATAGCTGGATCCTGATGAATATGTTTTTTGGGCAATGCATCTAAATCCTGAAGGACAAGATTCTTAAAGACATTAATAGA
The DNA here is from genome assembly GCF_037356315.1 of Lithobates pipiens. Classification (NCBI taxonomy): domain Eukaryota; kingdom Metazoa; phylum Chordata; class Amphibia; order Anura; family Ranidae; genus Lithobates; species Lithobates pipiens. Next base: position 467,009,200 of record NW_027507764.1, read on the forward strand.
ATGTGCGGAAACATTGAGGGGGTTAAAGAGGGACGGGTTTGAAAGCCCGGAATGTAGAACGTCAGATGGTTGGTCTCTATACGGACCATTAAAAGGATTTGATAAAAAGTGTCTTTGTATGTTAAGTTTCCGAACATATTTGTGTAAATCAACAAATGTGTGGAATTTGTTCAATTGTCGGGGGGGGGGGGGGGGGGGGGGTACAAGTTTGAGTCCCTTGTCCAGAACACGTTTTTCGTTCTCTGATAGGACAACTTGACTCAAATTAAAAATGCCTTAACTTACTGAACTCTTTTGCGTTTTCCTCCATTGGAGGCGCCACCCACCTCTGCACCCTCTTTTGGTTTTGGACTTCGAATGTAATTTTGCCTTGGGTCGTGAAAACCCGAAGGATAAGAGGGACCCCCAAACCCATGGTTATATGGGGTCTGCATGTATTCTTCCTCCCTGTTCCAATAGGCTTGTTCATATTGTACATTTCGGAAGTCCCCATCTTGCAACGCTGCATAACGGTTTGAGGTGTGTATTGGGGTGGTGTGTGGGTAACTGGTGTCTCCATTGTGAGATCCGGTATTATAGCTGGGCATCCTCTGGTTGTTAGGTCCATTTCTATGTGGAGGCCCTTTGTCTTGGCGATTACTAGAATTATTCCTCCTCTCGTGTTGGCCCCTACCCTTTTTAGGGGGTAAATATGTATTATATGTTTGGCCTGGATGTTTATTAGGGAATGAATTCCTTAGCTGATTATGATTCCCAGAATTGAAATTCCTAGGAGAGAAAGGTTGTACCAAACGCATATTTGGATTGGGTGTATAATAACCCGAAGGGATGGAAGGGGGTATTACCTGCTCAGATATCTGCTCAGGCAATAAAATTGTGGAAGTCATAACATCCGTTGGAACATTTAAGTTCATCTGTTCAGTAGTCTGAACTAGTTTTTTTTGCCAATTGAAAACCAAACGGGTCTGGTAATCTGTGACATCTCGATTGTACTTTTTCTGTTTTTTTATTCTTTGATCTTTTTCTTCTTTCTCTAATAGAACTCTAAGGTTAGATGAGAGAGTAATGTATTCTGATGTCTTATCAAATACAGATATTTTCTCCCTCAGTTCCTTAATCTCCTGATCAATCAAGGCTAACCTAACATGTTTACGTTTAACTAAAAATTCGATCAATCCCAGACCTGCATTATTAAAATAGACAAACCAGGGTTCTAAATCATCTTCCCCCTGTTGTGGGTTGACCTCCCACCGTAGCCCTCTTGGGACCATTTTTTCTTTCAAATAATGTTCCAAAAAGGCCGTATCCCACTGTAGGTGTAACTCTGCAACCATTACATTACTGAGTCTCAAAAACAGGCCACTTAATTCAGAACCATTATTATCATTCACAGTAAATACACCTTCAGTGTTCAAAGACCTGCTGGTCCTATACTCAAAAATATCCATGAGTGTAAATAAAGAATAAGCGGCAGTGAATAATTGGTCAAAAAACAAATACTGCAAAATAAAAGGAAAACACCGCGCTAATTCAAACAAAAACAAGTGAAAAGTGAAAAACTATAAAATATTCTGTGAAGAACACAGCCCAGCTGCTAGCACACAAACAAACCAAGTTCACATAACATAAATACAATAAGTGCTGCGCTTGAAGGCACCTATTTAAATAGGTGAAAGAAATAAATAATGTGTATAAATAACAATATAATGGAGTGAATACAAAAGTTCATGAAGTGTTTGAGAACAGTACCAAAAAATTATTCACTCTGGTGCGTCTCAAGCTGAATTACAAGTCCGCAGATGGCATTCAGGGTGAATTATCCTACCAAGTTCTCCGCCCTTGGCGACTCTTGGAGCTCAATTATAGGCAAGAAAAAAAATAGGTACCCTTACCAGATGAGTTGGACACATCCACCTTATAGTAGTGTGTCTTGCGAGCTTATGGGGGGGCTCCGGCCACTCACCCCAGTACACCGACCCGATATATTGTCCTCTCAGGGTTCCTCGTGGTCTGCGGATAGGAAAGGTGAGTGGGATTTCCGTGCCAAACGCTGCGATCGGACTTGATGCCAGACGTCCCGCAAAAGTTCACCATAAAGGAAATAGAGCATACAATACGCTTCGCATGGTGAAATACAACCAATGATGGTTTATTGAAAAAAACATTTTTTTGGATGAACAAAATTAAAATTATAAAATCACGTGATACATAAAAAATAGCAATGTGGGGAGCAGACAACTGCTGTCCCTACGCGTTTCGACCTCAAAGTCTTCAACAGGGGCATAACCTGACTCCCCCACATTGCTGCAATATATAGACTGAATACTCAATTAGAAAACAAAGGCTCATGGGAAAACTCCACCCCCAAAGTTAACCCCATGTATGCTCACACCGTGTTAAGAACGCAAACACACAGGACTCTGAACGCTTCTCAGCATACTCAAATTCCGTGCCCACAGTCACAGCACGACACACAGTACCTGTCGTTGGTGTAGCACTACTACATAACCGGCTACAGGCTCAGATGGATTCAAATTGTCACACTTCCTGCATTCCAACTAAACCCGGAAGCAGGAAGTGTGTTAGTGTATCTATGTAATGACGCCGGTGTATCAATTAGCCGGCGCCATCGGATCCCTCTGGTGGCTCTGGGCGAACATCTATATCCGTCACACCTCAAACAACTATTTGTATTGACATGCAATCATCCCTGTATCCCGGGGGCAACCTTATTAACAAGGCCGGAACGCTGGCTTGCGTTCCAAGCCTCACGTCCGGCTCCGGAAATGACGTCTGCCCATCCCTAGAGTGAGAACGCCGGCCTGCGCTCCAAGCCTCGCGTCCGGCTCTGGGACTAAATTATACTATCTCCAAAGCGGAAACGGCGTCGCTGGTAAACAAAACCAGCGACGTCACATCCGCATGGACTTCCAGTGTGAGTCACGTTGGCGGAAATGACGTCGCCGACAAATCAGCGACGCCATATCACCCCGTGCCCCAAGCCTCGTCCTGATATCTAAAGGAAGGAGGAAGTGACGTCTGATAGTAAACAACGGACGTTCACTCGCCGTGGAGGACCATTATAGTATATAATCAAATGAATAAATTAATGAAAAAATAATAAAAATGAAATGAGAATAGAGTGATGAAGAGCGAGAAAAGAAAATAGGAATAAAAATCAAAAATAAATAAATCAATGAGCAAATGAGCAAATGAAAAATAAATAAAAATAAATGAAAAAATATATAGAAAAATAAAATAAAATAAAATAAAAATGAAATAAAAATCATGAACTTTTGTATTCACTCGTTTATATTGTTATTTATACACATTATTTATTTATTTCACCTATTTAAATAGGTGCCTTCAAGCACAGCACTTATTGTATTTATACAAAATATCATTAGTCTGATGGCCAGCATCATTCAGCCACTTCTTCTGAGTAGGGATGAGCCGAACACCCCCCGGTTCGGTTCGCACCAGAACTTTCGAACGGACCCCACGTTCGTTACGAACGTTAGAACCCCATTGAAGTCTATGGGACTCGAATGTTCGAAATGGAAAGTGCTAATTTTAACGGCTAATATGCAAGATATTGTCCTAAAAAGGGTTTGGGGACCTGACTCCTGCCTCAGGGGACATGGGTCAATGCAAAATAAAGTTTTAAAAACGGCCGTTTTGGCGGGAGCACTGATTTTAATGACGATTAAAGTGAAAAAAAAAGTGAAATATTCCTTTAAATATGGTGCCCGGGGGGTGTCTGTAGTATGCCTGTGAAGTGCCACGTGTTTCCCGTGTTTAGAACAGTCCCTGCACAAAATGACATTAAACGGAAATAACACCATTTAAAACTGCTTGCGGTTTTAATGTTATATCTGGTTCCTGCAATATGGTTGAAAATCATTGAGAAAAATGGCATGGGTAGCCCTCCCTGCCCATTACCAGCCTATTTGGGTCTTGTACGCATATTAAGGGGAACCCTGTACCCATATTAAAAAAAGGAAATGCGTGTGGCCCCCAGGCCCTATATACTCAGAACAGCAGTATACAGGCGGTGCAAACAAGACAGGGACTGTGTAGGTTTGTTGTGTTAAGTTGAATCTGTTTGTAATTTTCAACTGGTACATTTTTAAAGTGTAGCTCCAGTCAAAAAAACTCTTTTTAAGCTTTTTGGAAAACATAGGGAAGGGTTATCACCCCTGTATAATTTGTTTTGTCGTCCATCTTTTTTCATCTCACTTTCTGCTGTCTCCTTGCGTTTGCAAGTAGGATATGTTTGTAAGTTGGATGTTTGAAAGTAGGGGCTATATGCTCTGCAGAAATGGCGGAACAAGGTGTTGGTTTTGCCACAACATTGTAAGCCCTCAAAGTGACTCTTGGTGGGAGCTGGAGCGCCCTGCTGTGAACGATTATATCAAGAATTGTAATTACATGCCATTGTTGAACAGTGGTAGAAAAATTGACCTTTGGTGGTTGTGGTGCTGGTGCCACAACACTATAAGTCCTCACCGTTACTCTGGGTGGGCACAGGAAGGGGCCCTCCTGTGAAATATTATATCAAGAATTGTAATTACATGTCCCTGTTAAACAGGGGCAGAAAAATTGGGCCTTAGGCACTGGTGCCATCACACTGCAACCTCTGTCATATACTCTAGTTTTATTGCAGGAATTAGCCCTGCTGCAAAGCATTGCATCAAAAATTGTACTTAAACGCCCCTGTTAAACAGGGGCAGAAAAATTGGGCCTTAGGCACTGGTGCCATCACACTGCAACCTCTGCCATATACTCTAGTTTTATTGCAGGAATTAGCCCTGCTGCAAAGCATTGCATCAAAAATTGTACTTAAACGCCCCTGTTAAACAGAGGCAGAAAAATTGGGCCTTAGGCACTGGTGCTGGTGCCATCACACTGCAACCTCTGCCATATACTCTAGTTTTATTGCAGGAATTAGCCCTGCTGCAAAGCATTGCATCAAAAATTGTACTTAAACGCCCCTGTTAAACAGGGGCAGAAAAATTGGGCCTTAGGCACTGGTGCTGGTGCCATCACACTGCAACCTCTGCCATATACTCTAGTTTTATTGCAGGAATTAGCCCTGCTGCAAAGCATTGCATCAAAAATTGTACTTAAACGCCCCTGTTAAACAGGGGCAGAAAAATTGGGCCTTAGGCACTGGTGCTGGTGCCATCACACTGCAACCTCTGCCATATACTCTAGTTTTATTGCAGGAATTAGCCTTGCTGCAAAGCATTGCATCAAAAATTGTACTTAAACGCCCCTGTTAAACAGGGGCAGAAAAATTGGGCCTTAGGCACTGGTGCTGGTGCCATCACACTGCAACCTCTGCCATATACTCTAGTTTTATTGCAGGAATTAGCCCTGCTGCAAAGCATTGCATCAAAATTTGTACTTAAATGCCCCTGTTAAACAGGGGCAGAAAAATTGGGCCTTAGGCACTGGTGCTGGTGCCATCACACTGCAACCTCTGCCATATACTCTAGTTTTATTGCAGGAATTAGCCCTGCTGCAAAGCATTGCATCAAAAATTGTACTTAAACGCCCCTGTTAAACAGGGGCAGAAAAATTGGGCTGCTGGCATCACCCAGAACCAAAAATGTTCTTCCAACATATCAGCGGAGGAGGAAGAGAATAGACAATCAACATAACAGGACAGTCACTCAGCATCAGCATAGGCAGTCTTGAAGGGATGTGATATTTCAAAAAAAATTATTCGGTTACATCAGCTTCAGGTGCTTGGTAGCTGTGGGTGATCCAAGACTGATTCATCTTGATGAAGGTCAGTCGATCAACTGATTCGGTGGACAGGCGCACCCTGTGATCGGTAACAAAGCCACCAGCAGCACTGAAGGTGCGTTCCGAAAGAACGCTGGATGCAGGACAGGCCAGTAGCTCAATTGCATACTGTGCAAGCTCTGGCCAGTGATCCATCCTAAAGACCCAGTAAGCCAGAGGATTTTCGGTGGGAAAGGTGTCCAAGTCTGACCTTGCCCCTAGGTATTCCTGCACCATGTAAATTAGACGCTGGCGATGGGTGCTGGAACCAATCATACCTTGGGGCTGCGGACTAAAAAATTGTCTGAAAGCATCAGTCAGACGGCCACCTTCTCCACCGCTCCTTCTGACTGATGCCTCAGCAACACGTTGTCCAGGACCAGGAGTTTGTGACCTCCCAGTCTCTGGGAAACGCGTTGCACAGAGCTTTCTGCAAGGCCTCCCGGAGATATCTCATCCTCTGCTCCCTCTGCGATGGCAAGATAAGGTCGGCAACCTTACCCTTGTACCGTGGATCAAGGAGAGTGGCCAGCCAGTAATGGTCCCTCTCCTTGATCCGAAGAATACGAGGATCCTTCCGCAGGCTTTGCAGGATCAGGGAGGCCATGCAGCGTAGGTTAGCTGAGGCATTCGGTCCGGAGTCCTCTGGGTCACTAAGGACAACATGATCCGCAGCTACCTCCTCCCAGCCACGTACAAGTCCACGTGTTTCTTGGGACTGTAAATCATCCCTATAAGACTGCTGCTGCTGATGCTGAGTGCCAGCCTCCACCTCCATGCTGACACAATCATCCTCCTCCTCCTCTTCCTCCTCCTCACCCTCTTCCTGTGTGATGGGTGGCACAGCAGGAACACTGTCTGGATAAAGGGGGCCTTGAGAGGCAAGGAAGCCCTCCTCTTCCTGCCTCTGTTCTGCCTCAAGTGCCCTGTCCATTATTCCACGCAGCGTATGCTCCAAGAGGTGGACAAGAGGTACAGTGTCACTGATGCATGCACTGTCACTGCTCACCATCCTTGTGGCCTCCTCAAACGGTGACAGGACAGTGCATGCATCCCTGATCTTGCCCCACTGGCGTGGTGAGAAAAAACCAAGCTCCCCTGACCCTGTCCTGGTGCCGTAGTCGCACAGGTACTCATTGATGGCCCTCTGCTGCATGTGCAGCCGCTGCAGCATGGCCAATGTTGAGTTCCATCTGGTGGGCATGTCACATATAAGGCGGTTCTTGGGCAGGTTCAACTCCTTTTGGAGCTCAGCCAGCCGAGCACAGGCATTAAATGATCAGGACAACATGTAAGCCGGGGTACCTGCCCAAGAACCGCTGCACCACCAGGTTAAGGACGTGAGCTACACAGGGCACATGGGTCAGTTGTCCCTGTTGGAGGGCGGAGAGGAGGTTGGTGCCATTGTCGCAAACCACCATTCCTGGCTTAAGCTGGCGTGGCGTCAACCACCTCTCGGCCTGCCCCTGCAGAGCTGACAAAACATTCGTCCCAGTGTGGCTCCTGTCCCCCAAACAAACCAGCGCAAGCACGGCATGGCATCGTTTTGCCTGCGTACTTGCGTAGCCCCTGCAACGCCTACGGAGCACCGCTGGTTCTGAGGACAGAGCACTGGAAGAGGCCATGGAGGAAGAAGAAGAGGAGGGGGTGGAGGAGAGAGGTGTGTCACAACCAATAGTAGCATTTTGGAGGCGTGGTGGCGGAACAACCTCCAACACTACTGCACCTTGTCCTGCATCCTTCCCAGCAGCCAGAAGAGTGACCCAATGGGCCGTGAAAGACAGGTAACGTCCCTGTCCATGCCTGCTGGACCATGAGTCAGCGGTAATATGCACCTTACCGCTGACCGCCCTGTCCAGCGAGGCAAGGACATTGCCTTCCACATGCCGGTAGAGAGCCGGAATCGCCTTCCGTGAGAAAAAGTGGCGTTTGGGGACCTGCCACTGAGGAACCGCACATTGTACAAACTCACGGAAGGGGGCCGAGTCTACCAACTGAAAAGGCAGCAGTTGAAGTGCTAGCAATTTAGCCAAGCTAGCATTCAACCGCTGGGCATGTGGATGGCTGGGAGTAAACTTCTTCCGCCGGTCCAGCAGCTGGGGCAGGGACATTTGCCTGCTATAATCGGACGTGGATGTACCACTAGCAGAGTTCCCGGAAGCACTTGGCTGTGACACACCTAATTCTACACCTTCATTCCTCTCAGAGCAGGTTTCAGAGAGGACTGAAGGTCTAGTGGGGTTGGAGATGCCAGCTGATGAGGGGCAAGGAGAGGTCCGCTTTGTTCTTTGGTGTGGGTCTTTGAGGTACGCTTGCCAACGAGCTGCATGGCAGGTCAACATATGTCTGGTCAAGCATGTGGTGCCCAAGCGGCTGATGTTTTGGCCACGTGAGATACGCTTGAGACATATGTTGCAAATAGCAGCGGTGCGATCTGATGCACTCGTCTCAAAAAAGGCCCACACCAAAGAACTTTTAGAATAATGCGCAGAGGAAGCGCTCTGCGCAGGCGGAGCTCTGCGGTGTGATTCAGTCGGTGTGCTGCCCCTAAGCTGGCCCCCGGAGGGCATCCTGCCTCATTGGACATGTGCCTCCTCCTCCTCCTCCTCCTCCTCCTCCTCCCTCCTTCCAGGCACCCACGTGGAGTCAGTGCCCTCATCATCCCCTCCCTCTTCATTGCTGTAGCAAACCTGGCAGTATGCTGCAGCTTGTGGAACATGACTGCCAGATTGCTGTCCTTTTTGAGCATCCCCTCTCTCTGCGCTCACGCTACTGCCTTCCTCTAGCTGAGTGTCATCATCAGAGCCCACCAAACACTGGGCATCCTCCTGGAGCATGTACCCAACACTGTGCTCAAAGAGTTCAGGAGACTCCTCAGGAGGACGTTGTGGGTCTAGGGAAGGAGTCACTGATGATGACATTGAGAGGAGGGAAGACGATGCGTTGGCAGCTGCTTTGCTAGTACCCTGAGACTGGGTGAGAGAGGATGAGGAGGATGAAGAGGGCTTGGTCATCCACTCTACCAAGTCGTTGGCATGTTGCGGTTCAACATGTCCAGCTGCAGAAAAGAAGGACAAGCATGTCCCATGGCCACGTGCTGATGACAATGCACCGCGTCCACGACCAGCACTGTTGTCTCTAGACACAGAGCCTGCTTGCCCTCTTTTATCGGCTCGCGCCTGTCTGCCTCTCCTTGCTGGCCTTCCAGACATGGTAATGGCCTGAAGGGAGTTGGGTAAAACAGTAGTTGGGTAGTTTATATTGTGCTGGAGGCACACAACACCCACTAACTCCTGCAGATGCCTTTTTTATAGAACAGCAGATATAAAGGGGTATATACAGATGTATACTGTGCTGTGCTGGAAGCACACACAACTTCCAATAACTCCTGCAGATGGCAATTGGGCCCAAATAGAGAACAGCTATGTAGGTGGATTATAGCGGTATGTACTGGGTACAGAGCACGCAGACAGCACGCACTATCTCCTGACACTACTGACTGTAAGCTCTATTATTAAAGATGGACCACTAGCTATATAGGTGAGGTGAATATCGTGGTGTATACTGCGGTCAGGGCACGCAGACAATAACCAGAAAACAGCAGAGTTAAAGGGGTATATACAGATGTATACTGTGCTGTGCTGGAAGCACACACAACTTCCAATAACTCCTGCAGATGGCAATTGGGCTCAAATAGAGAACAGCTATGTAGGTGGATTATAGCGGTATGTACTGGGTACAGAGCACGCAGACAGCACGCACTATCTCCTAACACTACTGACTGCAAGCTCTATTATTAAAGCTAGATCACTAGCTATATAGGTGAGGTGAATATAGTGGTGTATACTGCGGTCAGGGCACAGACAATAACCACTACACAAGAGCAAGATAGGAAATCAGCCAAAAACGATTGGTGTGTAACTGTGTTGAAGGTACACAGAACACCCACTGCTTCAGATGCCAACACACTACACGAGGCCGCCTCAAAGGCGGCCTTATATAGTGTGGGGCGTGCACTACACAGTGTGGCCAATCATGGCTCTCCTCGCTGCTGGCGCTGCGATTGGCCAAGCATGCGGGGTCACAGTGCATGCTTGGCCAATCATGAGCCAGCAATGCACTGCGCCATCGCAGTGCATTGTGGTCCGCGCGCGCCATACGAATTTTGAAGCGAACGGACCAAGAGTTCGGATTTCGCCGAACGCCCGAACAGCCAATGTTCGAGTCGAACGTATGTTCGACTCGAACACGAAGCTCATCCCTACTTCTGAGCCAAGATCACCCTGGACCCACCCCATTCTGTAACTGGACCATTAAAGGAGAAGATGCATAGCGATGAGCTTCTCTCTCTGTCATTATGCTATTATCTCTCCCTATCAGCATGCTTATTGTCAGCACAGGAGATGATTGGTTCCTTATACTGCTTTTCTTTTCAAAGATTGCAAGGTGCTGATACCAGGTCAAATTCAGGTACTTATATTGCTTGCATTTAAAAATTACATTTAATTAATGTATTACAAGGAACCATTTATTGTGTCTTTTATATCTGAATAGAGTTCAGCTTTAAACTATAAACATGAAGTTATATCTGTGTACAAAGTCATTGTAGTCTTATCCCACTTAATTAATCCACTTAAGCTTATGAGGCCACAAAAACTTTGGCATGAGTTTAGTCTGACATGTAATTATACTTTCTGCCTAATAACATCTCTTAGAAATGCCCTTTACCGAGAACACTCAGGAACTGTGTAGTTCAACTAACACGTCTGGCTCTGGTTTATGTTAAGCCACTTTTCAAACTGATTCCAAACAACACAATGACAAATTCAAATAAACATAAGAAGTGCATGTTACTAATAAGTCAAATTATAATGAAATCACCATGTACATTTTAAGGGGATAAAACTTCAAAAAATAAATAAATAACTTGCCAGTCGGGTCTTCATTTATGAACAATTATTTATTTTTTTTATTAAAATTTTCACCAGTTCGTTGTTGGATATAAACTGATGTGTTGCTTAACATTAAATATTGTGTCTCCCAGCCATGCTATTACAGCCTTAATCAAATTCCAGCAGAAGACGTGCTTTGTAATCAAAGAACCTCACACTTTAGTAGAAATTAAGGGTCACATCAGTGAGCTTGAAATGTTTAATGCTTATTTTATTTTATTCCAGGCAGATATTAAAAGCTCAATTTATTCCAATAATACCTCAATATAAAAAGAAAGAACTTTACAAAGAACTAGCACAAATACCTGAATCTGTCTGGATATTACCCATAATAACAGGTTCTTCACTTAACAGTATCCATCCTTGGAGAGGGTGGCCAGCTGCAGTCTTAGCCAAGCAGGACTCTACTTTTGTCTAAGAGCAGAGAGAAGTGTTATGACCTTGTCAGTGTGATGATTTTCCTTTATTGTCCAATCACAGGCCAGGGACTATTTGGTGCAGCACAAAATTTGAGGTCAACAACCAATCAGGAATGTTTGAACTCAAACATGTATTATTTGACAGGTGTGACAGTCAGTCCATCACTGTCTACAAATGCAATTAGTACTTGGATTTATCAGTTAAAGTTGTACATTGGGGACAGGAAAATGGGATTCAGTCTAGCTAGTCCCCAAGAGATACATTGCTACAAGAACAGCGCATTTGTGTAGATATACAATTGAGAAGCAAATGTCCAGGCCTGTCTGGCCTTATAGACAAGTATGCTAACTATGCTGCTGCCACAGGAAATGTTTTATCTCCGTTAAAGCAGGTTGAGGGTCTAAACAGACCAAATAGACAGAAGACTTTTTTTACTTTGTATCTGTGCAATGCTGAGAACTCCTGCAAGGGCAAACCATGTGTAAAGCTCTGTTTAGAACTATGCAGGTGCAGTGGTGCACATGTATTTTTGTGTGTTGCGTTTAGGGCAGCCAATTCATTTCAATGTGGTTCTAGTCCGAACCTGCCTAAGTTATCCTGTCAGGAATTTGTCACTGTCTTCTGCCTATCATAAGCGGCCAAGGCAAACTCCACTCCACAATTGCACGAATACATGGGAAACGCCCCGCTCATGATTGTTTCCTGGTGGGAGAGCTAAGGCGGGTTCGTATCAGGATCTGAACATAAGTTGAGTTGAGTTGAGAGGTATCTTAATATAACATGGTCTTACCCCCGAAGGACCACGCTATATTAAGAACATGGAACAGAACATGTCTAAGCTCATCCCTACTAGCAAGGTTGAAGATTTTGCTTATATATACAAATGGAGCAACAGCTTCAGAATGAATACTGCTGTGAGAAATGTGAGTAGGGTGTACTCCTGGAAGCTCGCTTTAGAGGTTTGGAGGAGCAAATAGCAAACAGGCTTGCCAACAACCGAATCCCTTTTTTACAGCCAAATCATGAAAAAAGCATGGAAAACTTGCTGACTGGCACATTTTTTACTGACAACCTCAAATATAAAAACAGAATGTAAACATTGATTATAATTTTCACAAAAAGTCTGCCTGGCTAAACATTAAAAAAGTTGAAACAGCTCATCAAAATGTAAACAAGACTAAGATAATGAAAGACCTGCGGTAGCCTGGGATAGAACAGAAAGACAAATTCTGCCGTGAGTGGTGATAGGGATGACCAAATCTTGCCTAACAGTGGGAGGGGCCTAAAGGGGGATGATTAAACAGAATCTTGGCCTAGCCACTGTATACACTGCACATATATGCCACAGTCCTTGTACACACAAAATACTCCTAATTACGCAGCAACAGGTGACAGTCTACCAGACACGTATAAACCTCAGGACAAAGAATTGTTTTTAAAAAATTAAACATTTCCATACATATACTATACAATACACCAACAAATATCACTTTGTACAACTGAGACTGCCTTAAAGTGATATTAAAGGTTGTAATTTTTTAACCTAAATAAAAAAAGAGGTTTATATGTCCATAAACACGCAAAGTGCAGCTTAGCCTTGCAAGCTGTTCCCTTCTCACTGGATTTAATTGACCACAGCCACTGGGTCCTGCTGCTATCAGTCTGTCTTCTGAGAACAGAGAGAAAGACCAATTCTGCAGACAGGAGAGGGCACTCAAGTAAGTATTTAGGAAGAGAGGAGTAAACAACACTTGGATCAGGACTAAGTAACATAGCACAGTGTATAGGGTGCAGGAGTAAGTAACAAACAAAATAACATATATATACAATTACAATTTATTTGTGTTCGTATAGCACAGTGGCGTTGCTACAGCGGTGCGGAAGGGGGGGGCAGTCCGCACCATGTGACACCCACCTGAGGGGTGACACCAGGGCCGCAGCTAAACACTGTACTTTTTTGCCTGCAGCAGAGCCAAGTGAGCAGGGCATCCAGCCATGGGGAGGCTGCCTGCAACACTCCTCAGTCAGGCTAATATCCCTGAGTGAGCTGGAGTTGGAGTTGGTGGGCGTGACTCCTTTACTGTGGCTGATCCCGCAGCTGAAGGAGATAGAGGCGAGGACACAGCAGCCCTACCCACCCGCCCGGGTGTTCATCTGCAGGCATAAAGCATGCTGTAAGTTACTGCAGTGCACAGTGTCACTAACCTGCCCTATGCCACCCCAACCTGCCCTGTGCCACTCCAGCCTTCCCTATGCCACACTTACTTGCCCTATACCACCCCAGCCGGCCCTGTGCCACTCCGTCCTGCCATATGCCCCACTAACATGCCCTATACAACCCCAACCTGCCCTGTGCCACCCTAACTTGCCCTACACCACCCCAACCTTCCCTGTGCCACCCTCACTTGCCCTACGCCACCCTAACTGGCCCTATGCCACCCTAACCTGCCCTAAACCACCCCAACCTGCCTTATGCCACCCCAAAGTGCCTTGTGTCACCCTAACTTGAACTATGCTACCCCAACCTGCCCTGTGCCACTCCAGGCTACCCTATGCCACATTAACTTGCCCTATACCACCCCAGTCAGCCCTGTGCCACTCCAACCTACTCTATGCCCCACTACCTTGCCCTATACCCCTCCAGTCTGCCCTGTGCCACTCCAACCTGCCCTATGCCTCACTAATTTTCCCTATACCACCCCAACCTGCCATATGCCACCCTAACTTGCCCTATAAAACCCCAACCTGCCCTGAATCACCCCAACCTGCCCTATGCCATCCTAACTTGCCCTATACCACCGAACTAGCCCCATGCCACTCCAGCATGCTCTATACCACCACAACCTTCCCTGTGCCACCCTAAATTGCCCTATACAACCCCAACCTGCCCTGTGCCACCCTAGCATGCCCTGTACCACCCCAAACTGCCGTATACCACCCTAACTGCCCTGTGCCACCCTAACTTGCCCTATACCACCTCAATCTGCCTTATACTACCTCAGCCTGCCCTGTACCACCCCAACCTGCCCTGTGCCACCCTAACTTGCCCTATACCACCCCAACCTGCCCTATGACACCCAACCTACCACTATACCATCCCAACCTACCACTATACCACCCTATACTACCCTATCCTGCCACTATACCACCCTATACTATCATTTACAGGGGCCAGTTTGGGGTGCCCTGATCACCGTGCGATGTCTGCAGGGTGCTGAGCAGCCTAGACAGGAGGGGGTGACACCATGTTTTACCGCAGAAGGGACACCAACCCTAGTGATGCCACTGGAATAGCACATAAAGTGGTATCACCATTGACACTTATTTCGTTTTTTTTATCAATAACAATTTTATTTAAAGTTATAACATAACATATAAGTACATTTTAAATACAGTGCTTTTTCAACAATATAACAATAGATTTCTTTCTTATCCTACACGGCTGTGTTATTTACTGAGATTAAAGTTGCTATTTTTCTGGTTTCCATGTACTTTTCTGTTTGTATCAGATTATTTTGACTATTACTTAAAATTTTTATCAACCAAATCATCAACTTATGTAGTGAATAAAAATGTGAGTCTCAGGAAGACTAACACTTATTTACCGTATATACTCGAGTATAAGCCGAGATTTTCAGCCTCTTTTTTGAGGCTGAAAGTGCCCCCCTCGGCTTATACTTGAGTCATCGCTGTCTGCCCGCTCGATCAGCGTGTCGAGCAGACAGACAGCGGCCATTCTATAATTCAAAAGCCGCGCCTCCGGCTCCGCCTTCGCCTGTGATAGGCGGAACACTGAATTTCCCAGCAGCCTGTGTTCCGCCTATCACGGACATCGTCTCATCCTCGTACTACGGACGAGGATGAGACGATGTCCGTGATAGGCGGAACACAGGCTGCTGGGAAATTCAGTGTTCCGCCTATCACAGGCGAAGGCGGAGGCGCGGCTTTTGAATTTTACAATGGCCGCCGAGGCGCCGACGAAGAGGGCACGGGACGGAGGCAAGGCACGGCACGGCACGGCACGGGACGGGACGGAGGCAAGGCACGACACGGGACGGAGGCAAGGCACGGCACGGGACGGAGGCAAGGAGGCAAGGCACGGGACGGAGGCTCGGGACAAAGGCTCGGGACACAGGTAGGCTGGACACACACACACACACACACACACACACACACACACACACACACACACACACACGGATACACACACACACAGGAATGGATGGATGGATGGAGACACACACACACAGGGATGGATGGATGGATGGAGACACACACACACAGGGATGGATGGATGGATGGACACACACACACACAGGGATGGATGGATGGATGGACACACACACACACAGGGATGGATGGATGGATGGACACACACACACACAGGGATGGATGGACGGACACACAGGGATGGACGGACACACAGGGATGGACGGACACACACACAGGGATGGACAGGCATGTCTCACCCTCGGCTTATACACGAGTCAATAAGTTTGCCAGTTTTTTTGGGGGTAAATTGGGGGCCTCGGCTTATATTCGGGTCGGCCTATACTCGAGTATATACGGTAGTTATATTTTGGCTTTTTGGCACAGGAGGATATTTTTTATATACATTTTGGTGTAGACAAATTACATAGAGTGGCCCTGGGCAAGATCCAGCTGTCTTGCTTCATGTTGGGAGCATTGACTTAATACATGGAAGATGGAGGGTCCTTAAGAATCAATTTAGAGAACTGGACTGCAAATTATAGGGAAGAACCTTCAAGCATTTATTCTCTGGAATATTGCTATGTGCAAAACAGGAAAGATAGCCTGAGTTTAGAGATGCATAGCTAAAGACCTAGCATATAAGGAAGGATCTGGATTTTTTTTAAATCACTGGACTGACTTTTCTTTGAGATATGATGTACAGTATATGCTATAGATGGTTAGCACCTAAATGTAATGAGGTCTGCTTTACTAGGGAAGAAGTCAATGGGAAGGTTGAATTGGTATTTAAACCAGCAATAGGGGTGGGGGGAGTTAAAATGTAACAAAGCAGGTAAATCAGACACCAATGAAGGGTGGAACAAGGGAAGATGGGGGACGATGGGACAGGTGATAAGTAGATTCCCATGTTTCAAACAAACATTGGTGCTTAGAGGACTGCTTGCACTACAACAAAGGGTTCTGATTACTGCAAGTGCAAAATTGAATGATGGATTAAAGTGTTTGTTCACCAATGCCAGAAGTCTGCCAAACAAAACCGGAGAGTTGGGAGCTTTGGCATGACTGGAGAGGCATGATGGAGAGTGTTATGGTGCTGAGACATTATGGGTGAGCATACTGCAAAAGTAATTGTTGGAGTTTATTACAGGCCCCCTGAAATTGACCTGTGTAATGGCACTGCTGGAACAGAAAAAGGGCATCATTGTGAGCGGAGGATGCAACAAGGCAACATCTGAAGAGAAGAACAGAAGAACAGAAGAATAGAAGGCAGCGACGACAGCGGCGACAGAAGATCTGGGATCTTGTCCCCCTCTTCGGTTCTTCTGCCGGGCCACCGCACCTTCTTATAGCTCTTTTACCGGCAGAAGAACCGAAGAGGGGGACAAGACCCCCGAAGTCAGAAAAAAAGGGCGGCGGCGAGGAAGAAAGCCGGGCTCCTCCGCTAGCAAAAGAGCTAGCAAAAGATAGCGGAAGAGTCCGGCGAGAAGACCCCCAAAGATGGAAGACCCCTGGAGCTGTGCAATAAACTATTTTTACCCTGTGTTGAGTTTTTTTTGTGTTCTTTTTTTCACAGGTGAATAGGTAGGGGTACATTGTACCCCATACTCATTCACATAGGGTGGGGGGCCGGTATCCGGGGGGCCCCCTTATTAAAGGGGGCTCCCGGATTCCGATAAGCCCCCCGCCTGCAGACCCCGACAACCAACGGCCAGGGTTGTCGGGAAGAGGCCCCCCTCGCTCGTCCCCCCCTTTCCTGGCCGGCCGGGTAGCGTGCTCGGACAAGGGTCTGATGTAGACCTGGGGGGACCCCCACGCTGATTTTTTTCGGCGTTGGCGTTCCTCTTTAAGTCCATACCAGGTGGTGGGGTCAGCGACGTCTCCTTCGCGGGCCCCGCCTACCTGGAGACCCGTTCAAAATGAGCGGACCTTTCTCCGGGCGGGAAAAGTCCATTCATTTCAAAAGTACGGTGGACTGGCATACACACGGCCGGATTGTCTGCCAAAATGCAAGTCCGACGGGAAGATTGGAGTGCAAAACTACTTTCTAAGTCCGCCGTACTTTCGGGCAAAAAAAGTCTGCCGGAGGCTACACACGGGGCGATTGTCCAGCGGACTTGAGTTTGCTGGACTTTTCCACCTGATTGTTTGATCGTGTGTACGCGGCATTAGGGGTGTGAGTTTCCTTTAAATTACAACAGTATCCACCCAATTTGTTTTGAAAGCCTCTAAAATAAGAAAACACTTACCTGAATCTGTTTTCACATGGCGCCTCTTTCGGTAGTGGTGACCAATGATTGGAAGTTACTGTGTGTTCTGTCAGCTGCTCCATTGATTGGTCTTGTGTCCTCCCCTTGCATCATGTTGTCATGCACAAAATGGTGAGGTTCCCACTGTGAATAGCTCTTCTATTGGCCAATAGAATCTAGATCAGCAGGAAGCAATATGAGTAACACATACGAGACCCCCCCCCCAATGCTACAGAGCAGAAGAAACAATACTTGGTACCAAGACTGTTATGTGACAGAATTTTAATAAACTAATTAGGGCTGTTTAGTAGTTATTTAACAGTAAAATGTTGTAGATAAGATACATGGGATTTGGTAAAGGTTATATTGTTTTTGCTTCTGGAGATCAACTTTGTTTCTGGGAATAAAGTGTTCACCTTTTTCAGAAGAAAAATGAAAAGATGTACTAACGCCATATACCCTCTCCATCTCCCCCTTTGTCACCGCTTTGTCCCAGCTGATGCACACTCAGTGCCCATGCAGCCAGTGTAGTGGTCCAGGGATTTAAAATCCTGTTTTTCTCCCTTTTCATTCTCTAGGGCTTCTGTGATGGCTTAGATGCCCCATAGAGTTAAGAGGGAAAAGTGCAGATATTTGAAATCCCCAGATCGCTACATTGGCTGCGTGGGCACTGACAACTCATTACCCATGGAGGTTAGTACAAGGGGACCAGGGGGCAGGGAGGATGTAGAGTGTTACTTCACATATTCATTATTTCTGAACATGTGAACTAACACTTTACGTTAATTTGAAGTTTTGGGAGAGTTACTTATAAAGGACTCTTTTGGCAGTTACACAATCCACATAGGAGCTACCAGCACAAGGTTTCTTGACACAGAGTACAGATGTTTCAATAGTGATGTATAGAATGCTATATTTCCTGTGGGTAAAATCTGAGAACTGAGGGTCTATACTAAAGGAAAAGGGGTATGAGGGAGAACAGGGCTCCTCTTCACCGATCTGCAAAGGAAAGAATTGGTTTGAGCTTTTTTTTCATAATGGATCATCTCCTTTATTTCCGTTCTTTTTTGTCAAGTAAATATGATAAATGTGGATGATAACCCTTTTTAAAAGAAAATGAGATTAACCAGTGGCTGGTCTTTATTTCAACAAAAACATGATGAAATAGTGAGCAAGACAAGGAACGTATCTGGTGTATATCAGGTGCCATAAAACAGGTTACCTAATCCAAATTATGTTTTTATTCACAGATTTTATTGCACCAATTTGAAGAAAACTCCTAGCACTTAAATGGTCCTTTGCTATACAGCTTAAGAAAAATGAAAGTGACTAGTATATTACAACCTTATGTTATGTCTGCGTTTTCAAACATTTTCAATGTAAACATTTTTACAAACTGGTCCTTTATAATACAAGTTTATAAGCAGCAATATAAATTAGTGTGCTTTATATGAGTCAACTGTACACAGAGAATGAGCAATTATATGAGAAACAGGTTCTGTGTTTTCATATAATATACTATAAGTGAAATAATGAAATATAACAGCTGTGCCTTGTTGAAACTTGGGGAACATACATACTTCAGTTTCTATAGTGCGGTCACAGTGAGGCATGTAGTTGTAACTACACAGAGAAGTGTGGCCAATTTACGAACAGCATGCTATTAGACTTGGTGTAGCCTACATATGTTTCCATATGCTAAATACACCTAAATAGGATTGACTTGGACTGAGTATAATTTCTGACTTCTGAGATTATTATGTGAGCATAATACCTCTAATTGCATGATGGAGTTATTCCCATTAAAGCATTTCTCACCTAAAAAGGAAAAATAAATAATATATTGCACTTTACCAGTCCTTAGATGTGATGGCTGCATTAGTTCTACTTTTTTAGGTCTTTTTCTCCATCTGGTAATCCTGCAAATAATACACTTCCTGTGCCTGGGTGGCCACGGTCACTCTTCTACTGCATCTTTGGGTTTAACCATGGTTGATATCCAGGCTTGACTTCAAATAAGTCTGCCTTCATTTCTATTAAAAAGGTATTTTGTATATATATATATATATATATATATATATATATATATATATATATATATATATACAGTGCCTTGCGAAAGTATTCGGCCCCCTTGAACTTTTCAACCTTTTGCCACATTTCAGGCTTCAAACATAAAGATATAAATTTTTTATTTTTTGTGAAGAATCACCAACAAGTGGGACACAATTGTGAAGTGGCACGAAATCTATTGGATTTTTGAAACTTTTTTAACTAATAAAAAAATGAAAAGTGGGGTGTGCAAAATTATTCGGCCCCCTTGCGTTAATACTTTGTAGAGACTGAAATTCTTGCCCATTCTTCCTTGCAAAACAGCTCGAGCTCAGTGAGGTTGGATGGAGAGCGTTTGTGAATAGCAGTTTTCAGCTCTTTCCACAGATTCATGATTAGTGATGGCCGAACGGTTCGCCCGGCGGTCGTTTCGCGGCGAATTTCCGACTTTCGCCGTCCGCGGGTTCGAACGCCTTTTTCCGTCGTTCGCCCCGGCGGACTTACGTGTTTAATGTATACAAGAACTTTAACCTTTCGTGACACGTTTATCATGTGTTACAGGACAACCAATTGAGACATGACAGCTCATGGACACTTGGACATTCCCCCTAACCTATAAATACACCCGATCCGGTGGCCATTTTACATTCTTTCTTCTGTCACTGTAGGGAAAGGATCCTGTGTGGAGTAGGGACAGAGAAAACGCTAGCTATTTGGTACACAAAAGTTCTTTTCAGGACTGGTATAGGTGTTAGGTCAGCAGCCTGAGTTTCTTTTGTCAGTTTAGATAAAGGGACAGAGCGCTGTATGCTGCTATTTTAGGGACAGCTCAGCCAGATTAGTCTTTCTTCATCATCATCATCATCATCATCATTAGCTGTTACTATCAGGTCCACAAAAGAGCTGTTCCAGCTAATCGTTCCAGCCTACTCTTTTTTGCCAATTTGTATAGGGACAGGCAGGAAGCAGTGTGTCAGGCAGTGAGGATAATTTTAAAGACTTGCTGTTACTATTAGTTCCACAAAGGTTCTTTTCAGGACTGGTATCAGTGGTACGGTAATAGGCTTGTACACGTATAATATTCTTTCTTCCAAATATAGAAAGAATATTATACTTGACTGCTGCCCTTCTGCTGCAGTCTGCTAATCATTCACAACTCACTTGTTCCACAAAGCTCTTTATCAGGACTGGTAACTTGGTCTGTCTAGGGTGCTACGGTACATAGGCTTGGGTGCGGTACAGTCTGCTGTTCTGTAAGGACCGCTATCGGTCCACAATAGATAGGGTTGCCGTGCACTACTGCTGACCGCTGCCCTATACTGCAGCAGTCCTTCAGCGGTATAGGGACTGACGCACAGTCTGCTAAACACTAATACACAACCTGCTTGGTCCACAAAAGTTCTTATAAGGACTGGTAACTTGGTATAGGGTGCTACGGTACATAGGCCTGAGTGCGTTACAGTCTGCTGTTCTGTAAGGACCGCTATCGGTCCACAATACATAGGGTTGACGTGCACTACTGCTGACCGCTGCCCTATACTGCAGCAGTCCTTCAGCGGTATAGGGACTGACGCACAGTCTGCTAAACACTAACACACAACCTGCTTGGTCCACAAAAGTTCTTATAAGGACTGGTAACTTGGTATAGGGTGCTACGGTACATAGGCCTGAGTGCAGTACAGTCTGCTGTTCTGTAAGGACTGCTATCGGTCCACAATACATAGGGTTGCCGTGCACTACTGCTGACCGCTGCCCTATACTGCAGCAGTCCTTCAGCGGTATAGGGACTGACGCACAGTCTGCTAAACACTAATACACAACCTGCTTGGTCCACAAAAGTTCTTATAAGGACTGGTAACTTGGTATAGGGTGCTACGGTACATAGGCCTGAGTGCGTTACAGTCTGCTGTTCTGTAAGGACCGCTATCGGTCCACAATACATAGGGTTGCCGTGCACTACTGCTGACCGCTGCCCTATACTGCAGCAGTCCTTCATTGGTATAGGGACTGACGTACAGTCTGCTAATCACTAACACACAACCTGCTTGGTCCACAAAAGTTCTTATAAGGACTGGTAACTTGGTATAGGGTGCTACGGTACATAGGCCTGAGTGCGTTACAGTCTGCTGTTCTGTAAGGACCGCTATCGGTCCACAATACATAGGGTTGCCGTGCACTACTGCTGACCGCTGCCCTATACTGCAGCAGTCCTTCATTGGTATAGGGACTGACGTACAGTCTGCTAATCACTAACACACAACCTGCTTGGTCCACAAAAGTTCTTATAAGGACTGGTAACTTGGTATAGGGTGCTACGGTACATAGGCCTGAGTGCGTTACAGTCTGCTGTTCTGTAAGGACCGCTATCGGTCCACAATACATAGGGTTGCCGTGCACTACTGCTGACCGCTGCCCTATACTGCAGCAGTCCTTCATTGGTATAGGGACTGACGTACAGTCTGCTAATCACTAACACACAACCTGCTTGGTCCACAAAAGTTCTTATAAGGACTGGTAACTTGGTATAGGGTGCTACGGTACATAGGCCTGAGTGCGTTACAGTCTGCTGTTCTGTAAGGACCGCTATCGGTCCACAATACATAGGGTTGCCGTGCACTACTGCTGACCGCTGCCCTATACTGCAGCAGTCCTTCAGCGGTATAGGGACTGACGCACAGTCTGCTAAACACTAACACACAACCTGCTTGGTCCACAAAAGTTCTTATAAGGACTGGTAACTTGGTATAGGGTGCTACGGTACATAGGCCTGAGTGCAGTACAGTCTGCTGTTCTGTAAGGACCGCTATCGGTCCACAATACATAGGGTTGCCGTGCACTACTGCTGACCGCTGCCCTATACTGCAGCAGTCCTTCATTGGTATAGGGACTGACGTACAGTCTGCTAATCACTAACACACAACCTGCTTGGTCCACAAAAGTTCTTATAAGGACTGGTAACTTGGTATAGGGTGCTACGGTACATAGGCCTGAGTGCGTTACAGTCTGCTGTTCTGTAAGGACCGCTATCGGTCCACAATACATAGGGTTGCCGTGCACTACTGCTGACCGCTGCCCTATACTGCAGCAGTCCTTCATTGGTATAGGGACTGACGTACAGTCTGCTAATCACTAACACACAACCTGCTTGGTCCACAAAAGTTCTTATAAGGACTGGTAACTTGGTATAGGGTGCTACGGTACATAGGCCTGAGTGCGTTACAGTCTGCTGTTCTGTAAGGACCGCTATCGGTCCACAATACATAGGGTTGCCGTGCACTACTGCTGACCGCTGCCCTATACTGCAGCAGTCCTTCATTGGTATAGGGACTGACGTACAGTCTGCTAATCACTAACACACAACCTGCTTGGTCCACAAAAGTTCTTATAAGGACTGGTAACTTGGTATAGGGTGCTACGGTACATAGGCCTGAGTGCGTTACAGTCTGCTGTTCTGTAAGGACCGCTATCGGTCCACAATACATAGGGTTGCCGTGCACTACTGCTGACCGCTGCCCTATACTGCAGCAGTCCTTCAGCGGTATAGGGACTGACGCACAGTCTGCTAAACACTAACACACAACCTGCTTGGTCCACAAAAGTTCTTATAAGGACTGGTAACTTGGTATAGGGTGCTACGGTACATAGGCCTGAGTGCAGTACAGTCTGCTGTTCTGTAAGGACCGCTATCGGTCCACAATACATAGGGTTGCCGTGCACTACTGCTGACCGCTGCCCTATACTGCAGCAGTCCTTCATTGGTATAGGGACTGACGTACAGTCTGCTAATCACTAACACACAACCTGCTTGGTCCACAAAAGTTCTTATAAGGACTGGTAACTTGGTATAGGGTGCTACGGTACATAGGCCTGAGTGCGTTACAGTCTGCTGTTCTGTAAGGACCGCTATCGGTCCACAATACATAGGGTTGCCGTGCACTACTGCTGACCGCTGCCCTATACTGCAGCAGTCCTTCAGCGGTATAGGGACTGACGTACAGTCTGCTAATCACTAACACACAACCTGCTTGGTCCACAAAAGTTCTTATAAGGACTGGTAACTTGGTATAGGGTGCTACGGTACATAGGCCTGAGTGCGTTACAGTCTGCTGTTCTGTAAGGACCGCTATCGGTCCACAATACATAGGGTTGCCGTGCACTACTGCTGACCGCTGCCCTATACTGCAGCAGTCCTTCAGCGGTATAGGGACTGACGCACAGTCTGCTAAACACTAACACACAACCTGCTTGGTCCACAAAAGTTCTTATAAGGACTGGTAACTTGGTATAGGGTGCTACGGTACATAGGCCTGAGTGCAGTACAGTCTGCTGTTCTGTAAGGACCGCTATCGGTCCACAATACATAGGGTTGACGTGCACTACTGCTGACCGCTGCCCTATACTGCAGCAGTCCTTCAGCGGTATAGGGACTAAGAGTTTTGTCACAGGGTGATTTAAAAAATGACAGGCAGAGGAAGAGGCAGGCCCTTCCGCAGGGGTGGTAGGGGTAGGGCAGGAGCAACAGCCTTGAGCCAAAGTGGGAAGTTGCAGAAGGTGCGTTCAATTACTTTAAAGGACGCACCAGACTTGGTTGAGTGGCTCACTCAGCCTTATTCTTCTGCACCCTCCTCATCCTCTCGATCTGCACCCTCTTCTTCACTCTCTGCTATGTGCACCCCCAAAGACACTACCACCAACAACACCACCACCACCACATACCTTCCGCTTGAGTGCAAATGGGGGCCTTCATGCTCCAGTGTTTTAATAGGGACCCCCGTATAAAAAGCATGAGGGTCAAGGACCAGTACTGGGTGGCAACGTACTTAGATCCCCGGTACAAACACAAAATGGCGGAAATGTTACCGCCGTCGCAGAGGGCTGTCAGAATGCAGCACTTCCAGGCCTTGCTTCGAGAAATGCTGCATTCTGCTTTTGCGTGCGCTGGCAGAGGAGCAATTCCCACTCCCAGAGAAGGATTTGCGGGTACCAATCCAACAGCGCCTGCAAGAAGAGGCCGGTTTGAAGATGTGTTGGTGACTTCGGATATGAGGTCATTCTTTCAGCCGACCCATCGACAGGTGTCATCCGGATCCAGCATCAGGGAACGCCTAGACCGTCAGGTGTCCGACTACATTGGGTTAACGGCCGATGTGGACGCTCTGAGGAGTGATGAACCCCTAGACTACTGGGTGGGCAGGCTTGACCTCTGGCCAGAGCTTGCCCAATTTGCAATCGAACTGTTGGCTTGCCCCTCATCCAGTGTCCTGTCCGAAAGGACGTTCAGCGCAGCAGGGGGGATTGTGACCGATAAGCGTACTCGCCTAGCTCACGACAGTGTTAACTACCTCACATTTCTAAAAATGAATGAGGCATGGATCTCGGAGGAATTCAACACATGTGATCAGTAGACCATGTATATGTCTATAAACAATTTTTGGAATCAAGCACACAGACCTTCTTAATTCATTTGGCTCACTTCCCTGACCCAAAAAAGCACACCGTACTATATGCCCCTACCCTCCTCTTTGAAGAGGTTGAGCGGTGTCATATTTCTACTGGGGCTGCTTATTATGAGGGGTTCCCACCATCCCTGTGCTGTGCTGACTTCCTCCTGGGTGTTCTTATTATGAGGGGCTCCCACCATCCCTGTGCTGTGCTGACTTCCTCCTGGGGGTTCTTATTATGAGGGGCTCCCACCATCCCTGTGCTGTGCTGACTTCCTCCTGGGGGTTCTTATTATGAGGGGATCACACCATCCCTGTGCTGTGCTGACTTCCTCCTGGGGCTGCTTACGGTGCTGCTGTCAGCGCTGTATGTCACGGAGCTGCTGTCAGCGCTGTATGTCACGGAGCTGCTGTCAGCGCTGTATGTCACGGAGCTGCTGTCAGCGCTGTATGTCACGGAGCTGCTGTCAGCGCTGTATGTCACGGAGCTGCTGTCAGCGCTGTATGTCACGGAGCTGCTGTCAGCGCTGTATGTCACGGTGCTGCTGTCAGCGCTGTATGTCACGGAGCTGCTGTCAGCGCTGTATGTCACGGAGCTGCTGTCAGCGCTGTATGTCACGGAGCTGCTGTCAGCGCTGTATGTCACGGAGCTGCTGTCAGCGCTGTATGTCACGGAGCTGCTGTCAGCGCTGTATGTCACGGTGCTGCTGTCAGCGCTGTATGTCACGGAGCTGCTGTCAGCGCTGTATGTCACGGAGCTGCTGTCAGCGCTGTATGTCACGGAGCTGCTGTCAGCGCTGTATGTCACGGAGCTGCTGTCAGCGCTGTATGTCACGGAGCTGCTGTCAGCGCTGTATGTCACGGTGCTGCTGTCAGCGCTGTATGTCACGGAGCTGCTGTCAGCGCTGTATGTCACGGAGCTGCTGTCAGCGCTGTATGTCACGGAGCTGCTGTCAGCGCTGTATG
Organism: Lithobates pipiens; assembly: GCF_037356315.1. Taxonomy (NCBI): domain Eukaryota; kingdom Metazoa; phylum Chordata; class Amphibia; order Anura; family Ranidae; genus Lithobates; species Lithobates pipiens. Next base: position 467,035,282 of record NW_027507764.1, read on the forward strand.
TCACGGAGCTGCTGTCAGCGCTGTATGTCACGGAGCTGCTGTCAGCGCTGTATGTCACGGTGCTGCTGTCAGCGCTGTATGTCACGGAGCTGCTGTCAGCGCTGTATGTCACGGAGCTGCTGTCAGCGCTGTATGTCACGGAGCTGCTGTCAGCGCTGTATGTCACGGAGCTGCTGTCAGCGCTGTATGTCACGGTGCTGATGTCAGTGCTCTGTATTACGGTGCTGCTGTCAGTGCTCTGTATCTCCTGCACCCTCTTGTTTGCCTACCCTGGTCCCTGACCTTCCCTCTCCTCCATTGCCTTCATTAGCTCCATAGTCCTGAATTGTCAGAACAATTTCCCAAATAAAAAAAAAATGCTTGTAGTTATCGATCCCAAATTCACCTCATACATGTATTATGCTATTGTCCAGGTGGTGGGACTACGTGCTACCCCCTAATAATTACCCCGTGGCCGCAAATTCGACCTAAAGGTTTGCGAAATTCGCCTCCCATTGAAGTCAATGGAGCCCGCGGCGAACGGTCGTTTTCGCGAACGTTTGTGTCCGTTCGCGTTTCGCGTTCGCGAAACGTCCCGTCGGAAGTTCGTCCATCACTATTCATGATTGGATTCAGGTCTGGACTTTGACTTGGCCATTCTAACACCTGGATACGTTTATTTGTGAACCATTCCTTTGTAGATTTTGCTGTATGTTTGGCATCATTGTCTTGTTGGAAGATAAATCTCCGTCCCAGTTTCAGGTCTTTTGCAGACTCCAACAGGTTTTCATCCAGAATGGTCCTGTATTTGGCTGCATCCATCTTCCCCTCAATTTTAACCATCTTCCCTGTCCCTGCTTAAGAAAAGCAGGCCCAAACCATGATGCTGCCTCCACCATGTTTGACAGTGGGGATGGTGTGTTGAGGGTGATGAGCTGTGTTGCTTTTACGCCAAACATATCGTTTTGCATTGTGGGCAAAAAGTTCGATTTTGGTTTCATCTGACCAGAGCACCTTCTTCCACATGTTTGGTGTCTCCCAGGTGGCTGGTGGCAAACTTTAGACGAGACTTTTTATGGATATCTTTGAGAAATGGCTTTCTTCTTGCCACTCTTCCATAAAGGCCAGATTTGTGCAGTGTACGACTGATTGTTGTCCTATGGACAGACTCTCCCACCTCAGCTGTAGTTCTCTGCAGTTCATCCAGAGTGATCATGGGCCTCTTGGCTGCATCTCTGATCAGTCTTCTCCTTGTCTGAGCTGAAAGTTTAGAGGGACGGCCAGGCCTTGGTAGATTTGCAGTGGTCTGATACTCCTTTCATTTCAAAATGATCGCTTGCACAGTGCTCCTTGGGATGTTTAAAGCTTGGGAAATCTTTTTGTATCCAAATCCGGCTTTAAACTTCTCCACAACAGTATTACGGACCTGCCTGGTGTGTTCCTTGGTCTTCATGATGCTCTCTGCGCTTTCAACAGAACCCTGAGACTATCACAGAGCAGGTGCATTTATACAGAGACTTGATTACACACAGGGGGATTCTATTTATCACCATCAGTCATTTAGGACAACATTGGATCATTCAGAGATCCTTGCTGAACTTCTGGAGTGAGTTTGCTGCACTGAAAGTAAAGGGGCCGAATAATTTTGCACGCACCACTTTTCAGTTTTTTATTTGCTAAAAAAGTTTAAAATATCCAATAGATTTTGTTCCACTTCACAATTGTATCCCACTTGTTGGTGATTCTTCACAAAAAATAAAAATTTTACATCTTTATGTTTGAAGCCTGAAATGTGGCAAAAGGTTGAAAAGTTCAAGGGGGCCGAATACTTTCGCAAAGGCACTATATATATATATATATATATATATATATACGGTATATATATATTACATTTTTGTTCTTTAGTTCTTTTTTTGCCACTAGAGAGCAGAGATCTGAACAGCAATTTGGGGCCATGGTGAAGGGTGAGTATATCTACTGGATATGGTTTAAAATGCCACAACATTTTATCTTATCCAGCCTAAAGCCTCGTACAAATGATCAGATTTTCCACTGGGAATTGTGTGATGACAGACTGTTGGCCTAAAATCCGACCATTTGTATGCTCCATCAGACAATTGTTGTCGGATTTTCCGTGGACAAATGTTTGTTGTTGGATTTTCTGATCATATGTTCACAAGTTCGTCAGACAAAAGTCCAAAGTACAAACATGCATGCTCGGAAGCAAGGATGAACTGGAAGCAGTCGGGCTTGTAAACTAGTGTTCGTAATGGAGAATTAACATTTGTGACGTGGCAAATTATGAAAGCTAGAAATGCAGCGCACATTCTCTTATTCTTTAATGGGATAATAATAAAGCAGCTTTGCTGTTGATACTGACGAAGTTCTGCCAAACGTATTTAAAATGGCTTTATTTTTCTAGTGATATCAAGAATAATGTGAAAAAAGTAAGTGTAGGGGGTGCTGTGGTTAATATTAATAATCAACTAATTAGTGATGCCATAACAACCAGTTAAATGAAAAAAAAATTGAAAATCACAAGTGATATAAGTGCTATGCCCACCTGGACAAAAACGCATGCTTTAGGACAAAGAGGACATTCATATCATATTACAATATTGCTAATTATGGAATCAAGAAATGAATACAATACATTAGCAAACATTAAACACATAGAATGTGATGTTAAAGGACAAAACCTGCCCAAATATAGTCCTTCTGCAGCACCTGAATACTGGCAGAACAGATCTCTGGAATAATAAATCCCAGGGCCTGGGGGGAGATCCCAGTGGTAAACTTGAGGTCCTGGAGACTTCTCCCTATCGGCAAGTTCGGCAAGGTGGCTATGAACCTTTGCTCTGGAGTAATGGCAAGCCTCATGCATGTGTCCTGTTTCTTAATATAGGGGGTCAACAATGCCAAGAGTTGGTAAAAGCAGGGGTCCGTCATTCCATTTAATTCCTAAAAACATCAGGATTATTCTCCTGGAGCTCCCACAGCAATATGAGAGAATTGGTCATGATTGAGCAGTCGATTTTTGGGCCAAGAACTCCTCCTCCTCCTGTTTCTGGACTGGACTCAGGTCAAAGCAATAACTCCAAGCCCAATAATTATTGCTATTATTCCAGATTTATATAGCGCTAACAGTTTATGCATTACTTTACAATGTAGAGGAGGGGGGGGCAGCACAGGTACAGTACAGTTCAATACAGAAGGGACGTCACTACGTTCGTGTTTGTTTGCCGACAATTCCTTGCCGTTTGTATGCAAGACAAGTTCCTGGCCAACGCCCTTCGGACAAAAGTCTGATGTTTTGTCAGCGGAAAATCCGGTCAGCCTCTTTTGTAGCACTCTGCACTGAATCACTTGGCATCTGCGATCTGCATTGGAAGTTGGTGTTGGAAGACTTCACTCCACCATACATTATGATAGAAGGTGAAAACAGAAAGCATATACTGTATATATAATTCTGAGCATGTGTACATGTCCCAAATTGATGTCTGAATGGTGAATTATCTCCACTAAGGCCATCAGTCTAACATAACCTATTAGTACTGGCCTGGGAGAGAAGCCCCCCATCTCACAGCTTGGTGTCCCTCTGTTTCAGAGTGTCACTGCTCCTATATTCATGTAATATTAGGTATGGAATATGTATTTGATATGTTTTCCGTTTTAGACATCCTTCAGTTAACCAGCCTTCTGCCTTGGACATGCTGGGGTCATGAAACAAGCCTGCCATTAAAAAGGCATTTATTCATATTCCAACAGACAGAGCAACCATTTTGGACTTAATACAAATTTTTATTCTAGGAAAATGAATTTTAAGTTCAAGAGGACAAGAACGCCTTTATACAATGGATAATGTGTACAGTGAAATACAGTCTAATGCAAATTAATCACTATAATCTATTGATTTCAAATGAATGCTTTCATTGAATGGTACGGTTAATTCCAGAACTTTAGCACACTGACACTATACATTTGATTCCACAGACTAATTCTATTGCCTAGTTCAGCTTCTAAAATTTATGGTTTCCAATTCACTTGATTGTTGCTGGAACGTCTCTACTGTATTTACGACTTAATACTTGAACTGTGAAAAATGTGACAAGTAATTTTATGATACTGTTCTTATAAAACATTCTTGACAGTGGAACATTGTTCAGTTGAGCTATCTCCCGAACACACATTGAAATGGTAAAAAGACTTTGCATTCATCCTTTGTTTACTTTGCCTGTGTTTTACTCATTTAAATGAACATCTTAACCACATGGATTTCTTATTTTGTATTTCCACATGGAGACAAACCGCAAGGTCAGGGGATGCATATGGAAAAGCTAACTGGATGTTTGCTAAAGCACTGTATTATAAACAATTGTCATCATTATTAAATTAAATACTTATTAGCTTTTTTGTTCCTTTGTTGCATTTCAGTACCACTTTTTACACATTTTTGAGACCATTGACATTTACAGCAATCAGTGCTATAAAAATGCACCAAATTACTGTGTAAATGTCACTGGAAGGGAAGGGGTTAACACTAGGGGGCAATCAAGGGATTTAAATGTGTTCCCTGGGAGGTGTTTCTAACTGTGGGGGGAGGGGTGGGACTGAGGGAGGAGAGAGATCGCTGTTCCTAATAGCTACAGTAGGAACAGCAAATCTGTCTCTCCTCCCTTGACAGAGTGGGGACCTGTCTGTTTACATTGACAGATCCCCGTTCTGTGTCTCTGGAGTGATCGCAGGTGGCCAGCGGACATTTCAGCTACTAGCCATGTACATCAGCTCCAGCATCATGCACGCCCCCTACAGCTCTTAAAGCAGCCGACATACAATGACAGCGATTCTCAGGAGAGCCAACCTGCCGTAGTACAACTGCGGTGGCTGATCTTAAAGTGTCTAATAAAAGCTGCAAGTTTAAAAGTAATCGAAAGTTTTAAATTACATTAACGTGTTAAAGATTATATGATAGTTTTGTGACTGGGTTTAAATGTACTTTAAAGTGAAAGCGCAGCATATGTTCAGCTTGCCTATATTTTGTGCTGTAGATTTTAATGTTTTCTTAAAAGTGTATGTAAAACACAAACTATTAAAAAACAAAAATGGCTTTACAAATACTTTAAAGCCAAATATAATATAACTTTCACTTTTGCACATGCTTGCATTTTTATTTTTATTCTATAAAATCCATATATATTTGGAAATTAGCCACTTCAACAATGCACATGTATCCTTACAAATTATATATAAAACAAAGCTTTAAAGCTTTGATATGACTAATTACATTAAGACAATCCTTTCTATCTTTTTTTTTTATTTCTAAAAAAAAACATTGAAAACAGTATATTTTACCTAAATTGGCTAATAATTAAAAAAAAAAAACTTGTACAGATAGTTCAGTAAACTAATTTTCATATTATACCTACAGTGCCAGGTGCATAACTAATAATCCTACTTATGTTACACTGTTACTATAGGTACATTTCCAAAATATATCCCTGTGTTAAAAAGCCTCAATTGACTTTGGGTTTCTGCATGTTTAGCTTATTACAGTGTAGAAATGAAAATGAATAGGGCTACACTGCAATAAATTCATAAGTAAGGCACTGTCCAGATATGACTGACACATACAATATAAGTAGCCAATTTTATTTTACTGCCCCGTTCTAAAAGCCTTTAGAGGTGCCGTTGTCCCAGGTGAGGATAAACTTTCCGTGCCTTTCCAAAATAAATATTTTTATTTTAGGAAGGATTAGCAATAGAAAGTAAAGTTAGTTAATTTGTTAGCTTACAGTACATAAATTGGCAGCAAGCTGTATTTTGCGGGTACTGAGTGTGCAACTGACTAGTTTCTTGACTAAAATGATTACATTCAATAAAAAGATTCCTTAAAACATAAAGTAGGTATATACTTTTGAGTTGATTATCAAATTAGAATATACACATTTTCTTCAGTTTTCTTGTAATGTAGTTATGATTTTTTATCCAAATGGCATGTGATATGCCAATACAGAAGCAATCACAACATAGAATTAAAGTGGACATCAAGGCAAACACGTGTTTACTTCTATGTATTATGCCTAATCAGCACTGTATGAAGGTATAGTAAAATAATTAAAATATGAACATGACATATTTTTGAGTGGTCACATGACTATCTCTTCTCTTTTTTTTCTTGGATCCTGGAAGCAAGTGTGCTTAGGGTTCTTAGCAGTGTAAATGGGTGGAGCAGACTGTGAAGGTGTAACCAGGGATTGACCACCCTCTGCACCTCCAACAGCAGCTCTCTCACCGACACCAGCTAAAGACCACAGACTGCCCTACCTCTTCCATCACCAACTGGACAGTCTTTCTCAACATCACTTGGATGCTCCACTGTGAACAGCCGTGGACTTCCACTATGGACATTATACATATGTCTACATGCCTAATTCTCATTGAGAAATTGTGAGTAGCCATTTGGCCACCTTTTACATATTCCCATTACAATTGTTCTTGATATTGCACTTAGATTGGCGCACCTTGTCTCCTTTTCCATTTGTCTTACAGAGTAATTGCTTCTACTCCCAAGGGAGCTGCTGCTGGTGCTTATCATTATTATAATTTTTATCACCCCTTCAATTTTATCAATTGCATTGCTGGGACTCTTTGTATGTATGTATGTGTATATATAAACTACCAATATATATCACGTTTCTGTGTGTGGACATATATATTAAAAAAAAAATATCCATTGCTTTAATTTTTTAAATTGATTGTTACTCTAAATGTCTGGTCGGTAATTGCAGGATGCCTGTGGCCAATTATAGCTCAGGGGGTTTAGTACAGCGCGGCCTTGTGTAGTGTGTTGGCGTGCAGGGAAAGAGCTAGATAGGCAGGGACTGTTTTTTTTTTCTCATCCATCTGCAGGAGTTAGTGGGTGTTGTGTGCATTCAGCAGAGTATACACCTGTATCTACCCTTTATTGCTGTTGATCTCTAATACAGCCATTTGCAGGAGTTAGTGGGTGTTGTGTGCCTCCAGGGCAGTATACACCTGTATCTACCCTTTATTGCTGTTGATCTCTAATACAGCCATCTGCAGGAGTTAGTGGGTGTTGTGTGCCTCCAGAGCAGTATACACCTGTATCTACCCTTTATTGCTGTTGTTCTCTAATACAGCCATCTGCAGAAGTTAGTGGGTGTTGTGTCCCTCCAGTGCAGTATACACCTGTATCTACCCTTTATTGCTGGTGTTCTCTAATACAGGCATCTGCAGGAGTTAGTGGGTGTTGTGTGCCTCCAGCACAGCGCAGTATATACCTGTATCTACCCTTTATTGCTGGTGTTCTCTAATACAGGCATCTGAAGGAGTTAAAGTGGGTGTTGTGTGCCTCCAGCACAGTATACACCTGAAGATACCCCTTATTGCTGGTGTTGTCTGTTGCATAGCTTGCATATTAGCCTTTAAAATTAGCACTTTTGATTTCAAACGTTCGAGTCCCATAGACTTTAATAGGGTTCTAAAGTTCATACGAATTTTAGGTCCGTTCAAAGGTTCTGGTACGAACCGAACCGGGGTGTGTTCGGCTCATCCCTACTTCTGAGAAAGGATGAGCTTCTAGGTCAGATTGAACCTGTGTTTGGACTGAACTTTGCTTATTTAGGTGTTCACCTGAATACTGATGTTTTAGCCCATTCAGTTATTGCCAATGCTGAACATCATATATATATATATAGTGTCATTTTTCTACTGCTGGCTATCTTTAGCAACCAGTGACTTCATCCTTCCCTATTCATTTGCTGGCCAAGGATCCTCAACCATGTAATCAAAGGGGCAGGGATGGTGGCTAATATCATTGCCCAATTATGGCCACATTGACACATTTAGTCAATGATGTCAGCTACTATCGCTATTCGTTTGTTTTAAAGCTTGGGGATTCGATAACTGCAGACAACTCAGAGGGTCAGTGTTTTTTGTATTTGTTTTTTTGTTGGGCTAGTTGACAGGCATTGTTCATCATTATTGGCATGGATTTACATTGCTGGGTGATATGGTTGATGATAAATCTAAGATGTGTTTTTTTAACCACTTAAGGACTAAGGCTGTTTCTGACACTTGTTGCTTACAAGTTAAAATCAGTATTTTTTGCTAGAAAATTACTTAGAACCCCCAAACGTTATATATATATTTTAACAAAGACTCTGGAGAATAAAATGCAATATTTTATGTCACACGGTATTTACGCAATTTTTTGGGAAAAATACACTTCACTGAATTAAAAAAAAAAAACTAAACAGTAAAGTTAGCCCATTTTTTTGTATATTGTGAAAGATGATGTTATGCCAAGTAAATATCTAACATGGTACAGTTTAAAACTGCACACTCGTGGAATGGCGACAAACTACGATACTTAAAAATCTCCATAGGCTACAATTTAAAAACAAAAAAACTCTGTTTAGAGTTACAGAGGAGGTCTTTTGCTAGAATTATTGCTCTCACTCTGACGATTGTGGCAATACCACACATGTGTGATTTTAACACCGTTTACATTTGCGGGCGTTTTCTTTGGTGCATAAGCAAACGGGAATGGGGGTGCTTAAAAAAAAATTTCTTTTTTTTTTCTTTTTACACTGTCCCTTAAAAAAATAAAAATATGATAACTTTTATTGCTGTCACAAGGGATGTAAACATCCCTTGTGACAGTAATAGTCAGTGACAGGGACTCTTTATGGAGGAATCTGGGGTCTAAAAGACCCCAAATCCCTTCTTTGTACTTAAAAGTATTCAAAACGACAAAACCAGCATTTTGGAATACTGAAATTTTTTTTTAAATCGGTGCCATTGGCAGCCAAGTAAACCGGAAGTGATGTTAGTTTTTACATCGGAGACCCGATCAAAGCAGATTTCAGCTTTGTTCGGGTCTCCTGCCAACCAGCGGACATGCTGGCTGGTTGCTCGAGTCTCCCTGTAGGACGGGAGACCCAGGCAGAGTGGTGGAAGGTGGCAGGAGGGGGAACATCCCCTCGCATGCCTGGTGATAATGTCTGGGCAGCTGCTGAGCCACATCAATTTTTATCACTAGAAGACTGACTGCCAGCTCTAAAAAACAGTACTGGGGTGAAGCCTGCAGCTGTAGGCTTCACCCGGTACAACCACTTTATCAAAGCGACACACGGGTACCTTCGCTTTGCGGGAAGTGGTTAATAAATGAATGTCTCTTTTTTTCTATTTAAATTTTTTTTCTGAATGTACCTGTATCCCATGTCTTGGACATGTGGCTTGGTTCAGAAGGCAAAGGGCCACATGCTCATCCCTTTTCCCCTGCCCCTGCCCTTTTTCTGGTATACTCAGATAAGGGTTGAATGGACCCCACATCTTTTTTATTTTGTAATGTATGTGTGGGTTTCCTACTTGACATTCATACCAAACCCTCATCAATGATAAGGTTCTAGCGTAGACTTTTAGAGGTCCCATGATGTTTGTGGGATCCCCCATTAACATCTATACTTGATTCTCATCTAGGATAAGGGTCTAGTATAGATGAAGGGAATCTCTAACTGAATAAAATGAAGCAGCTGGAAGCTATAATTTACCTGCAATTTAAGCAGCATTTTCTTTTATTTGTAAATGTTTTGTTGTAGTAGTATGTATACATCTTACAGATAGGCCACTGCACATGCAGGCAAATTGCATTTCAGTGTTTTCCATTTAAAAATGATATCTGAATGGATGTAATAATAATTCACATTACTAGGGTCATTGTTTCAAATCCCAACCACAACACCACCTGCCTGGAGTTTGCATGTTTCTGTGCCTGCGTGGGTTTCCTCCGGGTATTCCAGTTTCCTCCCACACTCCAAAGACATGCTGGTAGGTTAATTGGCTCCTGTCTAAATTGTCCCAAATGTGTATGAATGTGAGTTAGGGGCCTTAGATTATAAACTCCTTGAGGGCAGGGACTGATGTGAATGTACTATATATATCAGTGGCAACTGGTGCTCAAAATTTTCGGGGGGGGGGGGGGGGGGGGCGCAAATAAACTAAAAAAATTCTGAAAAATACCCATCAATTCCAGTCTCACTGTGCTCATCAAATGCAGCCGCTATACCATCCATTGAAGCCACTGTGCTCATCAAATGCAGCCACCGTGCCCATCAAATGCAGCCACTGTGCCCATCAAATGTAGCCACTGTACCGTCAATTGCAGCCACTGTGCCCATAAAATGATGCCATGGTGCCCCATCATATGCAGTCACTGTGTCCATCAAATGCATCCACTGTGCCCATCAAATGCAGCCACTGTGCTCATCAATTGCGGCCCCTGTGCCTATCAAATGAAGCCACCGTGCCCATTAAATACCACCACTGTGCCCACCATATGCAGCCACTGTGACCTGCCCCGCTTGCTGACTGCCTAACACTTACCCCATCTTGGTGGGGGGGTCAGGCAGCAGGTGACAGCTGCGAGCTGTGGGATGGTGGGATGAGCAGCGGGTCAGGCGGCAGTTTCTGTGTCCTCCATTTGTCTCATCTTCCTTCCTGCTAGGCATCCAATCGGAGTTCATGTGCCTTCAACCAATCAGGTGACGGGTATTAGACCCAAGCTTTCTGATTGGCTGAGAGGTGGTTCAGTGTTAGAAAAGCGATTATGTTTATTTGTTTTTCTAACACACCTGGGTGGGCTCTGAGTGTAATGCTCTGCGCTCTGAGTCCACCTTTTTTGAAGCTTATGGCTCTAATCACGTGCTTCAAAAAACACCCTCACCACTGTAATTCAGGTGCTTGGCATCCGAAAAGGGGCCGGACACCGGAAATAGGGGTCGGCTACAGCAACCATGGATAGATTCATGCAATCAGGTGGCGGCGTGACATAGGGGGCAGCGCTCAGGCGCCCCTATTGGACAGGCAGTCACTGACATATATATTTAAAGCGTTGCGTAAATTGATGGCGCCTGTAATAAAGAAATGACAAAAATTCATAGAGAAAAGTAACAAATTGATTGCACAGCCTGACTGAATGGCTAAAATAGCCTGTGTAGGATTCTAGCCAGGAGGGCAGCCAGATGCTAATGACTGCCATGAAACTTTCAGATCTTTAACAGGTAGGCTTTTTTCACTCGACGTGTGCTGTTTAAAGGAAGGCAACATTTAATATGTTATGTTATGCAGGTAGCACGACCATTTTAAATGGAATAGACTGCTGTAAAATTAGGTCAATGATATTGTTTTCAAGATAAGATAGTGGTAGAACTCTACTTCAGATATTCTAATTTATTCCTACAAATTATTTATTCAGAAATAGGATCCAGGCTGATAAGTGGATAGTCTCGGATTCCCCTAACTAGTAGTGTAAATTGATCCAATTTCCTTTTCTAATGGCAAGTCATTATATGCATTTAAATTACGGAATACACTACTGAATTGCTATTCTATCACATTGGCAGCAGTTGTAAAAAAAAGTTACATGAAATATAGGTAATTGTAACTTTAAAAAAAGATAGCTTTTAAAATTGCTGTACTATGTTTATTTCTTATATATTCAGGGATAGATTTTCTTCTCAGAAAATTAATTGAAAAAACTATTAGCATTACTTAAGATAATAAAAATAACATATGTAGCTTTAGCAAAAAGGATTTTCATATTTTTTATGTAATCTATAGACACAGCATTTTTTTAAATGTACTGTATGTTACAAAGTGGACCCGTGTTAGCTTTAAGACAACTTGTTTTACAGTGGATAATAAAGTGTGATTATATATATATATATATATATATATATATATATATACTGTGTATATATATATATATATATATATATATATATACATATACACACAGTATCTAACAAAAGTGACGCCTCACATTTTTATATATATTTTATATCTTTTCATGTGACAACACAGAATAAATTACACTTTGCTACAATGTAAAGTAGTGAGTGTACAGCTTGTATAACAGTGTAAATTTGTTGTCCCCTCAATATAACTCAACACACAGCCATTAATGTCTAAACCGCTGGCAACAAAAATGAGTACACCCCAAAACTGGGCCCAATTATCAATTTTCCCTCCCTGGTGTCATGTGACTCGTTAGTGTTACAAGGTCTCAGGTGTGAATGGGGAACAGGTGAGTTCAATGTGGTGTTATCACACTCACTCTCTTATACTGGTCAATGGGAATTCAACATGGCACCTCATGGCAAATAACTCCCTGAGGATCTGAAAAAAAGAATTGTTGCTCTACAGATGGCCTAGGCTATAAGAAGATTGCCAAGACCCTGAAACTGAGCTGCAGCACGGTGGCCATGACCATACAGCAGTTTAACAGGACAGCTTCCACTCAGAACAGGCCTCGACCAAAGAAGATGAGTGCACATGCTCAGCATCATATCCAGAGGTTGTCTTTGGGAAATAGACATATGAGTGCTACCAGCATTGCTGCAGAGGTTGAAGGGATGGGGGGTCAGCCTGTCACTGCTCATACCATACGCCACACACTGCATCAAATTGGATCTGCATGGCTATCGTCCCAGAAGGAAGCCTCTTCTAAAGATGATGCACAAGAACGCCCGCAAACAGTTTGCTGAAGACAAGCAGACTAAGGGCATGGATTACTGGAACCAATGTCCTGTGGTCTGATGAGACCAAGATAAACTTATTTGGTTCAAATGGTGTCAAGCATGTGTGGCAGACACCAGGTCTTGCCTACAGTCAATCATGGTGGTGGGAGTGTCATGGTCTGGGGCTAAATGAGTGCTGCTGGCACCGGGGAGCTACAGTTCATTGAGGGAACCATGAATGCCAACATGTGCTGTGATATACTGAAGCAGAGCATGATCCCCTCCCTTCAGAGACTGGGCTGCAAGGCAATATTCCAACATGATAACGACCCCAAACACACCTCCAAGACGACCACTGCCTTGCTAAAGAAGCCGATGGTAAAGGTGATGGACTGGCCATGCATTTCTCCAGACCTAAACCCTACTGAGTATCTGTGGGGCATCCTCAAATGAAAGGTGGAGAAGTGTAAGGTCTCTAACATACACCAGCTCCATGATGTCAACATGGAGAAGTGGAAGAGGACTCCAGTGGCAACCAGTGAAGCTCTGGTGAATGCCATGCCCAAGAGGGTAGTGCTGGAAAATAATGGTGGCCACACAAAATGTTTACACTTTGGGCCCAATTTGGACATTTTCACTTAGGGGTGTACTCACTTTTGTTGCCAGCGGTTTAGACATTAATGGCTGTGTGTTGAGTTATTTTGAGTGGAAAGCAAATTTACACTTTTATACAAGCTGTACACTCGCTACTTTACATTATAGCAAAGTGTAATTTCTTCAGTGTTGTCACATGAAAAGGTATAATAAAATATTTACAAACATGTGAGGGGTGTACTCACTTTTGTGATTTATTGTATATGTCTGTATATATATTGCCATTTTTTGACACAAACATTTGGTAAAGGGCACTCTTTTTTATGTTGTTGGTAAAGATCACCCTTTCTTAAATAAAATAAGTAAACAGGTTTTTTTTAGATTTGTTTACAGGAATACTGTTAGCACTCCTGCAGCACAAACTGGTGCCATGTTGTCAAGATGACAACTGGTCCTGGAGGGCCCTACCCATAGTGTCACCTAATCGCTTACAGTATAACTGCCATATGTCTGGAGGTCAGGCAGAAACACACAAAGAAAGAACTACAAACTAACAAAATGTGGTAATCGTTTTTAAGCTATAGCATCCACAAGTAAGGACTGGCTTTTTGCTATTTTTTTATTTTTATTTTTTTCCAATTAAACTTTAAATTTGCATGGGTCTCCAAGTCCCCCTATTCAGGAATCAATTTTACTCCTGCAAACTTATTGTAGGAATCCAACAATCTATGTATATTCAATAAATTAGACAAAAAAATGTGCAACCTCTAAATATATCTAGGTTTGGCAGGATTAATGCAGTCAAAATGACATTCTGACTCAAACACCTCAGTTGTTTTAGAGTTTTACCAATACCTACTGTATAACTCTCTAACTGTGAGTCATTCAAAAGAGGATCAAATATACAGTATTTGGGACTCAACTAGGCCATGAAAATGTTTTGACATAAAAAATTTGAATGGCTTAAAATCAAACATATTAAACATTGCAGAGTGCTACAAATTGCTCCCTTGGCCATGCGACATACCAGTACTGAAATGTCCTTGTGGACTCTCTTAAATATTCCAACATCTATCTCATCTCTTTTGTGGATTCTGGCCTCATTAAGACCCTGCTTCTCCAATGCGAAGACTCTCACTTAAAGTCTGGGATTCTGTCTGGTATTCAGGTAATTAAATGTCACCATACATACCTTTGGCAGATTTAATCAGTTGCCCTGTATTTTCTCCTTGAATGGAGAACCTATTAAGATTCTGTTGGTGGAGTACATATAATTTACTCATTTTTAAACATAGTGTCCTGGACTACAATGACCCACAGCTCTCCCATCATACAATCCTTAGAAAACTCACAAAAAGTGATGTTTCACATAAACACCACCCAACCCCTGCCGAGTTGTCCCCCTGGATTGCAGCAAATTGTCCAAGTCGGCATGCAATTCTTTCACAGTAAGCCTCTAAAACTTCAATGGTGATATTGATGCTGTAATAATTCATTAATCATCTAAATGATTGTTTAACAGCATATTATAGCACAATTCGTACTATAATATGCTGTTAAATAATCATTTAGATGCTTCCATGGTTTCCCCAATGGAGCAGCAGTGGGCTGCAAAACATGTCAGTTTAACCACTGATATGTATGAGCATCAACATTTTTTAGTAATTCAACACTTATTTGTTGTTTTATGATGACCGTAGTTTACGGTTGTAACCATTTTTGATGGTTGAATAGAGCTAGAAACTCTTTTAATATATCTATGTAATAAAATGTTTTACTTTAAACATAATTATGCTACTTCACTCTCTATCTACCCAGCCGTTAAAGTTCCCATTTACAGGCATATCACTATATTAATAATATTTTTTAGCTTTACATAGGCCTGAATCCTTGGGAAGCCAAGAAATTACTGGAATTTCAAGATGAACTTCTAATCTAAACACACTTTTTAATGCAGAAAAACCAACACCAGGGCATACAAAACCCTTCACTTAGCTTTTATCAGATGACAATTAAACTAGACTGAATTATATATTTCTCAATGAAAAATGTACAGCTATCATTTTGAATAAACATTACAAATTCCTAACAATCTGACTGCCTTGGATCAAACACATTTATCCTTACAATTTTGACCTTCACACTTTTATAACTTTACTTACAATGCTGGAACCTAACATCAATAAACAGATTACCTGAGTGGAAAAGTTTGAGACAGGAACTCCATATCTTTATATGTATTTCCTGTATTTGTAAGATTCAGCATAAAGATATGTAACAAGAATAAAGACTGGCAAAATAGAATAATGAAATAGCAGCTGTGCTGGAATTCTTAAAACCGCTTTGACAGATATTTTCCTATTTCTGTTTTCTGATTGGCACTTCTCTTTAAAGTGCATGAATAGGCAAAACTTTTCTTTATACATTAAATATATCACTTTTTTTTTATGTCTGTGACCACTTCAGATTTTCCTTCACTTGCTGCCTGTAATATGCAACAGGAACTCAGAAGAAATCCCACCAAGTTTGGACAATTCCCATCTTAGGCAGTTTTTGCAGGAACAGGTGTCCCTATTGGATGATTTATCCTCAACTCTTGCTCTGGTGACAACTCTAACATTTTGGATTTTCTCAGTTACAATGGTCAATAAGACAAGTTTAGAGGCATCTGCCCAACAGGGACACAGACAAAAGTTTTGCCTTTTCATAATCTAAGTAACTTTTAACTTGTAAAATATATGGTGAGGATAACATTAATCTACCTCAACCTTGCCTTGCTTAGGCTTCCTCATGAGAGTAGGTGTAGACAAATGAGGAACACCTGGCTAATCCTCAGAATATTCAGAGAGAAATCCCTTCCAAATGTTCTACTATAAATGTTGTATGTCTGTCACAGAAATTAGTGTCTCCCAAAGTAAATCCTATAAGTTATTACACATATTTGATTTCCATCTAGACAATACTACATAAATTAGAACTGAACTGTGGACATCTGCCGCATTAGAAATATATTTTTCTGAAACACCCACAGGACAAATCCAGAGAAAATTAGTGTTTAGGAGTTCAACACAATTTATGCTCTGTTTTAGTGATGAAAATATGGTACTAAAGACTTACCAAGTGCGGTATTAGGATATCATTCTCAAACTATGTTCGATATGATATCCCAAATTTTAAGGTGTCATCCAAACCTTTCCATTGTTGGTTAATATTTTGAATCATTATGGACAATTCTTGTTTGGCTACACTTAATTTGCAAAAGGGGTGAGAGAGTATAAGCTTGCACCATGTCCCCAAATAGTTATGAACAAACAAGGAAGAAAAATTAATAAAAAATTGGACTTTATAGGTACCAATATCTCACTAATGAAAACACAACTATAATATTTTTAATAAAAAATCCATATTTTATTTTAGATACATTATTAAAACCGTCTTTAAAAAAGATGCATCAATTAAAAGTGTGAAATCAGTTACCTGACAGTTATCACACAGAGATTGATCCTTTGGAAATGGAGATGCATGACACCCATGGTGGAAGAGAAACATGGTTTTGTTTTGTGTTCATGGAGAATCAGGACTTTTCAATCTGTCAGCCTTCCTGTATACCTTATCATTAAATTAATAGGTTTGCTTAATTTTCCCGAATCCTTTACTGATGGCCTTATTTATTTATTCTTTATTATTTTGGGGTGGGTCCCTTCGGGTTCTTCCCCTTTCATCCCTAGATAACACACAGTGTCACCTTGTATCCTTTTTTGATGGCCATTATTTTACCCAGCTGTACCCTGAAGAAGCATTTGAGGTGCTCTTTGTTATTGCTTACACCTGTGAGGACTGAGAGCTGTCCCCGTTGGGTGACATACCTTCACCTCTTGCTCTGGTCACAACTATACATTTTTAGATATCCCCTCAGTTGTCTAGTTGACCATGATCACTAGGATAAATAGAAAGGATGAATGCCCCCAAATGGGGACATAGAGAACAATAGAAACATGACAGGATTTTCAAACATTCCTTACTCAATACAAAGCTTAAAAAAAGATTTCCCTTCACCTGAACTTTAAAGGGGTTGTAAAGTAAAAATTTTTATTTTTTTAAAATAACAAACATGTCATACTTACCTCCACTGTGCAGCTCGTTTTGCACAGAGTGGCCCCGAACCTGCTCTTCTGGGGTCCCTCGGCGGCTGTCTCAGCTTCCTCCCGCAGGTGCTTCTCACGTTAATGCGAGCTCCCTCGCATTGGTGAGAAGCACTGCGGGCACGCTCCCGTGATACAGCCGGCGGCTATAGCCGCTCGCTGTATCACAAGGCCCCGCCCCCCGGTGCGCTGCGTCATTGGATGTGATTGACAGCAGCGCGAGCCAATGGCTGCGCTGCTTTCAATCCATCCACTCCAGCCAATCAGCGGCCAGGCGAGCGGCGAAGAGGACGGCGGGGGCGAGCGCGGGATTTTCGAGGGGTCAGGTAAGTAAAACGGGGGGACTGGGGGCGCCGGCAGTGTGAGATGTTTTTTCACCTTAATGCATAGAATGCATTAAGGTGAAAAAACATTTACCTTTACAACCCCTTTAATGTTAATGGTTAAGCTCTACACTCGCACTCAGTTGTAGATGGTGCTACAGGTAAAATCTGGTCTGGTTAAATTAATAAAAGAAAAAGAGCATGTTTGCTTTGTAAAGTGAATGTTCACTTAACTTAATGAGGTAAAGCTGTGTTCAATTATCATATGCAAGCAAAAAAATATTTTTTTAACTTCCTTGGCACGTGATTGGGTATAGAATTTAGACACAGCTTTTCCATGTTCACAAAGCGAAGTGTGAGTGAACATATACAGTACTTCTCTATGTGAACAGTCACTACATTTTTAGTAGATCAATTATGTTATGTCTCCGTGTTGTGAAAATATGGGAGTTGTGGGAGACATTGTGTCATGTCTGTCATGGTGAAATTGCATCTTCAATCATTTAAAACGGAAGTAAGTGTTTTTTTTTTCTAAGAACCATACTTACCTAGGTGGATGCAGCATTGGTCCGATGCTGCATCTATTCCTCACTGGCTCTAACACTGAGAACCAAGAGATCAAACACTGTGACTGTTAGTCACCACTGTCTGCTCTGCCCTCGCTGCGCTCACTGGAGAGCTGGAGAGGGTAGGAGTGGCCGCCTCAGGCTCTCAGTGGTTAGCTGAGAGCCTGAGCCAGGTGCTGGTCCAAGCATGTGGGAAGATCCCGACTTTATTGTCATGATCTTGGCCAAGCCAGGACTGGCACTGTGACGTCAGCAGACAGTGGGCTTCAGTCTGCTGTCTGCTGAAAATGGGTCACAGGAGTGCAGAACCAACTACACAACTGTGAGCCACAGGAAGAGTACAGCCAAACAAGCTTTGGCTGTACTTCTTCTTTAAATCGCTGAAACAAAACATGTATGTAAATGAGAAATTCTTACTTTTCTGACAAGCTCCTTGCATGTCCAAGGCCAGTAACTCAGAATTATTGAAGTCAGAGAATCATCATGACACCAGGCAACTGCACATATGACAAGCTCACGGGCCCCTTCACAACTCATCATTGTATTGCGTTGCGTTCACATGCATTAAACTTTAATGTATAAATTGCATTAAGGCAACCCATTAATTCTGAATGTGTTGCCAACACAACACATTGCAGGAACAACCTTGCATTAAGTGCATTGCAGTGTGCTGAAACTAAGGTATGTCAGCCTCTACTAGATTTGTACATTCAGGTGCCGTTCAGAATTTTACTAATTCTAATTTTA
Organism: Lithobates pipiens; assembly: GCF_037356315.1. Lineage (NCBI taxonomy): Eukaryota > Metazoa > Chordata > Amphibia > Anura > Ranidae > Lithobates > Lithobates pipiens. The sequence goes on from NW_027507764.1 coordinate 467,054,175, forward strand.
ATTCTAGTAGTTTGTCTATGCGTAATGCAACATATACTGTAGGTGTTAAGCCAACCTAAATTAAAGCACAAATTGGCCTAATTTTGTATCAAGGTGTAGAGATGCCCCTGAATTCAATCAATATGAATATATTGTCTGTGTGCTTAGGAGCAGATAATAAATTGTATTTTCATGCTGCATTTTTGTTTTAGCTATAGTCAGATCCATAAATTTTTCTTTGGTGATTAAAAGTCATACAGAGCATTTTTCTTGTTTTGAAAAAGATGGGATGTCCGATGCTGACTTTTAAAAACTGAACCATACATATTTATGAAGTAACAAAATGCTTCATAATAAATTATAGAAAACCAGATAAACCACCTCACTTCAAATGTGCAAAGACCATAATTTTCAATGGGAAAGTTCCTGACAGCAAACTCAAACCAGGTCCAGACTTATATAAATTTTATTTTTTTGCTGAACTTGTTGAACTCCTGATGCCTTTATCTTACATCAGCAAAAATTCTTTTTAAATAGTACAAAAAGGGGTTAGAATTTTTGCCAGGTTTGTTACTGCAGTTCGGCAGCCAATGTCAATGAGCAATATAAAGGGGATTTAACAGAGATATCACAGCCAATATCCAGCCAATTATTAAATATAAATTCAAATAATAAAGTTATGAATATGTAAGCAGATTTGGGAACTATAGAGAGTTAAAGACAGAGGAAGAACTATATTCCCCGCATAATTAAAAATATTGTAAAAACATATAAGTGGCTCAGTGGCTAGCACCTCCACCCAACAGCACTAAGGTCACTAGTTCAAATCATAACCACAATCAACTAACTTATCATTTATAATCAAACCATTCCTAAGTAAGAAAAAAATCTGAATTTATAATATGGAACTCACTTCAAAGCCACGTGGGGACAATACATCAAGAGCATATACAGTGCCTTAAAAAAGTATTCATACCACTTAGGCTGGGTTTCCCTGCATCAAATTCGCATAGCAGGAGATTGTGACTGGCTCTCTATGGAGCCGGTTCACATATGTCCGGGGCGGCTGCGGAGTGCACTGCACAGAAACTGTGCGTCTTTAGCTCTGTTGATTTTGCCTGAATTCAGGCAAAGATTCGACCCTGATTTGTCCCTGAACTGGAGAATGGGGATGCACAACGTTCCTGTGCGATCCGAAGCCGGTTCCAGTGTGATCCAAGCCTTAAAATTATTCACATTTTGTCATGTTACAGCCAAAAACATAAATGTATATTCTTGGGATTTTATGTGATGGACCAACACAAAGTGGCACATAATTGTGAAGTGGGAGGAAAATGATAAATGGGTTTAAAATGTTTTTTACAAATAAATATCTGAAAGTGTGGTGTGCATTTGTATTCAGCCCCCTGTACTCTGATACCCTTAACTAAAATCTAATGGAACCAATTGCCTTCAAAAGTCACCTAATTTGTAAATAGAGTCCACCTGTGTGTAATTTAATCTCAGTATAAATACAGCTGTTCTGTGAAGCCCTCAGAGGTTTTTTTTAGAGAACCTTAGTGAACAAACAGCTTCCTGAAGGCCAAGGAATACACGAGACAGGTCAGGGATAAAGTTATGGAGAAGTTTAAAGCAGGGTTAGATTATAAAAAAATATCCCAAGCTTTGAACATCTCACAGAGCACTGTTCAATCCATTATCCGAAAATGGAAAGCGTATGGTACAACTGCAAACCTACCAAGACATGGCTGTCCACCTAAACTGACAGGCAGGGCAAGGAGAGCATTCGTCAGAGAAGCAGCCAAGAGGCCCATGGTAACTCTGGAGGAGCTACAGAGATCCACAGCTCAGGTGGGAGAATCTGTCCACAGGATAACTATTAGTTGTGCACTCCACAAATCTATCCTTTATGGAAGAGTGGCAAGAAGGAAGACACTGTTGAAATAAAGCCATAAGAGGTCCTGTTTGCAGTTTGTGAGAAGCCATGTGGTGGAAACAGCAAACATGTGGAAGAAGGTGTTCTGGTCAGATGAGACCAAAATTTAACTTTTTTTACCTAAAAGCAAAACGCTGTGTGTGGCAGAAAACTTACACTGCACATCACCCTGGACATGCCATCCCCATCGTGAAACATGGTGGTGGCAGCATCATGTTGTGGGAATACCTATCTTCAGCAGAGACAGGGAAGCTGGTCAGAGTTGATGGGAAGATGGATGGAGCCAAACACAGGGAAATCTTAGAAAACCTGTTAGAGTCTGCAAAAGACTTGAGACTGAAGCAGAGGTTCACTTTTCAGCAGGAAAGGGACCCTAAAGATACAGCCTGGGCTACAATGGAATGGTTTAGATCAAAGCATATTCATTTTTTAGAATGGGCCAGTCAAAGTCCAGACCTAAATCCAATTGACAATATGTAGTAAGATTTGCAAATTGCTGTTCACAGACAATCTTCTTCCAATCTGACAGAGCTTGAGCTATTTTGCGAAGAAGAATGAGCAAAAATGTCACTTTCTAGATGGTGCAAAGCTGGTAGAGACATACCCAAAAAGACTTGCAGCTATAATTGCAGTGAAAGGCGGTTCTACAAAGTATTGACTCAGGGGGGCTGGATACAAATGCACGCCACACTTTTCACATATTTCTTTGCAAAAAATTTTGAAAATAATTTATCATTTTCCTTCCACTTCACAATTATGTTCCACTTTGTGTTGGTCTATCACAGAAAATCCCAATAAAATACATTTACGCTTTTGGTTGTAACATGACGAAATATGGAGAATTTCAAGGGTTATGAATACTTTTACAAGGCACTGTATTCAGTAGGACTCCCTTTGGCAGAATCGCTGAAAGCATTCTGCCGTTTGGAGATCCCTGGGCATGGCTTCAATAACCCACACGCCATGATGCGCTAAAAAATTTCTGGACACACTATATTTATCCGTATCTTCTGGTGGTTTTATTTGTTCCCCTATTAGAGTTATTTACAGTTACAGTACAAGAAGTGATAGAAACTTTTTTATGAGGGGCACAGACATTTTTTTTTAATAGCAAGCATTATATACTTATCTGCTCTGTGCAATGGCTTTGCACAGAGCAGCCCCAAACCTCCTTTTCTGAGGACCTCCACCCTTCTGAGTGCCACCATAGCAAGCTGTTTGCCATGGAAGCACTTGTGTTGGCTTCATCGCAAGCTGGGCTTTGTGCGTCTATTAAGACACACAGCTCAGTTCCGCCCCCCACTCTTTGCTCACAGGTTTTGTGTGCCAGCAACAGGAGAGAGGAGAAGGGAGAGGAGCTGCTTCAGATGAGCACCACGCTGGATCGAGATTGGGCTGAGGTAAGTATTTAGGAGGGATATAGGGGAGGGGGAGACTAAAGGCTCAGATAAGTATTCAGGGGAGAGCTGGGGGGAGAGACTAAAGGTAGAGAATTCATTAAGGTAAAAAATGTTTAACTTTACAACCACTTTAAGGTATGCATAAACTAAAGACCCACGTGTTTCCTTTCCAAACAAACCTACCAACTCCAGTTGCCACTGCCCCCCAGCTGTGCAATACAGTTAGTTAGGAAAATGTATTATTTTAAATAAACACACTGTGCAGGGACCGCCTTGTCAGCTCTCCACTCTCCTCTATGGGGGATTGGATGAACACGGACCGTTCATCTGATCTGCTCTGCAGACGGATAGAAAAGTAGGATTTTCCTCCATCTGCAGAATCAGACAATAGCGGAGACAGACGATATCGGGTGTCTGTGGATGTTCATCCGCAGACACCCGCTATCCCATAGGAATGCATGTATGTCCGTATTTCCACCGCGAACGGATGGATGAAATACAGACATACAGTCCGCATGTGTGAAAGGGGCCTAACACTTTTGTCCATTTGTCAGTTTACATTAACCAGTTCACGAGAAACAATGTACCTGTTTTGAGGAAGTAGTTGTTGAGGAAGTACTGTTTTTTAGAGCTGACGGTTGGCTTTATTATACTATTAACTGATTCAGCTCAGCAGTCGCTCAGCCATTATCATAAGGACCGGGAAGGGACATCCCCCCCTCCTGCTACCTTCCATTGCTCTGCCCCACTGGGAGGCCTGAGTGACTAGCCAGCACATCTGCTGGTTGGCCAGAGTCCCAAACAAAGCCGGAATCAGCTTTGATCAGGTCTCTGATGTAGTAACTGGAAGCGATGGAAGCAACAATGGCGCTGATTTGAAAAAAAACACAGTATTCCAAAATGGCGATTTTGGCGTTTTGAATACTTTTAAGTGCAAAGGAGGGATTTAGGGACTTTTAGACCCCAGATCCCGCCATAAAGAGTACCTGTCTCTGCCTATTACTGTCACAAAGGATGTTTACATTCCTTGTGACAGCAATAAACGTGATCAGATTTTCTTTTTTTAAAAGACAGTGTTAAAAAAAAAAGAAGAAGAAAAAAAAAAAAAAATATATATATATATATATATATATATATATATATATATATATATATATATTTAAAGCGAGCGCGCAGATGTAAACGGTGTTCAAATCACACATGTAAGGTATCACTGCGCTCATCAGAGCAAGAGCACTAATCATAGCAAAAGATCTTCTCTGTAATTTTAAACTAGTAACCGTTAAAAAAATTAAAAGCGTCGCCTATGGAGATTTTTAAAGTGGTATAGTAATTTTTTTCTAGAGGTAAGCCTATAATAAGGCTTACCTGTAGGTAAAAAAAAATCTCCTAAAGTTGTACAGTTTAGGAGATATTCCCCTCGCAATGCGCCGCTGACTGCGGCACATGCGCAGAGGTGGATTGTCGGCTGAAAGTCCGGCTAACGCCGGACCCTGCCGGAAAGAAGTCTCCCTCGCGCAATCGCGGGAGTGATGATATCGCAGCTTCGGCTACTCACAGCACCGGAGCCGCGATACCCAGAAAACACGCCGAGGGAACATGTCAGCTCCCTCGGCGTGGATCGGGCCAGATGTCGGGGCCTCGTTCTAAGGTAAGTATTTCATAATGAGCTAGTATGCGGTGCATACTAGCTCATTATGCCTTTTCCTTTGCAGGTCGAAAAAAAAAAAAAACTTCAGCAGGTTTACTCCCGCTTTAAGTACTGTCGTTTGTTGACATTCCATGAGTGTGTGCAATTTTAAACCATAACATCTTAGGTATCTATTTACTCGGCATGACATCATCTTTCACAATATACAAAAAAATTGGGCTAACTTTACTGGTTAGTTTTTTTTTTTAAATCACTGAAGTGTATTTTTTCCAAAAACATTGCATTTGAAAGTGCTGTGCAAATACCGTTTGACATAAATATTGCCACAACTGCCAATTTATTCTCCAGTCTTTGCTATAAATATATATATAATGTTTGGGGGTTCTAAGTATGTTTCTAGCAAAAAATACTGATTTTGTTTTGTAAAAAAACAAGTGTCAAACATAGGCTTGGTCCTAAGTATTTAATAAAATGGAGCAGAATACTTATTAAACAAAGGCCTTATATCTCTGTTACATAAATTATAGGCAAATTAGTCATAGGGTTATTGTGAAAATTCCCAACATTTTTTTTATTTTACATTTATTCTGGGACTCTAGGATTCAATGTGTTCTAGTCATGAAGGGGTTCAGATGATCAAGCACCCTTTAATATCATTCACAAAAAAAACAAAGACTCCCTTGAAATGAGCCCCAATTTGGTCTATACATGTTCTACCCCTTTCAAAAGTTCTTCTGTCTGAATGAGTCCTCAATATTTATGTTCATTTTTCTAGATGGCTGTCAAAAAATCGATGAAAGAACAAATTTGATCCTGTTTATGGCTTGCCATATGGGTTCTCTATGAGAATCTACCCTCTGTTTATTGACTTATTGTAATCCCAAATGTTTCATTCTACATCTGTTTTCCATAAAATTGTTTATTTCCCTGCAGTAGCAATACAGACGTCTGTGTTCCCACTATTCATGCTCTTTTCCCTCCCATTAATTATCTAGTTAGATCTGACCATGTGTTCTTTAGTTGATGGTTTATTCGAGTGGGATAAATTTAGAAATGACATCATAAATTTATTGAGAGTGTAAGGTGACCTTGGGCTTCCCAATGAACAGAGTCCTTTATTTATTAAAGGAAAATACCTCAGCCGTCTCGCTGAAGGCAGAAACATTACATGAGTCAGGTGCTGTCATTAAAGAACCTTGTATGTACAATGCTGCTTTGCCTTCAACTTTATGCACAAGATAGTGTGTTAATTTAATAACAACAACCAAAACCATGCAATGGCCATGAATTCCAATGTTTCTTTTAACAAATCATTTCAACAGATTGCCCAATATACTAATTATCTTTTCCTTAGAGGAAAATCTAATGGTAGCTGCTTGCTGGTGGGAATGTGTGCTGCTTGTACTATCACTGATCTGTACTGTTTGAGTGGCGTTAACGGGTAATTGCTGAAATACCACCAATTGGGCTGATGCTTTTTTCCAACAATGCTTCCTGGTAATTGAAACTGCTAGAAAGTAAACAAGTGTTCCTAGTTAGTTCACATCAAAAAGTGTAGATACACTGTGTGAGGTTCTAGCTGCAAAGCTTATTAACGGCACCTTTCAGCCACCGCATAAGTACAGTGCAAATTGTCATCATTTCCACCAATCAGCAGCAAAAGCAGAGGGATGCTGGAAGCTGCACACAATGTAAAATCCCTATTTTAAGTATAAAAGATGATGTTACGCCAAGTAAATAGATACCTCATATGTCATGCTTTAAGATTGTGTATACCACACTGTGTCTCTAAAGCAGGCTTCCCCTCACTGGCTGGGGGCCTCCTTTGAGATGGTGTTGTCTCCCAGGTGAACTCCTGTTTAAATCTGCTGATAGATGGATTCTGTGGTGGACAAGTGAAACCTGGGTGGGATCTATGTGGAGACAACAGCAGTCAGTCAATCTGGGTGCAGTGTCTTGAATCCCCAGGCAGCACAAACGATAACCCTCCATGTGGAAAGCGTAAGCATTAACACTCTGACTTTGACTTGATTGAACTGCATGCAAACAAATCCCTGACACTCTGGAACTGACAGGTCCCACTAACACAGCAGCACCAAGCCTCAGGTGTCCTCTCTCTGCACACAGGATATTTACTTCCTCTCACATTCCGGTGGTTCTCTCCCAACTTCCCCCTGTGCTTTCCCAGCCTTTACTCTTTATATGGCCTCTTTTGTCTCCATCCCACTGGGTCCTGTAGTTTCCTTTGCTTGCAATGGCATTGACATCTCTTTTGGCCCAAAATACATCTCCCAGTGTTCAGTGCTCCAGACTCAGAAGTCCTTGTCTGAGGAAGCTCCATCTTGTGGCGAGAAAGGGGAATTGCACTCAGGAAATACTCACCATAATATTGCATTATAAGGCCTACACATCCCAGTAACATTGACTCTCATTACATGTAAATGGGAAGGTGTCCCCATTAGGGAAATTCACTCTCAATGTCCAGATAACCAATGTCACTGAGAATGTACAAATTATTATGAACATGAGCATACCAATTAGTTTTTAGCACCATATCCCAGCATTAGGCAAAAAAGGCATAGAGATTGTGACTTTATAGGTGCAAATAAATTGAAACAGATATCAAATATAATGCATAAAATATTCCTTTATTTTGAGAAACAAGATAAAAAAAAAGAAAAAGATAAAAATTAATTCATTAAAAAAATGGATGAAAAAAGGGAGATACAAATTATGGCTAGTGCAAATGATTTACAGCTTGAACGACACAGCAATATATGATGGACTTCCCAACATGTTTCCTCAGGGGATGCAGCGTACAATGCCTTCTATCAAAAAACACAACAAATCAACAATTTAAATTACCGTATTTATCGGCATATAACATGCGCCGGCGTATAACACGCACCCCAAGTTTAGGAGGGAATTTTAAGGAAAAAAACTTTTAGGAGGGAAGTTTAAGGGGAAAAAGAAAAACTTACATTTATATGCCCATCAGTGTCATCTGCAGCCTTGTCCACCATTGCAGCCTTGTCCACCATTGCAGCCTTATGCAGCCTTGTCCACCATTGCAGCCTTGTCCACCATTGCAGCCTTATGCAGCCTTGTCCACCATTGCAGTCTTGTCCCCCATTGCAGCCTTATGCAGTCTTGTCCCCCATTGCAGTCTTGTCTATTTTATTTGCTATTTGTTTTTTATTTTTTTTAAATGCCGCCGCCGAGATACAGAGCCGGATGTGCATCTCGGCGTCGTGCGGTAGTTCTCGGCGGGCCTCCGGCGCCTTCGGCTCTTCACGCCAGCTTTCAGCCACCTTCGGCCATTCTCGGCAGCTTTTGGCCGCAGAGAACAGCCAAAGGCAGCCAGAAGCCGCCGAGAAGAGCCGAAGGCAGGCAAAAGCTGCCGAGAATGGCCGAAGGCGGCCGAAAGCTGGCGAGAATGGCCGAAGGCGGCCAAAAGCTGTCGAGAATGGGCAAAGGCGACCGAAAGCCACCGATAATGGCCGAAGGTGGCCGAAAGCCGCCTTGAAGAGCCGAAGGCGGCTGGAAGCCGCTCAGAGGCTCAGAATTTTCGGGGGATCAGCGTATAACCACCCCCACGATTTACCCTGCTTTTAAGGGGAAAAAGTGCGTGCTATACGCCGATAAATATGGTAAATCACAAAATCATATCCAATTATTTACCTCAGAAAGAACTCTCATGCAATCATGTCTCCAATGTCACTGAGAATGTAAGTGAAGGTAAGTCAAATATTTTGATTTGCCCCAAGAACAGGAATAGGGGGGAAATCTTCCTATGGGGACATTTATTCCCATGACAACAGAGGGCATTTCCTTCACATGGGAAAGATATCCTATCACTTCCGGTTGCATCCACCAGACAGTGAAAGGAAATCTCTCTAACAGGGTTAACGCCCCTGCACTCTATCAAAATGTTGTTTTTAGCTATACTTTAAGTGGAATCTGGTTTTGACATTTTTTTCCCTGAGGCCGCGTACACACGCACGGACTGTTCGCCCAACTTTGTCCGTCCAACAGTTTCGGCAAACAGTCCGCTCAAACTTAGCATGGACGGACATGGCCACACACGACGGACGAACAGTTTGCTGAAACCGTGCGCGATGACGTGAACGGCACGTACGACGGGACGAAAAATACGACGTCCTATACACTGCATTATAGCTTTCGGCGTGAAAATCCTTTCTGAGCATGCGCGCAACTTTGTTTGACGAACAAGCCTACACCCGAGCGGACTGTTCGCTGAAACAAGGTTTCAGCGGACAGTTTTACGGAATTTCCGAAAAACCTTGTCCGTCCAACTGTCCGCTGAAACTGTCCGCTGAAAGCCCACACACGAGCGGACTGTCCGCCCAAACACTGTTCAGCGGACAAAGTTGGGCGAACAGTCCGCCCGTGTGTACGTGGCCTGAAAGGCTATGTCATAATGTGCTAGTAGGGCTGACATCTTCCCCCGGTCTTCCTTCTGGGTTTGCAGCCTCTGACTACATGAGTGGCTGGAGGCACAATGATGTCACTCACGCGCATGTGCACGGGAGCTGACGATTACAGCACAGGCTCTGAAGGTCCGGTGTCTTGTCTAATAACATCCTCCATCGGATAGTGTCCGCTGTGTACTGCGCATGCGCAGTACACAGCAACACAGATTCCAAAAATTGCCGAGGATGAACGGCGCCTGCACCGTGAGTCCAGGTTCTATCCCCACTATCCAAGTGGACATAGAGTAGGAATAAAAAAGAGCCGAGCGCAGCGAGGCCGAGCCCGAAGCGTGGCAAGCGAAGCTCGCCTGCGAGGGGCCCTTAAATACTCACAACCCTATGTCCACTTGGATGGTGGGGCGCAGGCGGCGTTCAGCTTCGGAAATTTTCCGAAGCTTCGTCTGCTCCGTACTGCGCATGCGCAGTACGGGGCGGACGCTATATGATGGCCGGACACTATACGGCAGAACACCGGCACTGTATGCCTGTATCGTCACAGGCTTCATGCACTCTGAATAGCTCCTAAACTATGCAAGTTTAGGTAGTATTCACAGTATCGACAGGTAGGCCTTACTATAGGCTTTCCTGTAGGTACAAGTAGTAGAACAGAGTTTACTACCACTTTAATGCAAAAGTTGATAAAGAATTTGTATTCTAGCCATCCAATTTTAAGAACTTTTAAGGTTTTTTAGCTTAACACACTGAGCACAATAAAGTAAACATTCCCCAGTAAACTATTTGTTAAAATTCTTACCACAGCACTTGCAGTTTACTACTTTCAATGCTGATGGCTCCTGCTCTCTCAGTGCTGCTAACTTGAACTTCTAGGCTTCACAGGAAGGAGTTAATAGGTCATTCTGTTAGCTTGGAGATATGAAGAAGAGAGGAGGAGGTGGGAGGACCTGGAGAGTGCCCGCTAAACTACAGATCTGTGTTTCTATTGGGATGGGAAGCCTATCACATCTCCAACTAATATTTTACCACTTCCATCAGCTCATTCCCCAGAGTTACAGACTTTTGTACCATATGCCTCACCCTATTCGATTGTAAGCTCTTCTGAGCAAGGTCTTCTTAAAGTGGAGTTGCACCCTAAAAAAAAAAGAATCATGAATGTCCCTAAAAAAAAAAAAAGAAAAAAAAAATTGTTTACATTTTTTTTAACTCACCTCTAAATGGCTGTAGCTAGAGGTCCCTCGTAGTCTGCCTCCTTCAGTGCCTGGGCTCGTGACATCACTTCCCCTCGGTGCAGGAAGGGCTCAGCTCTGCCCCCTCCCTCTTGTCAATCATCTGGGTCATGTGACAGGTCCCAAATGATTGCGCTGCCATTCACAGCACGTGGCGCCGCTTGCGCATAGCTGTGGATGCCGGCTTTTACAATGCCGATGCCGCCGAACTGAGGGGAGACGAGCGGGACTTCGATCCCCTGCATTGCTGGACCCTGGGACAGGTACAGTGGTGTGAAAAAGTGTTTGCCCCCTTCCTCATTTCCTGTTCCTTTGCATGTTTGTCACACTTAAGTGTTTCGGAACATCAAACCAATTTAAACAATAGTCAAGGACAACACAAGTAAACACAAAATGCAATTTGTAAATGAAGGTGTTTATTATTAAAGGTGAAAAAAAATCCAAACCATCATGGCCCTGTGTGAAAAAGTGATTGCCCCCCTTGTTAAAACATACTATAACTGTGGTTGTCCACACCTGAGTTCAATTTCTCTAGCCACACCCAGGCCTGATTATTGCCACACCTGTTCACAATCAAGGCATCACTTAAATAGGAGCTGCTTGACACAGTAAGGTCCCCCAGAAGATCCTTAAAAGCTACACATCATGCCGAGACCCAAAGAAATTCAGGAACAATTGAGAAAGAAAGTAATTGAGATCTATCAGTCTGGAAAGGGTTATAAAGCCATTTCCAAAGCTTTGGGAATCCAGCGAACCACAGTGAGAGCCATTATCCACAAATGGCGAAGACATGGAACAGTGGTGAACCTTCCCAGGAGTGGCCGGCCGCCCAAAATTACCCCAAGAGCGCAGCGACGACTCATCCAAGAGGTCACAAAAGACCCCACAACAACGTCCAAGGAACTGCAGGCCTCACTTGCCTCAGTTAAGGTCAGCGTTCATGCCTCCACCATCAGGAAAAGACTGGGCAAAAATGGCCTGCATGGCAGAGTTCCAAGGAGAAAACCACTGCTGAGCAAAAAGAACATCAAAGCTCGTCTCAATTTCTCCACAACACATCTTGATGATCCCCAAGACTTTTGGGACAACATTCTGTGGACCGATGAGACAAAAGTGGAACTCTTTGGAAGGTGTGTTTCCAAGTATATCTGGCGTAGAAGGAACACTGCATTTCATAAAAAGAACATTATAGCAACAGTAAAATATGGTGGTGGTAGTGTGATGGTCTGGGGCTGCTTTGCTGCTTCAGGACCTGGAAGACTTGCCGTGATAAAAGGAACTATGAATTCTGCTGTCTACCAAGAGATCCTGAAGGAGAATGTCCGACCATCTGTTCGTGTACTCAAGCTGAAACGAACTTGGGTTCTGCAGCAGGACAATGATCCTAAACACACCAGCAAGTCCACCACCGAATGGCTGAAGAAAAACAAAATGAAGACTTTGGAGTGGCCTAGCCAAAGTCCTGACCTGAATCCTATTGAGATGTTGTGGTATGACCTTAAAAAGGCCGTTCATGCTCAAAAACCCTCTAATGTAACTGAATTAGGACAATTCTGCAAAGATGAGTGGGCCAAAATTCCTCCAGGACGCTGTAAAAGCCTCATTGCACGTTATCGCAAACGCTTGGTTGCAGTTGTTGCTGCTAAGGGTGGCCCAACCAGTTATTAGGTTTAGGGGGCAATCACTTTTTCACACAGGGCCATGATGGTTTGGATTTTTTTTCACCTTTAATAATAAACACCTTCATTTACAAATTGCATTTTGTGTTTACTTGTGTTGCCCTTGACTATTGTTTAAATTGGTTTGATGTTCCGAAACACTTAAGTGTGACAAACATGCAAAGGAACAGGAAATGAGGGAGGGGGCAAACACTTTTTCACACCACTGTAAGTGTCCCATTATTAAAAGTCAGCAGCTGCAGTATTTGTAGCTGCTGACTTTAATTTTTTTTTTTTAAATGGCAACACCACTTTAACACTCTTGTATTTTATTGTATTATAACTGTATTGTAAAGTGCTGCATAAATTGTTGGCGCTATATAAATCCTGAATAATAATAATAATAATATTGATGTGCACAGTTCAGGGGGAGATAATTCTAGTTCTTGCATGCAAATGTGGCTCCATGAAATGCTGCAAGAAAAAGGAGCAAAGTGACACAGGAAAACTGGAGAAATGGCCATGACGCCAGTTTACAATGGAACATGGGCATGGGTTTAAAGATAAAGAAGTTCTATGCTCAGTAAATGATTAAATCAGCTGCTAAAAGTGTTTAAAAAACCTGGGGATTTAATATCATTTTAAAATGTTAAAATCTATTCTAGTTCAGCCAAATTATTTTCTGTTCACGGGGGGAGGTACTTTCTCATAAATATATGTCAATATGATAAGATACTATTTTGCATAAAGTATGTCTATCTGTTAAATTTTAATTGTCTTTTATTTTCATGTATTATTTCAGTAAATTACTGTTGGCTTTGCACTTCTCACCATTTTCTAATCCAGTACATGATTGGCATAGACCACACATGGACTGCTGCTGCTATAATCTGCTTACTTGGAAAGTGAAAATGAATGGAATCTTTAACATGAGCACTGAGCAGTAACTACATTGTGCCTGATGTGGATGGCGAGTGAAGCTGCTGTTTGCTGAGGGGATTCCAGGCTTGTAAAGGTATAAATCGTACGGTACCATATGCTGCAGTGTTGTCAGTGCACATGTGTCCATGACAGAAGCAATAAAATAACACAAAGACTTCTATTTCTAAGTAAGTTGGCTTACTTTATGTCTGCAGAGGGTGTGAAATTATACAGTATAATGTGAATAACAGTCTTCATTACTTTACAATTAACTATGGCCAGAAACAGGAAACTGGAATATTTTTTTTCTATTAACATCAAATTACTGACTCAAATTGAGCAAAAATTAAAATGTCATTAGAATTAAGAACTATGTTCAGACGCTGCAGGAGCTCTGCTTTTTGTCATTTTAATCTCTGTGAAGACTGGAATAGAAGATATTTCCCATGATCAACACTTGATTTTAATTTTGAAACCTAATTAAATACATTTCCTGCAGATGATGCATGTATTTTGTTTGAAATAAGACATGTGTGCAGCAGTCAGTGCAGTTACTGGTATGTATCTCCAGTAAAGCTGGCCATAGCTGGATCCTTTTTTTTTCAGCCAGTGGGCTGAACAAAACAATGAGCGCGCAGGCGGTGCACAGACTGAGCGCATCCTTGTTGACTCTTCCGAGCTGTAAGTCCACGGGGGTTCTCTGGCTACGCTAGGCCGTGTGTGTGGTGTCACTCGCCCTGCGCATGGGGGTACCTTTGCTCATCAATGCCCAGGACCAAGCGGAGATATGAAACATTTAACATTAAGGCAGTTCCCTGACTTAGAGATGAGTACTTACTGTGTGCATTATATGTGCAGAATTCCTCTGAAAAGCAAATTGTCCCATGTCACTACACACTGTAACTTGTATGTTGCAGTTCAGCGTACATCTGTTACCTCACTCCCAGTAATAGAATAGGGTTTTTTGTTACTGCAAAGAGCACGGACCTCATGTATGCACTTATTAACTCTCACTTCACGTACCTTGTGACTAGGCTATAGATCATTGTAATGAGGGTTCAGATCTGGTTGCTATGGATTGCTGACCAGTAAGGTAGGTGCCAGAACATCATCCCCTCCCTACCAGAGGACCGGTTACCTTACCAGGTACCACACTTAACAGCTGGTTGCTTTATGTCTTGAACTTGCACTTGGTTACCCTTTGCAACAACTTTACTCTTTTTTGTTTTGCTGAGTTACACCCTTGCAACTGACCCGCTTCATACCCTGTATGTGCTTTACTGACCCAAAGTATTGTAGTGTATCTGCCATAGAATACTCATGAATTCCTTTAGTGACTTCAAAGCACACTCAGGAAACAGTTAATAAGGATTGTCATTCTAGCTATCATGGGGTTAAGGGAGGGAAAATACCGTAAAGCATAATGTAACAAAGCACTGTCAGTGTAAAAGTAGGACATCTCCAGAACCCCAGTGTGTAAGGTTTGGTAGATGGCCCAACGCTGTATCCTGGACTAGGCTGACAAAGCCCAGGCCTAGGGCAGCACTTTGCAGGGGGGCAGCACGGAAAGAGTCCCCGCTGGCTCGCACTACACTGTTAGTGTAGCGCCAGTCTTATGGGGCAGACTGGGCTGAGAGGCAAATTAGTCTAGCTCCTTCATAAAGCAGCTGCATTGCTTCTGGTATGCGGACTGGCGGCTTTCTGCAACTGTGGGGGGGGGGGGGGGTGCTGCTTCTAATTTTGACTGTCCTATCATCCTGGACCACAAACCTTCTTCACGGTGCTATATGTTTTCTGCTGCACCATTGGCATGGTTATATCTTCGTAGTCCTTTCCATAAAATTATCAGAAATTAGCCTTGACAGGAAAGGTGGGTCATATTTAAGTTAGGGGATACACAAGTTTAGTCATGCCTAGGGCAGCACAAATCCTAAATACACTACTGAGATGGCCAGGGGATTATTATGCTATACCAGCCTCATGTGATAAAAACAAAAGAAAATGGCAGCCCCTGGAAGCAAGTGCTGAGCTACTGCATATAAAGTATATATACCGTATTTTTCGGACTATAAGGCGCACTTAAAAGCCCTAAATTTTCTCACAAAATCGACCGTGCGCCTTATAATGCAGTGCGCCTTATATATGACCTGTTGACATCGCTGGAGTTCTTTGGTTAATGCACCCGGAATGATGGCAAGCACCGAATAAGTTTTCTTCACTTGGGCTTTGACAGTATCTGTCAGATGGGCGCGCATGGAGTCACAGATCAATAGGGATGGAGATTTGTGGAAAAAGCCACCCGGTCTCTTACCGTAAACCGACGTACCGTAAACCTCTCTCAGGTTGTTCTACTGCGTGACTGATAGCAATGAGTTTGAAATCCGCTTCGTAAGCATGTCTCTTAACAGGAGCCATTATTGGGGCAGCGGGTAGACCGTAGAAAATGAACGAATGAATGCGCACACCTCCTGACTAAGATGGCCGTAATGCCCAATCCAAGCAGTGCAGCTTCGTGGGATTACCAAAGTTTTGAGTTCAGAGTTTTGTTTCATTAAATGCGCCTTATAATCCAGTGCGCCTTATATATGGAAATATCCCATTAGCAGGCAGCCATTTGCTAGTGCGCCTTATAATCCGGTGCGCCTTATAGTCCGGAAAATACGGTATGTATATATAAAAATGCTAAGAAGAATGGTTTCAGAAATAACTGTAGAAGTGTTAATAGTTTATTTTTATCAATTATTAAAATGGAAAGTAAATAAACAGAAGAGAAATCCAAATCTCGCTTGGACCAAACCATCACTTCCAGGATTCCTTGTTCTTTACGCCAAAGAAAGTTCTTCATTCATGGCATTAGCTGTATGTTTGAGGTTGTTGCCCTGCTGCAGAATTCATTTGAGGACGATCACAGGCCTCCCTGATGGTATGGCATGATGGATAAGTATCTGCCTATATTTCATAGAATTGAAAACACAATTTATCCTGACCAAATCTCTATCTCCATTTTCAGAAATGCAAAGATCACTTATCACTCCACAGCATCTGCTGCCATTTTTGTGCACCCCATTGTGACAGACCTAGCTGGGACCGAGGCTGTTGGAGGGGACAGAATGCGAGCCTCTTGTCTTGTGATTATGGGCCCTCACATTTGGGGGAACGGTGTTCTTTGTGAGCTGTATGCCTGGGGACCCCTGAGGTGGTGTTACTTGGATTCAGGTCTGTGCCCCCCCCCCAAAACACACAGACTCTGGATATGAAAATAAAATGTTAGCAATAGACTGAATCACACTATTGGGACACAAACTCTTAGCCCTTGTACACACGGTCGGAGATTCCGACGTAATGTGTCCTATCGGACCGTTTTGTCAGATAATCCGACTGTGTGTGGTCTCCATCGGACTGTTTCCATCGGAGTATCCGACTGACCAAGTTTTCCAACTTGTCCATAAAATTTTCCGACAAAATGCTTCGATCCGACATACTCTGATCATGTGTAGCCTACTCCGACAGACAAAGTGCCACGCATGCTCAGATCAAATTCCTAGACCAAAACTATTGGCTACTAGCCTGAATGTAGTCCCATCGTAACAAAATAACGTCATCACATTATGTACAATCGGATTTTCCGACAACTTTGTCCGACCGTGTGTATGCAACAGTTTCGGACAAAATCCGTCGGATAAAATGCAATGGATTTGGTTGTCAGAATGTCCGACCGTGTGTACAAGGGCTTAGATGCTAATGTCATCAACTCCAGCCACCTGTCTGTCTTGTATAATGTAAATAAGTCTAGTCTGGCTTGACATAGATTCTAAAGAGTATTTCACCAATTGTTGTTTTGTTGTTTGTGCTAATTAACCTGCAATTGAATTGCTAGTGAGCTAGGAGCCGAAAAGTCTTATCCCTCAGTCAACTAGTCTGAGTGTTGATTTAGATAATTAGCTCATGCTAATTAGGTTAGGTTTTAGTCACCCCGCTGTATATATTTTGTGTGAGATCTCAAATAAAGGTCATTCCTGATGTCCTCCAAGACTGGTGTCGTCTAGTTCTTGGGGGTTCCTATAGCCAGATCCATTGGACTTGGGTTCCAGGACTTAGGAAGCGGTATATAGACGGAAGCACTCAATCGGAGTGTGGGGGACGTTCCGTCACACCCATTTCCTACGTTTTCATACATAGGATTTGGAAATAAGGCTAAGCGACTCAACTATTCACGAAAACATAGGAACTGGGGTGCAGAAAAATGTCAGCAGGTGCTCTGGACTGATGAGTCAAATGTTTTTATATTTATAATAGAAGACAACACTAATGTGAGAAATAAATAGCTGCACACCCCAACTATTTGTTGAATGGAGGAGTTCCCCTATGGGGTTTTTAAGCAACAAAAGTATCACAACTTTTGTTCCCTTGTATTTTTGTTTCAATTGCCCTTATCAGTACATTAAAAAATTTTTTAACACCAATTAATTTTTTACACAATCACATTAGCATGATTCATGCAATCTCTTCCTTCCCATTTTTTTCACTTATAATTGTACATCGTTCACATATTTCTATATAATACATTACTTATCAAGTTTGTAATTAAGCAAAACAATCCCTTTCACAGCACAATATGGTTTCTTATTTTCATGTTGGATGTTCTTAACACACTCATGATATTTTTTTGTAACACGTATAGATAGTTTACACATTATGATACAGAAATCACACACTATTTATTATCTATTATTCATCATCCTAATTCATTACCCTTTGGCACATTAATAAAAACAAGTTTATATATTCTTATATTTTTTCAATTGTATAAACACATACATAAAATATATTTGAAATCTCAATACATTATACTAATGCAACCTTAGGCCGCGTACACACGGGCGGACTGTTCGCCCAACCTTGTCCGCTGAACAGTGTTTGGGCGGACAGTCCGCTCGTGTGTGGGCTTTCAGCGGACAGTTTCAGCGGACAGTTGGACGGACAAAGTCTTTCGGAAATTCCGAAAAACTGTCCGCTGAAACTGTGTTTGAGCGAACAGTCCGCCCGTGTGTGGGCCTGTCCGCTGTACTTTCGAAATGAGCGGACTGTTCCCGCTCGGAAAGTCCGCCCATTTCGAGCGCGTGTACAGGTAGGCGGGGCCCGCGAAGGAGATGTCGCGGGCTCCGCCGCCTGGAATGGGCTTAAAGGGGAACCCCAACGCCGAAAAAAATCGGCGTGGGGGTTCCCCCAAAGTCCACACCAGACCCTTGTCCGAGCACGCTACCCGGCCGGCCAGGAAAGGGGGGCAAGCGAGCGCGCCCCCCCTCCTGAGCCGTACCAGGCCGCGTGCCCTCAACATGGGGGGGTGCCTTGGGGAAGGGGGGGGCCGCGCGGCCCCCCCACCCCAAAGCACCTTGTCCCCATGTTGATGAGGACAAGGGCCTCTTCCCGACAACCCTGGCCGTTGGTTGTCGGGGTCTGCGGGCGGGGGGCTTATCGGAATCCGGGAGCCCCCTTTAAGAAGGGGGCCCCCGGATACCGGCCCCCCACCCTATGTGAATGAGTATGGGGTACAATGTACCCCTACCCATTCACCTGTGAAATAAAGTACAAAAAAAAAACACAACACAGGGGAAAAAATATTTTATTGCACAGCTCCGGGGGTCTTCCGTCTTCGGGGGTCTTCTCGCCGGACTCCTCCGCTATCTGTGTGTAGCTCTTTTACTAGCGGAGGAGTCCGGCTTTCTTCCTCCCCGCCGCCGGCCTCTTCTCCCGACTTCGGGGGGTCTGTAGCTCTTTTGCAGGCGGTGGCCCGGTCTTCTGTCGCCGCTGCCTTCCGTTCTTCTGTCGCCGCCTTCGGTTCTTCTGCAGGGACACCGCGCCTTCTTGTAGCTCTTTTACAGGCGGTGGCCCGGTCTTCTGTCGCCGCTGTCGCCGCCGACTTCCGTTCGTGTTCTTCTTCTTGTTCTTCTTGTTCTTCTCCAGGAGATGTTGACACGTCGCTCCCTCCGGCCGGAATGCCAGAGCCGCGCTGTGCGGTCACTTATATAGTGACAATGGGGCGGGGTCACATGGTATATGTCACATGGGTTGGTCACATGGGTTGATGTCACATGGGGACTATGACATCGTAAGGGGGCGGGGTCACCATGTGACCAACCCATGTGACATATACCATGTGACCCCGCCCCATTGTCACTATATAAGTGACCGCACAGCGCGGCTCTGGCATTCCGGCCGGAGGGAGCGACGTGTCAACATCTCCTGGAGAAGAACAAGAAGAACAAGAAGAAGAACACGAACGGAAGTCGGCGGCGACAGCGGCGACAGAAGACCAGGCCACCGCCTGTAAAAGAGCTACAAGAAGGCGCGGTGGCCCGGCAGAAGAACCGAAGGCGGCGACAGAAGAACGGAAGGCAGCGGCGACAGAAGACCGCGCCACCGCCTGCAAAAGAGTTACAAGAAGGCGCGGTGGCCCGGCAGAAGAACCGAAGAGGGGGACAAGACCCCCGAAGTCGGGAGAAGAGGCCGGCGGCGGGGAGGAAGAAAGCCGGACTCCTCCGCTAGTAAAAGAGCTACACACAGATAGCGGAGGAGTCCGGCGAGAAGACCCCCGAAGACGGAAGACCCCCGGAGCTGTGCAATAAAATATTTTTTCCCCTGTGTTGTGTTTTTTTTTTGTACTTTATTTCACAGGTGAATGGGTAGGGGTACATTGTACCCCATACTCATTCACATAGGGTGGGGGGCCGGTATCCGGGGGCCCCCTTCTTAAAGGGGGCTCCCGGATTCCGATAAGCCCCCCGCCCGCAGACCCCGACAACCAACGGCCAGGGTTGTCGGGAAGAGGCCCTTGTCCTCATCAACATGGGGACAAGGTGCTTTGGGGTGGGGGGGCCGCGCGGCCCCCCCTTCCCCAAGGCACCCCCCCATGTTGAGGGCACGCGGCCTGGTACGGCTCAGGAGGGGGGGCGCGCTCGCTCGCCCCCCTTTCCTGGCCGGCCGGGTAGCGTGCTCGGACAAGGGTCTGGTGTGGACTTTGGGGGAACCCCCACGCCGATTTTTTTCGGCGTTGGGGTTCCCCTTTAAGCCCATTCCAGGCGGCGGAGCCCGCAACGTCTCCTTCGCGGGCCCCGCCTACCTGTACACGCGCTCGAAATGGGCGGATTTGCCTCCTCCTTACGTGGGCGAGTCCGTTCATTTCAAAAGTTGAGCCAACTGTTTGGCAAACAGTTCACTGAAACAGTCCGCTCGTGTGTGGGCAAGTCCGCTCATGCAAATTTTGAGCGGACTGTTTGCCGAAACTGTTTGCCGAACAAGGTTGGGCGAACAGTCCGCGCGTGTGTACGCGGCCTTACTTTGATGTATTGTCAACAGTTGGGAAGTAGTGTATTGGTGCCATCCTCTGTCCTCTCCTCCCTCCTGTGGGGGGACACAAAACGTGGCCTCTAGTAAGCCTTTCAGGCCGTAGAGGTGTCTGTGAAGTCCGCCGGATTGTTCAACCGATTCTAGACTCACCAATCATGAGGTTATCCATTTCAGCTTTCAGTGGTAAATACATTAATGCTCGTGTACATAGAAATTGTTGCATGTTTTTGAAAAAAATCTAAACTTGGATGCATTTATTCTAGAGCAACTTGTCCTCCAGAAGAAGAGCATAACTGACTAGGTTGAAACGTGTTGGTGCTTCTAGCATGTTTATCATTGTAATGTAATTTTTCATATATCCATGTTTACATCGCTGTACTATGGTATATGTGCTCTTGCCTCATGATCAGAGCTCATATTTTAAGGTCAATAAGTGTTTCTAATTTTTCTTAACCGCTTGCCGACCAGCCACAGCAGTTTTACTGCGGCAGAATGGCATGGGCAGGCGAATCAAAGTTATGTTACGTTGCTTCCTTAGTGACTAGGGGCAACCGGAGACGATGCAAGTGCTCGGTCTCGATGGCTGCTGGGCTCCCACGATCGTTCATGACACGGCGAGAACCGGGATCTCAGTGTATAAAGTCCCATCCCCCCTTCAGATAGAACACACTTGAGGGAATACAGTTAAACCCTTGATCGCCCCTAGTGTTAACCCCTTCACTGCTAGTGACATTTTTACATTAATCAATGCATTTTTATAGCACTGATCGCTGTATTAATGCCAATGGTTGAAAAAATATGTCAAAATTGTCTGATGTGTCCGCTATCATGTCGCAGGCATGATAAAATCACAGATTGCCACCATTACGAGGAAAAAAAAAATAATAAAACTGCTATAAATCTATCCCTTATTTTGTAGATGCTATAACTTTTGTGCAAACCAACCAATATGCGCTTAGTGGGATTTGTATTACCAAAAATATGTAGAAGAATACATATCTGCCTAAACTGAAAAAAAATTGCTTTTAAAAAAAAAATGGGGATATTTATTATAGATAAAGTACATATAAAGTATAGATAAAGTACATAAAGTACTATTATAGAAAAAAGTACAAAATATTGTGTTTTTTTCAAAATTGTCCCCTTTTTTTTTTTTTTTTTTATAGCACAAAAAATAAAAACCACAGAGGTGATCAAATACCACCAAAAGAAAGCTCTTGTGTGGGAAAAAAAGGACAATTTTGTTTGAGTACAACATCGCACGACCACAGAATTGTCAGTTAATGTGGCGCATCTGGTCAGGAAGGGGGTAAAATCTTCCGGGGCCAAAGTTTAATAAAGACCCTTTTATATACCTAACAAGTTGTGATACTTTTGCTTGCTTAAAAACCCTGTGGACAAACTCCATTCAAATTTTAACTATTTTAAGCCCCCCCCCCCGGCCAAAATAATAAGTATGTGGTAATATAAATGATGAGTGTATGCAGCACTAAAAACATAAAATTAAGAGTCCATAGTATTTAAGACAACATCCTTGTTCAGGGAAAAAACTGGAACCACCCACGGTGTAGACAGAGACACAATTAGGTGAGCATGAGATTATCCTCCATCGAACATCAACACACCGGGCTCTTACCAAAGAAAATGGACCACGGATTTACAGATGATCAAACAAGCATGATATGTCCACAGCGCCACAAAGCCACTTCAATTGGATCATAGATGGCTGGGTATTGTAGTCTCACCAAATGGGAATTCATAGGTACATGCATAGAATACAAGAAAGCAACTCCTCATGGTGTAGTATTTAAAAGCATGATAAATGTATTTCTTAAAAAACAACCAAGGTACTCACATTTTGTTAAATAAAAACAGACATGTCCAAAGCAGCAATTTGTCATGGATAGCACTTGTTTCCAACTACAAAAATGGCCGTGATCGGGACATTACAGCGTCGTGACGTCAGAGCTCCACCCAATTTTCTTCCTGCTTTTTGTTTGATACTACCTATTTCGAATCAACATTTTTTGATCAAAAAGATTTTTAGAAAACACTAGGGTGTTCTAAAAAATTATAGAATACTAGGTCCTTTGCTCCCGGAACTACCCAGGTTCACCTATAGAGGTGCACCACCTCTGAGACTCCAGATAGCCCCAAATGTTATTAGACCCCTAGTAAGATCACCTTTTTTTGGAGATTTTGAGGGCTATTATCGATGTAGAAATTGCGCGGTGTGTCAAAATAATTGTCTCAGGCAGAGAAAGTACCTCTCCTTTAGTTCTAATGTTACTGGTCGAAAATACAATGTGGGATCTTTCATCACTTGTTCAACCACAAATGTGGTTTATGTGATCACTATGTGGGTTGCACTATTCATAAGCTAGACTTAAGGCGCACTTGGCGAATATTCGTAAAAGGCTTTTTGAGCCATAGTTTATCAAAACATTATACTTTGTGCCATGATAAGAGTTTAAAGGGTACATCTTTTATGGCTATAGATAGGTTTGACCCTAATTGGAGAGGCAACCACATCAGGAGGGAGATCTCAAAGATGGAGACCTAGTGGATTTTTTGTTTAAAATCTTATTGACCATTTTGCGTAAACATAGAATGGGATGTCAATGCTTCATCAACAATAGTTGAATCCCTATATTATTCTTCCTTTTTTAGTATTTTTAGTTAGGTTTTTTCTATGTTGTTTTTATGTATTTACTTTTTATGTACTACCTGTTTTCAACCACTAGATGGCAGCATTATGTCCATTCCATAGTCAGTTTTTGATTAACTGCTTAAGGACATGGCTGGGCACAATCACATACCTGTACGGGATTCTTTAAGTGCCCAGCCCTGGGTCGGGAGTGCGCCACCGATGGTGTGCTCCTGACCTGGTCCTGGGCTCTGTGACCGCGATCGGGTCACAGAGCTGAAGAAGAGGAGAGGTATGTGTAAAAAAAAAAACTCTCCCTGTGCTTCCTAGTGTGGCTGTCACTGATCGTCTGTTCCCTTTTATAGGGAAAGACGATCAGTGATGTCATATGCCAGACCACGCCCCCCTACAATAAAAAAAACACATAACATCACACATAACCCCTACACTGCCCCCTAGTGGTAAACTCCTTCACTGCCAGTGTAATTTGCACAGGAATCAGTGTATTTAAATAGCACTGATTGCTGTATAAATGACAATGGTCCCAAAAATGTGTCAAAAATGTCCGATGTGTCCGCCATAATGTCGCAGTCAGAATAAAAATCGCTGATCGCTGCCATTACTAGTAAAAAAAAAATATTAATAAAAATGCTATAAAACGATCCCCTATTTTGTAAACGCTATAACGCTATAACTTTTGCGCAAACTAATCAATCATCGCTAATTGCGATTTTTTTACCAAAAATCTGTAGGAGAATATGTATCGGCCTAAACTGAGGAAAAAAAATGTTTTTTTATATATTTTTTGTGGATATTTATTATAGCAAAAAGTAAAAAATATTTCATTTTTTTCAAAACTGTCGCTCTATTTTTGTTTATAGCGCAAAAAATAAAAAACGCAGAGGTGATTAAGTACCACCAAAAGAAAGCTCACCAATTTTGTTTGGGAGCTACGTCGTACGGCCGCGCAATTGTCAGTTAAAGCGACGCAGTGCCGAATCGCAAAAAGGGGCCTGGTTCTTTGGCTGCAAATTGGTCTGGGGCTTAAGTAGTTAAGGTGTAAATTCTATTAATATTTTACTTTTATTTCAATTTTTGGATATTTTTGAGTACTTCCTTCTTTTATATCTATTAACTATGTTTCCAATTTGGCCCAGTTCTTTCTCCTTCCCTCTCTCAGAAACTATATAGGTATATATATTGGTATATTGTATAATGTTTCCTATCTGGTCTCCCTAAACATGGCCACCATGGGTGTGTCTAGTCATGTATGTCTAAGCCGTGGTGTAAACATCCGGTTATGACGTGGTTCCGCTTCCGGTGGATGAGAGCGAGCCTTGGAGTGCAGGGAGAATGGGGGCCTTTCTATCTCGTCCTCCCTCCTATATAAAGAGGAAATGGCGAGCTCTGAACACGCCCCTGACAACATTCTATTGGACGAAATGCAGTGAAAAAAAGGGTGGAGCTCTGATGTCACAAAGCTGTAACGTGCCGATCACGGCCATCTTTGTGGTTGGAAACAAGTGCTATCCATGGCAAACTGCTGCTTCTAACATGCCTGCTTTTATTTAACAAAATGTGAGTACCCTGGTTGTTTTTTAAGAAATAAATGTATCCTAGTTGTTTTTTAAGAAATAAATGTAGCCTGGTTTTACTATACTACACCATGAGGAGTTGCTTTCTTGTATTCTCTGCATGTACTTATGAATTCCCAAATGGTGAGACTACAAGACCCAGCCATTTATGATCGAATTGAAGTGGTTCATGGCGCTGTGGACATATCATATTTGTTTGACCACCTGTAATTCAGTGGTCCATTTTCTTTGGTAAGAGGCCTGGTGTGTTGATGTTCGGTGGAGGATAATCTCATGCTCACCTAATTGTGTCTCTGTCTACACCGTGGGTGGTTCCAGCTTTTTCCCTGAATACGTTTTTTTAGCACTGCATACACTTATCTTTTATGCCTTTATTGTCACCATACAATTTATGCCAGCTGCTTTACTAGTTTTAGTGCAGTGATTAATTTAGAATTTATTATGTGGTAATATAGTGGCACGCTTTGTGCTCTGCGCGTAAACTGTGGATGTGGTCAGATTGCATCAACAGTAGGAGGGACTTAAAGAGAGATATGCTTTAATGACTTTGCCACAAGCAAGTGTGTAACAGATGCAAAAATTATTCTATTGCATATGCTTTGCTACACAGAAAAATGTCATGAAGAATGTGATGTACTTAGAATGCAGTAGTCAGGAGTATGAAATGTAAAACACAGTAGGGGGAATTTATGAAAACCAGAGCAGTCAGAATCTGCACAGCTGTTCCAGATTCTGACTGTTCTAGTTTTGATAAATTCCCCTAAGGGCTCATTCAGACAGGCACTGAGATATGTCCTGTATGCTGAGTCACTTTTTGCTGCATCTGCATCCACCTCAGAGCTTTGCGCTGGCAGCCCGTAGGAATGGGTGCACAGATCCGAATGCAGGCACTGTGCATTTGGATTCATGCACCGCTTTCTGCTCGCATGTCAAATGCCCAGGTTTTAGGTCCAGCCTCTTCCTCCCTGAATCTGGCAGGTCCTTCAGATACCATTTTTCCTAATCCAGGGCCTACAGACACCCCTGTCCTTGTCCAGGGCCTACAGACACCCCCTGTCCTAGTCTGGGACCTCCAGACACTCCTTTCTATTAGTCTGAGATCTCCAGGCACCCCCTCACATAGTCGAGTGTCTACTTTTGTACCCCCCAATCCAGGGCCTTTGTCATACCAAACTCCTTTTCTTAGCCAATGGCCTTCTCTGCACCAGCCTCTTACTCCATGGCCTCCTCTGCACCCCCTTTCCTATCTCAGGGCCTCCTCTTCCGCCCCCCCCCACCCCACGTTTAGGACTTCCTATGCACCTGCCCTCCTAATCCAGATCTTTTGCACACCTACCCTGCTTTTCAAGTCTGGGGCCTCCTCTGCACCCCCCAGTCCGGGGCCTTCTCTACACCCTTCTTCCCCAATCTAGGGTCTTTGCCACACTAACCTCCCTTTTCTAGTCCAGGGCCTCCGCTGCATCCCCCTTCCTAAACCAGGGTCTTTGCCATACCAACCCCCCCCCCCATTACTAGTACAGGGTCTCCTCTTCACCGCCCAGTCCAGGACCTCTGCTTCACCCCCCCCCCCCTAATTCTGGTTCTTTGCCATACCAACCCTCCTTTTCTAGTCCAGGGACTCATCTGCACCACCCTGACCTCATCCGGTTCCTTATCTGCACCCTCCACCTTCTTAGTCCAGGGCCTTCAGCACACAAACCCCCCTCCTAATAAATGCCAGTTCCAGGCAGGTTTTCCCACATACATGTTTACTACAACTGGGATGCTCAACCCTGTTAGAAAAGGCTTGGGCTTTTTGGGCAGTGGGCAGGATTTATATAGAATGAGGGAGACATTCACATCGCTCCAGAGCTGAATCACTGTGTTCCTCCAACCACCAGGAGTGCCGCAAACATGTTTAATGGACAGGAAGGAGCCGCTGCATAGTCTGTCAAATACTGGAGAAACAAATAGGAGAGGCCAGGCAGGAGGAGTGGAATGATTCAGCGCTAGTGCGCTGTGCAGTCTCAGTCTTTTTATTTATTTCTCCAGTATTTGCCAAACTGTGCAGCAGGCACCTCCAATTCATTAGACATGGTCAGCTGGCAGTGGCACCCTCAGAGCAGCGATACCAGATGTGGACAGCACCCTCAGTGGTGCCCCTCTCAAAGTGACAATCGGGGCACATGCCCCCCTGCCCCCCTCATTTCAGCCCTGGTCTGCAGGCAACAGTGAAGCATGGTAAAGATTTCTTGCCAATTTGGGGCTGTATTTCTGCAAATGGGGTTGGAGATTTGGTCAGAATCAATGGTGTCCGCAATACTGAGACTGACAGGCAGATACTTATCCATCATGCCATACCATCAGGGAGGCATGTAATTGGCCCCCAATTTTTTCTGAAGCAAAACCCCAAACATACAGCCAATGTCATTAATAAGTATCTTCAGTGTAAAGAAGAGCAAGAAGTCCTGAAAGTGATTGTGAGGCTGCCTACATCCACAGAAGATCCACAGTTAGTTCTCCAACATGTTTGAAACAACCTATCCTTCAAAAACTGTGTGCAACAGTACCTACAAAATTGAAGAATTAATGCTGTTTTGAAGACAAATAGTGGTCACCAAATATTGATTTGAGTTGGATTTCTCTTCTGTTCATTCACTTTCCATTTTGTTAATTGAGAAAAATAAGCTATTAATACTTCTATTTCTGAAAGCATTCTTTAATTTCCAGCATTTTTTTCACACCTGCCTAAAACTTTTGCACAGTACTGTATATATACTTTTTTTGTGTATGTACTAATGTATGGACAGTAAATAATATATACAGTACATACAGCTTAGGTTTAAATTACAAGCAGGTGTAACATACTAGGTTGATTGACATGAAGAAACACGTGTTAGGTACCTAATGCCACGTACACATGAGCGGATTGTATGGCGTACTTAGTCCGTCATACAATCCGACGGACAATCCGTCGTAGTTTCCACTGAACGGACTTGACCACACACGGATACACAAACAGTCCGTCGAAAGCTTGCGCGATGACGTGTACAGCACGTACGACGGGACTAGAAATAGGAAGTCCAAGACACAGCAAAGCACCCTTCCGCCGTGTAAATCCTTTCTGGGCATGCGCCATTCTTAGTCCGTCGAACTAGCATACTGACGACCGTATTGTCCGCTGAAACCAAAGTACGACGGACAGATTTTTGGAAAAACCGAAATTCTTAGTACTCCGGACTGCACGCTGAAAAAGTCAGCTGAAGCCCACACACGAGCGGATTGTCCGCTGAAATGTGTTTCAACGGACTAAGTATGTCAAACAGTTCGACCGTGTGTACGCGGCATAAGAGGTATAAAATCAACACTTTGATAGGTGAGCTTTCAAAGCAACATAATGCCACGTACACACGATCAAACAATCCGGTGGAAAAGTCCGGCAAACTCTCCCTCCGAGTGTAGCCTCGGGCATACTTTTTTGACCCGAAAGTACGGCGGACTTAGAATGCCGTGTGTATGCCAGTCCATCGCACCGTGTGTAGCCTCCGGCAGACTTTTTTTGCCCGAAAGTACGGCGGACTTAGAAAGTAGTTTTGCACTCCAATCTTCCCGTCGGACTTGCATTTCGGCGGACAATCCGGCCGTGTGTATGCCAGTCCGCCGTACTTTTGAAATGAGCGGACTTTTCCCGCCCGGAGAAAAGTCTGCCCATTTTGAGCAGGTCTCCAGGTAGGCGGGGCCCACGAAGGAGACGTCGCTGGCCCCGCCGCCTGGTATGGACTTAAAGGGGAACCCCAACGCCGAAAAAAATCGGCGTGGGGGGTCCCTCCAAGTCCACAACAGACCCTTGTCCGAGCACGCTACCCGGCCGGCCAGGAAAGGGGGGGCGCTCGCTCGTACCAGGCCGTGTGCCCTCAACATGGGGGGTGCCTTGGGGAAGGGGGGGCCGCGCGCCCCCCCCACCCCAAAGCACCTTGTTCCCATGTTGATGAGGACAAGGGCCTCTTCCCGACAACCCTGGCCATTGGTTGTCGGGGTCTGCGGGCGGGGGGCTTATCGGAATCCGGGAGCCGCCTTTAATAAGGGGGCCCCCGGATACCGGCCCCCCACCCTATGTGAATGAGTATGGGGTACAATGTACCCCTACCCATTCACCTGTTAAGTACAAAAAAAAACACAACACACGAGATAAAATACTTTATTGCACAGCTCCGGGGGTCTTCCGTCTTCGGGGGTCTTCTCGCCGGACTCCTCCGCTATCTTCTTGTAGCTCTTTTGCTAGCGGAGGAGTCCGGCTTTCTTCCTCGCCGCCGGCCTCTTCTTCGGTCCCCTCTTCGGTTCTTCTGCCGGGCCACCGCGCCTTCTTATAGCTCTTTTACAGGCGGTGGCCCGATCTTCTGCCGCCGCCGCCGCCGCCTTCCGTTCTTCTTCTTCTCCAGGAGATGTTGACTCGACGATCTCTCCGGCTGCAATGCCAGGGACGCGCTGCGCTGCCACTTATATAGGGACAAGGGGCGGTGTCACATGGGTTTATGTCACAAGGCACCCCCCATGTTGAGGGCATGCGGCCTGGTATGGCTCAGGGGGGGTGCGCTCGCTCGCCCCCCTTTCCTGGCCGGCCGGGTAGCGTGCTCAGACAAGGGTCTGTTGTGGACTTGGGGGGGACCCCCACGCCGATTTTTTTCGGCGTTGGGGTTCTCCTTTAAGTCCATACCAGGCGGCGGGGCCAGCGACGTCTCCTTCGCGGGCCCCGCCTACCTGGAGACGCGCTCGAAATTAGCAGACTTTCCTCCGCGTGTGTGGGCGAGTCCGTTCATTTCAAAAGTAGGGCGGATAGTACGGCGGACATAGTACGCCGTATTAGTCCGCTCAAAAAGTGCCGTGTGTGGGCAAGTAGCCCGTTCGGAAAGTCCGACGGACAGTCTGGCGGAAGTCCGCCAGACTAAGTACGTCGGACATACCGCTACGTGTGTACGCGGCTTTAGAGTTACAAAGTGATCAAACAGTGCCCTCATTGCAGGTGTTCTACTCAAGAAACTGTAAGATGAATCAGTTGGGTTAATTTACTAAAAGCATTTTAGACTGTTCATTTTGCAAATTACCTTTCATTTATCTTAGTGAATGTGGTAGAAAATCCACTTTGCAAGAAATACCCAATCATGTACAAGAAGATTAAAAGATGCAATGGATGATGAAAGTCAGCAGAGCTTCACCTTCCTACAAAAGTGATCAGCCTATTCACCTAGTAAATCAACTCCAATGTATCCATTCTCAAAGATGTCAAGATCAGGCAACCATGGACTAAGTTCTATCGACAAGTGAACCCCTTGTTGAAGTTGAACAATAGGTAGATATGGATACTTAATAGGATGGTTGCTAAATGTTACAAATTTCAACATGATTGCATCAGTGCATATATGACCCAGTTTTTGAGAAAACAAAGGACATTTAAACCCCCAAAGCTGGGTTGGTATGGCTGCCAATTTGTCAAAGTTGAATACAAAATGCATAACCTGGTGCATGAAACACAGAACATGGACCGCTAAGCTATTGAAAGAGTACTATGGTCCAATGAGTCATCTTTTAACTTAGTTCCTATGCCTGGACAGATAAAGCCAAAGGGTGTCTTCCTACAGTAATGTTTGATGCAGATCTGGTGGAAGATCCATAATGGTGTGGGTAGGCATCTCATGGGAATCATTAGGTCAAATTATTGCCCTGCATTGGTGTGGTCATTTTACGGGGGGCAAGATGTACTCTATTATGTCAGTGCTGAAATGGATATTTTGATGATAGGCAACTCCTATCCTCAAATTGATTAGTGGTTCCAAATTAATAATAACTACTGCAGTAGCTAACAGACACAAAAGATACGCTCAGCATCTTTCCAAATAACCGTTCTCCTTTATTATGATGCATTTGAAGGTTTTTATACACATGATTACGTAGGTATCACATTAATATTACAATTGTACGTTTATGGTAACAAGGGGCGTTACATAGGCAGGCTAATTCTAATCAGGACTTGAAAGAATGCAAAACATGTACTGAAAACATTGTTAGTGCCGTGTGCACAGTGAGGGCATCGTGCAATACATATAAAATAGAATACAATTATATACAGAACCTACAAATTTCCATTACAGTGCTATTCAATTGTGATGTGCCCATAGTCCAGGATGAAAATCAAGGGCATTGTTATAAACACATTCTTAAGGTTTCAATGACCTCCACAGTCAACAGATCTAAGCACAACTAAACATTTCTGGAAACATGTAGAGTGGTAAATACATTTCTATCTTCTTCAGCCCTCAACAACCTAAAGACTCAGTACCCATAACAGCATTCCTATAAGAATGTATGATGTTCTGTGAAATTAGCATACTGGTGTTGTTTTGTCTACTTCCCTTACATGCACAAGCAGGCTTGATAGCTTGGCCTAGGAATTGCTCCTTAAAGCCTAGTACACACGATCGGATTGTTGGCCAACCGAGCGTCTGATTTTGGTCCAAAGTGCGTGTGCCTGGACCTTGTCTTGCATACTAATGGTACACAATTGTCGGCCAACAAACACAAATGTAGTGACGTGCTACGAGGAATTTCAGCTCTTGAGCGCCACCCTTTGGGCCCCTTCAGCTAATTTCGTGTTTGGTGAGCATTGATTCTGAGCATGCTTGTTTGTACTTTGGACTTTTGTGTGATGGACTTGTGTACACACAATAGGAAAATCTGACAACAGACCATTGTCTGACGAAAATTTATTAGCCTGCCATCCAACATTTGTTGGCAGAAAGTTGGCCAACAATTATCTGATGGAGCGTACTAATGGTTAGGTTTTAGGCAGTCTGTCATCACACAATTCCCTGCTGGAAATCCGATTGTGTGTACGAGGCATTAAGTGTCCAAAAGCTCAACATTTCACCAATGCATAGAATGTTTTCAGTCTCCACCATTAGATTTATCCTGTCTGGAAACACAGTGGGATTACATATTACCTACATTATGAATAATCCAATTTACTGCAATTTCTGCCTCACATGCGCTGGCCTTTAGATTCCAGTAAGCTTTTACAGCGTAATATTTTTTTGGAAAACGTTGCTTTTTTTTAAAGATTTAGCTAATCCCATTATATATACATTCTTGGAATTCTCAGTCTCATGAGAGACTCTGTACCAAATATTTTTTTAGTCTTGTTGCCAAATGAGGCATTTTGCACCTCAAAACTCAACAGTTAGTGTCCACAGTAGTATGAAAGTTATCTCTTTAGATGGTTCCCATGAACTGTTTAAATTAAGACAACGCATAGTGCATTTTTATATAAGTTTTGCATGTGTTTTCCTTTCTCAGTCTAGAGTTGATGCACATGTGACTCTAAAAACACACTAATAAAAACAATGTTGATTTTATGTGTGTTTTTGGTGCACAACCATTGACTATAATGGAAGGTGCATTTTTTAAGAAAATGCACTATAGATATAACAAGCAATACATTTCAAGAGTGAGGATTTAAAGGGGACAATCTTCAATGTGCTTCTGAAGTGCTGAGCAGGTGAGTGGCTGAAAACTTACAGGTGTGAACAGGAGCCTAACATGGGAGTGGTAGAAGTGGATTGCAAGTGAATATAGAAATATAGAGGATTTGCAAATCAGGTTGAATGTGAATAGATGGGTCTTGCACCAAGGCCTATGCAGGTTTCTTACTCTAGGTGAAATTTGACCAAGGTTCAATTCTATTTTGATATCAGTTGAGAGTTGGACTGAGCAATGATGTAATTTCCATGAAGCACTCATAAACAGCATCAGCCAGAACTCATATACTAATAATAATGCTCAGTGTAAATACTGATCAGGCAGATTGGAAAACCTTGTCTGATTATAATTTGCTCTCTATCACAACCCATTGATGGAGTTGTCAATCTGACAGCCCTCAGGTGTCCAACAATGATGTTTGTTGAGTAGAGAAATCAAGCACACTAATGTTCTGTCATGCCCCCAATCACTCCAATTTCCTCAGGACTGTCCCAGAATTAGAACCATATACTTAGATCCCACTCACCCAGCACTATTTCCTGAAATCGGTGAACCAGCACTTAATGCTAGTATCAGACTTCTGACTAGTACAGCACTTGTACAGAAGAGTGAAAAAAAAATCTATCCCCACTTTGTTTCTGGTCAGCTAACGAAAAAACTTTACATGACACAGGGCAACAAGGGAAGTCTGGGAGAAACTCCCTCACTGGTCTCTGAGCATTGGCAGGCTTGAGGTCTGAAGGGTTTGTTGAAGAGAAGAGAGACGGTGCTGACCTGAGGTCTGAGTGTAAGGAGGGGAGCTGACCTGAGGTCTGAATGTAAGGAGGGGTTCTGATCTGAGGTCTGTGAGTACAGAGGGAATCTGATCTGAGGGTTGAGAGTAAAAGGAGGATCTTATCTGATGTCTAAGTGTAAAACAAGAGTCTGATCCAAAGTTTTAGATTATATCGGGGTCTTTTCTATTCTATTATTTTCCTATGTATTCAAATTTAAATGTATTATATTTGCAATTTGATTTTAAGAAGATGGTTATATTCTTTCTATTTTATTATATTATTTCTTTATTCTATTTTAGTTGTTTCTATCCTATTATATTATTTTATTTTCTATTATATTCTTTTCTATTATATTCTTTTTTTTCTGTTTTATTCCTTAATTTACTTGTCTTTGTAAATTGGAAAACTTTCCAAATTTGAAAACTATTTAAATTAGAAAACTTTCAGAATTTGAAAATGATTTGAATTTGAAAACTCGAATTTGAAGCTATTCGAATTCAAAAACTATTCTAAAATTGGAAAGTCTGGGTCGACTGGTCTAAACAGCCCACGGATGTTTAGTTGTCTCCAATTGTTAATTATTAATGGTTACGTTGTATTTTAAGTTTGTTCTTGCACTTCCTTGCCAAGTTCTAGGGCAATAAGTAGCTTCTTTCCTCCTGATGTCCATCCACCAGATTACTGTTTCCGTTTTTCCTAATATTTCTTCTTCTTTTCCCTTATCTCTATTCTCTTCCTATTCTTTTGACCTTGGACTTATATGAGCATGACAAATAACCCTCTTTATGTGTACTGATGTTAATCTGTATCTATGATTATTCTTAAAGGTGGCACAGCCACGATTGTTTTGAAATCTACTCATTTCTTGTGTGATTTGCTATCTGTCATACTATATTCTGTATGTAAAATTTTCTTCAATAAAAACTAATTTAAAAAAAAAAAAAAAACTATTCTAAATTGATTTGAAATCTAATTTGGTCTGAATTATTTATTTATTTTTTTCTGATATGTCAGATTCATTTAAATTCAGTACTATTATAATTAAAATGTTGAATCTGAATTAAACTAACTGCACATTAGGCTTGTGCAATTCGTTTCATAACGAATCTAAATTCGCCCGAAATTTGCATCTTTCGGACATTCAGATGCATCCGAATGTCCGAATAAAAAAATTATGAATTTCAACTTATACGAAAGAAATTATAGCAGATATAACGAATGAATTCGACATGATTCGGTAATTCGGTAAGATCTAATGAAATAAAAGGTCAACTCAAAGTAAATCTTACAGTCCAATCAGTTGATTAATTTTGTGCTGGAGGTTGGATTACTGTCAAAGTGCATTCCTGAGAACTGAGTGAGAAGGGTGTTGTATTGTATTTGAGCAGAGGAGAAGAGATATTGTCATTGTGTGTGCTAATAGATTCAATAAACAAACAACTTTCTGAACTACGAATCATTATCACGAATATATATACATACATAAATATCGAATTTAAACAAATATGTCTGAAATTATAGCGAATGAATTCGACATGATTAGAGATTCAGTATAACGAATATCGACACTCTACAGAAATAACGAATTATCAGAAAACGTATTAACCTAACATAACGAACATAGAGTCTGACTGTTCTAAACATGGGAAACATGAGCCCCTTTACAGGCATACTATAGACACCCCCCAGGTACGAAATTTAAAAGAATATTACACTTTTATTGTTTCCCTTTAAGCATTATTAAAATCACTGCTCCTGAAGAAACGTCTATTTTTAAAACTTTTTTTTGCATTGATACATGTCTCCTGGGGCAGGACCCAGGTCCCCAAACACTTTTTATGACAATGACTTGCATATAAGCCTTTAAAATTAGCACTTTTGATTTTTCATGTTAGTGTCCCATAGACTTTAATGGTGTTTGCATGTTCAAACAAAGTTTTTGCCTGTTCGCATTTTCTGATTGTGAACCGAATGGGGGGGGATTCATTTAAATTCAGTACTATTATAATTAAAATGTTGAATCTGAATTAAACTAACTGCACATTAGGCTTGTGCAATTCGTTTCATAACGAATCTAAATTCGCCCGAAATTTGCATCTTTCGGACATTCAGATGCATCCGAATGTCCGAATAAAAAAATTATGAATTTCAACTTATACGAAAGAAATTATAGCAGATATAACGAATGAATTCGACATGATTCGGTAATTCGGTAAGATCTAATGAAATAAAAGGTCAACTCAAAGTAAATCTTACAGTCCAATCAGTTGATTAATTTTGTGCTGGAGGTTGGATTACTGTCAAAGTGCATTCCTGAGAACTGAGTGAGAAGGGTGTTGTATTGTATTTGAGCAGAGGAGAAGAGATATTGTCATTGTGTGTGCTAATAGATTCAATAAACAAACAACTTTCTGAACTACGAATCATTATCACGAATATATATACATACATAAATATCGAATTTAAACAAATATGTCTGAAATTATAGCGAATGAATTCGACATGATTAGAGATTCAGTATAACGAATATCGACACTCTACAGAAATAACGAATTATCAGAAAACGTATTAACCTAACATAACGAACATAGAGTCTGACTGTTCTAAACATGGGAAACATGAGCCCCTTTACAGGCATACTATAGACACCCCCCAGGTACGAAATTTAAAAGAATATTACACTTTTATTGTTTCCCTTTAAGCATTATTAAAATCACTGCTCCTGAAGAAACGTCTATTTTTAAAACTTTTTTTTGCATTGATACATGTCTCCTGGGGCAGGACCCAGGTCCCCAAACACTTTTTATGACAATGACTTGCATATAAGCCTTTAAAATTAGCACTTTTGATTTTTCATGTTAGTGTCCCATAGACTTTAATGGTGTTTGCATGTTCAAACAAAGTTTTTGCCTGTTCGCATTTTCTGATTGTGAACCGAATGGGGGGGGGTTTGGCTCATCCCTAGCGATCAGTCCTAAAAATAGTCACTGATTACTGTATAAATGTCACTGGCAGGGAAGGGTTTAACACTAGGGGAGATCAAGGGGTTTAAGTGTTCCCTAGGGAGATGTTTCTAACTGTGGGGGGAGTGGACTGCCTGGAGGAGGAGAGATATCGCTGTTCCTGATCATTAGGAACAGTAGATCTCTCTGTACTCCCCTGACAGAACCAGGATCTGTCTGTTTACATTGACAGATCCCTGTTCTGTCTCTCTGTGGAGTGATCACGGGTGACCGGTGGCCATGCGCATCTGCTCTGGCATCGCCGACATGCACACCCACCTCTGGCAGCGGTTCGCACCCCCTATTCCTCTTAGAGCAGCCGGCATACAATGACGGCGGTTCACGCAGGGGAGCCAACCGGCTGAAGTACAACTACGATGGCTGATCTGGAAGTAGTCAAAGCACTGCCCTTCCCATTATAGGACCGCCTCTACCCTCAAACCATCCTACAAGGTTCCTCTTGTTGACCCTTTTCCCCTTTCTACCACTTTTCCTATGGAAAGTGTATACCCAGTCAAACTACACTTGCCATAACCGCCATATATGTACACTGGCTTTCTTAGATAGACTAAGCTTGTTACTGCTCACTACTACACCTAAAGTGGCCTTGCCACTGTTAATGCTGATCTGGATGCCAAATGTCATCTCATGCTTTGTCCTTATTACTCAGCATCCTGTATGCTACAGTGTATTACTATCATTGTTGTTCTAATCTTATGCTGTATTGTTACCAACCTTGTTTAGTGAAAATATATTGAATTTGCTTTTACTAATTTTGCTTAGGGCTTGCTTTTTTGAGAAGGTGTTATTGCTGAGTGCCAAGTGTTACTTTCAGTGATTTTCTGTGACATTGCATGTTTATACATTCAAGTTTGTCAGAGGGGCTGAGGTTCTTGAGGAGGTCAAGACAAGGAACATGGGGACCCATGCTATCCAGTGGCTCCTACGGTGGTAGCACTACATAGGAAAGTACTGAATGATATTTTCCATTTCACATGTTGGGGATGGAGGCATGGTATTGCCAAGAGGCAGCCCCGATGATATACTGTATGAAGTGTTCATGATGCATGTTTTTCAAGGTTTGTTCCAGGGAGAGCCCTACTTTAAAACACACTGGGTGTTTTTCTGCATCCATTGTATATACCGTATATGGACACAGGACATTGACATAGCTCCCAGCTGTCCCTGATCTCGAGGGACTGTCCCTGATTTGGAACAATCTCCCTCAGTCCCTCTTTCCCCCTCATGTGTCCCTCATTTCGGTCTGATCTATATAGTTGTCTATAAAATGCACTTTGTCTTTTTCAAAAAGTGTTTCCCAGTGCTAAACCTTTCATCCAATTTCTAAATTCTTGCATCTGTACATTTTAAAAGCCAATATAAAGCAATAGTAGTGGTAAAAAAAAAAGTCCTTGTGGATTTAATAAATTTTTTTGGGGGTTATTCTCCTTTAAGGGGGTGTGGCGGGGGGGCATGTCGTATACCTACATACGTTTGTTTGTAGATGTCCCTCATTCCCATCTCAAAATGTTGGGATGTATGCACTGAGCTCTGGCTCAGATACAAGCTATGCTCAGTTCCTGGCCAACACTAATGTATTCTTGCTTCAATAACTTTTGGGGCTGTTGGTTTTTTAAATTATTATGTTATATAACATAAGAGAGTCTATTGTATTGTCAGCTTGCTTTTTAATGCTGCAATTTAAGTAAGGAAAAAGGTCTCTGTTTGTTGTTATATCGCACTGACAAGGTGCTCTGCTGTATCCTGTGTTGGAAGCATTGTGCATTTTTCCCCATTCTTCAAAGTATATTTATTTATAGTTCTATTTGTGCCACAGTACCAAGCTTAGAGGCTTCAGGCTCTAACAGGTTGCTAAGCACGGTCATTTCTACCAGACAGCTGAATAGATTATTCTGCCCACACGGCACCATTCTGTCACTCACAGTTGACACTAGCCAGAACTTCCACACCCGCTCCACATTCAGACCACTAGTGGAAGAAGGCTTGCTAGAAAAATGTAGTTAAGTCTCTAGACCTGTATCCCATGACACATCATTAAAGGTGTACTCTACCCTAGAACAAGAAAATTAAAGAAGATATTTGATTTACTGTTATGGACAACACACTTTTCTTTCATCC
Source organism: Lithobates pipiens (assembly GCF_037356315.1). Classification (NCBI taxonomy): domain Eukaryota; kingdom Metazoa; phylum Chordata; class Amphibia; order Anura; family Ranidae; genus Lithobates; species Lithobates pipiens. The sequence goes on from NW_027507764.1 coordinate 467,092,412, forward strand.
AGCCATGTTAATTCAGCCCCACAGTTCAGTACTTGTTCTGCATTCTGGCTCTGTAGAAATAAAGACCAGCTAACATTCTCTGAAAAACTGTAGCAGTGATGTAATAAATTATGGGTAACTTTCCAAGTGCAGTGGATGTCAGTTTTGACCTTTATATAGTGAGATTTTTGTAATAGATACACCACTGTTTCACCTGTTGAGTCAAAATAGTAAGAAGTTATAACTCTCATAGGAGCTACCTTACTGACTATGTTTGGCAAACTTTAAATCAAGATCTCAGTTTTACAAGGTTTTAACCAAACATGCATGTCTATGCAATATTTTCCACTGCCATTCCACTTCTATAGGCTCCGGCCTCCTGTAACATAATATCGACTCTGATTCTCACAGCACAGTGAAAAGCTTTAAACATGTACTGTAAAATGATCTCATTAATTGTTGCTTCAGAAAATCAGTAACAATTTAATCACTAGACTAACAACGGGCTTTTGTTTTAAATCCAACTCCCCTTAATGCTGATTTTTCAGTTTTGGATGGGTACTGGTGGGGTGAATTTGCCAACTTAATATATAACTTGTTGATTCTCCATTGATAAGTTTCCTACCATAGTCTATGTCATTGCTTACCTAGTACAGGTATGAACCCAGTGAAGTCAGTGATCCTGACCTGCCAACTTGTTCTAAGTCTACCAGTGGATCAACTTGAAATTCAGGCAAATAGCAAATAATTCAGAAGAAGGTCAGCAATGGTAGGCTATGTATTCCTTTCATTACTGCTTTCCTGTAAAGCAAATCTGTTACTATATTTTTCTCCTGCTGCTCCATTGCACCATTGAAAACGTTGGTATTTACCAAGTTCTTCTGGGTTGTGTATGGACTCGTTTATGATTTCCTCCAAGAATGTAGTGTTTGGGAATGAGTGCTTAATTGCCAGGCCTGAACACTGTCATGTGAAGAGGAGGAGGATGGAGCCAACCCTAGGTAAGCTCTAAAATCCGTATGACATGGAGCTCCCATGGGGTTTGACGTCCAGCTCTGAAAAAGGAAGGAACAGCAGGGGAGCACAGGTAAGGTGAGTATCAGTGGGTCATGTTGCACGAACTAGCAAAGTGAGAAAGTCTCTTTAGGAGTCATTGGAAGTTATGCCATGCCTGTGTATGCCCTCACCCTTGAGAGCTATGGCATTCTGCTAAAAACAGCCCATAGTTTTTTTTTAATTCTTACACATTTGAATGACAGTTGTAGCATGTGCTTATTCTATGGAATCGGTACCAGGGAAAGAAGATGATACATATAACTGTTTCTTTAAAGTAGAACTTTAATCAGAAAATTAAGCTCTGCTAGATCATTTCAGGCTGGCCTCTTTTGCAGGTATAGCTATGTAAGACAAATAACCACTTCTAGACCGCTGCACACCAATGTACTTCCCTACTTTGGGGGTGGATATCGTTTTGGCAGCAGCTAGCTGCCATAACCCCAGTATCCCCGTGTTTGGCCGGTGGTACGGTACAAGATAAAAATGGTCTCTGTGGCAGATCGATGCAAGATCACTTTTATAAGCAGCGGGAGAGGGGCCCCATGCTGTGATCCAGTGCCCTTCGCCGCTTACCGGAGCCTTACCGGAGCCTTCCCGGAGCCGTCGGCAGTGACAGAGGCGATTGCGTCTGTCCCCTGGGCTCCCACCCTTCTCCAAGACACTGCAGGGCGGAAGTGACGTCAAAACTTCCACATATGAAAATGGTGTTCAAACCACAAAGGTATCGCCATGATCGGTAGAGCGAGAACAATAATTCTAGCCCTATACCTCCTCTGTAACGCAAAACATGCAACCGGTAGAATTTTTTGAATGTTGCCTATGGAGATTTTTTAGGGTAAAAGTTTGTAGCATGACATGTTGGGTATCAATTTACTTGGCTTAACAATATCTTTCACAATATAAAAAAAATTAGGCTAACTTTACTGTTGTCTTATTTTTTAATTAAAAAAAGTGTATTTAAAAAAAAAAAGTGTGTTTGTAAGACTGCTGTGCAAATACGGTTTGACAGAAAGTATTGCAATGACCATCATTTTATTCTCTGGGATGTTAGAAAAAAATGTATAATGTTTGGCGGTTCTAAGTAATTTTCTAGCAAAAAAAAACGTTTTTAAATTGTAAACACCACATCTAAAAAAGAGGCCTGGTCTTAAACTGGTTACAAATAATTGCCTATACTGTTTAGAATACAGTAATACACTTTCACCCTGCTCTGCACATGCTTAGTTGCTCTCCCATTTTAGGCATTTTTAGGCACTGTTGAGGTTGTAGTGGCCAATCTGCTGACAGCCAAGCAGAATGAAACTCTCCTATCCTTTACAACCAAGGAATCTGCTTCTGTTTGATCTGCAACTGCCATGGTGCTGCAAATGTTTTCAGTTATATCACCAGCCATTTGATGGTTTGACAGTTTGGTTGAGGTCACAGGAAAATGTGACAGCAATCCCAGCATTCCAGTAATGTAACTGTTTTTTAAAACATTAAATTGATGGGTTTAGTTCCACTTAATGATCTGCTGTTCTGGGATTCAGCAAAATGGCAGCCTCCAGCAAGAAGACACAGGAGCAATGCTGAAGGCAATTTACAGTACACACTAATTTTGGTATCATGGTTAATAATGTGTAATGTATGTTACTTGCTAAAGAAAAATATTTTTTATCACCTTGTTATGGGTAAAGTTCCGCTTTAAGGGAGCTTTTATCCAAGTAAAAAGAGGCAAATACAGACAGAATCTGGAGCAATGAGTACACAAATGTTCAGTTTTTCCTTACCGTTATTCATGGTCATCATAGATACTTTTTAAATTATGGGATTACTCAAATTGTCTAGGTGTGGTAAATTGGTACAGTGCATTGATGATTCCTAAGCAGCTGTTACAGTGCTTTATGTTACTGGATTGTGGTTTCAAAGCTTTAGTACAGAAAAAAAGGTTTCATAGCATTAACTAAAGGAAATGTGACAGAAGAAATGCATAGGCTGTTAGTTATGACCTCCAGTTATAACAGGACAAACATAGAGGTAAGGAATTCTCATTTTTCTACAAGTTTTGTTTACTAGCATTTTTCCGATGTAGAATGGCAATGACAGCCCTAATAATTATTGTTAGGGTGGCACGATACCACTTTTTTAAGACCAAGTTACAAGTACTGTGGCACGATACCACTTTTTTCAAGTACCCACAGATACCGATTACCAATACGTTTATTAATATGCAGTACTAATGGGCACTGATGAGGCTTTTTTTTGTTTATTTTATTCTATTTATTTATTTAATTTTTTTTTTTTTTTTTTTTTTTTTACAATGCTTTCTTTAATTGGGGGGGGGGGGGGGGGTTGTGTGGAGTGGGCAGTGTCAGTGTTTTTTTTTATATTATTTTATATTATTTTGTATTATTTTTACAACTTAACATTTAAATATGTATTTATTATAAAAAAAAAACTATCAGCCCGGGCGGGGCGGGGGCTTTGGTGAGATATCAGGGGTTAACATCTATCTCCCCTTTGAGACAGGGAAAGGGACTGGGGACACAGATTTCCCAGTCCTTTTCTCTGCAGCCTCAGCTGCACTGAACTCTCCATTCATAAACTGAAACATTGTAAGCCCAGTTTACGATGCTCATTTATCACTGAATCTGTGCATTCAGAAATAGAAGGAACTGGTAAATGACATATATACCGGCTCCTTCCTTCGCCCTCCACCCTGACAGATCCAGGACGATGGGGGGGGACCAGAGGAGGACCGGGAGAGAGCGAGCTGCACACGGGGGAGCCGGAGGGGGACTAGGACAGAATGAGGAGCACACGGGGAGCCAGAGGGGGACCTGGACAAAACAAAGAGCACACGGGGATCCGGAGGGGGACCCGGACAGAACGAAGAGAACACAGGGATCCGGACAGAGCGAAGAGCACACCGGGAGCCAAAGGGGGACCCGGACGGTATGAAGAGCACACGGGGAGCCAGAGGGGGACCCGGACAAAACGAGGAGCACACAGAGGAGCCATAGGGGGATGCAGGGAGCCAGGGGAGGACACAGAGGGACTGTCAGGGATTATCAGTGCAGCAGTGGGGGAGGTACAAGCACCGATCTTCCTGTATAGATTTCAATAAAGCATCTGACAGCCACGGGAGGGAGATGCAGAGAAGTAGCTGTCAAATGGTTTATTGAAAGCTATACAGGGAGATTGGTTCTTGTACCTCCCCCCATCGTTGCACCAATGGTCATCGGTGAGGCTGCCCCCCCCCCCCTAAACTGAGGATGCCTAGCCAGATACAACAGGCACTGGATTAGGCATCGGATACTCGTGCAAATGCTCGGTATAGGCACCTATACCGATACTAGTATCAGTACAACCCTAATTATTTTCATGAAGGAGTACAGAGAATTAGTGGGTTATGAGAAAAGAAAGAAAGAAAGAAAGAAAGAAAGAAAGAAAGAAAGAAAGAAAGAAAGAAAGAAAGAAAGAAAAAATATTATTAAGGAAATAAATTGTAATAGCATGCTAAAAAGATATATTACTTTTAAATTGTATTTATCCCTGAAATGTGGAAAGATAGTCTATGGAAATGTCTGTTTATTAAAACACTTCTTCGAAGCAAGTCATTTTCAGTCACAGATTGGATTTCTGTTTTACCTAATAACTGTTTAATACAATATGGAATTTGCATGTGATTAATCAAGGTGTGTAATTACCTCTTTAGTTTCAATGGAAGTGCTCAATGCTGCCACCCTGTGTCTTTCCTGTTTACAATTTTTTGTAGAAGTGGTATGTTTGTAAAAGTGCTCATGACATCGTTTACAAAACTTAAAGTGTAATCCAGTCAATTTTGAGAAAACCACGCTATATGTTTGTTATGTGTTCCCATTCACACAGCGTACCTAAACATAATTTTTAAAAATAATATTAGGGCTGTAGAAATGAAAGATTAATTCCTCGATTAATAGATTCATTTTTTTTGATCGATCAAAATTATTTTGATCGATCAAGAGTTCCGTCAGAGATCCAGTGACATCACGGACATTGACGTCATTGGACTCCTCCCCCTTCCCCAAGTGCCTCCATCTGCTAACGAAGGGAAGGGGGGAGGAGTCCGGTGACATCGAAATTCTGATTGAACGTAACGCGTAAGGGGAGGAGCTACGCATTATGTCACCCGCTGCTGCCCAACCATAACCCACCTCATAAACCGATCATTCCACGAAGGGATTGTTCCCAGCATCCTCAAACAAGGCATCGTCAAACCTCTACTCAAGAAACCAAACCTGGACCCTCAGGATCCAAACAACCGTAGGCCGATTACAAGCCTCAACACCATTTCTAAGATCATGGAGAAAGCTGTAGTACATCAGCTACAACGTCACCTGGATACTCACAAACTCCTGGACCCGCTGCAATCAGGCTTCCGCCCGGGTCATGGAACAGAAACAGCTCTCCTCAAGATTTGGGATGACGCCCTCGAAGCAGCAGATGACGGAGAGCCGTGTCTCCTCGTACTGCTAGACCTAAGTGCAGCGTTTGATACAGTAGATCACAATACTCTACTCGTCCGCCTCACAGAAGTAGCCGGAGTCCAAGACATAGATCTCCAATGGTTCGCGTCCTTCCTAGGAAATCGGTCACAGACAGTGAAACTAGGAAAATTCCTCTCCGAAACTCGGGCAGTCACCTGCGGAGTCCCTCAAGGCTCTCCGTTGTCACCCGTTCTCTTCAACATTTACATTCGCCCACTCCTTCAAATCATCAGATGCTCAGATCTCTGCTTCCACTCTTACGCTGACGACACGCAACTTTATTTCCGGATCAATGGAAAAAAGATCACCAACAACAACTTGAAAACTGCCTCAAATCAATAGAGGACTGGATGACCACCAACTCCCTCCAGCTGAACCAATCAAAGACAGAGCTTCTTATCTTACACCCAAATCATAAGCCCGCAACCAAAACCTCCTGGTCTCCACCAACCGTCTTTGGGCAGACTATCTCCCCAAAGACCAAAGCGAAGAGTCTCGGGGTTATTTTAGACGCACAAATGTCAATGGATGCGCAAATAGGATCTGTAGTCAGTCGATCTCACCATCTGCTGCGCATGCTTCGCAGACTCATCCCTTTTATCCCAAAGAATGACAAAGCAGTGGTAGTTGGAACAATCATTAATTCACGACTGGACTACGCAAACTCGCTTTACATAGGATTACCACAATATCAACTTGCGCGATTACAACTGATCCAAAACACGGCGGCAAGGCTGATAACAGGAAAAAAACCCTGGGAATCCATTTCTCCTTCACTGAGGAGCTTACATTGGCTAACCGTAAAAAATCGGATCAGGTTCAAGACCCTTTGCCTCACCCACAAATGCGTGCATAGAGAAGCTCCGCAATACCTAATGGAGAAAATAAATCATTACACACCAAACCGCAGTCTTCGATCAGCCAACAAAAACCTCCTCCTCGTGCCCAAAGCCCGGTATAAATCCAAGGGTGATCGGAGATTCGCTGTCCAAGGGCCTCGGCTATGGAATGCTCTACCAATCAACATCCGCCTGGAAGAAAATCACCTGGCTTTTAGGAAAAAACTCAAGACCTTCCTCTTTTAGCAGATGATCAAAGCTCGCCACAGCGCCTAGAGGCGATTCAGTTCGCATTGTGCGCTATATAAGTATTTCATTCATTCATTCATTCATACAGAACTAACACGATTGTCGGCTTTACATGCTGTGTTTTTATCATCTTTATGTGAGTAGGTTGTGTTTGAACACAAAAATGAAATCTTATAGTTAAGCGGTGAGCACCTTGCTGAGATCTAAGGAGACCTGAGAGAAGTTTATGGTCCGTGTTAACCCTCTTCATACCCGCTTGCATGACCACCTGTTTGCACAGGGGTCCATGCCATAAGGTGAGAGTGATTAGTTAGACAGGAGGTGGAGGGATTGTCACGCTACTATGGGAAAAAAATTACTTACGTCAGTGTTACAGTTTTAATTTAAAATGTATTTGTGTGAACTGTGAAGTTAAGTCAAGGATTGTGGAAACTAACTAGTGTCGGGTGATTGTATAAAGTGTATACCACATTTACCACTGACTAATGCAGAGTTGCAATGCAAGGAGATCAGCTAAAAGTAGTTGGATCTGTATTATAATTAATTGAAATTAGTTGATTAATTGATTAAAAAAAAAATTGGTTAATCGAATAAGAAAATTTTAATCAGTAACAGTCCCAAAAAATATATATTTTTTTAGTTTTCCAGTTATTTCTTTGGAGCAGGATTATAATTAGGACACTATAGGCAGCTTGCAAGCTATTTTGAACAATTTGAAAGTGGAGTGACAAAGTGGGGAAAGACTGAGATAGGCCCCCTTATAGGCATCTGAGCCTGAACTAGACCCAGTGATGTGCACAAAAGTAGAAGCTCTGTCTGCTCTCTTCCTCCTCATTGGCTCAGAGACAGCCACTCTTTCCTGATGCTGTCAATCATAACCACTCAATGGACGCAGACAGCAAAGCTCAGAAGTGAGCCCACACGAGTGCCCTCATAGCAGGTGACTTGCTTTAGGGGGCACTCAGCAGGGGGAGCAGTCAGTGAGAGACCAAAGAAGAAGAGGATTGGAGCTGCTCTGTGCAAAACTATTATACAGAGCTGGTAAGTATAACATATGTGTTATTTTAAAGAAAAAAATACAGTTTTGAATGACTTCAAATATGTTACAACTCCCCTCCAGGATATTAAAGTAAATTTTATCCTGGGTGAGGAGAGCGAAATCCTGCCTGGGTGAGGAGAGCGATCATTGTTCATACTTAGTATGAACAACAGATCGCTCTCCTCACCCCTGACAGCATGGAGATCTGCCTGTTTACATTGACAGATCTCCGTTCTGCCTCTGTGTGGAGCGATCTTGGGTGCTCGGCGGGCACACGCATGTGCTCTGGCCTTGCACCACAGGCACGTGAGTGCGCCCCCTAGTGGTCAAAAGGCGAAGCGATGTACAGTTTCGTCAGTTTGCCCAGGGGAGCCAATCAAGTCGGGAAGGAGATTACCATGGTTGCTTCTAAATAAATAAAGAATGTTTTTAAAAAAATCAGACCATTGCACTGCCTTTTTGAAAGTGACTATGCTAGCTCTATGTGGCCTTACTGTAGGTCAGACATAGCAACCCTCCTTGATGAATTCCAATTGTCTACTACTATATTACGTGTTGGCATAGCCAGTGTGGCAAATATAGCCTCCTCCAACTAGTAAGCTTGCTTATTAGTGAGAAGTGTGCCCATTGCTGAATAGCAGCACAGGTAATCCTGGAGTGTCTGGTCTGAGTTGAGCAGTGCACATGATTGTGATTATATGTACTGTATACTACCAGGGGCGGACTGACCATTGGGCCATTCGGGCACTGCCCGAGGGCCCCAGGCCACTAGGGGGCCCCATCAGGGTTGCCAGCCTCAGTAAAACCAGGGACAGTATGTAAAAAACTGTGTTTTTTTTACCTCTGTCTCTGAAATGTCCCTTACCGACATCCTTTTGGTCTAAAAATCCAGAGATTATAGCTGCCCCACCTCTCCAGTACCTTCTAAGCCAATGAAAACATGTCTGTGTATACTGTGCCATTGTATACTGTGTGTGTGTATACTGTGTGGCCCCATAATCTCGGATTGCCTGGGGGCCCCATAATCTCCTATTGGATGGGGGCCCCATGAGTTGTCAGTCCGCCCCTGTATACTACATAAACCTCAGACAGGAAGTTTGGGGCCCATACCTACTACATTTGGGGGGGGGGCAGTTTAAATAATCTGTTATTGAAAAGAGGCATTTCAAAAGTTTGTTCCGGAGAATAAATCAGGAGGTGTGGGATTTTATATCATATTTAACAAACACTTTGGTTTTTACACAATTTAGGGACTCTTTAATATAATAAAAAAAACAGGCTGTCATTCTACAATATCAAGGATAATGCTCAACTAGATCACTTGGAACCACACTGAACTATGGTTTTTCATATAAAGCCTCCAGAGAACGAACCTCCCATTTTCACAGATTTTTGACTAGCATGAAGTATGATGTCATCAAGTCTCCATTATGCCAAGCTCACTCATAGGGCTTAAAATAAATGGAAACATTTTGGTAATTCATTTTAAATTTAGTAGGAAGTTACATTTGCTGGCTTGGAAAGCATGCATTGGAGCTTTTTTTATGCGGTTGCATCCAGGTCCCTCAAGATCTAAAGCAGGTGTCTCCAAACTTTCAAAACAAAGGGTCAGTTTATTGTCTTTCAAATTTTAGGGGATCCGGACTGTGGGCAGTGGGAGTGGATAATACCTCAGACTTGGTGGTCAGTGGTAATAAAAAATGACATAGCGTCCCTGTGGTTAGATGGAGGAAGAATAGTTCCCAATCATTGATATTAGTGGGAGTAGCAGTGCCCCCATCATTAGTGTCAATGAGAGGAATAACAACCTAGTGTTGGTGTCAGTGGGAGGAATAGTACCCCATCATTGGTGTCAGAATTTATGCTCCATCATTGGCATCATTTCGAGGAATAATACCCCATTGCTGTCAGAAGGAGGAAGTGTCCCAAGGGCCGGAAAAAGGCAAGTGGACCGCAGTTTGGAGACCGCTGATTCAAAGCAATAAATCAACAATCCTGCAAAGCATTTTTTTTTAGCTTTGGGTAGAGTGGAGATCAATTAGAAAGCTTGTCAGTTTTTATTGCTGTCTGTGTTCCCATTAGGGAGATTCACTGTCTCTATTCGTTCTGTTTTCTATTATCATTGAAAGTGAAGCTAAAAGAAAATCCCCAAATTTGGGTTGTCCCCAGAAAAGTAATAGAGGGGACATCTTCCAATGGGGACACTAGTTCTAGTAATCTGGGGGCCACGAGAGATTCCCTTAATTTGCAGCGATTTCCTCTCACTTCCTGTTTGGTGAAGAAAAATTTCCCCAATGGGACACAAAAGAAATATGACATATGACAGACTCTATCCAACATGGGAAAAAAAAGTTTTGCTTATAGTTCTACTTTAACCTCGCCAAGTCCAAGATCCCAGTTGGAGATTGCATGTGATTTCACATTATCACTATGCAATGGTCACTCCGACTCTTTATCTAAAGCAGGTGTGGTCCTCTTCTTGCCTCATTTGACCGCTAATCAAATACCTGCTCTACATAGCAAAAGTACATACACCATGACAGATCAGAGACTTCAGGTACAATTTTCTCGAGTCATTACTGCTTTGACCCTTTTATTTTTGTTTGAGAGCCCATGCAGACTCTTCCATTGTCAATCTGATGGATGATGGGAACTTAATATCTAGACAGATTACAGGGAAATTCACCAAGGTTTAAATATAACTTTAAATATTGTTTAAGTACATTTTTATTTATTTTAAAGTTTAAAAAACAAATGGTTTAAATAAATCAGTTAAATAAAAATAACATTTTAACAGAATCAAGACTCTAATATGATACAGGCAAGGGCTTATTAACCACAGTTGCAGGCATATTTTGAAAAAGGAGCCAAAGAACCTTAGCCAAAAATATTGTATATTGTAGTTCAAAAGGTAAAAGCTTGGAATAAAGCAAAAGGACAGATGGCATGAATTTAGTGGAACTGCTCAGGAGAATAACTACATAGTATGACTGGGTGCCTGGAAAAAGATACTCATATGGAAGAGTTCTTCTAAACCACTTGCATGAATTTTACTTCATTTAGACATCTTTGATGTCACAAACTTATTACAGAGGTTTCGGAGGGGCCTTACACTCTACACTGTTCATACAGTTTAACTTCTCTGCCTGGGAATGCGCTGCTCTAGCCCCTGCAGCTCAAACGAGAGGTTCCAATAATGACACAAAACTTGTGAAAAACGGTTTTCTTTGTCTGCTTATTGTTTGCAATGCTCTGTTTGGCAGAGAACCTACTATTCAAAGCTATTCTAAGACATGCTCTATTTATTGTGTAGGCAAGTCGTTTGGGCACACAAATATACACATAAATATATACTGACCTTCAATATATATATATATATATATATATATATATATATATATATATATATATATATATATATATATATATATATATATATATATATATATATATATATATATATATATATATATATATATATATATATGTATGTATATACTTTTTTTATTAGTATTATTATTTATTATTCTGTCCCACTTATATGATTCTTTTCTGTGTTGTATTGGTTTGCATTAGGTTACTATTGTTTTTTTAGTATGCTGACATCTAGTGGCAGTTTAGTTTTACACCTTGTTAACTATGTAATTTGGTAGCTCCTGCTATACTCTTGTTTAGTGCCAGTTAGTTAAAAAGGAAGTAAACTTCCATGTTTTATTTGTACCTATAGGAATGTATCTAATAAGGCTTACTTATAGGTATTGTAAATATTTCCTAAACCTTTACTTTATATGCAGCCGATTACACCATTGGTGCATGCGTTCTGAAGGAATGGCCACCCGTGCTGTCTCTTCAGAAGCCTGTGCTGTGACCGCCGCTCCCATGCATACACACCATAGTGACGTCATGCGCCTCCGGCCATTCACACAGCTAGAGCCTGCAGACCCGAAAGGAAGACAGGCATAGATGGATGTAGGGATGACACGGTGCTTCGTTTGAAGGTAAGTTTAACATAATGTGCTAGTATGCGATGCATACTTTTTCAGGACAAAAAATTACCTTTACTTCCTCTTTAAGTTCTAGCTAGTCCCTCCCTGTTTCTTCCATGCTTCCTCAGTTAGTGTTACTAGTTTGCAGAGACAGGACTTAGGAAAGTCAAGGGGGTTGATTTACTAAAGCTGGAGAGTCCAAAATCTGGTGCAGCAGTGCATGGTAGTCAATCAGCTTGTTAAAATAAGCTTTGATTAAAAAATAAGCTGGAAGCTAATTGGTTTCTGTGCAAAGCTACACCAAATTTTGCACTCTCCAGTTTTAGTAAATCAACCCCATTGCCTTGTTACACTTCAAAAAGCTGGAAAAAACATCTTCTATACTACAGTTGTCTGAAACAAATATGTGGTGGATTCAACTTATGTGTTTTATTGAAAAGTTTAGCTGTTTGTGGATGGTAGCAAGTCAGCTGTGACCATACTGCCTGGGCAGACTGTGTCATGGCATAAAGTAGCATTTTAAACAGAACATACATACAGAGCGTCCTAAAAGTATGAATCCATAGACAAACATTTATTTAAAAATTGTATTAAAATGAAAGATACAAATTGACTGCTTTGGAATTTGTGGCACTTGTGTATATGTTGAATACAGGAATATTGAACATTTGTTAAAGTAGTAGAAATTATGTTATTATATGCAGGGATTATTACTTCCTTTAATGCAACAAATGTTATGAGTAGGGATGAGCCGAACACCCCCCGGTTCGGTTCGCACCAGAACTTGCGAACGACCCCCGCGTTCGGTACGAATGTTAGAACCCCATTGAAGTCTATGGGACTCGAACGTTCGAATTGGAAAGTGCTAATTTTAACGGCTAATATGCAAAATAGTGTCCTAAAAAGGGTTTGGGGACCTGCCTCCTGCCTCAGGGGACATGGGTCACTGCAAAAAAAAGTTTTAAAAACGGCCGTTTTGGCGGGAGCACTGATTTTAATGACGATTAAAGTGAAAAAAAAAAAGTGAAATATTCCTTTAAATATGGTGCCTGGGGGGTGTCTGTAGTATGCCTGTGAAGTGCCACGTGTTTCCCGTGTTTAGAACAGTCCCTGCACAAAATGACATTAAACGGAAATAACACCATTTAAAACTGCTTGCGGTTTTAATGTTATATCTGGTTCCTGCAATATGGTTGAAAATCATTGAGAAACATGGCATGGGTAGCCCTCCCTGCCCATTACCAGCCTATTTGGGTCTTGTACGCATATTAAGGGGAACCCCGTACCCATATTAAAAAAAGGAAATGCGTGTGGCCCCCAGGCCCTATATACTCAGAACAGCAGTATACAGGCGGTGCAAACAAGACAGGGACTGTGTAGGTTTGTTGTGTTAAGTTGAATCTGTTTGTCATTTTCAACCGGTACATTTTTAAAGTGTAGCTCCAGTCAAAAAAACTATCTTTAAGCTTTTTGGAAAACATAGGGAAGGGTTATCACCCCTGTATAATTTGTTTTGTCGTCCATCTTTTTTCATCTCACTTGCTGCTGTCTCCTTGCGTTTGCAAGTAGGAGATGTTTGTAAGTTGGATGTTTGACGGAGCAATCACGTGGTAAACGCCCGCTATGAGCGGCCGTTTACCGTGATCCGTGATGCGACCCGGCGGTCACGGATGCTCTCGAGTGCGCACACCTCGGGGCACGCGAGAGCAGAATTCTGGGAGGCCGTTAATTAACGGCCTCTCAGAGTTAAACAACCCCCCTGAAGCCGTTAATCGGCAATGGGCAGTTGTTAAGTGGTTAAAGCTAGATCACTAGCTATATAGGTGAGGTGAATATAGTGGTGTATACTGCAGTCAGGGCACAGACAACAACCACTACACAGCAGCAAGATAGGAAATCAGCCAAAAACGATTGGTGTGTACTGTGTTGAAGGTACACAGAACACCCACTGCTTCAGATGCTAAGTAACACACTACACGAGGCCGCCTCAAAGGCGGCCTTATATAGTGTGGGGCGTGCACTACACAGCCTGAGCTATGATTGGCCACAGGCAGGATGCCTGTGGCCAATCATGGCTCTCCTCGCTGCCGGCGCTGCGATTGGCCAAGCATGCGGGGTCACAGTGCATGCTTGGCCAATCATCGGGCAGCAATGCACTGCGCCAACGCAGTGCATTATGGTCCGCGCGCGCGTCACTCGAATTTTGACGCAAACGGCCAAAACGTTTGGAATTCGCACGAACAGCCAATGTTCGAGTCGAACGTACGTTCGACTCGAACACGAAGCTCATCCCTAGTTATGAGATGTTTCTGATCCACAAAGAAAAAGTTGTGTGGTGTTAAGTCTGTAGACCTAGGATACCATTTGACTGGACCTTGCCTGCCGATCCACCTATTTGGAAAAGTTTGATTAAAAAAAAATTCTCACAGCAATAGCAAAGTTTGATGGGGCACTGTCTTGCTGAAACCACATTTTATGTTGTCCATGTCCAACGAAGAAATGTCATCTAATTGAGAGACAAGAAAACATGGTAACAAAGGTACATTTTTTTTATGTTGCATTAGTAACTCGTACAAAACAAATGTCTTTTAAAATACGTTTGGTATAACTACATCAGTATCACCAGCAAAGCAGCTTCATTATTATCCCATTAAAGAAGATGAGAATTTTGACGTTTCATCAATTGCCGCATCATGAATGTTAATTCTAGAACAGTAGTTTACAAGACCGAACTCTTCCCAGTCGTTCCTTGATTCTGAGCATGCATGTTTGTACTTTCGACATTTGTATGACGGATTTCAGTACTGACCATACGAAAATCAGACATTGAGTTCACATGCGACAACATTTTTTATCACCTGCACATCCAGCTTTTGTCTGACAGAAAAGTCAAATTGGCTGTCGAAAGCACCGTACTAATGATCCGCAAAATCCACAGACAGATCATCTTATGGCCTTATACTGAGATGAAATGACCCTTCATCACTGTAACTTCCATCAATCCCACTATTGTAGGAACCACTCACAAAATTTCACATGTCTGCTTCATTACAATGCAGTTCCTGGGCCAGCTGAACTTTCTACAGACGGAAATAATAATTTCTAATAATGTAATGCTTACATGGGACATTATACTGTATATATACTATATATAAAAGTTAGGGTAAAAAATAATACGCTCAGGTGTGAATGCAGCCTGAAAGAGAGGGCATGTGTTCATTGTAATCAGCTGGTGCACTAGTGCTGGTGCCAGTATCCTGATGAGAAAAGTTTCACTGTCTGGATCCCCTTAGGGAGTGTCTCACCAAAAATGACATTCCTGTTGCAGAGGATGTCCAAAACTTGACTTTTATCTTAGTGCAGACTTCTGGGAGAATTAGTGACTCAACCACGCAAGCAGGAAATTTAATTTTTGGAGGATTTTTTTACACCGAAGGTTGCCATATTGCACTGAATTTTACAGAAAATCACAGCACTGCAGATTGAAATGGATAGGTATTTTTTTTATAATGCTAAATTACAATATAGCTTGTGTAGCAATTATATATATATATATATATATATATAGCTTAAATCCTAATTCCCTAAGATTATTTTTTACCCTAACTTTCTCATTGATTCCATAGTAAACTATGACTGCTTTGACCTCCCTGGCCACTCCCAACAATATGTCTATTTAGTTTGGGAATACAGTTCTGAATGAACTATTGCGGAACAAAGTGAAGGAAACTCATTAATGTGACCTTGAATCAGCCCTGATGGTGTTTTAATGGCCTATTATTTTACTTTTCATCACAATCATCCCATTTTCTTTCCTCCCAACCACATATCCATTTGTTTAAGCTCTGAAATCCCCCCGGGGTTGTAGATGGGTTCCCAGTAGCGTACACTGCTCCTTTGAACAGAACATACAGTGCATTGTACCACTTTATTGATGGGTTTAGTTTGTACAACTTCTATAAATGATGTCCTTTATTACATAAATAAAAGCACTATATTACGATCCTTTCAAAGCTTTTGTTCCTCTTGCTTAAGTAAATTAAAATCTTAATGTTTTATAGCCTTAAAGAAACAGTGTGCCGCAATTTATTGAAAATGCTATCTTTAGGAAACTAAAATGACCCTTGTTAATTTCTTCTTTTTTTTTTTCTTTCTAAGTGAACAAGCTGTAAAGTTGTTTTCAATAAGTACCTGACTATTCAAGTTCACCGGACCATGAAAAGTCATCTCCCTTAACTTCATCTTAATTACTCTCCTTAAAATGAAGTTGAGTTTAATGGGATTGTTTGGAAGTAAGCTAGAGCTGGTGAGTGATGACTACCGGTCTTATATTGGAAATCTCATTACATTTTTCTTCATATAATTTGTGAAAGGACTGGAGATGATGAGTAAGCTGTACAGACTGGAAACAAAATGGCTTCTGTCCTGCTGGGTGATTGATATACAAAGCCTACCTCACATTGCGAACATAACTATATTTGTCTCTGAATGTGAGCTTGTTTCGTAGTTTAGTCTTCTGCATCATTTACAATCTATAATGCTGGGCAACTCACCAAAATAATAACAGACCCAACCAATGTTTAAATATACATATAATACGTGTTTCTACAGTACAGTTAAAAGATCAACAATGGCTGGGTTGAAACTGATGACTGAAAACTACACTTTGCCATCATGCTGTCATAAATGATTACATATCATTTATTTATGTATATTATATATATAAATATGGTATATAAAATATATGTATATGTATTGTATATATATATACGGTGCCTTGCGAAAGTATTCGGCCCCCTTGAACTTTTCAACCCTTTGCCACATTTCAGGCTTCAAACATAAAGATATAACGTTTTTATTTTTTGTGAAGAATCACCAACAAGTGGGACACAATTGTGAAGTGGAACGAAATCTATTGGATTTTTGAAACTTTTTTAACTAATAAAAAAATGAAAAGTGGGGCGTGCAAAATTATTCGGCCCCCTTGTGTTAATACTTTGTAGAGCCACCTTTTGCTGCGATTACAGCTGCAAGTCGCTTGGGGTATGTCTCTATCAGTTTTGCACATCGAGAGACTGAAATTCTTGCCCATTCTTCATTGCAAAACAGCTCGAGCTCAGTGAGGTTGGATGGAGAGCGTTTGTGAACAGCAGTGTTCAGCTCTTTCCACAGATTCTCGATTGGATTCAGGTCTGGACTTTGACTTGGCCATTCTAACACCTGGATACGTTTATTTGTGAACCATTCCTTTGTAGATTTTGCTGTATGTTTGGGATCATTGTCTTGTTGGAAGATAAATCTCAGTCCCAGTTTCAGGTCTTTTGCTCCAACAGGTTTTCATCCAGAATGGTCCTGTATTTGGCTGCATCCATCTTCCCCTCAATTTTAACCATCTTCCCTGTCCCTGCTGAAGAAAAGCAGGCCCAAACCATGATGCTGCCACCACCATGTTTGACAGTGGGGATGGTGTGTTGAGGGTGATGAGCTGTGTTGCTTTTACGCCAAACATATCGTTTTGCATTGTGGGCAAAAAGTTTGATTTTGGTTTCATCTGACCAGAGCACCTTCTTCCACATGTTTGGTGTGTCTCCCAGGTGGCTTGTGGCAAACTTTAGATGAGACTTTTTATGGATATCTTTGAGAAATGGCTTTCTTCTTGCCACTCTTCCATAAAGGCCAGATTTGTGCAGTGTACGACTGATTGTTGTCCTATGGACAGACTCTCCCACCTCAGCTGTAGTTCTCTGCAGTTCATCCAGAGTGATTATGGGCCTCTTGGCTGCATCTCTGATCAGTCTTCTCCTTGTCTGAGCTGAAAGTTTAGAGGGACGGCCAGGTCTTGGTAGATTTGCAGTGGTCTGATACGCCTTCCATTTCAAAATGATCGCTTGCACAGTGCTCCTTGGGATGTTTAAAGCTTGGGAAATCTTTTTGTATCCAAATCCGGCTTTAACCACTTGAGATCCGCGCTATAGTCAATTGACGGCTACAGCGCGGATCTCCTTTTCCGGGACTACGTCTATTGACGTAGTCCCGTGCACGAGCGGCCTGCGCGCCCCCTGAGGGGCGCGCGCGGCGCGCTCTGTGATCAGCGAGTCTACGAGACTCGCCTGATCACCGATCCGTGCAAGGGGTCGATCCCGACCCCTTATCACGTGATCAGCTGTCAGCCAATGACAGCTGATCATGTGATATAACGGAGCCGGTAATCGGCTATTATTCCTCCTCGCGCTGTCAGCGCGAGGAGAAAAAAAAAAAGCCGATCACCGGCGGCCATGATCAGGACATCAGTCCCGATCATGGCCAGCACTGCTAGTGCCCACCTGCAACCCTGTCAGTGCCCACCTGCCCCCTGCCAGTGCAACAATAAAAAAAGTAAGTGCCCCCGTCAGTGCCACCCAGCAGTGCCCATAGTGCCACCCAGCAGTGCCCACAGTGCCACCCAGCAGTGCCCACAGTGCCACCCAGCAGTGCCACCCAGCAGTGCCCACAGTGCCACCCAGCAGTGCCCACAATCTGCCTTAACAAAGGTGCTGCACCCGTGCCACATATCCGTGCCCATCAGTGTCATCTACCAGTGCCCAGCAGTGCCGCCCATCAGTGCCCAGCAGTGCCACCTATCAGAGCCACCTATCAGTGCCACCTATCAGTGCCTATCAGTCCCATCTATCAGTGGTACCTATCAGTGCCCATCCGTGCCACCCATCCGTGCCACCCATCTGTGCCACCCATCCATGCCATCTTATGTGCCCATCTTTGCCCATCAGTGCCGCCTTATCTGTGCCCATCGGTGCTGCCTTATCTGTGCCTATTTGTGCCGCCTTAACTATGCCTATCAGTGCCCACCAGTGCAGCCTATCAGTGCCCACCAATGCAGCCTATCAGTGCCCACCAATGCAGCCCATCAGTGCCCACCAGTGCAGCCTATCAGTGCCGCCTCATCAGCGCACTTCAATGAAGGAGAAAAATTACCCGTTTGCAAAATTTTATAACAAACTTTTAAACATGATTTTTTTTTTTTTGCATCTTTTTTTGTTTGTTTAGCAAAAAATAAAACTCTGAGCTGTAATTAAATACCACCAAAAGAAAGCTCTATTTGTGGGAAAAAAATGATAAAAATTTCATTTGGGTACAGTGTTGTATGACCGCGCAATTGTCATTCAAAGTGCATCAGCGCTGAAAGCTGAAAATTGCTCTGGGACTGAGGGGGGTTTAAGTGCCCAGTAAGCAAGTGGTTAAACTTCTCCACAACAGTATTACGGACCTGCCTGGTGTGTTCCTTGGTCTTCATGATGCTCTCTGCGCTTTCAACAGAACCCAGAGACTATCACAGAGCAGGTGCATTTATACAGAGACTTGATTACACACAGGTGGATTCTGTTTATCACCATCAGTCATTTAGGACAACATTGGATAATTCAGAGATCCTCGCTGAACTTCTGGAGTGAGTTTGCTGCACTGAAAGTAAAGGGGCCGAATAATTTTGCACGCACCACTTTTCAGTTTTTTATTTGCTAAAAAAGTTTAAAATATCCAATAGATTTCGTTCCACTTCACAATTGTGTCCCACTTGTTGGTGATTCTTCACAAAAAATTTAAATGTTATATCTTTATGTTTGAGGCCTGAAATGTGGCAAAAGGTTGAAAAGTTCAAGGGGGGCGAATACTTTCGCAAGGCACTGTATGTACAGTGGTGTGAAAAAGTGTTTGCCCCCTTCCTCATTTCCTGTTCCTTTGCATGTTTGTCACACTTAAGTGTTTCGGAACATCAAACCAATTTAAACAATAGTCAAGGACAACACAAGTAAACACAAAATGCAATTTGTAAATGAAGGTGTTTATTATTAAAGGTGAAAAAAAATCCAAACCATCATGGCCCTGTGTGAAAAAGTGATTGTCCCCTAAACCTAATAACTGGTTGGGCCACCCTTAGCAGCAACAACTGCAACCAAGCGTTTGCGATAACGTGCAATGAGGCGTTTACAGCGTCCTGGAGGAATTTTGGCCCACTCATCTTTGCAGAATTGTCCTAATTCAGTTACATTAGAGGGTTTTCGAGCATGAACGGCCTTTTTAAGGTCATACCACAACATCTCCATAGGATTCAGGTCAGGACTTTGGCTAGGCCACTCCAAAGTCTTCATTTTGTTTTTCTTCAGCCATTCGGTGGTGGACTTGCTGGTGTGTTTAGGATCATTGTCCTGCTGCAGAACCCAAGTTCGTTTCAGCTTGAGTACACGAACAGATGGTCGGACATTCTCCTTCAGGATCTCTTGGTAGACAGCAGAATTCATAGTTCCTTTTATCACGGCAAGTCTTCCAGGTCCTGAAGCAGCAAAACAGCCCCAGACCATCACACTACCACCACCATATTTTACTGTTGGTATAATGTTCTTTTTATGAAATGCAGTGTTCCTTCTACGCCAGATATACTTGGACACACACCTTCCAAAGAGTTCCACTTTTGTCTCATCGGTCCACAGAATGTTGTCCCAAAAGTCTTGGGGATCATCAAGATGTGTTGTGGAGAAATTGAGACGAGCTTTGATGTTCTTTTTGCTCAGCAGTGGTTTTCTCCTTGGAACTCTGCCATGCAGGCCATTTTTGCCCAGTCTTTTCCTGATGGTGGAGGCATGAACGCTGACCTTAACTGAGGCAAGTGAGGCCTGCAGTTCCTTGGACGTTGTTGTGGGGTCTTTTGTGACCTCTTGGATGGGTCGTCGCAGCGCTCTTGGGGTAATTTTGGGTGGCCGGCCACTCCTGGGAAGGTTCACCACTGTTCCATGTCTTCGCCATTTGTGGATAATGGCTCTCACTGTGGTTCGCTGGATTCCCAAAGCTTTGGAAATGGCTTTATAACCCTTTCCAGATTGATAGATCTCAATTACTTTCTTTCCTGTCGCATCATGGCAGCATACACCTATGGGTTGTGGCTCCGCCCCCGCAACCTGATAGGACCGTTTAACTATTAAATCTTGAGAGGGCCCCTGCTTCAGCGTTCTCCTTTTTTTCCTCACCTGAGAAGACCGGACATCACCCCTTACCGCTATCGCCCCAGCCAGGTTCAAGCCTCTCCTGGGTGGAAGTCCTACCTGTACAGCCTCTAAATGAGCTTAATGGAGGAATCCCCACTCTGATGGTCTCAGGGGTATCGTTATTTATCTTTACAAATCTTAAACAGATTTATTATGCAGCGGCCTCTAACCTGTACTTTCTAGGTATTTTCTGTTCCTTTCTTGTCAAGCTCTGTAGAACCTCGCTCCTCGGGCGCCGATGATTGAACTCCTCTGCACATGCGCTGGCGTTCAGTGCCTCGTTGTCTTGTCGGTTTGCCACTTTCCAAAATGGAGCCGAACGTCGTGGGACATTTCTGCGCATGTGCGGGATGACGTCGACGTTACGACGGCGTTGGCGCGGGGTTTAAAAATGGCATTTTTGCTTTGTGTACCGTGGCTGCTGCTGCTTCACGACCAAGATCGTCTTTCGTCATTCCGATCGTTTCTTTTATATACATATCGTTCCCTTCGGATCTCAGGTCAGTCCCTTCGTTTCTAAAGTTCTTTTTCTGCAACTTGCATATCTCCCTATCTGTCTTTGCACACTGATTTCCGTTCGTTTTTAGGATTCACTCCTCATGGAGGCCGCTGCCCCAGCAGACCATCGCCAGCCTATTAGGTAAGTGGGGTCAACTTGGTAAGTACGAAGAGGAAAAAGAGAGCCTGTCACTAACGCTGTCTAAATTGCACAGCCCTATCAGGTCATCCAGATCATCGCACTCAAGGCACTCAAGAAGAAGCCGCTCAAGTCATAGGCGGGACCGAGACCATAGCAGAAGCCGCTCAAGGCGCAGAGAGAGCGGAGATCGCAGGAGGAGGCGATCAAGGTCCTACTCCCGACATGGACACTCCTACCACAGAAGATCCCCTACTAGCAGACATTCTTCTCGCGCTCAAAGTCTCCATCCCTCTGGAAACTCATGCTGGGTTTGTGGCGCAATAGCACTCCCAGATAAGCTGGCCTGTCGTTCATGCTTCAATGAAGCAACAAAAGACAGGGAATTAGATCCTAGTATTCCAGCCACTGAATTGCCCCTCCAAATCGCAGGGCCGGAAACTTGCAGACCTTTGCAAGGCACTACATCTGCTGTTCCCTCCACTTCAAGGATGTCAGATCCCTTGTCAGATAATGATGACATTGACGCCTCTACCGGCTTCGACTTTGCATTAGTTGAACCCTTCATTAAATCAGTGAAGGAAGCGATCAATTGGGTGGAAGAGAAACAAACTCCTCAGAAGCTGAGGAAATATTTTCCAAATCTCAAGAAAGATCCTGAGACCTTCCCATTTATTGAGGAACTAGAGGATTTGATTAAAGAGGAATGGCAAAAGCCGGATAAGAAGATCAGTCTAACTAACAGGTTAGCAAAACTTTATCCCCTGAAGGAGCCTAGTGTCACTCCATTAGTGACCCCGCCAGTGGTGGATTCTTCTCTGATGCGTCTTGCCAGACATGTGACACTTCCAATCGAAGATGCGGTTACATTTAAAGATGTGCTAGATAGGAAAATTGACCTAGATCTGAAAAAATCTTACCTATCAGCAGGAGGCGCATGCAGACCAGCTGTGGCCCTAGCAGCTGTCGGTAGAGCCATTTCCAACTGGTCCGCCAATACCGAGGGACTGGTGTCAGAAGGAGGGGAACAAGAGAAGGTAATCTCAGCCCTACAGGAACTATCTCTCGCAGGCGACTTTGTCGCAGAAGCCTCTGTAGATATAATTAAACCTACATCTAGAGCAATGCTGAGCTCAGTAATGGCCAGAAGAGCACTTTGGCTGAAACCCTGGTCTGCAGACCCATCCTCAAAGACGAACTGGTGCAAGATTCCCTTTGACAGAGCAAATCTCTTTGGAGAAAAGCTAGATTCTGCGATTTCTAAAGTTACCGGGGGAAAATCGGGTCTGATCCCTTCAGATAGAAGATCTAAACAGCAAAGACCGTCAGCCCCCAGACGTAACCTCCCAGACAAATATAGGGAGGCAAGATCCTATAGACCTGGCAAGGAGTACAGGAGAAACTGGAAGAACCCTCAATCATCCTTCCTCAAGCTCCAGAAAGCCAAGACCCCTACTTCAGGGGATCAAAAGTCTTTTTGAAGGTGCGCCCGCCCAACCAGCTGTAGTAGGAGCCAGGCTAAGGTTGTTCAAGCAGGTATGGGCGGGGACAATAAAGGATCCATGGGCAGTGGCGACTGTCCAATTCGGACACAGATGGAGGTTCCGAAAGCACCCAAGGGACCATTTCCAAATAACAAAGATACCATCATCTCACCAAAAGAGAGTACTACTGAACGGATATGTTCAGGACCTAATCCAGAAGCAAGCTATAAGGGAAGTTCCTCTACCACAGAGAGGGAAAGGATTCTATTCTCCTCTATTCCTGGTAAAAAAGAAAACAGGAGACTTACGTCCTGTCATGGACTTAAAAAAACTCAATCACCGAATCCTGGTGGAGGCATTCAAAATGGAGAGTCTGCAAACAATCCTCCAGGCCATCAACATAGGAGATTGGATGCTCTCCGTCGATTTACAAGACGCCTACCTGCACGTTCCCATTCACACCTCATTTCAGAAATTTCTCCGTTTTGTTGTAGGTCATCAACATTTCCAATTCCAAAGTCTCCCGTTCGGAATATCCACTGCTCCAAGAACATTTACAAAAGTGTTACTGCCAGTAATTGCCCTATTAAGGGAGCAAGGCCTGAGGGTGCACCACTACCTAGACGATATCCTTCTCCTGGCCGACAACCGAGATTCCCTCCTACTTCATCGCGCAATCCTAATTTCCACCCTGCAAAAATTTGGGTGGCTGATAAATTGGGGAAAGAGCAGTCTAAATCCCACACAGCGAATGATTTTTCTGGGGGCAGAGCTGGATACCCGACTCAATACTGTAGAACTCCCGGAGGAGAAAGTTCCTATCCTAATCCGGAAAGTAAAGAGATTACTCGTGGCCACTACCATCCCCGCCAGGGAATGTCTCAGTATTTTAGGGTCATTCTCGGCAACTATCCCAATGGTACAATGGGCCCAGTGGAATGCCAGGCCTCTTCAAATATCATTCCTCAAACAATGGAACGGCGTGTCAATGACCCAGCCGATAGTGATCCGGGAAGATGTGAAGCAATCGCTATCATGGTGGACAAAACCACACAATCTGAAGAGGTGCAAACGCTTAGTCCTTCTCTCTCAAGAAGTAGTCACCTCGGATGCCAGCATGGAAGGATGGGGAGCACACTATCGTCACCACGCAGCCCAAGGTTGTTGGCCATTCAGGACACACGATGTGGTTTCCAACTTATTGGAGATGAAAGCAGCATTCCAGGCACTACTAGCCTTCAGCCCATTTCTGGAGGGAAAAGATGTTCTACTGAAGATGGACAATCGAGTGGCTGTGGCCTATATCAACAGGCAAGGAGGCACCAGGAGTCGCTCCATGTTGCAAGAAGTCCAACCAGTCTTCCAATGGGCGCAACTGAATTTAACCAGTCTCAGGGCAACATACGTGCCAGGTGTCCAGAATCAGATAGCAGACACCTTGAGTCGACAGTTCGTATCCAACCACGAATGGGCCTTAAGCAGTCAGGCCTTTTCTCTGATAACGAGGACTTGGGGGGTTCCGGATATCGATCTGGCAGCAACTCCGAACAACGCAAAGTGTCAGAGGTACCTGGCGAGAGTTCCCTTTTCTTCGGCAGAAGGCACGGATTGTTTACAACACAACTGGAATTTCCACCTAGGTTACGTGTTTCCACCAACTCCAATCATATCGAGGCTTCTACTCAGACTCAGGAAATCAAGTTCCACAGTCTTAGCAGTCCTGCCCTTTTGGCCGAGGAGGCCGTGGTTCACGACCCTACTCCAACTGAGTACAGCAGAACCATTGCCGCTCCCGGTGACAGCGGATCTACTCTCTCAAGGTCAATTCCTCCATCCATGCCCGGAGAAGTTACACCTAACAGCATGGAGACTGAAAGGGCTAGGTTCATAGCTCACGGATGCTCCCACAAAGTGATAAACACCCTTCTCCAAGCCAGAAGGTTTACCACTAATAACACTTACAAGAGAATCTGGGATAAGTTCCTCTCGATCGCACAACAACAAGCCTGGGACCCTTCATCCCCTACAGTTGCTCAGGTACTAGAGTTCCTTCAGCTAGGTCTTGACAAAGGTCTTGGTTCAAGCACCTTGAAAGTACACGTATCAGCTCTATCTGCCATAACGGGGGTGAAATGGGCTCAAGAACCTCTTATTTCTCAATTCCAGAAGGCTTGTCTAAGATTGAGACCTCCCAGAAAGCCCTCATTTCCAACTTGGGATCTTTCGATAGTACTGGACTTCCTATCCCATGATCCATTCTTTCCAGTTGAAAAAGCTTCCCTTTGGAATCTAACCCTCAAAATCACCTTTCTGATAGCGATTACATCAGCCAAGAGGGTGTCGGAAATGCATGCACTAATGGCAAAGGAACCATACCTTACCATCTACCCAGACAAGGTAGTTCTGAAACCTTCAGACCGCTTCGTCCCCAAAGTGGCTTCCTCCTTTCATTTTAATCAGGAAATATGCCTTCCCACTCTTTCTACAGAGCAGGGCGACCCTCATCCACTGGATGTAAAATCAAACTTACTGGCCTACCTCTCGAAGACCAGTGACTTCAGGAAAGTGGAAAACCTCCTAGTCATCCCTCATGGCTCCAGAAGAGGACAGGCAGCTACTTCCCGCACCATCGCAGCATGGCTTGTGAAAATCATAAAGAAATCCTACTCTTCTAATCAAGCTCAGATACCTGAGGGCTTAAAGGCGCACTCTACAAGGGCAATGGCAACCTCCTGGGCAGCTTTCTGCAAAGTCTCCTCAGAAACCATCTGCAAGGCAGCCACATGGTCTTCAAAAAGTACTTTTATATCCCACTACAAAGTGGACTCCGCTAGGTTGTCCACGGTGGAATTTGGTAGAGCGATTATTCAGTCCAATTCCTCCATTCCTTGTAAATAAACTTTTTCTGCTTAGACCCACCCAGTTTTGCGAGTTATTCCCCATAGGTGTATGCTGCCATGATGCGACAGGAAAACGGAAAATTGTATACTCACCTTTCCGTAATTTTCCTTTCCTGTTGCATCTCATGGCAGCATACAGATGCCCACCCGTCTAAGGTGAGGTATCTATATATTGAGAATGCTGAAGCAGGGGCCCTCTCAAGATTTAATAGTTAAACGGTCCTATCAGGTTGCGGGGGCGGAGCCACAACCCATAGGTGTATGCTGCCATGAGATGCAACAGGAAAGGAAAATTACGGAAAGGTGAGTATACAATTTTCCGTTTTCTCAATTGTTCCTGAATTTCTTTGGGTCTCGGCATGATGTGTAGCTTTTAAGGATCTTCTGGTGGACCTTACTGTGTCAAGCAGCTCCTATTTAAGTAATGCCTTGATTGTGAACAGGTGTGGCAATAATCAGGCCTGGGTGTGGCTAGAGAAATTGAACTCAGGTGTGGACAACCACAGTTATAGTATGTTTTAACAAGGGGGGCAATCACTTTTTCACACAGGGCCATGATGGTTTGGATTTTTTTTCACCTTTAATAATAAACCCCTTCATTTACAAATTGCATTTTGTGTTTACTTGTGTTGTCCTTGACTATTGTTTAAATAGGAAAAAACTGAAAAAAAGTCATTTAAAACTGCTTGTTTTAGAAATTGATTTTCTCCATGCCTTCGACAAGTATGTATCTAAATAAAGGTGAGTTATTTAATCAGTCTCTTTATTTAATAGACACAACTCATGTGTGTATATATATATATATATATATATATATATATATATATATATATATAATCATTTGTGACAGGATGATGGCATTAGAAAGTATATATCATTGTATAGAAAACACCAAACACACAAGTCCTAAGTGACATAACAGCAAGTGAGAGGGACAGTCCCCAATGTGAGATGAATTCTATCTTTGACACTTTGACAGTTGTAACCAAGACAGGTGTTCCCACTTTAACCTTGTCCTTCACCACTTATTTTTGTGACAGCCATCAATGGTGGAATCCCCCCCCACCCCTTGGTGGCAACTGTCCAAACAGCAACTGAGAGAGCAATAAAAACTTTACAGAGGTTCTAAACTTTCCAAAGCAATAACACATTTGGCAGGAGTAAAACATTTACTTTGCAAAAAAAATATAACAAATAAAAGGATTAGGATAAAAAGTCTTCTGTGTGCAGCAGCCCCCCTCAGCCCCCCAACACTTACCCGAGGTCCTTCTTTATCCAGCAATGTCCACGAGTGTGTTAGCCATCTGAGATTCTCCTTCCTGATTGGCTGAGATACAGCAGCGGTGCCATTGGCTTCCGCTGATGTCAATCAAAGTCAGCTAGCCAATCAGGGGAGAGAGGGGACGGGGCTGGTTCGGGCTCTGTGTCTGAATGGACACAGAGAGCTGTGACTCTTTCGGGTACCCCCATAGCAAGCTGCTCGCTGTGGGGGCATTGGGAGGGATGGGCCAGAATTACAGAAGAGGGACCCGAGAAGAGAATGATCCAGGCTGCTCTGTGCAAAACCACTGTGCAGGTAAGTATAGCTTGTATGTTATTCTTACAGAAAAAAAATCTAGACTTTGCAATCATTTTAAGTAGCAGCCAATAGGTGGCAGGAGATAAGCAGCTGGCAAGGGGAACATATGAATAAAATAAATTGCTATGCAGTAGAAACTGGGTAAAGAATACCAATGAAGGCATAACTAGTGATACGCAGCTTCAGGTGATCCAGATCAGGGAGAGATCCATAGAAGTGTGCACACAAATAGCCAGGGCGCTGGATCAATAAAAATGCCAAGGTTTATTAAAACATCACTGGAAGGCTTACATTACAGTCTCTGGGAAGAACTTCAGAGGTGAAAATTGTGAAGCTGTAAAACATAAAGTAGGGGCCACTGAGCTGGATGGTGGTATGTTACACCGCTGTGGATCAAGAAGCTGTCAGTATGTGCACTGAGCCCTCTGCCATGCCTGGTGAGATAGACGCTGCAAACTAGGAGGGCTGAGTAACACTGGAGTAGGTCTCACAGGGACTCAGAACAGCAAGGTGAGTGGGGGTTCCACTCAACAGCAGTGCTAGATGTAGGACCACTGGGCCAGGAGATGGAATGCCAGAAGATCAAACTGCTGTCAGCATGTAAGGCGTCCCTGTTTCAGGGACCCGCCCATTTGTCAATGTCATGAGGCCTACAAAGGGGTGAGTCCCTGAAACATGCTAGTAGACACCATTTAATCCATCAACTTTGGTCTCTTCCAACAGTCCAGAGGGAAGCCTCGTACACTTACAGAGCATGCAGGGGATATCGCTATACTAACCAGTGGTGGCTGATGATAAATATTTTGGGGGGGTGGCAAACAAACCTGCCCCCTCTCACTCACACATACCACCAAAACCACCCTCCCCGTGCACAGGCCGGCCTCGGTACTCACACTTATCCCTACGCTCTGCACCGCCTCCCACTTATCCTCATCATTCAGGCTGCTGCAATCTGCTGCTATGTGTTCTGGGACGGTGCCCAGTGCGAGCTCTATGGAGCCGGAAAGTCGGCAATTAGTCTCAGGAGGTTGATGCTGCTCCTGCTCCGGCTTGCTGAGGGGCCGTTGCTTCTCCTCCCAACATAACAGGAAGCGGGTCCTGAGACCTGATTGGCCGGGATTCCTAAGAACCACTTCCTGATTAGCCGGGAGGAGAAGCAGGAAGACATTAATGTAACACAACTGGGTGGGCTTGGGGTGCCCACCCTTTTTTAAGCAAATAAGAGCCTCAGGCTCTAATCATGTGTTTCAAAAAGAAAAGAAAAACATTTAAATCCATGCGCCCGGCACCCTGCATGTAGATTAGGGGCCAGGCACATGGATTAATTAGTACAGCGGCTCTGATCTGAGCTGTCAGTCTTTTTTCCTTCAATCAAGTGGATAGCATGTACTCATAATGTGTACATGGCTTTACTGTGCATTGTGGTTCACTGTTACCCATGTCTATTGGAAAGGTGCACTGAGATGTCATTAGGAATGAATTGCACTGCAGCGCTCCAACACGCAAGACACTCAACGGTGTGAAGCCAGCCAAAAGGGCAAGAAGGAAACATTACTATTTGTTCCAAAAAAAATAAAATAATATTAATAAAATATTATTCTACTTCTACACCCTGTACAGGTGTTGATGAGGATTCAGGTATACGTATATTACTATAAGTCATTGACATCTGCAGTAGGCAAAAGCAGTCAGGTTTACTTCCACTTTAATCAGCCTATTTTCAATAGACATGTTCAGTTCTATTTATTTTTTTTTTTTTTCAAGAACAAATTCCTTTTACACAGGAATGAACTTAAAGCTCCTGCCTGCAGCAATGATATGTACTATTCAGCATAAAGGATACATAGATGCCTAGAAGTAATGGAGGCTAGTATGAAGTTGCTGACAAGTGTGATATGAAAATTAACATTAGGAAGAATTTTGCCCCCCGCCTCACAATTTACTTCCTCTTGTATGATCTGATGATGTGGCGGTAGGAATAATAAAAATATGATACATATTTTCAGAAGACCTGACAGTGAAATATTACTGTTTATCTATTGGTGAACATTCATTGAAAATGGATATAACGTATAACTGCTATGCATGTGCATGCCATTTCATGGTTAAAGCGGAGTTCCGCCGAAATTTTTTTTTTAAAGTCAGCAGCTACAAATACTGCAGCTGCTAACTTTTAAAATATGGACACTTACCTGTCCAGGGCACCCGCTATATTCTCACTCAAAGCCGACCTGTCCCTCGGCTCTTGGGTGGAGGCGCCACCATCTTCGGTAAGGGAATCGTGAGCCCTGGTTCCCTACTGCACATGCATGCACTCCGCATCCTCACTGGTCCCTGCTGTCTTCTGGGACCTGTGTGTCTCCCAGAGGACAGCGGGGGGATGGTGGAGGAGTCGAGCATGTCGTAGATCGGTGCAAACCCTGCCTGGAAGTGTAAGCAAATAACTGGATTATACATGTATCTGCTCCCCCCCCCCCCCCGAAAGGTGGCAAATGTGACACCAGAGGGGGGGGAATCCGATCAGCGGAAGTTCAATTTTTCGGTGGAACTCCGCTTTAATGACCTGATAACTCTCATTTTCAATCAATGTTCAGCTATGATTTTCTAAAACGTAAAAAGAAAATTCGAACATTGCTTCTTCATCATTATATCTACAAACACCAGTTTTATACACCATTTACAGGATGCGCTCAAAATTATAAATTTAATTACTGTGATTGGCTCACTGTGTTTTACATTATAACAGTGGTGCTTATCATGTGGCTACAGCAGACAGATCCTCCAATGTAGTACTCAGGAAAGGAGGATATTCCGGGATTGCATGTGTTTAGTATCCACAGTGACAAAACAGAAACAAGTAAGCTACTGCGATGAGACATGGAGAAAAGCAATTTACGTCACTGACAAGGAGAGGATTGTTTTTTTTATTCCCAGAAAGAGAATCTAAGGCTGATGCTTAATCTGAAATATTTTAACTTCAATGGTCCCTTACTCCCCCCTCCTCATTAACATGCTAATGTAATTTGTATAACTACACTTTAGTGGCAAAAAATATAGTTAATAATAATTAAAAAAAAAAAGGTAGCCTATAAAATTGCTACACAAGCCATATCAGTCATTTTTCATCTTTCCATCTATTAAATCTTCTGCCCTTGTTGTTTTAACTTTGGGTAGTAAAACATTTTTTTTCTGTCAGTAAATACCTTATACAGCCCACTTCGTCTTTCTTGTCTGGTCATTAGCCTAGGCCAGTGATGGCGAACCTTGGCACCCCAGATGTTTTGGAACTACAATTCCCATGATGCTCCACTACACTGCAGAGTGCATAAGTATCATGGGAAATGTAGTTCCAAAACATCTGGGGTGCCAAGGTTCGCCATCACTGGCCTAGGCTTATGACATCATGCACAGCTCTTTCTCTCAATCTCCTGAGAGTTTGCCATGAAAGGAGGGGGGTGAGTCATAAGAGGGACAATGAGAGCTGCAGGGCTGGAGGTTTGCCTCTGTGTGCATGTGTAAAGCCAGGAAGTGAACAGGCAGCAGCTTCCTCTGCCCACAGTTAAAATGGCTGCAGCCAGACTCTGTGGAGGGAGACTTCTGAAGCATATTTGGCAAGTACAGAATCACAGAATATATAAAATAATATGCAAAGTGGTTGGAAGGAAGCTTCAGAATGGCAAAGATGTTTTTATTAATACAGAATACAGAATATAGAATACTTTATTTATCCCAAAGGGAAACTGGGAAATTGTTATGACACTTAACACAGACAATACACAATCATAACAATAGACTGAACAAGATGCAAAAGCACAATAGAATTACCAATAACAGCCATTAACACCAAATAACAAGATTAAAACTATACTACAAATAAAACATCCATACAATTAAAATACAACATAGAATAAATAACACAGATTAAAATAACAGGCAGACTATCAAATACAAATAATACACCACTTTCTCTAACACCACCCCAGATAATAACCAACATACTATAAAAACAACACAAAATCCTGATCATAAACATCCAGAATTAAATCTTCACCTCCAGCCCCCACAGAAAAGAATTAACAAATTTATCAGCGTACACGCACCCTAACTTTAAGAAGGAAGTTTCAGGAAAAATACTTCCCGCAGCCCCCTGCACAGTACACGGACCCCTTGCACAGTACACAGACACTCTGCACAGTTCACAGACCCCCTGCAAGGTACGCAGACCCCTACAAGGTACGCAGACCCCCTGCACATTACACAGACCCCTGCACAGTACAAAGACATCCTGCACATTACGCAGACCCCTGCACAGTACACAGACCCCCTGCAAGGTACGCAGACCCCTACAAGGTACGCAGACCCCCTGCACATTACACAGACCCCTGCACAGTACAAAGACATCCTGCACATTACGCAGACCCCTGCACAGTACACAGACCCCCTGCAAGGTACGCAGACCCCTACAAAGTACACAGACCCCCTGCACATTACGCAGACCCCCTGCACATTACACAGACCCCTGCACAGTACAAAGACACCCTGCACATTACGCAGACCCCTGCACAGTACACAGACCCCCTGCAAGGTACGCAGACCCCTGCAAAGTACGCAGACCCCCTGCACATTACGTGGATTCCTGCACAGTACAAAGACCGCTTTCACATTATGCAGACCCCTGCACAGTACACAGACCCCCTGCACAATACACAGACCCCCTGCACAGTAGACAGATCCCCTGCACTTCTGAAGATGGCAAGACTCTGTCTGGTAGCTGAAATCAGTGGTGTAGACAGTAAAAAGAAAGGGAGAGAGAGAGGATTGTCCCCTGTGGAACCCCAATATTGCTGATCACCCTTATCTGACACACAGTCTTGCAAACGCACATACTGTAGTCTTGCTGTCAGGTAGTCTACAATCCGTGACACAAGGGAAACATCAAACTGTATTGATGCTAGCTTCTTGCTCAAAAGATCCACGCTGCTCTTTCAAACTTAAAATCAAAATAGTGAAACGAAAAAATATGCTATGTAACAACAGTAATAAAGTGATAACGTGATAAAATACATACAATATTCCAAATAAAGTGCTTTCATGCAGGATATGATAAAACATCCATATGGTGAGAAAAAGCAATCAATAAAATCCTTAAACCAATATAATGTATATAAATATGTGTGTGTGTGAGAAAAAAGTGCTACAATGTGCTGTGCAATCAAAAAAAGTTCAAAAGTACTCCAATGTAATCCATGCGATCCATGCAGTTTAGTGGTTGCTGTGATATCAATCCAATATTAAGTTGCTGCGTGTGCACTCAGGTGTTTCCCTAATGTCCGCTCACCTAATGCCCCGTACACACGAGAGGACTTAAGTCCGACAGACTTCCAAAGGAGTTCCGTCGGAGTTCTGCTGGAATTCCGACGGAGTTCTGACAGACTTTTCGGCTGAACGGACTTGGCCACACACAATCACACTAAACTCCGACGGATTCGAACGTGATGACGTACGACCCGACTCGAATAAGGAAGTTCATAGCCAGTAGCCAATAGCTGCCCTAGCGTCGGTTTTAGTCCGTCGGAGTAGCATACACACGAGCTGAGTTTTCGAAGGGGACCGGGTCCGGCGGAGTTCCTTCGGGAAAATTTGAAGCATGTTCCATATTCTAAAGTCCGTCAGACTTTGGTGAATCAAAAGTCCGTTGCAGCCCACACACGATCGGATAGTCTGACGGACTCGGTCCTTCGGACTTTGGATGTTGAAAAGTCCGCTCGTGTGTACGCGGCATTAGAGCGTGTGACCTTGCTGATTAGGCTTGATCAATACACGCATTGGAACCTGTAAATGGTTCAGTGGTAAATCAGGATTCCTGTGGTGGCCTCACTCTGTGCTTCAATATGGTAATGGAGTCCCTTTTGTGCCTCAGTAATACCAATAGAAAAAGGAGGACTTCATAATGTAGTATATTAAAACTTTTAATATCAACACAGTAAAAATCCTTTGCAGGGTAGTTACATTTGCATGACGTGTCAGGATGGCACTCTAAAATAGCATAAAAAACAAGCTGTAGCGGCAGATATCAGGGTGGTATGCTGACCGTCCTTAGTGAGTGCACTGACTAGCGTTCCATCCTGTCCCCTTCCCCTACGCGTGTCGATACCGGGCATAATTTAATTTATGTGAGCAGACTGCAGGTCCTCTTTAAAGTGTTAATAAACCTAGGACACTGCATTTACTATATCTGGTCTCCCACAGTACACGGAAATACTATTATTTTAGTAAATATAAACTGCTAAATACCTTTTGTCATCCGTAGTATATAGAAGTCTTCTGACTTCCATCAGTGTCTGGCCAAGCACAGATTAAAGCTCGCAGGAGGAGTTTTCATTCTCCTCTGACTGTCAGGGCCAGATTAAGAGCATCATGGGCCTGGTGCTAAGGATTTTGGTGGGCCTTTTTATGAAAATAAATAAAATGAAAATGCACACAAGGGGGAAAGGGGGGGTGAAACAGAGATAGGGAGCTGAAAGAGAGGGGATGAGAGGGAGGGGAAAAGAGAGAGAAGGGATGAGAAAAGGGGGAATAGAGAGAGGATGAAAGAGAGAGAGGGTGCTGGGAAATAGGGGGTTGAAGGGGGTGAGAGAGAACAGGGTGAAAGAGAGGGGATGAGCGACAGAGGGGGTGAGGGGGTAAAAGAGAGGGGGTGAGAGTGTAGGGGTGAGTCTGTAGGGGGGGGGGGCAGCACAGCATAGTACATTACATGGGGGGGGGGGGATAGCACAGTACATTACATGGTTGGCACAACACATTACATGGTGGATACATGGATACAGCACATTTAATGGTGGGCAAAGCACAGCAAATTACATAGTGGGCACAGCACATTACATGGTTGGCACTGCCCAATACAGCACATTACAAGGTAGGCACAGTACATTATATGGTGGGCACAGCACATAACATGGTTGGTACAACACAGCACATTGCACGGTGGGCACAGCACATGCACAAGGTTGGCACAGGACCTTATATGGTGGGCACAGCACATGACATGGCAGGCACAGCTGAGCACATTACATGGTGGGCACTGCACATTACAAGTGGGCACTGCACAGCCCATTATATGGTAGGCACAGCATAGTATATGTTGAGTACTTCACGTGGCATAGTGGGCACTGCACATGACAAGGTGGGTACTGCATGACACAACATGACATTGTGGGCAATGCATGACACAGCAGTGCACATTACATTGTGAGCACAGCACATTAAATGGTGGAAACCGCACATGACACGGTGAGCCCTGCACACCACATTTCATTGGGCACATTGTTGGGCACTGCACGACACAGCACAGGTAATTACATTGTGAGCACAGCATATTAAATAGTGGACACCACACATGACATGGTGAGCCCTGCACAGCACATTCCATTGTGGGCACTGTACGACACATGCCATGGTGGACAATGTACAGAACATTACATGGTGAGTACAGCACATTACATGGTAGGCACTGCATGGTGCAGCACATGACATGGTGGGCACTGCACAGCAATTTACATGGTGGGCACTGCACATAACATGGTGGGCACTGCATGACACAGCACATTACATGGTAGGCACTGCATGGCACAGCACATTTCATGGTGGGCACTGCATGGCATAGCACATTTCATGGTGGGCAACTGCACATGTTAGGACCAGCATATTACATGGTGGGCACTGCTGAACAGCACAGCACATTACACAGTGGGCACAACACACTACATGCTGAGCACAACACATGGCAGGGTGTGCACAGAACAGCACATGACATGGCCGGAACTGCACATGACATGGTGGGCACTGCATGGAGCAGCACATTAAATTTTGGGCACCGCACATTACATGGCCGGATCACTGCATGGCACAGCACATGACATGGTGGACACGGCAAATTATATAGCGTGCATTGCAAGGCACAGCATATGACATGGTGGGCACTGAATGGCACAGCACATGACGTGGTGGGCACATCACATGACATGGTGGGCACTGCACATTACATGGCAGGCACTGCATGGCACCGTACATTACATGGTGGGCACTGCACATTACATGGTGGGTACTGCAAGGCACAGCACAAAATAGTGGACACTGCACATCACATGAAGAGCAATGCAATGCAACGCACATCACATTACATGGAGGGCACTGCACATTACATAGTGAGAACTGCAATGCACAGCAAATGACATACTGGGTACAGCATATTACATGCGGGCACTGCAATGCACATGACATGGTGGGCACAGCACGACATGGTGGGCACTGCAAGGCACAGCACAACATAGTGGGCACTGCACATTACATAGTGGGCACTGAATTACACAGCACATGACATGGGGGGCATAGCACATTACATGGTGGGTACTGCAATGCACAGCACATGACATGGGGGGCATAGCACATTACATGGTGAGTACTGCAATGGACAGCACATGACATGGTGGGCACTGAACACAAAAGAGCACACTACATGGGGGTCACTGGGCACAAGAGAGCACATGACATGGTGGGCACTGGGTACAAGAAAGCACATTACATGGGGGGGGCATTGGGCACAAGAGAGCACATTATATGGGGGGGCACTGGGTACAAGAGAGCACATTACATGGGGGGCACTGGGTACAAGAGAGCACATTACATGGGGGGCACTGGGCACAAGAGAGCACATTGCATGGGGGAAGCAGAAGTGTGCTCCCTAGCACAATAATTACATAACACCTCCCTGACAAATTGACTAACCTTATGTCAGCAGCATGGGAGATGTCCTTCCTCCGGGCTCCTGCTATGAGGAGAACATCAGCGCCCCTCCCCCAGACAGCTCCCAGACACAGAGGATCTGTATGAGTGTAACAGATCCTGTGATAGGAGTCAGACATCTGCAGAGACTAACACTTGTCTCCTCCATGTGTGCACTGCACAGAGGCCTCCTCTTCCTTCAAGAAGGCTACAGATAGTGATAAGCCACTGGCATGGGCCTATATTGAGGGAGGGGCCTGGAGCTTCAGCTCCACAAGCCCCTATGTTAATCCGGCCCTGCTGACTGTCCTATGAGACTGCAGAACCTCTGACCCTCTGTCTGGACAGTGCTGATTGGCCCTGTGTGGATCACATGCCCTCTCCCAAGAAAAAAAAAATTCTCTAGCAATACACACCAAACTGAGCATGTGCAGAGTGACTCTGTACAATCAGGAGATGGATTGGGGACAGTTAAAGAAGGGGATGTTCAGAGAAGACAGGATCAAGCAGCCTTTTTACACAATGCGCAGGATTAACCCCTTAGGCTCCACAGCATGTATAACAGGCTTCTTTCTCGCATGTACACACTGATTTTACTGTTGTAGGTTTAGTAACATTTTAAAAATGATCAATCTGCAGCGATGTAATTTCTGTAAAATTCAATGCAATATGGCAAATTGGCAACCTGAAATCTTTCTGTACGCTGTTGTTTTATGGAATGCCCCTAGAAATGTTATGACTGATTTTCCCAGAAGTCTGATTTTGGAGAGACATCGCATGAAGGGTTAATTACAGGCAGGGGTCAAGTCCTGGTGAAAAAAGTGTGGGAACTCCAACCCAAGATCCACTCCCCCACCAAAAAAATAAATAAAAAAATGATACGCTCATATGCACGAACACTTCAAAAGTGTTATTTTTCATCCTATTTTCGTATTGTGTGTATGAAGCTTAACTGTTAGTACATAAAAAAAAAACAATCCTCAATAGACATAAATACGGTAATTCTCTGAATAATCAGCATTTATTCCATTGTACTTCCATGCAAATGTGAACATCATGTTCTGATCTTTATTGGGGAATTTTATTTTGTATATAGAGTGTTTATGTGGTGAGTTTACACTTTTCATTGAACAGAGTTTGGATAACACAGAGTTAAATGGAAAGGTCATAAATTAACTGCACATTATCTGGACAGAATGCTTGGGGAGATAGTGATGTGTTCCTGCTTAGGAGATGTATGTTAGCTTGGGGGGCTGCAAACTCTGCAGGACTCCAACACACACTGGCTGCTATTCCAACCCTTCACATATTTCCACATAAATTTCCCTCCTGGCATTAAACTTTGCCAGGTATTGTGCTCAGCTTACCACCCCAAACTGATGTTCCTCCCTCAGCTCACCTCTCTCCCTGCATGTCCTGTGAGCAGAATAGATGTGCTCCTCCTCTGGGTTCTCTCATCATATGGCACTGAAGATAGAGGAGGAGGGGGGGATTCAGCGGGACACACAAAGCAAGTATGCAGGAGACTGGGGGGGGCGGGGGGGGAGGATGAGGAGACAGAAAATCAGGAGGGGAGGAGTGCATCACCAGAGGTCTGACTAAATACAATCTCTTAGCAGCAGGGACCTGATCTACCCATCAGCTAGCTGTGATTGACAGGTATATCAAAGAGGAAGCTGTCATGGGCCCCCTACTGGCAATGCCTGAATGGTCAGTCCACCCCTGGTGTGCGGCACTTACTATTGCGAGCTGTGTCGGCAGCTGCTGGTGTAGCACCTGCCACACAGCTCGCATACTTCAAAGTCTTGCAGGACAGGGCTGCTAATGGGAACTGAGTTCCTGTTGTGGAAAAAGTACAGGAACTCCATTCCCATGCGTTCCCGTAGGACTTGAGCCCTGATTACAGGCATACCCCACTTTTAAGTACACATTTGGGTTTATTTACTAAAGCTGGAAAGTGAAAAATCAGGCTCACTTCTGCATAGAAACCAATGAGCTTCTAACCCCAGCTTGTTCAATTAAGCTTTGGTAATAAAACCTGGAATCATTGGTTTCTATGCAGAAGTGAGCCTGATTTTGCACTTTCCAGCTTTAGTAATGTAGCACTGACCCCCGAAGGAGCGGCTGGTTTTGTTGGGCTTACCGTTACCTTCTTGATCTCGTGTGCATCTAGGGGTATCCCGAGGTAGATGGCCCAAAGAATTGCAGAAACTGACACTGGATCCACTTTTGGGATTTTTATTTGCAGAAAAGGTAGACAAAACACAGTCTCTTGATGAAGGATAGAGGGTTTAGGTAGAAAGTTCAGGTACTCTTGGAACTGCTCAAGATAGGAAGTCTCTCACTATAGAAATCCAGAGAACAGCCACTCACATTCTCACAGCTACCGGATAGACCTCCTCTCACTAGGCCTAGCAGCTGATAGAGTGTTCAAATAAAGCAAAGCCTCTGCCTGCCACAGACTTGCATGTAAAATGCTTGAACAAAAGTCTCTGCCACAGACTTGTTGTAGAACACTGGTGAATAAAGTCTCTGCCACAGACTTGTTGTAGAACACTTGTAACTGAAGGATGTAGACAAATTTAGAGAGCCCTCATACTGTACCAGTATCTCACAGCCGGTCCGGCGATACCGTATGAGTGTAGATTCACTTGGTGTCTTTCAACTAAGCCTCCAGGCTCTTTCTGAGAAGCCAGCCTTATGCGTAGCCTTCTCCCGAAGAGTCCTCCCCTGGTTGCTTCCTCAGTTGCTGGGCCTCTCCACAGATGAGACGGCACCAGACCACCTTTGAATCCTCCTTCCAGTTACTTTGCCTCTGGCTAGCCAGCCCCGAGACTCGGAATTGGATGGATCCGCACCCCAGGCCATGAGGGCCATGGGGGCTGGTCAGGAGGACCAGGACCAAACAGACAGAAAGATCTTCTGGACCGGAACCCAGAAGCACGTGATGTCAGTACCCTCTCCCAGAGCGCACAGCAGGATGACACTCCCACTGGGCTAGTTCTGAGAAAGAATGGCACTCAAAGCTCCTAGCTAAACTGCATTCTCGCACTTGCCAAAAGTGACAGCGACGCCTGTGACCAAGCAGAACACAGTGCAAGCCAGCTAGACCGGTACTGAAACCATAATTTGGTATAATTAAGTCTAAAACCAAACTGCGGTTTTAGTAATTTTAAGTAGAGAACAAAACATCTTCAGGAGCCGGCGCTACAGTAAATAAACCCCAATGTGTACTTAAAAGCGGGGCATGCCTGTACTTCTAAAAGGGATACAGACACTGCAACTTATCAGAAGACAACTGATTGTAATGAACCAGACCCTCCTACTCAAAATCAGAATGCAAAATTCACCGTCAAACAAAAAGTTGTTACTTCGCAGCAGAAACAGCAGCAAAGTTTGTTAAAATCCTTGCAATGTGCATTTTCCTTTCCTGATGCCAATCTATAGCAGTATACATATGATATAGCTCTGTCCCTATGTTCACCCACAGGACCTGTTTACATTTATAAAAGCAAGTAAGGAGAGACCCACCCCATTCTCTGTAAAAATAACAAGATAAAGAAGAAGGTGTAGCAGTGTCATTCATATAACCAGAAAATAGGCATTTTTTTGCCACTGCTTACTTACCTTGAAAAAGTATTCATACTCCTTGAAATTTTCTACATTTTGTTATGTTACAACCAAAAACATAAATGTATTTTATTGGGATTTTTTGTGATATACTGTACCAACACAAAGTGGTACATACCATATTTATCGGTGTATAACACGCTCCAGCATATAACATGCACACCAAGTTTAGGGGGGAATTTTAAGGAAAAAACTTTTAGGAGGGAAGTTTAAGGGAAAAAAAAACTTACATTTAAATGCCCATCAATGCAGCCTTATCAATGGCCATCTGCAGCCTTGTCCTTCATTGCAGCCTTGCCCAGTGTCCATCTGCAGCCTTGCATCATTGCAGCCTTGCCCAGTGTCCATCTGCAGCCTTGCGTCATTGCAGCCTTGCCCAGTGTCCATCTACAGCCTTGCATCATTGCAGTCTTGCCCAGTGTCCATCTGCAGCCTTGCGTCATTGCAGCCTTGCCCAGTGTCCATCTGCAGCCTTGCGTCATTGCAGTCTTGCCCAGTATGCATCTGCAGCCTTGCCCAGTGCCTTTGCAGCCTTGCCCAGTGCCATTGTCTTTAGCTATACTTTCAGGTGGAAATAAAATTTGTTACACTCACCTCTCCTCAAGTGATGCAACATCGACAAGTTCCCTCGTCAGTGCCAACATCTTCGCCTGGTCTTCTTCCATGTTTGGCATCTTTGGCCATCTTAATTGGCTGACTCAGGAAGGTGTAACTCCAGCAAATGTGCAGGGGAATTAAATCATCCCAGAACCAAGACATGCTGAGAAAGTACACTGAAGGTGCACATGTGCAGCTCAGTTTTCATTATAAATAGGGTTGCAAGCAGGATTTAAGAAGCTTTTATTGCACAGAGTATGTTGTCTCTTCTACAATAAAAAAAGCATTCCTTGTAGCATTTTTAGCTAAAGTTACATTTGGGATCTTTTTATACACTGAACAAAATTATAAACACAACATTTTTGTGTTTGCCCCTATTTATCATGAGCTGAATGCAATGATCTACAACTTTTTCTATGTACACAAAAGGCCTATTTCTTTTAAATATTGTTAACAAATCTGTCTAAATAATCTGTGTTAGTGAGTACTTCTCATTTGCCGAGATAATCCATCCACCTCACAGGTGTGGCATATAAGGATGCTGATTAGACAGCATGATTATTGCACAGGTGTGCCTTACGCTGGCCACAACAAAGGCCACTATAAAATGTGCAGTTTTACTCTATTGGGGGTCGGAGGGTCCTAAAACCAGTAGGTATCTGCTGTGACAACCATTTGCCTCATGCAGTGCAACACATCTGCTTCGCATAGAGTTGATCAGGTTGTTGATTGTGGCCTGTGGAATGTTGGTCCATTCCTCTTCAATGGCTGAAGTTGCTGGATATTGGCAGGAACCGGAAGACAGTGTTGTAGACATCGATTCAGAGCATCCCAAACATGCTGAAATGGTGACATGTCCGGTGAGTATGCTGGCCATGCAAGAACTGGGATGTTTTCGGCTTACAGGAATTGTGTACAGATCCTTGCAACATGGGGCCGTGCATTATCATGCTGCAACATGAGATGATGGTCATGGATGAATGGCACAACAATGGGCCTTAGGATCTCATCACGGTATCCCTGTACATTCAAAATTCCATCAATAAAATGCACCTGTGTTCGTTGTCCATAGCATACGCCTGCCCATACCATAATCCCACGGCCACCATGGGCCACTTGATCCACAATGTTGACATCAGCAAACCACTCACCCACACAAGCATACATGCTGTCTACCATCTAAAACCTGTATAATAATCTGCCCTGTACAGTGAAAACCGGGATTCATCTATGAAGAGAATACCTATCCAAAGTGCCATACACCATCGAATGTGAGCATTTGCCCACTCAAATCGGTTACGATGAACTGCAATCAGATCGAGACATCAATGAGGATGATGAGCATGCAGATGAGCTTCCCTGAGACAGTTTCTCACAGTTTGTGCAGAAATTCTTTTGTTATGCAAACCGATTGTTGCAGCAGCTGTCTGGGTGGCTGGTCTCAGACGATCTTAGAGGTGAAGATGCTGGATGTGGAGATCCTGGGCTGGTGTGGTTACATGTGGTCTGTGGTTGTGAGGTCCGTTGGATGTACTGCCAAATTCTCTGAAACACCTTTGAATGAAATGATCATTCAATTCAAGAGCAACAACTCTGGTGGACATTCCTGCAGTCAGCATGCCAATTGCACACTCCCTCAAAACGTCCGACATCTGTGGCATTGTTCTGTGTGATAAAACTGCACATTTTAGTGTAGTGGCCTTTTATTGTGGCCAGCCTAAGGTACAGCTATGTAATAATCATGCTGTCTAATCCGCATCTTGATGTGCCACACCTGTGAGGTGGATGGATTATCTCGGCAAAGGAGAAGTGCTCACTATCACAGATTTAGACAGATTTCTAAACAATATTTAAGAGAAATAGGCCTTTTGAGTACATACAGGTCCTTCTCAAAAAATTAGCATATTGTGATAAAGTTCATTATTTTCTGTAATGTACTGATAAACATTAGACTTTCATATATTTTAGATTCATTACACACAACTGAAGTAGTTCACGCCTTTTCTTGTTTTAATATTGATGATTTTGGCATACAGCTCATGAAAACCCAAAATTCCTATCTCAAAAAATTAGCATATCATGAAAAGGTTCTCTAAACAAGCTATTAACCTAATCATCTGAATCAACTAATTAACTCTAAACACCTGCAAAAGATTCCTGAGGCTTTTAAAAACTCCCAGCCTGGTTCATTACTCAAAACCGCAATCATGGGTAAGACTGCCGACCTGACTGCTGTCCAGAAGGCCATCATTGACATCCTCAAGCAAGAGGGTAAGACACAGAAAGAAATTTCTGAACGAATAGGCTGTTCCCAGAGTGCTGTATCAAGGCACCTCAGTGGGAAGTCTGTGGGAAGGAAAAGTGTGGCAGAAAACGCTGCACAACGAGAAGAGGTGACCGGACCCTGAAGAAGATTGTGGAGAAGGACCGATTCCAGACCTTGGAGGACCTGCGGAAGCAGTGGACTGAGTCTGGAGTAGAAACATCCAGAGCCACCGTGAACAGGCGTGTGCAGGAAATGGGCTACAGATGCCGCATTCCCCAGGTCAAGCCACTTTTGAACCAGAAACAGCGACAGAGAAGCAGCACTGGACTGTTGCTCAGTGGTCCAAAGTACTTTTTTCGGATGAAAGCAAATTTTGCATGTCATTCGGAAATCAAGGTGCCAGAGTCTGGAGGAAGACTGGGGAGAGGGAAATGCCAAAATGCCTGAGGTCCAGTGTCAAGTACCCACAGTCAGTGATGGTCTGGGGTGCCATGTCAGCTGCTGGTGTTGGTCCCCTGTGTTTTATCAAGGGCAGGGTCAATGCAGCTAGCTATCAGGAGATTTTGGAGCACTTCATGCTTCCATCTGCTGAAAAGCTTTATGGCGATGAAGATTTAATTTTTCAGCACGACCTGGCACCTGCTCACAGTGCCAAAACCACTGGTAAATGGTTTACTGACCATGGTATTACTGTGCTCAATTGGCCTGCCAACTCTCCTGACCTGAACCCCATAGGGAATCTGTGAGATATTGGGAAGAGAAAGTTGAGAGACGCAAGACCCAACACTCTGGATGAGCTTAAGGCCGCTATCGAAGCATCCTGGGCCTCCATAACACCTCAGCAGTGCCACAGGCTGGTTGCCTCCATGCCACGCCGCATTGAAGCAGTCATTTCTGCAAAAGGATTCCCGACCAAGTATTGAGTGCATAACTGAACATAATTATTTGAAGGTTGACTTTTTTTGTATTAAAAACACTTTTCTTTTATTGGTCGGATGAAATATGCTAATTTTTTTAGATAGGATTTTTGGGTTTTCAGGAGCTGTATGCCAAAATCATCAATATTAAAACAAGAAAAGGCTTGAACTACTTCAGTTGTGTGTAATGAATCTAAAATATATGAAAGTCTAATGTTTATCAGTACATTACAGAAAATAATGAACTTTATCACAATATGCTAATTTTTTGAGAAGGACCTG
Organism: Lithobates pipiens; assembly: GCF_037356315.1. Taxonomy (NCBI): domain Eukaryota; kingdom Metazoa; phylum Chordata; class Amphibia; order Anura; family Ranidae; genus Lithobates; species Lithobates pipiens. The sequence continues at coordinate 467,136,176 of NW_027507764.1, forward strand.
TAGAAAAATGTGTAGATGTTTGCTTTCAGCTCATAATAAATGAGGGCAAACACAAAAGTGTTGCATTTATAATTTTGCTCAGTGTAATTGTTTCTCACAGCTTTCACCCAGGATCTTAACATTTTTCCAATTAAAGCTGTGCAAAGCTCATGTGAAAACATTTATAGATAGAGCATAGTGTATCATCAAATAATTTTTTGGAGTTTTGGATAGAGCTGGAGTCCAGTTGTGTAAATTTCTCTTCACTTACTGTGATGGAGATTCATCTAAAAATGAGAGGAAATCTTTCCAAAGTGAGGATCATTCCTGGCTTAGTAAATATTACATATAAAAAGAGCTTCAGGTCCCTCTCCAAAAATCATGAAATAATGTATATAACTATACATACTACAAAAATGTTTAAATCCAAGATAATGTTTTGAAAAAGCTTTATTTGGCTAATGACCCAAAGGTAAGTGCTTTTAGTACCTCCCTGCATACTAAATATACACTATATTGTCAAAAGTATTGGGATGCCTGCCTTTGCAAACATATGAACTTTAATGGCATCTCAGTCTAATGCCACTTACACACAATCGGAAATTCGGCCAGCAAAAGTCTGATGAGAGCAGTGTATGCTCCATCGGACTTTTGCTGGTGGAATTCCAGCCAGCAAAAGATTGAGAGCAGGTTCTCAATTTTTTTGGTCGGAAAAAGCTTCAATCAGAAATTCCGATCGCCTGTACCAATTCTGACGAGCAAAATTCCTATGCATGCTCGGAAACAATTCAACGCATGCTCGGAAGCATTGAACTTGAATTTCTCGGCTCGTCGTAGTGTTGTATGTCACCGCGTTCTTGACGGTCAAAAGTTCAGCAAACTTTTGTGTGACCATGTGTATGCAAGCCAAGCTTGAGTGGAATTCCGTCCGAAAAAACATCCAAGATTTTTCCGACAGAAAATCCACTCGTATCTACGCGGCATAAAGTCTGTAGGGTTCAGTATTGAGTTAGCCCACCCTTTGCAGCTATACCAGCTTCAACAAAGCAAGGTCCATAAAGACATAGATGAGCGAGTCTTGGGTGGAGGAACTTGACTGGCCTGCACAGAGTCCTGACCTCAACCCAATAGAACACCTTTGGGATGAATTAGAGCGGAGACTGCAAGCCCAGCCTCCTTGTCCAACATCAGTACCTGACCTCACAAATGCACTTCTGGAAGAATGGTCAAACATTAAAATAGTGAAAAGGGCCTTTGTATAAATAGGGTGAATAACCTCTTCATAAAAATCAGTGTATAAATAAATATAAAAATATATAAGTAGAATAGGTCAAGACAAAAGTGCACGTGCAAATATAAGGTGCAAGAAATGCCGCTGAACCTGATAGCATACACAAACTATCTAACAAAAATGAAAATGAGCAATGAGTCCTGTGCAAATCAATCAGAAGTCCTTGATAAAGTGCTAAGTGCTAGTGGAATATAAATGAATAAAACCAAAAGCTAAAAATATATATGAAAAATATATAGCAAAATACAAAAGTCCATAAAGTGGATGTCAACGTGTAATTCACAGGCACCAATGTTGAAAACGCAGATGAAAGCAGTGTTATAAATCCCAGGATTAAAGGCTCTCAGAACTCTCACCTCCAAGTATAAAAAGCAGGCACATCAAACCAGGCTGACCATCTCCACTCTTCGCCTCCAGCCACCAGGGGGGTCCTCCACTGCAGCCAACTAGGAAGCGATAGTCTCCACACCGGGCCACAAGGGGGCCATATAATACATGTAGACTATACTGTGGTTGCGGGGAAAGTATTCACAGAGATGTGCGGCTCAAAAAAATAATAAACATGGAGAGAGAGGGAAGGCTCTGATAGTGTAGTAATTAATTAAAATATTAGGATTTAATTGAAGAAATTAATAAAATCGGACTCTCACATTTAAACATAAAAAACACAGCACAAGAAGTAAAATGGTGTTATGGCGTCTTCCGCCAGTCCTACTTCACTTCCGGGTACGACGTACGGCCACTCCCTACGCGTTGCGTCAATCACGTGACTTCTTCAGGGATTGTGATTGGCCGCTATCTAATTCCTTAAATACAACCAAACCGGAAGTGCCAATTCGGCCATCTTGGAGATGGTAATCAAGGAAATACATACATATGAACCGGAAGTATTGATTCCGCCATCTTGGTACTCCGGCAGAGAACAACCGGAAGTACACGCTTTTTATTTTTATATATTTCTGTTGTATGCAGATGGTTTAATTTAATGGTAAGGTATATGTATTTTTACATTATTACCCTAGGCTTATTTAGCCATGGGTTAACCAATTTTTCAGTTATTTATTTTTTGTTGTTGAGAGACAATAATTTTCCTCTGTTGCCGTACGCTATTAATATATTGCGGTCCATGTACAGATGTTTATAGATATCGGCGTTTTTGAAAATGATATCGTTGATTGTCTCTTATATTGTATTGTGTGGTATATGAGGAATGCTATTTCCTTTGCTATTGCCAATACTTTGATAATTTTTGATATTTGTTTTTCCCTATTACTTCCCACATTGTATATGTCTCTGCCGAGTGTACTAAGATGGCAGAGCTTGTACTTCCGGTTGTTCTCTGCCAGAGTACCAAGATGGCGGAATCAATACTTCCGGTTCATATGTATGTATTTCCTTGATTACCATCTCCAAGATGGGCGAATTGGCACTTCCGGTTTGGTTGTATTTAAGGAATTAGATAGCGGCCAATCACAAAACCCTGAAGAAGTCACGTGATTGACGCAACGCGTAGGGAGTGGCCGTACGTCGTACCGGAAGTGAAGTAGGACTGGCGGAAGACGCCATAACACCATTTTACTTCTTGTGCGGTGTTTTTGATGTTTAAATGTGAGAGTCCGATTTTATTAATTTCTTCAATTAAATCCTAATATTTCAATTAATTACTACACTATCAGAGCCTTCCCTCTCTCTCCATGTTTATTATTTTTTTGAGCCGCACATCTCTGTGAACACTTTCCCCACAACCACAGTATAGTCTACATGTATTATATGGCCCCCTTGTGGCCCGGTGTGGAGACTACCGCTTCCTAGTTGGCTGCAGTGGAGGACCCCCATGGTGGCTGGAGGCGAAGAGTGGAGATGGTCAGCCTGGTTTGATGTGCCTGCTTTTTATACTTGGAGGTGAAAGTTCTGAGAGCCTTTAATCCTGGGATTTATAACACTGCTTTCATCTGCTTTTTCACCGTTGGTGCCTGTGAATTACACGTTGACATCCACTTTATGGACTTTTGTATTTTGCTATATATTTTTCATATATATTTTTAGCTTTTGGTTTTTATTCATTTATATTCCACTAGCACTTAGCACTTTATCAAGGACTTCTGATTGATTTGCGCAGGACTCATTGTTCACTTTCATCAATGGTCAAACATTCCCATATACACACTCCTAAACCTTGTGGACAGCCTTCCCAGAAGAGTTGAAGCTGTTATAGCTGCAAAGGGTGGGCCAACTCAATATTGAACCCTACAGACTAAGACTGGGATAACATTAAAGGTCATGTGCGTGTAAAGGCAGGTGTCCCAATACATTTGGCAATATAGAGCTTCAGGTGCCTATCCAAAAATAAAGAAATAATGTATAGAACTATACATTCTACAAGATTAAAATAAAAAAAATCTAAGATCATGTATTCAAAAAAGCTTTATTAGGCTGATGTCCCAAAGGTAAGTGTGTTTAGTACCTCTCTGCATATTAAATGTCTTTTTTTTTATTGTATGTATAATTATATTACTATATGTGTGTAATATATATATATATATATATATATATATATATATATATATATATATATATATATATATATATACACATATATAGATATATATATATATATATATATATATATATATATAATTTATTTATTTATTTATTTATATATACCCTGTTTCCCTGAAAAATAAGACCTAGCATGATTGTTAGTGATGGCTGCAATATAAGCCCTACACCCCAAATAAGCCCTACCCTGTTTCCCCGAAAATAAGCCCTACCCTGAAAATAAGACCTGCAAGGACTTTAACTAGGGCTTATTTGGGGGGTAGGGCTTATATTGCAGCCATCACCAACAATCACGCTAGGTCTTATTTTGGGGGAAACAGGGTATATATATATATATATATATATATATATATATGTAAATAGATAGATAGATAGATAGATAGATATTTAATTTACGAGGCACTTGAAGCCTTTTTGATGTGTAGTATTTACTAGTTTAGATATTGTAGACAAGATGCTCCTTTTTATTTTTCAGGGTTAATGTCGTTTTTTGCCATTTGTCTCAAGAATTTCTGTCTGGTATAGTCGTCTCTGGGAAATTTGTCCCCAATATTTACCTTCACCTCTTGTTCTGGTGACAACTGTAATGTGTTGAATTTCCTCTCTCTTTCTGTTAGGGTGACACTGGTCACCAGAACAAATAGAGGGGCGAATTTCCTCAGCAGTGATACAGTCAGCTAAAAAATTTAACAGAGGGTCTAATCCTTTCCTACTCTATCCAGAACCAAAAAAATTATTTGGCTATACATTGGAGTCTAAATGTTTTCACATAAAATTCACAGAGCTTTTACCAAAGATTCACAAAAAGTTTTGCGTCTACATTCACTTCATTCGAGAAAAAAAAATGTGAAAACGTTTTCACACTAATGTAAATTCTGCAATGTATTTCCCAATAATTGAAACATAACTACCATACAGAAAGGAGACAACTAGTTGTGCCAATCGTAATATTTAGCTTTCTTAATAATAAAATCTTTTCAGCACAGGATCATTTTTCCCAGGGAGTAGCATAAATCACACTGGTCTGTTTGCTAATCACACTTATATATGGCTTGTTGAAAATCCCATAGGTTACATATAGGTTCACCTTCAATGACCCTGAGCTTCAAAACTTTCCAGTGTTATGTCTATCTGTCCCTTAAGGTCAAAAGGGCCCTATTACTCCCACTTCATAATCCCACCATCTGGAATAGGGCACAAGTCAAATATCTCTCTATTTTATGGGATTTGTGAAAGAGTGAAGCATGGCTCTACAATTAGGGCTGTGTGCCCCCTCCAACACAGCTGTTATTTTTTTACTTTAGGCTCAATCTCTATTTTTGTTATAAGTTTTTTTTTTTGTGTTTATGAAGAAAAATTATCCTTCATCTTTTAACCCCCAATTGTTGCATTATCTTTATCTAGTTACCTAGTTGATTTTATTCATTGCATTGTTATTACTTTATTCAGCAGCACATTACAAAAAGCAATGGTACAGAACTTTGCGATAATCTGTACAGACATGTCATGTAGATGGTCACATATCCATATTTACTAGGTGTATATTTTTATCCAATATTTTATCTAGATATGAAAGACACATTAATGCAGCGCTGTATTCATTATTACATTTTTTAATGTATTTTAATGGAAGCAATGTAAGTGCTTGAATTTCACCTGACATCATCCCCATTGCAGTCCCTGTACAGCAGAGCTCAGAGTGGGAGAAGGGTAATCAGCACAAAGGAGCCAAGCAGTTGTGAAAAATGAGCTGATCAGAGAGCTACGTCTACTTTCATTACCCAGTAACAAGATGAAGATTGACCCAAGGCCTCCTCTCAATTACCCTCCACTATTTTTTACTAGGTATTTTCTATTTTTTACCAAAACAAAAGGGAGGAAGAATTGAGCATAAATCACACATTTACATATGCAGCATCTTCAGAACAAAGTACATAAGATACATATGTAACCTGGACTGTAGCTGATTACTGCTGTGGAACTACTTGCTTTGTTGCTGCTGTATTATACTTCTTCAGTGTGGACATGGTTAAACTGAATATTCATGAATGCAGAAGTGCAACAGCCATCTTTCAGTAGACTAATTTGTAATGCTCGTCTATGGAGTGTCTCCAGTCTTAAGGGGCAGCCATTTTGGCTGAGTCTTGATCACCCTGGAGGAGGATGGTGAGCAACGGTGCCAATTGTATTGGATTGATAAATGTAAAATAATACAAAATACACATATAGTTTATGCTCTTAATTTATTGAGTATGACAGGACAGCTTAGAAAGTAATCAGTTATGAATGTTTCTCATCCAGGTTTCTATCCAGATGGTCTGTAATCCATAAAAACATAAAAAACTAAAATTGCAGCGCTAAGTAATGTGAAATACTAATGACAATACACACCAGACAAATATTTAAAAAAAAAACATTTTTGTGAAAAAAAAAAAATGTGTGAGTAAACTCACTGAAAACAGTGAGCCACAACAATAGTAGTGAAACTAATAAATATTGATAAAAAGCAAATGAACATCAAATCCAAAATGCATAACATTAAATCATAAAAAAATAATCTGTGCAGTTCATTAAAAAAAACCCACAGAGAATGGGAAAATGCTATGCACATAAAAAAAAAATCCTCATGAGATTTCAAGACACTACAACATCAATGAATCAGTCCTTCATGTAACCCCATCCAATTCTTATACAGGGGACTTCAAATATATGCGGTAGTATGGAAATGTGATACTTGACATCCAAATTCCACCAATAGCAAACTTCTAAGAAGATAGCAGGTGCACTTATCATAGAACAATAATGGGTACTCTTACCCTAGGGTGTGGGTCAATCATGCATCAAAGTGAAACCACCGAGAATGGTCCTCCAAAAGGAACAATCGAACTCCCTACTCTCGATCGAGATATCCAATACAGGTTGTCTGTGTCTCGAACTCCCCGAAAGTGCAATCATGAAGGTAGGTATAATCAGAAAAAATTTAAAAAATGCCTCCACATAGAGTAGATCAATCCAGTACAAAAAATGTATTTTAAAATGTTAAATTATAAAAAACATAATTCATGAAGGTACAAGCCATCAAGAGAAATTATGCATAGGCAGAATAATAAATAAAAAGCGTGGTATATCTGGCCAACAGGCTGTGTACCCAACAAGTTTTGCATCATAGTACATCAACTGGGGCATGCCCCAAAATAAAGCTGCAAATTAGTTAGAGGCTGGGGGTGGAAGAGGATGAGCTGTATTTTGCTTTTGGGTCCACTTTAAAATGGTTGTAAGCCCTTACAAACCACGTTGACCTACAGGTAAGCGTAGATTAAGGCTTACCTGTAGGTCCAAGCAATATCTCCTAAACCTATACGGTTTAGGAGATATTTACAAAAATCGGCGCGCAGGCGCACTGGGCAGGGCGCACATGACGGCGATATGCCGCTCGTGTCGGCTCCCATGCGCATGTGCGAGAGTGACGTCATCGTGGCTCCGGCAAATCACAACGCTGGAGCAGCGAGACCCAGAAGTCGCTCTGGGATACATGGCAGCAGCGAAGAGGAAGACGGAGGACCGCTTCAGGGGCTTCGTTCTCAGGTAAGTTATTCATAATGAGCTAGTATGCTATGCATACTAGCTCATTATGCCTTTGCCTTACAGGGTGTGTTTTTTTTTATTTTTTTTTATTGCCTTTACTTCCTCTTTAAGTAAGCCATTTTTGTGAAAATATTGCAGTTTCTTGCTTGGAGATCCTTAAAATAAAAAGTTTGATCAGCGCAAGGTTTGATCAGTTAGTGATTTTTAGTTCCCTAATAAAAAGTAATTTTGTATCTGAAGCCACATTTACAAATGTTACTTTTTTTGTGTGTTTAGGGAGGCCATATTGTGCCCCTACCCCACACTACGCACACAGATATATCTTTAGCAACTTCATTTTCTGCGGAAAGCTGGGAACAGGGAATTATTTATGAATAAGAAATGATCTGTTGCTTTTGTGATTGAGCACATTTTTTGAACAAGCTGCCTGGAAACCAGAAACCTATGAAGAATAAGAGGAAGAAGTAGCTGCATCATCCTTTTAGGAAGCACACAGGGAACTGACGAGATGAAAAGGAGACAGTCAGACGTGAAGATGCATGTCAAGGATGGAATGTGAAAAAGGAAAAGCATGCCAGAGGAAATGGGAGTGGTCTATACATTGTGATTAATGACCTATACACACAGCATTAGGTTAGGTGTTCATGTAACTACACATCCTCCTGAACTTCTATCCTTTCAATCATTAGCTTTGGCAATTGAATTATTAATTTTTAGACTAGTGCTTTGCGGTACATTTTTTTGTAAAACAAGTTATGTTTACAGCAAGATATATTTCTGTTATTAGAAAATAAAATGGTTGTAAACCTCTGAAATTAAAAATGAACAGAGCTTATCCTTCTATACTTGCCTCGATACAAAGCACCTGATATCTCTCTGCCCTGTGATTCTTCTGCTATCTGCCTAACTTAATTCAGTCATGCCGACACAATCTGCCCCCCTCCAGCAGACTCCACTGCTTAAGGTCCTATGGAGAGGAGAACTCTCAGAGAGGCTGGTAAAGCATTAGAAGGATCACTAATGCCGCATACACATGATCAGACTTTCCAGCAGACTAGGTCCGGTGGACCAGAAACAGTTGGACAATTCGATTATGTGTGGGCTCCAGCGGACCTTTTTTTCCCAAAAGTCCAACGGACCTAGAAATAAATCATGTTTCAAATCTATGCGACGGACTCGGCTTTCTAGCGTGCAAACCGCTCGTCTGTGTGCTAGTCCGACGGACCAAATACGACGCAAGGGCAGCTATTGGCTACTGGCTATTGAACTTCCTTGTTTAGTCCCGTTTACGTCATCACGTTCAAAATGAACAGATTTTCGAACAGACTTAGCCCGTTCATTCAGAAAGTCCATCGGACCTCTGCCGAAAGTCAGTCGGGAAGACCGAGTCCTTCGAAAAAGTCCGGTTGTGTGTACGCGGCATAAGGCTACTGCTGCTAATGAAGATATGGAGGCTTTTGAAGCTTTGCTGCTACATCTAAGAAGGTACAGGTGCTAGATTCAGCTTAAAGGCCCTTTTCTTGCACTAATATCCATCATTGTGCTGCTAAATCTGCAGGTCAGTAATGGGTGCTTTGGAATTTCTCTGTTTCCCTGGAGTTTATGTGTGAGCTAATAAACTCCTTTTTGTTTGCATCTTAAAGTGACCGGCATCCATCTGTTCACCTTTTTCATTATTGCTTGAGAAGTACACCCTGAGGAGAAATGTCAGCACTCCCTGTCTCTAAGGTTACTCCACCATGCTCCTCGAGGTCAGGGGACACTACAATACTGTAAGTCCAGTTTGAACCTAAAGGAGCCATGGGAAGTCTTTATAATGTAGGTATAAGCAATTAACAAAGGGTAAAACTAGTCTGTAAAAACAGACATTCTGATCCCTCTTTTTGAATACTAGAACTCTTATATTGCCAATGTAACTTTACTTTTACATGCACAGTAGAGTCGTTTCAGCTCCAACTTACCTTCAAGCTTAAATCTTTACATCTGCTTGAAAACTTCTATTCACCAATATATTCTTCTTCTTGCTCAGATCTTAAGGCATCCTTCTCTTCTACGACTACGACTTCTATGACCTACATCCAGGCATTTTAACTGGGATTCTGCAGATCCCTAAAGTTCCACCAGAGGTCCCCTCAGTGGTGGCTTAATGCCCTGGCTCAGTATTGCTGAGTACCGCCAAGCTGATTGAGATCAGCCTGACAGTACTCTTATTCCGCGTACACACGTTCGGACTTTCTGCCAACAAAACCGTGGAATTTTGTTCGAAGGTTGTTGGCTCAAACTTGTCTTGCATACACACGGTCACACAAATGTTGGCCAAAAATTCCGAACATGGGAACGCGGTGATGTACAAGACGCACAATGAGCTGAGAAAAAGGAATTTCAATAACCAGTACGGCTCCTACTGCTTGATTCCGAGCATGCGTGAACTTTTGTGCGACGGACTTGTGTACACACGATCACACTTTCTGACAGCAAAGTTTTGTTGGCGGAAAATTTGAGAACCTGCTAGCAAACATTTGTTGGTGGAAAGTCCGACAGCAAATGTTCGATGGAGCATACACAAGCTCACATCCAACATTTCCTGTCAGAAAATCCGACCGTGTGTACATGGCATTAGAGTACTGGCTCTGTCAGGATGACATGATGCCACCTATCAGGCTAAGACCCACTGTCTTGCTAATGAGCATGTGTTTAGGCATGCACTTTTTATGAGCATAGAAGATGGACTGCACATTCATCATTGCCCACATGTGCATGCACATGTCCACTGCCACCAAGTGGTCTATTTAAATGTGAACACTGCACTAGTTGCTGTATGGTGTTCAGCATCTGGCCTTGTTCCTGTGCTCCAGTCTTGATGCACATCCTTGATTCTTTTACTGATCCGACTTCCTTTCTGACCTTGCTTGCTATGGGCTGCTATGAGGTCTCTCAAAGTAAGGCCCAAACTATGTTAGTGCATAGGACGCTCTGTATTCTATGTTCACTGCTAGCCTTGGTACTAGTAGTTTTCTTAGCAGATAGAATAATAGCCTATTCATGTTATGTGTTCTACCTCCGCAGAGATGCGGTTGCATTTACATACCTCCTAACTTTTGAACTTGAGAATGAGGGACATTTTAGGGAAACAATGACCTCCAGCGTGCCGCAAAAATGTGGGAGTGGCCAAACATGATAGTGGAAGTGGCTTAAGGGCAGTGGTTAAACAAAACCTGGACTTCCTTGTACCTATAAAATAGGATTTGATTGCTGTACCACAAGCTGGCGTCTCAAAAATACATATAAACTTCAAAGGGATCACTAAAGCACATGGAAGGAAGGAAGAAACTATCACTATGGCACATGTAAAGCAGGAAGGAAGGATTACTATAGCACATGGAAGGCAGGAAGGTTCACTATAGCATATGGAAGGCAGGAAGGATCACTATGGGTCAGGGAAGGCAGGAAGGATCACTATGGCACATGAAAGGCAGGGACGATCACTATGGATTATGGAATTCAGGAAGGATCACTATGGCACATGGAAGGCAGGAAGGATTACTATGGCACATGGGAGGCAGAAAGGACTACTATGGCACATGGAAGGCAGGAAGGCAGGATCATTATTACACTTGGGAGGCAGGAAGGATTACTATGCTACATGCAGAACAGGAAGGATCACTATGGTACATGGAAGGCAGGAAAAATCACTATGGCATATGGAAGGCAGGAAAGATCACTATAGCAGATGAAAGACAGAACGGAAGGATCACTATGGCATATGGAAGGAAGGAAAAATCACTATGGCACATGGAAGGAAGGAAGGATCATTATGGCACATAGAAGGCAGGAAGGAGGGATCACTATGACACATGGAAAGAAGAGAGAGAGGGGAGAGTTTACTCACCAGAGTCTGGCTGGTCTCCAGAATCTCAGGTAGAGACATCATTGCACTGCTTCAAAATTCCTGCCCACTCAAGGACACAACCCCTTCACAAGCACAATATTGGTTGTGGGTGAGCACAGGGGGACATGGGGAGGAGGTAAATCTGACCTAGCCTCCCTCCTCTCCCATTCATATGCGATGTAGAGTGGGCGGGTGAGTAAGTGGGAGAGGAGGGGGGTGCTGTGCTGGTGTGGCACTGAGGAGTCTAAACCTTGATAGCTGCAGCACAGCGCCATGCGCACCTGTTAGATGGACTAGTGGAATCAAGTGCCAGAACTTGCTAAGCTTCACTGCTAGATTTAGCTCAGATTCGCGGGACACCGGGATTTACTTGAAATCCTGGGACAGTTGAGAGATATGCATTTATATGTATAGCATATGTTGTCTCCAGATTGTTTTTTATTATGCTGCCACCTTGTGACCGTTTGCATGTTGTTTTCTATATTCCCTTCCCCTTCTTGTAAGGCCATTTCCTTTGTGTGGGCTTTTGTAATCCTTCCACCCTAACAAGACATATATTGGAGCTAGAAAGCCAATACTCTTTCTTGACTGCCTAAAACACTTCTATCAAGTCTACTGCACCTCATTGTATTGTTTCAGTGTTCTGCATGTAAAACAATTGTGGATTTCAAGTGTTTGGTGAATTCTGCTATCTGATAAAGATTGCCTGAGAGTTTATGCTATATACAGGCCAGGCACAGAGATTTCATGAAAGGTATAAGGATCCAGGTCTGAACCTGAACATTTTCTATCTGCTAAGTTGGGTCAAAAGTTTGTAGAGCCCATAGGCATCCGCAGCCTATTGCATTAGGGTGTGCACCCCAAAGCTCAAAACACACATCTGTGTATATATACAGTACACACACTAACAGACACACACACTATTATAAATACATGTAAATAAACATTTAATAATTTATAAAAACATGGATGGTGTCAGTAGGCCATTGGGGTCTGGGCAACAGGGACAATCTTCACTGCACTGGGTGATAAGGGTGTGCCCAGGCATACCTGGCACATCCCTTGTGCACACCTATGGTAGAGCCTTTCCAGATTTCTGCTCATATCAATACAGTCATCTTTCGCCTAAAGCTTCCTTACAGTGTGAAGACTCACATGTTTTTAACATATCATTACTCAGTCCCATTACCTAATCCTTTTCGTAGGAGAATTCTCACAACCCCTTCACCCATTGAGGTATGTGCAATTTGTGGTTGAAACAATTCTTTTTTCCAGGAACTTTAGAAACAAATTACATCTGGTCAAAGGGGAAGGATATGGACCAGAGGGAAATTATTTGGAACCTGAGAAAAAAGTTAATGTGCCAATATTGAAAACAAAATTCCACTAGAGGTTTCCCCACAAACCTGGCCCTAAGACATCCAGAGGCCATCATGGAAGGAGGTTTGTACTGTCGGTTTTTGAGTATGAACCTGGGACCTCTGCAGTGTCTGGTTGTGGCAATTGTTGATAAGTCACTGTGCAGATGCTGGACAGCTCCCTGCCTGATTCCTTGGACAACCTTGCTTTATGTCTTGTTTCTAGTGAACCTTGAACACTTTGCTCCTCCCATGAACTTTCTTATTTAAGCCATGTCGCTGCACTTCCTTTTTGCCAGATTATTGTGCTCTCTCTAGCTGATATCTTGCTCCTTGCATACCTGCTGCTTTATCATCCCTTGGCTTTTTCATTCACTATGCTTCCATTTGATCCTATCGAGCTACTACTTGTTAATGACCTTTGGCTTGTTTACTGTCTATGCTTCTACTTGATCTCTACCTGCTACATCTGCTCTGAGGCCCCCAATTTGCTCATCTCTTGGTATGGCGATCCTGAGGACCACGATCTGGTACCTGCGCGCAGCAAAACCCATCTCCACCATCAGTAGCTCTGGTGAATAGTAGTACTAGTCCCCGCAACACAGGTGAACCTGCATCATTTACTAGGAGGATCTGCTTGTATATTTTCTGCTGACTACTCATGAACCTCTCTACTGCTACAGCCATCAGCCTCCGAGCCTAATCCTGGATCAATACAAAGGGATGGTCACCATTACAGCAATTGCTCTAGTTCCCAAGGCTCTCACAATGTGGGGGCATAGTAAACATGAAACTATAGTTTCAAGCACAGCAAAAACAAGGCAGATGATACAAGGTAAGGCAATATGAAAAGTGGCTTTTTTAGGCTACATTTCAGATTAACTGCCTTTAAATTTGATGGTTACTTTTGGTAATTAATTACAAAAAACTCATATGCTGCTATAAATTGAAGTAAAAAGAGGTGTGTGACCACTGAAACCACCAGTATAGTGTACACAATCACTATAAAATGTACATGCTCCCTTAAATTTATATAACAGAGAAAAAAAACTGTCCGAAAATAAATCTCAATGCATACATCAAATTACACAATTAAATAAATATTGATTCAATAATTCAATATACATATAACAGGGAAATTGCCATAAACACATGTGTTATGTGCTCTCAACCTTAAAGATGAATTCAATATTAGTAAAACAATCAGTAAAAAAAATCAAGTCCTCATATAATATCCAGTGAATAAAGGGTCCATGCTCTTTAACACAAAAATGATAATGTGCTTCAATGTACCCTCTAAGGAAAAACATCAATCCTCCAAAATTGACCTGAAGCATTAAAGGAGCAGTGCCACCACTATTATACAAGTTTATGCTTTTGGTAATTACTGCTTTATGAATGCTTTTGGTAAATGCAGTTTGATTGCACTGAACACTGATGCAAAGTGGATTGTGCACTGAGCACAATGCCAAGTGAGCTTTGCACTAAACACTAATGCAGAATCTGTTTTAAACAGAGCACTAATGGAAACGTTAGAGTTTTGCATTGAGCGCAACTGCAAAGGAGAAATTTTAATATTTATTCTTTTATCTATTGTTTTATTTATACTATATATCTACACATATTTGTTGTTCTACCTACTCACCACTCACCAATTTCACTAATGATTTGTTGATCACAAAATTATTTCAGAATAAAAAGGTTAAAAAATGGCTGATCTATATGGTCTACATTCTGTTTCAATATGTTTATTGAGAATTTGAATAAACAGAAATAAACAAGAGATTACAATCTACTCCTTGTGAGCCCTCACAGGGGCCACTAATCATGAATACAAAACCAAAGGGCAAACCATCATAGTATACTTCTAATAAACTCGAGATAAGGAAGGGTCAAAACCATCAGGGAAACAATTTGTCAGAAGAAAACATCCAACCTCAGCCAGCAAATACATAAAGAGGATGTCTGCACCAACATACCGCAACCGCCAAAATTTTCACTATCCCCAATTACCGTAGACACCGCAAAAAACATCATTAATAAACTGCGTGACAGTACCTCACCTATTGACATCATCCCCACAAAACTACTGAAAGAATGCTCCGACATCGTGGCTCCAACCATAACCCAGCTCATAAACCGATCATTACACAAAGGGATTGTTCCCAGCATCCTCAAACAAGGCATCGTCAAGCCTCTACTCAAGAAACCAAACCTGGACCCTCTGGATCCAAACAACCGTAGGCCAATTACAAGCCTCAACACCATTTCTAAGATCATGGAGAAAGCTGTAGTACATCAGCTACAACTTCACCTGGATACTCACAAACTCCTGGACCCGCTGCAATCAGGCTTCCGCCCGGGTCATGGAACAGAAACAGCTCTCCTCAAGATTTGGGATGACGCCCTCGAAGCAGCAGATGACGGAGAGCCGTGTCTCCTCGTACTGCTAGACCTAAGTGCAGCGTTTGATACAGTAGATCACAATACTCTACTCGTCCGCCTCACAGAAGTAGCCGGAGTCCAAGACATAGATCTCCAATGGTTCGCGTCCTTCCTAGGAAATCGGTCACAGACAGTGAAACTAGGAAAATTCCTCTCCGAAACTCGGGCAGTCACCTGCGGAGTCCCTCAAGGCTCTCCATTGTCACCCGTTCTCTTCAACATTTACATTCGCCCACTCCTTCAAATAATCAGATGCTCAGATCTCTGCTTCCACTCTTACGCTGACGACACGCAACTTTATTTCCGGATCAATGGAAAAAAAGATCACCAACAACAACTTGAAAACTGCCTCAAATCAATAGAGGACTGGATGACCACCAACTCCCTCCAGCTGAACGAATCAAAGACAGAGCTTCTTATCTTACACCCAAATCATAAGCCCGCAACCAAAACCTCCTGGTCTCCACCAACCGTCTTTGGGCAGACTATCTCCCCAAAGACCAAAGCGAAGAGTCTCGGGGTTATTTTAGACGCACAAATGTCAATGGATGCGCAAATAGGATCTGTAGTCAGTCGATCTCACCATCTGCTGCACATGCTTCGCAGACTCATCCCTTTTATCCCAAAGAATGACAAAGCAGTGGTAGTTGGAACAATCATTAATTCACGACTGGACTACGCAAACTCGCTTTACATAGGATTACCACAATATCAACTTGCGCGATTACAACTGATCCAAAATACGGCGGCAAGGCTGATAACAGGAAAAAAACCCTGGGAATCCATCTCTCCTTCACTGAGGAGCTTACATTGGCTAACCGTAAAAAATCGGATCACGTTCAAGACCCTGTGCCTCACCCACAAGTGCGTGCATAGAGAAGCTCCGCAATACCTAATGGAGAAAATAAATCATTACACACCAAACCGCAGTCTTCGATCAGCCAACAAAAACCTCCTCCTCGTGCCCAAAGCCCGGTATAAATCCAAGGGTGATCGGAGATTCGCTGTCCAAGGGCCTTGGCTATGGAATGCTCTACCAATCAACATCCGCCAGGAAGAAAATCACCTGGCTTTTAGGAAAAAACTCAAGACCTTCCTCTTTTAGCAGATGATCAAAGCTCGCCACAGCGCCTAGAGGCGATTCAGTTCGCATTGTGCGCTATACAAGTATTTCATTCATTCAAGGAAAATGAGCAGGGGATGAAATCGAGACTGGTTCAGTACCAAACAACTCGTTCCCTTGTTGTTTCCTGAGGGTAAGCCCTTTTCCTACTACCCCCGTCCATGGGTGGCAGCAGTTTTTATTAGCAATGGGAGAGATTACTAAGAAGAGTGAAGAGAGATAGGGAACAGAAGAAGGAAGGGTAAAGAGAAGAAAAGGGGGAGGAAAGGAGGGGGGGAAGCTCGGGTGTGGACGCCGCGCCAGGAGAATTTAGACCAAACCCAGGCATGCCGCTTGGAGCGTGGGGAACTCATAGGAGATCCACGGCTCCCAGATTTTTAGAAATTTAGCATGAGAATCATGGACAATACTGGACATACGTTCCTGAAGTAACATAGCAGTCATGCGTGTCTTAACCCCTTGAAAATCTACCCGTTGTGACTTCCAGGCTTGGGCAATGGCCCCCTTGGCCGCTATAAATAGATAGGTAGCCAGCTTCTGTTGAGGGCCTCGCAAGCCAGGAACCGGGCAATGTAGGAGAGCTAGCTTAGCGTCCCTTCGGATCGTTAGATGAAAGAGTGTCTGCAGTAAGCCAAAAACCCTAGACCAGAACCCCACCAACCTTGGGCAAGCCCACCATGTGTGCATAACATCACCTCGCTGTCCACAGTTGCGGAAGCATCTGTCAGTACTCCCAGGGAATGCCTGAGCTGTGCGGGCAGGTACCCAATACCATGGGAACATTACTTTATATGTGGCCTCTAGGGTATTTGTGTTGAACGAGCATTTGGCGACCGTGTTCCAGGTCCTGTTCCAGTCCTCTGGGTCTACTGGGGCCTGAAGGTCCTTTTCCCATTGAGTCATATAAGAGAGGGGTGCCGATGGCGGGCAACCATTCAGGGAGGCATAAATGGTCGAAATCAGGCCTGGGGACCCTGGGGCGTGATGGCATGTATGTTCAAAAAAAGTTTTTTGGAAGGGATAGGTGGACATGCGGAGCAATGTTACAATCCAGTGCTTTAATTGGATAAAGTGATAATGCTCTGTGACCGGCGCCCCTTGTATTTCCCTGATACTCTCCCAGGAGGGGAATGAACATGAAGAAAGAACATTTTGGACTTGTGGGTAGCCATGCGAAGACCACCAGGAGAATGCTTGGGGCTCCACCAGACCGGGTGAGAAAAGAGGGTTATGGGTGATGGGGAGTAGGGGTAGGAAGGGGGACATCAGATTGTTATCAGAGCGAACTGAGTCCCACACCTGCAGACCATGTAGCAGCATGGGGCTCAGGGAGGGAGGGCGCAGATTCCTGGGGAGCCAGAGGAGTGCCTGAAGTGAACACGGGTCACAACCAGGCACCTCCAGGAGCACCCACAAAGGAACATCCGTAGTTGCATGAAGCATAGTCAATGGGGAAGTCTGGGCCGCTATGTAGTATTTAGAGATATTGGGGACCCCCAAGCCTCCCCGGAGCCTATGGGTATAAAGGGTCGCTCTAGGTACCTTGGGGCGTTTGCGCGCCCATATAAATTGGAGGATCCTATTCTGCAGGAGTCGGAGGAAAAAAGCGGGTACCCGGACAGGCAAAGTGCGAAAATAATAAAGGACTTTGGGAAGGATCGTCATCTTCGCCGTTGAGATCCTCCCTACCCAGGAGAGTGAGGGAAATTGCCAGGCTTGCATAAGGGTGGACACCATGCGTAACAGGGGATAATAATTGGCCGAGAAAAGGGAAGAGTAAGCTAGCGTCAATTTGACACCTAAATAGTCAATCGAGTGAGATACCCAACGGTAAGGAAAATGGTCCCGAAGTCGCTGTACCAGTTCCAGAGGGAGGTTAACATTCAGCGCTGTGGTTTTGGAGGGGTGAAAGAAGACCTGAGAAGGCTGAAAATCGGTCTAATACTAGTTGCAGGTTGGGCAGGGAGATGAGCGGGTTTGATATAGTCAAAAAGGCGTCGTCCGCAAATAGGTTCACTTTGTATTGAGTGCCTGCGTAAGGGATTCCCGAAATATCACTATTGGCCCTGACCCCCGCCGCCAGCGGCTCCAATGCCAGGATAAACAGTGCCAGGGACAGGGGGCAGCCCTGTCTAGTTCCCCGGAGTATCGGGAAAGGGTCAGAAAGGAAGCCTGCATATTTTATTGACGCTGACAGTGCGGAATAGAGGGCCTGGATCCATTGCAGAAAATGTGGACCAAATTTGGTTAGAACAAAATAAAGGTAATCCCAGGAGAGCGAATCAAACGCTTTATAAATATCTAGGGAGAGCAAGAGTCCTGGTATTTTACGCTGATTAAGTATATGGAGGAGATGGACCACCTTGCGGACATTGTCCCCCGCCTGGCGACTGGGCACAAAGCCCACCTGATCCCTGTGAATGAGGGCCTGAAGATATCTGTTGACTCGCATACTTAGGACCTTTCCCAGAACCTTCAGGTCAACATTCAACAGGGAGATGGGACGAAAGGACTGTGGGTCCGTGGCTTCCTCAGGTGACTTAGGGATCATAGAGATATGGGCTTTCAGCGAGTCCGACGAGGGTCTCACACTGTCCCGCCAAGCGTTGAAATAAGACGTGAGATGGGGCGTGAGCAGGGATGCAAATGTTTTATAGTATAGACCGGTAAAGCCGCCTGGACCCGGAGCCTTGGAAGGCTTAAGGGACTTTAGGGCTTGGGTGACCTCCATTTCAGTTATAGGAGCATTCAAATTATCTCGTACCGCCGGAGACAATATAGGAAGGTCAATCTATTGGAAGAATCTCTCAGCCTTGTCTCGGTCGAAGGTTGCCGGTCTATTATATAGGGATGAGAGTAAGGAGGAAAAGCCTGCCACTACTTTAGATGGATTTGATGTAAATCCCCCTCCTGTCACCTGTAGTCGAACCGGCCTGCCCGGACGTTCCACACCGAATTAAGTTTCCTAGCCAACATAGAACCAGGTTTGTTTGAGCAACTATAAAATTTATACTTGGACCAGCGCAGGGCCTTCTCCGCCTGAGCAGAGGCGAGCAAGTCCAACTCAGTGGCCAATTTATCACGTGTCCGCCTATGGGTTACCGTAGGATGCGCCTTCCATGTCGCATCCGCCGCCTCTAACAAGGAGGTCAATTCCCATATCCGCTGCTCCCTGGCCCGCTTTGTACGGGAAGCGATCTGGATCAAATGTCCCCTGACCGTCGCCTTGTGGGCTTCCCACAAGGCAACTGGAGAATCGACTGAGCCTACATTTTCCGCAAAATAAGTTTGGATATGAGTTTCTATCTGGGAGGATGTAGCTTTCGTACTCAGGAGAGATTCGTTAATCCGCCAAAGGTAGGCCGGGCGGGAGAATCCCGCTAAGGAGATTCCGAAGATCAGGGGATCATGATCTGACCATGGAGAGGTGGCAATAGCGATCTTATGTACCAATGGCAGGGAGCTAAGTTGCAGAAACACGTGGTCTATCCTATAAAAACTCTGGCGGGGGTTAGAAAAAAAGGTAAATTCCTGAGACAATGGATGTTGCTCACGCCACACGTCCACCATGCCATATGATTGGAAAAGATCATGCAATACTTGTTCCTGAGAGGCATCACGGGACGGAGGCACTTCCCTGAGACTACGCCTGTCCAAAGAGAAGTTAAAAACAGAGTTGGAGTCTCCCATCATAATCAGAAGGCCTTTTTGGTGCCTGGTGATCACTTGGAATAGGTTGGTGAAAAACTTCTGCCGAAATTAATTAGGAGCGTAGTACCAAAGTCACCTCCTGGTCCCACAGGGTGCCCTGCAAGATCAAATATCTACCCGTAGGGTCTGCTATTTCTTTAGAACAGATAAATTGGAGGTTACGCCAAAAGGCCATCAGCACCCCTCTTTGCTTCTTAGAGGCGGAGGCCGTAAAAAAAACTGGATAATGGGGGGACAAATATTTGGGGGATGAGGATTGGGAGAACCTGGTCTCCTGCAGACACACCACATCAATAGATTGTGATTTTAAATGGCGGAAGACCTTCGACCTCTCATTGGGGGAATTGAACCCATGAATGTTCTGCGAGAATATTTTCAACACATTCTGAGCCATCTGGGGGGTAAAGGAAGGTACCTATAATTATAGCGAAGCCAACAAGGTACGTACTTACCCTGATCCCATGGCGAGGCAGTCAGAGCCCGAGTAGGGGAGCGGGAGGGAGGAGAGCACAGAGGAGAAGAGGAAGAGAGAGAAAAGGAAACACTGAGTAGACAAGTAAAACACATAAACACCACAATGGGTGGGCATGGCATCCTGCTACAGGACACTAAAGGAGGTGGCTTCACCACCAACCACAAGGCTAACAAATAGTAAAACATAACAACATTAGCAACAATAGTACTACAATTTTACTAGAACATTACTACCTTATTACCCTATTACCGCCCCTGCACAGGGCTACGAAAACTAGACCAAAAACAGGTGAGACGAGCTAAGCCCATCTCGTAGAACCGCTACCGGGTAGCAGTGAGTAGAACTGACCATGGGGCTAAAGGTTCTCCCCACCTGGCGCCACCCCGCAGGGAGCGCCCGAGGAGAGAACGCAACCCCCGGTCCCCAAACGTGACCCCCGCGCTGGAGCGCCGCCAGGCCCCCGGGAGTCCACCAAAAAGAAAGGGGACCCCGTAAGGCCCAGGGTCACAGTCCAGCGGGGAGCCACCAGGGCGGATCATGACCCGTCCCCTCAAGCGGGGTATACCCAAAATAAACCATGGCTTGACCCAAGCAAGGAAGGGAGGATAGGGAGGAAGCAGA
Organism: Lithobates pipiens; assembly: GCF_037356315.1. Lineage (NCBI taxonomy): Eukaryota > Metazoa > Chordata > Amphibia > Anura > Ranidae > Lithobates > Lithobates pipiens. Next base: position 467,157,212 of record NW_027507764.1, read on the forward strand.
GGGACTGGGTAAAGAAAAAAAATAATATAAAAAGATAGAAAAATGTATAAGAGGGAGGGAGAGGTAAGGGAAGGGGAGGGAGTTAAATGGAGAGGGGGGAAGGGGAGCAAGAGGGGATGCTGGGAGGAGCAGGGAGGGGCAGGAAGGGGGGAAAAGAGGAGCAGGGTAAGGGGAGTAGGGGAATCGAAAGGGAAATGGGGAGGGGCAATGGGTAAGGGGAGGAGGGAGTGGGGACGAGGGGGGAAGGAAGGGTAAAAGAAAATGCAAGATTGAAGCCCCGTATGGTTCTCAGGGTCCAGAGGACAACCCGCATACACAAATAAGTAGACATTACACACAGTACTCCCTGGAACCGGCCCCCCAGACCGCCCCTATCCCACCAGGAGTATAATCCCATTTCACTTTTTTTTCTTTTTTTTTTTCTTTCCCTTCCTTTTTCTTTCCCTTTTCCCTTTTTTTTAAAGGAAGAAAAAAATTGTCCCGATAGAGGGCCCTCAGGTTAGCTGAGTGGTCTGGGAAAAACTAGGCAGTCTAAGCAGGGCTGGATCACCGGCAGAAGCCCAAAGTCTAAGGTGAAGGCGCATAGGGCCTTTGGATCAAGCAAAAACCAAAAGTAAAACAAACTATAAGTTTGGAAATAAGAACAAGGAGGGGGGGGAGGTATGGACAAGGAGAGCTTGGGCACATCATCTGTTAGAAGACAAAGTCCCGCACCAGGAAGAGACAAAAAGTACTCCAAAGGCCTGGGGAAGGCAACCGAGCAAAAAGCAAAGAATCATGGACGGCTCACCCGTGCGGTCGTCATCCTGGATCTGAATAGGGGGATCGTGCATGCGGCTGGGCATCAGGTGGCGGTCGTTTCCTGTTGCTGACTGGCTCCCATACACGGCCCAAGCGCCTAGAAGTGGGTTTAGGACCTGGAGCCCTCTCACCGAGGCTGGGGTCATCCGAAGAGGGGAGCAAATGTAATGCCTCAAAAGTCATTTGAGCTTCCTCTGTGGTGCGCACAGTGTAGCCCCGACCTTGGTAGGTGAAAGAGAGGCGAAAAGGAAAGCCCCAAGTGTATTTAATGTGGCGTTCCTCCAGAGCTGAAGTGTATGGTTTTAGTTGACACCTCTTTTGCACTGTAGTGGGGGCCAGATCAGTAAAGAGCTGGTATTTGTGACCTTGGAAACGAAGATCAGGCTTGTCCCGTGCTGCTCTAAGGAGTGTTTTCTTTGTGCGTTAGTACGTGAACTTGATGATAATGCCCCGAGGGGGCCCCCCTCCTTCCTCGGCCCCAGGGCCCGATGGATCCGGTCAAACTCCGGATCAGGAAACTCCGTCATCAAGAGCAGGCCGGAGCCAGGGCCTTTCCTGAGAAAAGGGGCTGCTGCAGAATAGTACGTGGCTCAGGTTCAGGAGGGGTTACCAGGGCCTGTTCTAATTCAGTCTCCTCACAGCCCAGGAAGACAGCGCCCGCCTGGTTGGGATAGATTAGCCTGGGAGTTTAGAAGCAACCCTTCATGGGACTCACCAGGCCTAGGGAAGTCCGTGGAGGGGACCGAGCGGTGGCTCCCGTTTCCGAGGCCCGGCGACTATGGGGATCTTCTCCTGGCGACCCCCCGCTGCTGATGCGGTGATTCCCGGCGGTGATGGCAGGCAAGAGCGGCGATCCCGGAGGCCAAGTAGGCTGCAAGATGGCGGCCGGCGCTCTGCCGATGGGGTCCGCGATGGGCCATATCGTTCAGCCTGCGGGTTGAGGAGAGCAGCCAAACCCGGATGGGGCTGTACAGGAGAGCCCAGCACAGCAGACAAGTTCTTTTGGGGAAGAAAAAATCATCCACAGCGGAGGATGGCTGTGGATTCTGATCCGGCCGGCGGAGCTCAGCCACAGTGCATCCTTCCTCGTTGTCGTCCGGCCACGCCCCCCTATATGGTCTACATTCAATGCTGTTATAATTCTAGCAAGTTGGGCCTTTACATTTTGTGCTTTTATAATAGTTGTAGTCTGTTAGCTAATCAATTGCCTGATTAACTACAGTCATGCCTGGACTGGCCATAACTAAATGTAATGCCCAGTCTTAAAGGGAGCCTGAGGCCAAGCAATGAACATTCACTGCCTGATACAAGTGGTAAAAATGTGGTTAGTAGCATTAGGTTAGCCAATTGTCGTATATGTATTATGGAATGGCAGATGTCTCTCCAGATAATATGATATGTGAAATATTTATACTTCTTCAGAACACTATGACCTAGCTTGGAGTATTGCACCATCATCTTTGAATGTGTGAATGAAGGAATCTATCCAGTTTTTTCATTCAGCCCACTGGTTGAATGAAAAATACAGACTCATCTATGGCCAGCTTAACTGCTGCTAGCAAGTATAAAGTGAAAACAATGTAGAGGTTTCTGCATATAACAGCAGTAGACTCCTCTACATCCAACTGGCATATCGTTCTGAACATATAAAGCCCCAGCATGTTCAGGTATGGTGAGAGCCTGCCCGATCCATACTGCTCCCACCCCCACACACAGTACTATTAGTGTGTCACTATGATGGGCTGCCTCACTCACCAGTATAAATGTCTAGAGCAGGGGTCTCAAACTGGCGGCCCTCCAGCTGTTGCGAAACTACAAGTCCCATGAGGCTTTGCAAGGCTGACAGTTTTAAGCATGACTCCCACACTCAGAGGCATGATGGGACTTGTAGTTTTGCAACAGCTGGAGGGCCGCCAGTTTGAGACCCCTGGTCTAGAGGGTGAGCAGGCTGTGTCTCTGGCAAGAATTGCTGAATCTTTGCACCATCACTTCTAGTTCCTGCACTTTTTAAATAATAGAGTTACTTTAAGTCTTTAAAATTTGACAGTGCACCTGAAAGGAAATCTTGGAATTCAGCTAACCATTTTTTAGGCCACATTGTTTGCTAAGAAAAAGGTCGGTTGACTTTTTCCATTAGGATCATGTAACTAAAAAGACACTTTTTCCCCTTGTTAATGTTATTGGCTACAAGTAATTCAAACATTATGGAATCATTGACAAAAATGCTCAACTAAGGTACTATAACATTTTCAATTGCAAGGTCAAATATGAAACATCACATTCTGTCATTCCCTTAAGATATTTCCATCTAGGAAAATGTTGCAGAGCTATATGTGTTACTGTGAATTAAGCTGTCTTTTTTATTATTGTAACCATACAACCCAGCTTTGCGGTTTTAGCGTGATGTTGATATACCAACACTTACCTTTTGAACCTGGAAGGATCAAATGTTCCTCTCCATTCCTTGGTGGAATCACTGACTCATGTATGTTTGGCAAATACAATTTAACAGCAAGAAAATAATATAACTGAAGACGGATGGTTCGGTACACTATTAGATGTAAAAAAAAAAACCTTTAAAATAAACTCATTATTTCACACTGGAGGAGGAAAACACTGCAAGAAAATGATGATATAAATGTTCGACCTAATCTAATGGCTAGAATTAATGTTATACATGTAGTCTGTGCTGCAAATCAATAATTAAGGATAACAGTTAGACGAGCCATTCTCAACCTCCTGTTCCCGGACTGGACTTGGGTCAAAGCAATAACTCCAAGGCCAATAATAAATAACACGTTATCTCCTCCAATTCCACAATTTGGCTTGTTGACGAATGGCCGTTCAGAAACAAACTGAAAAGCGCAAAATAAAAAAAAGAAAATGAAAAGCGCGAAATGAAAAAAAGAAAATGAAAAGCGCAAAATGAAAAGCACGAATCAACACTGACCAAAATTCTACTAACATGAAATTAGCAGAAGGAGACCAAAGGGTGGTGCTAAAGAGCTGAAAAACCACGTAGTACGCCACTACGTTCGTGTTGGTTGCCGTTTGTGTGTCGTTTGTATGCAAGACAAGTTTGGGACCAATGCCCTTCAGACAAAAGTTTGCGGTTTTGTCTGCGGTTTTGTCTGCGGAGAATCCATTCTTGTGTACGAAGCTTTCGTTATATGTTTGAATATATAGTAAGTTCCCAGGCACAAAAATGTGCTATAAAAATAAGTACAATCTATGAAGAGATTAATTAAGCTATTGAAATCAGGTGCACATCTAATGGCCTTACATTTATGAGATGATATGCAATAGTTTCAAGTGATTTTGACCACTGTGATTTTGACACCTGGGCACAACAGTTTTTATTTTGATTTAAAGTGATTGTAAAGCTTTGTTTTTGTTTTTTTAAATAACAAACATGTCATACTTACCTCCACCGTGCAGCTCACTTTGCACAGAGTGGACCTGATCCTCGATTTCTGGGGTCCCCCCGCGGTTCTTGCGGCTCCTCCCCACCTCAGATAACCCCCGCTTTCCTGGGGGGGTCACCTTGCGGGCGCGCTCCCAAGTCCAGAATTTGTGTCCATAGACTCGGCCCCATCCCCTGGCGCCCGCGTCATTGGATTTGATTGACGCCAGCGGGAGCCAATGGCTGTGCTGCTATCAATCTATCCAATCAAGAGCCGATGGAGAGAGGGACAGCGCGTCACCCCTGAGTGAATTCCAGGGCTCAGGTGACTGCCAGAAGTTTTTTTCACCTTAATGCATAGGATGCATTAAAGTGAAAAAACACAAGGGTCTACAACCCCTTTAACATTAAACTTCCAATTTTCTGTTTCCTTTTCGAAGAGTCTTGGAGGCTGCCATTTTCTAAGTGGCTTAGAGGCTGCCATTTTCTGCCTGAGTGTTATATATTAGCGCTGTACTATTTTTGAGTAGTGATGTACAAATTTGAAAAACAGGTACAACTGCGTTTTTTCATGTGCATCAGATTTGGCAAATGTACAAAGAATCGTACAATTAATGACTTAATGAATTCATAAATTAAATAATTCTCTGTAGACCAGGCAGATTTACAGGACAATATTTCAAATAACCGTGTTTGCTGCATAGGCAGTTCCACATTTCTATCATCCCCACATCTGAGCTACAAAGAGGGAAGTGATGAATCAAAAGTGATTCTTTAGTAAATCTATAGCTTAAAGTAGAATTCCTGTCTTCTATTGGTTTGCCTTGTTTTGTAGCAAAGTTGGCAAATCTAACCATGCTGTAAAAGCACATTCAGTACAGACCATTAGTGACTATGCATGACTTTCCTTTGACCTTTATTCATATTTTCAAAGTCGATAAAAGATACGGTTTAAAATCAGCTGCCAACTACAACAAATATTTGCTGAAATATCACCAAAAATAATTGACTTCATGTCAGGCTTTAAGCCTGAAACACCCAGATTTTATCAGAAAATGCATCCCAGAAAGTCAGACAAGATTAATATTAACCATAAATTATAATTTTGCTTCTTTTTCCCAAGAACATTAAAATGCTGGATTGGAACCTCTAAGTGATCCGCAGAAGTTCTTATTTATGACAGGGTTATGCAAGTACACTTACTCATAAATATGTGTATATATATATATCATGTCTATTTTAATTATAGTTTTCATAATTTAACACCGATTTTCTGGAAATACAAAACTTCCCATTCTTCTTTTCATTGATTTATTAGATATTGTAAAATCATAACATTGTAGTTGAATGTATGATTGCTGAAATATGTAACAAACTACAGCATGCCAAGAGAGTTGTAGACATAGAAAAACTGATCTGTTTTGTGATTCAAAATGCTGGTTCTTATATTATTCTCATGGTTAGATTAAGAGTTTATGGTGCCCTAGGCCTACGTTAATTGTTACATTCACTCTACCATTTCCCCTTTTTTGTCGGCCGCCAGTTATGGTATTCTAAAACTGTCAAAAAAATGCTGAACCATTGCAACTTATGGAAGAGTACTCCATGGACATAAGCTTCCAGAATACCAATCCCCATGCTTATATGACTGATTTACTGATTTTTCCTTGTCAAAATATGTATTAGAGTGTACAATTAGAGGCTTAACAAACATATTAAAGTATATGTCATTTGTTACAGGGTGAAATTCTAAATAAATTGCAAAATATACATTTCATTATGTGAATTAAGAGATAAGGTTATGAGAAATAAAAGTATTATATATTGAATATATTACATCAAATATAAAATAATAAATCATGAATAAATATTGGAAGAGGAAAAAAAATGTAGATGAATTTGAGCAAAGTATTAATTATAATTCTTGTAACTTTGACATGAGAAATAAGATAGAGAGAAAGAGTATAAATTAATAATAAAAACTAAGAGGAGAAGGTAGAGAAGAAAAAAGGGAGGATAGAAAGGTGTTCACCAGATAAGGTTAATAAGTCACTTGCAGATGGACTAGCACCAACATTTATCTAATTATTAGTAATATCCTTTACCATGGCATTAGAACCGGTTCGTTATTAGATAATTTTGTAGTATATTTAAGCCATGGATTCCAGATATTTTCAAATTTAGAGATTAGATTGCTATCAATGACATCCATTTTAGCATAAATCATGAAATTATTCATTCTACATGTAGTTTCAGCCACCACCAAAGTTGAGGTTATCCAAGCTTTTGCTAGCATTTGTTTAGCTGCTGTAGTGAGTTGGGTAAGGAGCTTAAATTGTATGTGAGTTAAATTTTCAGGTTTTAAATTAAGTACTGCCGTAGCCAGATTTGGAGATAATGTTTTTTTTTTAATAAGGTGGTAGCAATTTCAAATATTTTCCTCCAGAAAATTTGGGCTATAGGGCAATCCCACCATTTATGCATTTGTGTGCCTAAATCTGCACATGCACGAAAGTAATTCGCTGAACTTTCAGAGGTAAATTTAACAATTCTAGAAGGTACAAGATACCATCAAGTCAGGATCTTAGAATTAGTTTCCACCGCTAAGGTATTAGGAGAAGAAGATTTAGTTGATTGCCAAATATTTGACCATTCTGTATCATTAAATGTTCTTCCCAAATCCTCCTCCCATCTATAGGCATATGTTGGTCTGAGTAAGTTATGTTTGATATTCAGTTGGGTATAAATAGAGGAGATTTGACCTTTAGCTAGAGGATCCTTTAAGCAAAAAGATTCAAAATTAGTGAGTTGCTTGAGAGAGGTGTCTGTATTTAAAATGGTGTAAAAAATATTTTTTATTTGGAGGTATCTAAATATTTCCGATTGAGGAATTCCAAACTTCTCTCTGAGGTCTGAAAATGTAATTATATCAGAGGTATTGATGAATTTATATATCCTTGATACATATTTTGAAGGACTTAGGAGAGACCCATGCTGGGTAAAAAGCGTGATTTTATTGAAAGTTAGGAGAGGGTTATGAGGGGATTGTAGGTGATATGAGAATTTACATCTATCCCAAAGGTTAAGAGAATGTTTAGTTATAGGGTTTCATAAACCTGGTCGATCCTTGGAGTGAAGCCATAGTAGATTTAGAATCGAAAGAGGATCACATTCAATCGCTTCGCCCCTAGAGTTAACCCTTTCACCCCCTTTTGCCAGTGTCACTAAGCGATCGTTTTTCTGATCGCTGCATTAGTGTCATTGGTGCCGCTAGGTAGCTAGTTTTTTTTTAGGTTCACCGCCAGGTTTTTATAGCGCTAGGTACCCCCATATACTACCCAATAACGGTTTTAACCCCCTGATTGCCCCTAGTTAACCCTTTCACCCCCTTTTGCCAGTGTCACTAAGCGATCATTTTTCTGATCGCTGCATTAGTGTCACTAGTGCCGCTAGGTAACTAGTTATTTTTTTAGGTTCACCGCCAGGTTTTTATAGCGCTAGGTACCCCCATATACTACCCAATAATGGTTTTAACCCCCTGATTGCCCCTAGTTAACCCTTTCACCAGCGATCACCGTATAAGTGCCACTGGTGACGCTGGTTAGCCAGTTTGTTATTTAGGTTCCCCGTCAGGTTTTTATATAGTGCCAGGGACCCCCATATACTACCTAATAAAGATTTTAACCCCCTGATTGCCCCTAGTTAACCCTTTTACCAGTGATCACTGTATAAGTGTTACGGGTGACTCTGGTTAGTTAGTTTACTTTTTATAGCATCAGGGCACCCACCATTTATTACCCAATAAAGGTTTAACCCCCTGATCACCCGGCAGGTGATATCAATTAGGTTTTAGGGTCAGGGTCTGCGTCGCCCCAGGCAGTGCTAGGTTAGTGCCAGTACCGCTAACACCCACGCGCAAAGCATAAACCTCCCGTAGTGGTATAGAATCTGAACGGATCAATATCTGATCTGATCAGATCTATACTAGCGTCCCCAGCAGTTTAGGGTTCCAAAAAAACGCATTGTTAGCGCGATCAGCCCAGATACCTGCTGGCACCTGTGTTTTGCCCCTCCGCCCAGTCCACCCAAGTGCTGTATCGATCGATCACTGTCACTTACAAAACACTAAACACATAACTGCAGCGTTCGCAGAGTCAGGCCTGATCCCTGTTTTTTTTTGGTAGCGTTTTATATTTAAATCCGGGAAGGCAGTACTTGGTTTTCGGGGTCCCGTACGTGGCTAGGCTCCCAAAAAGTCCACCACATGTGGTATCCCCGTACTCGGGAGAAGCAGCAGAATTTATTTTGGGGTGTAATTTCACTTATGCCCATAGCATGTGTGAGCAATATATCATTTAGTGACAACTTTGTGCAAAAAATTTTTTTTTAATATTCCTGCAACTTGTGGCAAAATATAAAATATTTCATGGACTCAACATGCCTCTCAGTAAATAGCTTGGGGTGTCTACTTTCCAAAATGGGGTCATTTGGGGGGGTTTTGTGCTATTTTGGCATTTTATGGCCTATGAAACTGTGATAGGTAGTGAGGAGTGAAATCAAAAATTTGCACCCTTATGCCGCGTACACACGGTCGGAGAATCCGTCGGAATGCGTCTTATCGGACCGTGTCATCAGATAATCCGATTGTGTGTGGTATGCATCGGACTGATTTCGTCCGAATCTCCGTCGGACCCAATTTTCCAACATGTTGGAAATATTTCCCGACCAACTGGGCTGGTCGGACGTAATCCGATCATGTGTAGAGAATTTTGATCGGACCAAGTGCCACGCATGCTCAGAACAAAATTCCTACATCAAAGCTATTGGCTACTAGCCTGAATCTAGTCCCATCGTAACGAAAATACGTCATCACGTTCTGAAAGATCGGATTTTTCGACAACTTAGTCTGACCGTGTATATGCAACAGTTTCGGACACAATCCGTCAGACTAAATCTGATGGACAAAATCCAACGAATTTGGTTGTGGAAATCTCCGACCGTGTGTACGTGGGCTTAGAAATCCTGAAGGCAGTGATTGGTTTTCGGGGTCCCGTACGCGGCTAGACTCCCAAAAAGTCCCACATATGTGGTATCCTCGTACTCAGGATAAGCAGCAGAATATATTTTGGGGTGCAATTCCACATATAACTATGGCATGTGTGAGCAATATATCATTTAGTGACAACTTTTTGTAAACTTTTTTTTGTGTCATTATTCAATCACTTGGGACAAAAAAAAATATTCAATGGGCTCAACATGCCCCTCAGCAATTTCCTTGGGGTGTCTACTTTCCAAAATGGGGTCATTTTGGGGGGTTTTGTGTTATTTTGGCATTTTATGGCCTTCGAAACTGTGATAGGTAGTGAGGAGTGAAATCAAAAATTTGCACCCTTAGAAATCCTGAAGGCAGTGATTGGTTTTCGGGGTGCCGTACATGGCTAGACTCCCAAAAAGTCCCACATATGTGGTATCCCCTTACTCAGGAGAAGCAGCAGAATATATTTTGGGGTGCAATTCCACATATAACTATGGCATGTGTGAGCAATATATCATTTAGTGACAACTTTTTGTAAACTTTTTTTTTTTTGTGTCATTATTCAATCACTTGGGACAAAAAAAATATTCAATGGGCTCAACATACCCCTCAGCAATTTCCTTGGGGTGTCTACTTTCCAAAATGGGGTCATTTGGGGGGGTTTGTACTGCCCTGCCATTTTAGCACCTCAAGAAATGAGAGGCAGTCATAAATTAAAAGCTGTGTAAATTCCAGAAAGTGTACTCTAGTTTGTAGACGCTATAACTTTTGCGCAAACCAATAAATATACGCTTATTGACATTTTTTTTACTAAAGACATGTGGCTGAAATTTTTTTGCCCTAAATGTATGACTAAAATTGAGTTTATTCGATTTTTCTTATAACAAAAAGTAGAAAATATATTTTTTTCTCGAAATTTTCGTTTTTTTCCATTTATATTGCAAAAAATAAAAATCGCAGAGGCAATCAAATACCATCAAAAGAAAGCTCTATTTGTGGGAAGAAAAGGACACAAATTATGTTTGGGTACAACATTGCATGACCGTGCAATTACCAGTTAAAGCAGTGCAGTGCGAAATTGTAAAAAGACCTCTGGTCCTTAGGCTGACAATTGGTCCGGGGCTGAAGTGGTTAAGCTAGCAATTTGAGCTGCTTTGTAATATGTTGAGAAATTTGGAAGGCCAAGGCCGCCTGAGGACTTGGGGAGAAATAAAGTATGAGAAGAGATGCGTGGTTTAGATGAGCCCTATATAAATTTTGAGACTATTTTGGATTAATCTTTAGAAATATGAAGGAATCGGAATTGGGAGAACTCTAAATAAATATAATAATTTGGGGAGAATTGACATTTTGACAGTAGTACTCTTACCTAGCCAGGATATTGGAAGATGTGACCATTGCTTCATTAAATTTGTCACTTGTTTTAGAATGGGTGGATAATTGGATGCAAAAAGGTCCGAAATGGATGCTGATAATTTTATGCCTAGGTAAAGTAATGTTTTTTCTGCCCAAGTGAATGGAAGAGCTGTTTTAATAATATCTATTACGTTAGAAGATAAAGATATATTCAATATTTGGGATTTTTTTGGATTAATAATTAATCCTGAGATGTTTGCGAATCTATTAAGAATTGGCAGAAGATTAGGACCTGAAATCTGAGGAGATGATAAAAATAGTAAAATATTGTCTGCGAATAAACAAAGTTTGTGCTGCAATCCACCTAGGTCTATTCCAGTTATTTTGGGATCTAATCTGATGTATTAGGCTAAGGGTTCAATTAAAAGTGCAAATAGAAGGGGAGAAAGAGGACACCCTTGGCGTGTGCCTCTTTCTATTAAAAAGGAATCAGATTTATAACCTGCGTATTTTATTACTGCTTGGGGTTTGTTATAAAGTGCAGCAACCCATGTAATAAAATGAGGGCCTAACCCCCATTTTTGGAGTGCATAATATAAATAAGGCCATGAAACTGAATCAAACGCTTTGCTAATGTCAAGGGAAAGGAAACAAGAGGGAATACGTCTAGTTTTTGCTGTATGTGCTAGAAGGACTGCCCTTCTTATATTATCTCCAGCTTGACGATTTGGTATAAATCCCACTTGATCTCGATGAATTCAAGTTCCTATTATTTTATTAAGGCGAATTGCCATTATTTTGGCTAATATTTTGATGTCAAGATTTAAGAGGGAAATAGGGCGGTGGTTTAAGCAAGAGGTATTACCGGAATTAGGTTTCAGGATCATACATATGGTTGCCATAAGTGATTCTTAGTCTGAAGGAATATCCTTCTAATATTAAGATGCATTTACTAGAAGTGGGGACAGTATTTCAGCAAATGTATGATAATATAAAGTCGAAAAGCCATCTGGGCCCGCTCTTTTATTTCATTTCAATTCTTTAATTGCATTCTATACATCTTCTAACGAAATAGATTCTTCAAGGTCAAGTTTTTGGGTTTGGTTAAGTTTTGGAAGTTTTAGTTGAGAGAAAAAAGCATCAGCTTCTGTAGCATTAAAATTTTTATTTGCAGAATATAAAGAGCCTAAATGGGATCTGAATTTTTGAACAATTTCGATAGGAATGCTGGTATATGTATCTTTTGTTAACTTAAGTCTAATAGGATTTGTTTTTTTTATCTAGGGATTTCAAAGCACGAGCTAATAAAGTATTGGATTTGTTATATTTCATAAAATAGGTGAGTCGGGAGCGAAGTACAGTTTTGTCTATGTTTTCTGTAAGAAATAAATCGTATTTGAGACAAGCGTTTTCTAGACGAGTCCTAGAGGGTGGAGAGGGATTTTCTTGAAAATTTGCAAATTCAGAATTATATTCTAATTTGCGTGCTATATTTTTACGTTCTTTTTTTAATAATTGAACAAATGAATGAGTGACTTGTATAGCGCTACCTAAATCGCCTCAGGGTGCTTTCTTGCCACCAGTCCATCTGCAGCTTTTTACATGGTCCTTTAACCTGTAGGGCCCCGACACACTTACAACATTTATTATGGCCAATTTTTTTGGACAGGGTCGAATTAACCTACCAGCATGTCTTTGGAGTGTGGGAGGAAACTGGAGTACCCGAAGGAAACCCACACAGGCACAGGGAGAACATGCAAACTCCAGGCAGATAGTGTTGTGGTCGGGATTTGAACCAGCAACCCTATTGCTGCTAGGTGAAAGTGCTAACCAATACACCCCTGTGCTGCCTAATAATGATGATTGTTTTTGGAAAACTCCACACATAACTGATTTATGCGCTTACCATAAAGTTAAAGGAGAGATGTCAGAGCATGTATTATGTATTAAGTATTCTTTTAATGCTTTTTCAATTTGAATACGGTAAGATGGGTTTTTAAGTAATATGTTAAGAAGATATCAGGATGTATCTTGTGATTTAGGAATAGTAGTTGCTATTGAAGTATATACTGCGTTATGGTCTGACCATGGGATTGGGATGATATTTGATATAAGAATTTCTGGTAACATACTTGCGGTTAAAAAAATATGGTCAATTCTTGAAAGTGTCCTATGCGGGTGTGAGTAATAAGTGTACCTTTTTTTAGCAGGATTAGTTTCTCTCCAAGGAGGTTTGAAAAAGATTGTGTATTTGTGTTTCTCGTAGGAATATATGGTGTTTTATCTAGAAATGGTAGGAGGACCTGGTTCGAGTCACCGCATATCAGCCAAATTTATGTGTGGATATTACTTGTAGGAGATGAGATAAAAAAGCTGTTGATTGTTTGTTAGGAGCATAATATGATACTACAGTAATAGCTGTATCCATAATGTGACCTGTGTATGATGTACCTTCCTTCAGGGTCTTTTATTTCATATTTAGGGGTGAATGGGGTCGATCGATGGAAGGCAATTAGGGTACCTCTTTGTTTAGTAGTAGCTGAAGCTGTAAATATTTGTGGATAGGCTGAGCTCATATATTTTGGTGTAGGATTTATTGTAAAGTGGGTTTCTTGTAGACAAACTATATGAGCCTTTTGTGATTGGAAGAATCGGAAGGCTTTGCAGTGTTTCTGTGGGATGTTGATTCCCTGAACATTCATGGACAAAATGTTTAATGGAGCCATATTAAATAATACATGAGATGGAACTTACCCATATCCATAGATCTCTGGCATGTTGAAGCGTACAAGGTGAACATGAGAAAAAAGAAAGTGGAGAAGAAATAGGAATAGAATGAAAAGAGGTAAAGACATGTAAAATAAGTGAAAATGTGATTTAGGTTACCCGTGACACAGGAAAAATTTCCCTATCAGGGGGACAAAGGACCCTCGTCAATCGCCCACATATTATTAATGGGCGAGCGAGGAAGGTAAAATGGGGTACACGTTGCTACGGTGTACAGAGGAAAAGCCCTCTGAATGAACATCATAAAGATGTATTGCAAATTAGAAAACCCTGTAAAATCAATAAACAGTAATATAACTGAATGAAACTTAGATAGCCGAGTAAATAAATAATAATTGTCTTAAATTTTATATATATTTCCTTCATATCATGGAGAGGAGAGAAAAAAAATGAAAACAAATGTATCTGATTATCCGATTCAGATTTGTTATTTTAATTTATGTTCAATATAACTTACTGAATTATGGTAATAAAGATGAATCTGAAGGAATTGTTGTTAAACTATAATAGGGAGAAGTCTCAAAAAAATTAGCGGCATCTGTTTGTGGAGTCAATGATAACTTATCAATAATAACTTTTTTATATGTGAGAAGAGGAGAAAAAAAATATTTATTTTTCCTTCCTTTCTTCCCTTTTTTCTCCCTCTTCCCTCTTTCTCCCTCCCGTCTCCCTTTAAGAAAAATAATAATAATTTGAGAGTGAAAAAAAAGATCAGTAAATTATCTCTTCCTGTAAAATACCTATACCTTATGAAGAATAAAATTAAAAAATTGTGTTATCTTAGCACAGATATTATTTAGAGGAATAGGGAGCTATCTTAATTATAAAATAAATATATTTTGAAAAATTCCATAAAAATTCCAGATATGGAGTAAAAATGAACACCTTATTAGGAATTGAAAAAACAGCTTATATGATCTAGTCAAACAAAATACAGCAAAACCAAAATATGTGTAGGAATTCTAATACATGTTATAACATGTTTAATCATTCAATAGTTTTTTATCTTCTGAAATGAAACTGGGAAGGTGCTTTTCTGCAGATATCCAGATATAATAGAACTCTATATCAGTCCATGGTGTCTTCTTGTTCCAGAGGTGGGGATGAGAGGCGACTTCTCTTGTGGGCTGGTTGATTATTGTTTTTTCCCGTATGTTGGGAGGTAATTCGATGGTCTGATGAGGTTGTTCTTCCATTTGAGGAACTGGGTTTTAGTGGAGATTCCAACAGATGTAGGTCTTGTAATGCACGTTGCAATTCTTCAGGGGATCTACATCTGAATTTAGAGATTTAGTATGTAAACCAGATGGAAAATGGAAAACCCCATTGATATATAATTTGGTGTTTTTGAAGTATTGTTAATTGAGGTTTCATAAAGCGTCATTTATTTATGGTCAGTTGGGATAAATCAGTGAATAATTCATATTCATGTCCTTAAAAAGAAAGAGAATTTTTCCCCATAGCAGCAGTTAACAGTTGCTCTTTTGTGCGATAAAAATGTAGTTTAGCGATGATATCGAGTGGAGGACCTTCTGTTTTCTTTGGTTTTAGAGCCCTATGAATTCTATCAATTTCAAGGCATTCTGGTGATATTGTTGGTAAGAGTTCCTGGAAAAGGGCTGTAATGGTTGTTTGTAAATCCATTACTGTTTCTGGAATTCCTCTAATTTGGATATTCAACCTTCTGGCTCTGTTTTCAAAGTCCTCTAATTTAGATTGCAAAATTAGATTTTCTTCTTTAAGATTTTCTAATTCTGTGGAATTATCTTGTGTTACATGTTCAATCTCATCAACTTTTATTTCTAATGCTGCAGTGCAGGTGCCCATTTCTCTGATTTCCTTAGTGAGATTTGTTCTGAGGTATGTCTTAGAGCTTTTTGTAACATATTCCCAAATTGTTTTAAAATATTGGGAGTAACAGAGGAAGCTTGTGAAGAGTCTTGTGAAAGTGAGAAATCTGTTACAATATGATCTGGAAAGTCTGAATTTGTATTAAATTGTTTCAAAGGCTGTTTCTTTTACTGTGTGCGGGCTGAGGCGCTCTATGAGATATACGGTGGCGCAATGCTAGGGGATGTCCGTGTCTGTAGGTGTTTAATAGCGGCGGTTTTAAACTTAGTTTTACTGCCACCAAACACATATTTTGTGTTACCTACAGAGCTCTGAAGACTGGTGGAGGCTGAGGGGGTAGTCAGTGTGACAAAGTTTTCCGCTGTATACCGGCTTTTCCTCTGTACGGGTACGGAGCTCTAATGGTTCATTAACATCCTGTCAGGCTCCGCGCATGTGCCTCCCGATTTACTGATTTTTATATATGCCTTTACAGAGCTTGAGGTCATATAACATATCCCTAATTTATACACTAATGTAAAAGAATGCACTGTAGTTGTGCAGTGCTCTTTTCCATTAGTGCAGTACATCTACATACAGGGGAAAAGTGTGTTGTTACAACACGGAGACTGATTATATGAGTAACATTTAGCAATTTTTTATATTTTACTGCTTATGGTTGGTGTGGGTGAGACTGTTTTCCTCAGTGTACCTGGAGATTATTTAAAGGGTAACTTAAAGGGTAACTTTTTTGGTCAACCTACTACTAATACCCCCAATACTACCCTCTGAAATATGTTCCACACTGACTATCTCTACCTCTGGGTCCCCCCCCCCCATCACCTAGTTTAAAAACCCCTCTAACTTTTTGGCCATCATCATTCCCAGCTGATCTGCACCCTCCTCATTTAGATGCAATCCGTCCCTTCTATAGTACTGGTTATTGACTGAGAAGTCGGCCCAGTCCTCCAGGAACCCAAACCCCTCCTTACTACACCAGCTCTTCAGCCACTTGTTTACTTCCCTAATCTCCCTCTTCCTTTCTGTGTGGCTCGATGTACCATTTGTATTCCTGAGAATACAACCTTGGAGGTCCTTTTCCTCAATTTACTTCCTAAGTCCTCCCAGTAATCTGTCCACCAGATCCATGATGTGCCAAACCCGAGTGTCCGGTAGACAACACGCTGTTCGGCGCTTCAGGTCTTTGTTACAGCTTGGCTTCTCTGTCCTTCTAAGAATTGAATCCCCTACCACCAGAATCTGTCTTTCCTTTCCCTTCACTTCCCCCCACTTTCACTGGAGGAGTTCTTCCCCCTGGCAACTAGGAGAGTCCCTCAGCTCCACCAGTGCTGGTCCCTGACTGGTTTCACCAATGTCAATGGAGCGTACTTATTGAGATGCTCCAGCCCTGGATCTGCCTCCTGGCACTTCCCCCTCTACACTTCCTGACTGTCACCCATCTACTCTTTGCTAGTGCCTGCACCCCTTTGTCTCCACCTGCCTCTGTGCTGGCCCCTGCCGGCACCTGCTGTGTACGTTCCTGGCTCTCCTTTAGTATGGAAGGACTTCTCAGTGCTGACAGTGCTTGCCCAGATTCAGAACCTGGGCTTCCAGGCAAACAATGCTCTTACATTTTGCACAGGAGTATTAACCCTCAATCAGATGATCAAGGGATGCATACATGCTGCAAGATGTACAAGTCACCTCTCCACACCTGCCGGGCATCGTACCTATTAAATTTAATGAGGATTGGGGATTATACCCTGTCCAAATTACCTAACAATTACCTAACAACTAGCTTCCTGACACTAATACTGAAGACAATACACAGGTACTCAACAAGACAATACGCAGACCACTCGCAGAACTACGTGCACTCGCAGATTACTCGCAGATCACTCGCAGAACTATGTGCACTCGCAGACCCCTCGCAGAACTACGTGCACTCGCAGACCACTACCAGAACTACGTGCACAGACCTATGTCCACTCACAGACCACTCGCAGAACTACATGCACTTGCAGAACTATGTGCACTCACAGACCACTCGCAGACCTACGTGCACTCGCAGACCACTCGCAGGACTACGTGCACTTGCAGAACTACGTGCACTCACAGACCACTCGCAGACCTACATGCACTCACAGACCACTCGCAGGACTACGTGCACTCGCAGAACTATGTGCACTCGCAAAACTACGTGCACTTGCAGACCACTCGCAGAACTATGTGCACTCGCAGAACTATGTGCACTCACAGAACAACGTGCACTCACAGACCACTCACAGAACTACGTGCACTCGCAGACCACTCACAGAACTAGGTGCACTCGCAGACAACTCGCAGAACTACATGCACTCGCAGACCACTCTCAGAATTAGGTGCACTCGCAGAACTACGTGCGCTCACAGAACCAGGTGCACTCGCAGACCACTTACAGAACTAGGTGCACTCGCAGACCACTCACAGAACTACGTGCACTCGCAGACAACTCGCAGAACTACGTGCACTCGCAGACAACTCGCAGAACTACGTGCACTCGCAGAACTAAGTGCACTCACAGACCACTCGAAGAACTACGTGCACTCGCAGACCACTCACAGAACTAGGTGCACTCGCAGACCACTCGCAGAACTACGTGCACTCACAGACCACTCGCAGAACTACATGCACTAGAAGACCACTCGCAGAACTACGTGCACTCGCAGAACTAAGTGCACTCACAGACCACTCGCAGAACTACGTGCACTAGCAGACCACCCGCAGAAGTACGTGCACTCGCAGAACTAAGTGCACTCACAGACCACTCGAAGAACTACGTGCACTCGCAGACCACTCACAGAACTACGCGCACTCGCAGAACTACGTGCACTCGCAGAACTACGTGCACTCGCAGAACTATGTGCACTCGCAGAACTACATGCACTCGCAGAACTATGTGCACTCGCAGACCACTCTCAGAACTACGTGCACTCGCAGACCACTCGCAGAACTACGTGCACTCATAGACCACTCACAGAACTACGTGCACTTACAATACACAAGTATACAGTACACAACACACAAGTACTAACGATCCACACACACTGCTCAGACAACACTCAGGTACTCACACTACACAGGTACTATGGCCCCTGTTATAACCTCCTGTTTTAAACTCACCACTTAGACCAGTTCCACTAACTCTGGTTTTAACTCACCATTTAAACCAGTTCCACTAACTCTGGTTTTAACTCACCACTTAGACCAGTTCCACTAAATCTGGTTTTAACTCACCACTTAGACCAGTTCTACTAACTCTGGTTTTAACTCACCACTTAGTCCAGTTCCACTTGGACAGCGTTCCAGCAGACTCAAAGATGAGAAGGCTCACAATGAGTTCTGCACATGGTTATATAGGCCTCAAGAACCTGTGACCAATTAACCACTCCCCTTAATTAGTAGGCTGAACAAAACAAAGAAAAAAAAGCTGTTTAAAAATTGTCAGAAAAAGGTGTTAAAAAACTACAAGGAAAATCCCCAAAAAGAACCTAAAAATGCAACCCAGCAATCACCAGCAGTCAAAAAGCAAGACTTGTTCACTCTCCACTGAAGGTCCCCACTGTTTAGCTTCCAACCAGCAGTCTGGAATAGGGATGAGCTTCGTGTTCGAGTCGAACATACGTTCGACTCGAACATCGGCTGTTCATGCGTTCTGCGAATACCGAAAGCTATGGGCCGTTTGCGCCAAATTCGCGTGGCGCTCACGGCCCACAATGCACTGCGCCATCGCATTGCATTGCTGGCTCATGATTGGCCAAGCATGCACTGTGACCCCGCATGCTTGGCCAATCACAGCGCTGGCAGCGAGGAGAGTCATGATTGGCCACAGGCAGGATGCCTGTGGCCAATCATAGCTCAGGCTGTTTAGAACACGCCCCACACTATATAAGGCCGCCGGCGCGGCGGCCTTGTGTAGTGTGTTGGCGTCTGTAGGAGTTATTGGGTGTTCTCTGTGTACCTTCAACACAGTATACACTGTTCGTAATCAGCCGATTTTGTGCTCTTGCTCTTCTGTAATTGAGCTG
Organism: Lithobates pipiens; assembly: GCF_037356315.1. Taxonomy (NCBI): domain Eukaryota; kingdom Metazoa; phylum Chordata; class Amphibia; order Anura; family Ranidae; genus Lithobates; species Lithobates pipiens. The sequence goes on from NW_027507764.1 coordinate 467,176,491, forward strand.
TTAGCAATCTGCAGGAGTTTGTGGGTGTTGTCTGCGTGCCCTGACCACAGTATACACCGTTATATCCACCTATATAGCTAGCTATATTGCTCTTCTGTAATAGAGCTTGCAGTCAGTTGTAGGAGATTGTGCGTGTTGTCTGCGTGCCCTGACCGCACTATACACCATTATATCCACCTATATAGCTCTTCTCTAATTGAGCCATCTGCCATCTGCAGGAGTTAGTGGGTGTTGTGTACCTCCAGCACAATATACACTACCCAATTGCTGGTTTTCCCATCTCCCTTCAGGCCATTACCATGTCTGGAAGGCCAACAAGGAGAGGCAGACAGGCGTGAGCCGATAAAAGAGGGCAAGCAGGCTCTGTGTCTAGAGACAACAGTGCTGGTCGAGGACGCGGTGCATCGTCATCATCAGCACGTGGCCATGGGACACGCTTGTCCTTCTTTTCGGCAGCTGGACGTGTTGAGCCGCATCATGCCGAAGACTTGGTAGAGTGGATGACCAAGCCCTCTTCATCCTCCTCATCCTCTCTCACCCAGGCTCAGGGTACTAGCAAAGCAGCTGCCAACGATGAAGAGGGAGGGGATGATGAGGGCACTGACTCCACGGGGGTGCCTGGTAGGAGAGAAGAGGAGGAGGAGGCACATGTCCAACGAGGCAGGATGCCCTCCGGGGGCCAGCTTAGGGGCAGCACACCAACTGAATCACACCACAGAGCTCCGCCTGTGCAGGGCGCTGCCTCTGTGCGTTATTCTAAAAGTTCTTTGGTGTGGGCCTTTTTTGAGACGAGTGCATCAGATCACACCACTGCTATTTGCAACATATGTCTCAAGCGTATCTCGCATGGCCAAAACATCAGCCACTTGGGCACCACATGCTTGACCAGACATATGTTGACCTGCCATGCAGCTCGTTGGCAAGCATACCTCAAAGACCCACACCAAAGAACAAAGCGGACCTCTCCTTGCTCCTCATCAGCTGAGATCTCCAACCCCACTAGACCTTCAGTCCTCTCTGAAACCTGCTCTGAGAGGAATGAAGGTGTAGAATTAGGTGTGTCACAGCCAAGTGCTTCCGGGCACTCTGCTAGCAGTACACCCACGTCCGATTATAGCAGGCAAATTTCCCTGCCCCAGCTGCTGGACCGTCGAAAGAAGTTCACTCCCAGCCATCCACATGCCCAGCGGTTGAATGCTAGCTTGGCTAAATTGCTAGCACTTTAACTGCTGCCTTTTTAGTTGGTGGACTCGGCTCCCTTCCGTGAGTTTGTACAATGTGCGGTTCCTCAGTGGCAGGTCCCCAAACGCCACTTTTTCTCACGGAAGGCGATTTCGGCTCTCTACTGGCATGTGGAAGGCAATGTCCTAGCCTCACTGGACAGGGCGGTCAGCGGTAAGGTGCATATTACCGCTGACTCATGGTCCAGCAGGCATGGACAGGGACGTTACCTGTCTTTCACTGCCCATTGGGTCACTCTTCTTGCATCTGGGAAGGATGCAGGACAAGGTGCAGTAGTGTTGGAGGTTGTTCCGCCACCACGCCTCCCAAATGCTACTACTGGTTGTGACACACCTCTCTCCTCCACCCCCTCCTCTTCTTCTTCCTCCATGGCCTCTTCCAGTGATCTGTCCTCAGAACCAGCGGTGCTCCGTAGGCGTTCCAGGGGCTACGCAATACGCAGGCAAAACGATGCCATGCCGTTCTTGCGCTGGTTTGTTTGGGGGACAGGAGCCACACTGGGGCAGATATTTTGTCAGCTCTGCAGGGGCAGGCCGAGAGGTGGTTGACGCCACGCCAGCTTAAGCCAGGAATGGTGGTTTGCGACAATGGCACCAACCTCCTCTCCGCCCTCCGACAGGGACAACTGACCCATGTGCCCTGTGTGGCTCACGTCCTTAACCTGGTGGTGCAGTGGTTCTTGGGCAGGTACCCGGGCTTACAGGATGTCCTGAAGCAGGCCAGGAAAGTCTGTGTGCATTTCTGACGATCATTTAATGCCTGTGCTCGGCTGGCTGAGCTCCAAAAGGAGTTGAACCTGCCCAAGAACCGCCTTATATGTGACATGCCCACCAGGTGGAACTCAACGTTGGCCATGCTACAGTGGCTGCACACGCAGCAGAGGGCCATCAATGAGTACCTGTGCGACTATGGCACCAGGACAGGGTCAGGGGAGCTCGGCTTTTTCTCACCACGCCAGTGGGGCAAGATTATTTTCATCTTGATTCAGCCACACAAGCAGGATTCCATGCATATCTGCAGCTATAGAATTATACATAAGAATAGCATGTCCTGGTAAGCATACATTCTACACTATCATGGTCACCTGGGCTTTGCACAGCTGCTGTCCTCGTTTTGGGTGCGATTCCTCACCTCAGCCCCGGGGGAGATCGATATCCCTGTCCTCTGTATCTCCTGGACAGATGCTTGGTGTAACCTATGGGCCGGACAGTAAGAGCATCTGTACTCCTGATGATTGGCAAGAGCCATGAAACGTGCGTCGAGTATATATCCAACTGATGCCCAGATTATTTCGACTTATTATAAGCAATGGCTAATGTTTATTGGTTTTATGAATGGATGAGCATATCTACACATCTGCATTGTTACTGATGTTGTATTGTACCTTGCAAAATGACTGTATATCTAAAACAAATGTATTCAAAGAAATGTACTAAAATTATAATTAATTGTGTCCTATATTAGTTTGACACTATATATGAAATGGTTTTATACCCAACAAATAAATATATATTTTTCAGCAACACGCCTCATTTAAAGTCCTATTTGCCCTTTTTTGAATATCGGTCAGAAGGAGCGGTGGAGAAGGTGGCCGTCTGACCGATGCGTTCAGACAATTTTTTAGTCCGCAGCCCCAAGGTATGATCGGTTCCAGCAACCATCGCCAGCGTCTGATGTACATGGTACAGGAATACCTAGGGGCAAGGTCAGACTTGGACACCTTTCCCATCGAAAATCCTCTGGCTTACTGGGTCTTGAGGATGGATCACTGGGCAAAGCTTGCACAGTATGCAATTGAGCTACTGGCTTGTCCTGCATCCAGCGTTCTTTCAGAACGCACCTTCAGTGCTGCTGGTGGCTTTGTTACCGAACACAGGGTGCGCCTGTCCACCGACTCAGTTGATCGATTGACCTTCATAAAGATGAATCAGTCTTGGATCACCCACAGCTACCAAGCACCTGAAGCTGATGTAACCGAAAAAAATTTTTTTAAAATATCACATCCCTTCAAAACTGCCTATGCTGATGCTGAGTGACTGTCCTGTTATGTTGATTGTCTATCCTCTCCGCTGATATGTTGGAAGAACATTTTTGGTTCTGGGTGATGCCACCAGCCCAATTTTTCAGCCCCTGTTTAACAGGGGCGTTTAATTACAATTTTTGATGCAATGCTTTGCAGCAGGGCTCATTCCTGCACTACAACTAGAGTATATGGGAGAGGTTGCAGTGTCGTGGCACCAGCACCAGTGCCTAAGGCCCAATTTTTCAGCCCCTGTTTAACAGGGGCGTTTAATTACAATTTTTGATGCAAAGCTTTGCAGCAGGGCTCATTCCTCCACTACAACTAGAGTATATGGGAGAGGTTGCAGTGTCGTAGCACCAGTGCCTAAGGCCCAATTTTTCAGCCCCTGTTTAACAGGGGCATGTAATTACAATTCTTGATATAATATTTCACAGCAAGGCCCATTCCTGTGCCCACCCAGAGTAACTGTGAGGACTTATAGTGTTGTGGCACCAACACCAGCACCACAACCACCAAAGGTCAATTTTTCTACCACTGTTCAACAATGGCATGTAATTACAATTCTTGAGATAATCGTTCACAGCAGGGCGCTCCAGCGCCCACCAAGAGTCACTTTGAGGGCTTACAATGTTGTGGCAACACCAACACCTTGTTCCGCCATTTCTGCAGAGCATATAGGGCAGGCCCCTACTTTCAAACATCCAACTTACAAACGTCTCCTACTTGCAAACGGAAGGAGACAACAGGAAGTGAGATGAAAAAGACGGACGGCAAAACAAATTATACAGGGGTGATAACCCTTCCCTATGTTTTTCAAAAAGCTTAAAAAAAAGATTTTTTGACTGGAGCTACACTTTAAAAATGTACCAGTTCAAAATTACAAACAGAATCTACTTAACACAACAAATCTACACAGTCCCTGTCTTGTTTGCACCGCCTGTATACTGCTGTTCTAAGTATATAGGGCCTGGGGGCCCCACGTCTTTCCTTTTTTTAATATGGGTACGGGGTTCCCCTTAATATCCGTACAAGACCCAAAGGGGCTGGTAATGGGCAGGGGGGCTACCCAAGCAGTTTGAAATTACTTTTTTTCCGTTAAATGTCATTTTGTGCAGGGACTGTTCTAAACTCGGGAAACATGTGGCACTTCACAGGCATACTATAGACACCCCCCAGGCATGATATTTAAAGGAATATTTAAAAAATTTTTTCATTTTAATCGTCATTAAAATCAGTGCTACCGCCAAAACTGCAATTTTTAAAAACATTTTAGGCATTGACCCATGTCCCCTGGGGCAGGAGCCAGGTCCCCAAACCCTTTTTTTGGACAGTATCTTGCATATTAGCCATTAAAATTAGCACTTTTTATTTCGAACGTTCGAGTCCCATAGACTTCAATGGGGTTCTAAAGTTCGTATGAATTTTCGGTCCGTTCGAGAGTTCTGATGCGAACCGAACCGGGGGGTGTATTTGGCTCATCCCTAGTCTGGAACAGTTGCTTAGTTATATGTACAATAAATGCTAGATTAAAGTTTAGTTATTTTGTAACTTTAAATTCTGTTTCTTCCAGAACCAATGACTTTCAGTGGACAGTGTGTGTAGCCCTGGCTGGTGTCCCCATTAAGGCCTGGGGGCACAAAGGCTTTGCATCATGGCTGTTCCGCAGCTGGCATCTCCTCTCCACTGCCAAGAGGCCAGTGTAGAAAGGAGAGAGGAAAGAAGGAATGTGCCTGGCTGCATGAGTTGCCTGGCACTAAACCTTGTACACTGGACACAGGAAAGAGGAGGGGTGCACAGTAGTGGACAGAGTGTGACACAGAGGTAGGCAAAAGAGCAAGGTGAGGTATTCTAGAAAGATACACAACCTATTTAACAAGGTTGGTGAGGCAGTGGAAAATGTACAGAGTGAGTAGATCAAATTCTGGGTAATAACAGGCCTACAGGTTTTTGAGGGTTGCTTTATCAGAAGCCTACTATATACTATATCAGTCAAGCTGTGGAAGATTTGCTTTTTCTCTGACTTTGGCAGAATTCCTCTGCTAGCCAGTCACTGCAAATAGAAAAGCAGTCATAACTACCATCACAAATAGAAAAGAGAAATATTCCTTATGATGAATGTGTTCATCCTTAGTCATGCAGTGACATATTTGAGCACTGACAGGCTGGATAATCACAGTGTAAAATTAGGTTTACGGACAAATGGTTGGTAATATTTAAGTTAAGGTTGCCTCACTGTAAACCTTTGTCTGTGATGACTTGGCAGAGACCGGGTCTATACCTTTATGCTTGAATTGCTTTGGTCCTGCAAAGAAGATAGTAGTAGTGAATGGGAAGTTGGTCTACAAATAAAAGAAAATGCAGAGTTACCAGTTTGGGTACCTCAAGCAGATAAAAGCATACATAAATTATAGGTACCTAAAACCCAACACATGTGGAGGTCAAGAGCAAACCTAAATGTTCCCATGTCCTTCTCAGCTATGATCACCATAACGTCTCCCAAGCCTTAGCATTTAAACTACTCCTTAAAATGAACACCTTGAACATGAATCTAGCCAGTCCCTGACCCTTAGGCCGCGTACACACGCGCGGACTGTTCGCCCAACTTTGTCCGTCCAACAGTTTCGGCAAACAGTCCGCTCAAACTTAGCATGGACGGACATGGCCACACACGACGGACGAACAGTTTGCTGAAACCGTGCGCGATGACGTGAACGGCACGTACGACGGGACGAAAAATACGACGTCCTATACACTGCATTATAGCTTTCGGCGTGAAAATCCTTTCTGAGCATGCGCGCAACTTTGTTTGACGAACAAGCCTACACACGGGCGGACTGTTCGCTCAAACAAGGTTTCAGCGGACAGTTTTACGGAAATTCCGAAAAACCTTGTCCGTCCAACTGTCCGCTGAAACTGTCCGCTGAAAGCCCACACACGAGCGGACTGTCCGCCCAAACACTGTTCAGCGGACAAAGTTGGGCGAACAGTCCGCCCGTGTGTACGCGGCCTTAGGCTCTGTTTCCATTACTGTGAGTTGTGCGACTTGACACATGTGAAGTCGCATGACAAGTCAAAATCCATGTATTTCAATGGTCTCTGTTCTAATTGGTGCATCTCAAGTCGCAGCCACTCCAAAAAAGGTTTTTGCACTACTTTGTTCCGTCTTTGGTGCGACTTGTTCTCCATAGAAAGTAATTAAGTCGCAATGCAGTCGCATTTACATGTATTAGTCTGCGACTTTGTTGCTACTTCCACAGAAGTGGATCTCTGCTCCTCCCAGATACATCACTTCCTATATGGATGTACGTGAGTGTGGAAGTCGACAGGAAGCACGCCTAGGGCTAGTAAGAACAAACGACAAGTTCATGACCATGAAGAATTCATTCAGCTTGTCAGACAATGTCCGGCAATATATGACCTCAGAGATCCATGTTACAAAGATCATGCAAAGAAGGAGAGAGCATGGTTGGAAGGAGGGGCGGATCTAGAGTATAGTCTCGGGAGGGGCACTGCCAGAAAATAAGGTGTTGCTTACGGAACTGAATAAAGTGTAATAAAGTGCAATACAGTGTACAGAGGTCAGTAGTATGTAGTGTACAGATGTCAGTAGTATGTAGGGTGGTGTACAGAGGTCAGTAGGAAGTAGGGTGGTGTACAGAGGTAAGTAGGATGTAGGGTGGTGTACAGGGAACAGTAGGGCACATGCTGGGGGGTGGTCGGGAGGGCATAAACTTAAACAGGGGGGGATTAGGAGGGCATACACTGATACACTGGGGGAGATTCAGGAGGGCATACACTGATACACTGGGGGGGGGGGGGGAGTTCAGGAGGGCATACACTGATAAACTGGGGGGGGGAATTCAGGAGGGCATACATTGATACACGAGGGGGGATCAGGAGGGCATACACTGACACACTGGGGGGGGGGGGGTCAGGAGGGCATGCACTCATACACTGGGGGGGAATTCAGGAGAGCATACACTGATACACTGGGGGGGGGGGATTCAGGAGGGCATACACTGATACACTGAGGGGGTTCAGGAGGGCATACACTGGAGGGGATCAGGAGGGCATACACTGATACATTTGGGGGGGATCAAGAGGGCATACATTGATACACCTGGGGGGGATCAGGAGGGCATACACTAATGCACTTGGGGGGGATTCAGGAGGGCATACACTGATACACTTGGAGGGGATCAGGAGGGCATACACTGATACACTTGGGGGGGGGGATCAGGAGGGAATACACTGATACACTTGGAGGGGATAAGGAGGGCATACACTGATACACTTGGGGGGAGATCAGGAGGGCATATACTGATGCACTGGGCGAAGGATCAAGAGGGCATACACAGATACCCAGGGGGGAGTCAGGAGGGCATACACAGATACACTGGGGGGGGGATTCAGGAGGGCATACACAGATACACTGGGAGGGGGATTCAGGAGGGCATACACAGATATACTGGGGGGGATTCAGGAGGGCATACACAGATACACTGGGGGGGATTCAGGAGGGCATACACAGATACACTGGGGGGGGGGGGGGGGATTCAGGAGGGCATACACAGATACAATGAAGGTGGGGGGATCAGCAGGGCATACACAGTACACAGATACACTGGAGGGGTGGAGGATCAGGAGGGCATACACTGATATACCGGAGGGGGGATATCAGAAGGGCATACACAGATACACTGGAGGGGGGATCAGGAGGGCATACACAGATACACAGATACAGTGGTGTGAAAAAGTGTTTGCCCCTTCCTCATTTCCTGTTCCTTTGCATGTTTGTCACACTTAAGTGTTTCGGAACATCAAACCAATTTAAACAATAGTCAAGGACAACACAAGTAAACACAAAATGCAATTTGTAAATGAAGGTGTTTATTATTAAAGGTGAAAAAAAATCCAAACCATCATGGCCCTGTGTGAAAAAGTGATTGCCCCCTAAACCTAATAACTGGTTGGGCCACCCTTAGCAGCAACAACTGCAACCAAGCGTTTGCGATAACGTGCAATGAGGCTTTTACAGCGTCCTGGAGGAATTTTGGCCCACTCATCTTTGCAGAATTGTCCTAATTCAGTTACATTAGAGGGTTTTCGAGCATGAACGGCCTTTTTAAGGTCATACCACAACATCTCAATAGGATTCAGGTCAGGACTTTGGCTAGGCCACTCCAAAGTCTTCATTTTGTTTTTCTTCAGCCATTCGGTGGTGGACTTGCTGGTGTGTTTAGGATCATTGTCCTGCTGCAGAACCCAAGTTCGTTTCAGCTTGAGTACACGAACAGATGGTCGGATATTCTCCTTCAGGATCTCTTGGTAGACAGCAGAATTCATAGTTCCTTTTATCACGGCAAGTCTTCCAGGTCCTGAAGCAGCAAAACAGCCCCAGACCATCACACTACCACCACCATATTTTACTGTTGGTATAATGTTCTTTTTATGAAATGCAGTGTTCCTTCTACGCCAGATATACTTGGACACACACCTTCCAAAGAGTTCCACTTTTGTCTCATCGGTCCACAGAATGTTGTCCCAAAAGTCTTGGGGATCATCAAGATGTGTTGTGGAGAAATTGAGACGAGCTTTGATGTTCTTTTTGCTCAGCAGTGGTTTTCTCCTTGGAACTCTGCCATGCAGGCCATTTTTGCCCAGTCTTTTTCCGATGGTGGAGGCATGAACGCTGACCTTAACTGAGGCAAGTGAGGCCACTCCTGGGAAGGTTCACCACTGTTCCATGTCTTCGCCATTTGTGGATAATGGCTCTCACTGTGGTTCGCTGGATTCCCAAAGCTTTGGAAATGGCTTTATAACCCTTTCCAGACTGATAGATCTCAATTACTTTCTTTCTCAATTGTTCCTGAATTTCTTTGGGTCTCGGCATGATGTGTAGCTTTTAAGGATCTTCTGGTGGACCTTACTGTGTCAAGCAGCTCCTATTTAAGTGATGCCTTGATTGTGAACAGGTGTGGCAATAATCAGGCCTGGGTGTGGCTAGAGAAATTGAACTCAGGTGTGGACAACCACAGTTATAGTATGTTTTAACAAGGGGGCAATCACTTTTTCACACAGGGCCATGATGGTTTGGATTTTTTTTCACCTTTAATAATAAACACCTTCATTTACAAATTGCATTTTGTGTTTACTTGTGTTGTCCTTGACTATTGTTTAAATTGGTTTGATGTTCCGAAACACTTAAGTGTGACAAACATGCAAAGGAACAGGAAATGAGGAAGGGGGCAAACACTTTTTCACACCACTGTACATGGGGGGGATCAGGAGGGCATACACAAATACACTGTAGGGGGGAACAGGAGGGCATACACAGATACACTGGAGGGGGGGATCAGAAGGGCATACACAGATACACTGGAGGGGGGATCAGGAGGGCATACACCAGGTGGCAGTCATAATCCTTTAATGAGTTAAATTTCTCACTTGTCATGAAAAGAAGATGAAGATATCATTCCTCACCTAACAGCACCTCTATGATAAGTTGCAGTAACTCATCAGACTCAGCATAGAGGTGCCTGTAACTAATGCACAATGTAGTGCTAGCAGCAGAGCTCACCTCCAGGAACTTTATCATGGATCTCTTTGCTCAGCAGCTGCACACATCTCCCTCTTCCAGACGAGTATGATCTGAGGGAAAAGGCACACCCCCTCCCGCCCACTCAAGCAACAGCCTGCAGGAGAGATGCTGAAAAACTGCAGCGGAGGTACAGGGGGCGGAGAGTGCAGACCCGAGGTTTCTGAGCTTCGTGCTTAGAATGGCTGCACTTGTGCTGACCTCAGACTTGGTTACCTGGAGGGCACTCAGCCTCAGTCTTTAATATTTTCTCGGGGGGGGGGTGTAATTGCCCCGTTGCCCCCCCTGGATCCGCCCCTGGTTGGAAGTGGCTCGCATATATTATGATACCTGGGACTCTTTATCAGCTACAGAATGGTCTTCAAAGAGTAATTGGTTGATATATGCTGCTTGACACTTTGTGGCAACCAATGGATGTGTGTTAATAATGTGCAGTAACCTCTAGCAACCATTGGCTGTGTGGTAATAATGGGCACTGTGTTTTCTTGGTGGGGACTGCTTCTCCTGCCAGGAGATCACAATGGTTTGGTAGGAGGGAATCCCTTGTCAACACTGTCTGTGTTGATGGTGGAATTTGTCTAGTTTCTTTCCTGCAACCTGTGGCTGCAGGAAAGTAAATCTGTGTGTGTGGCCCCAAATAATATTTGCCCATGGTCCAAACAATATTAAAGATGGCCCTGTCAACATCCTTCAGCACATCACAAATTCTGCAGGTGCCAAGGATGATATAACTTGCAGTTATTTTCCTACCATCAACATCCATTATGCAGCCTAGCAAATGAATGACCTATGGCCAGTTATTAAAGAAACATTTTTTAACTTGGTATTGTCTTTATATTTTGCAGTGCGCTCATTACAAATTGATGGAGAAGTCTTAAAGACTGTTACAATCGGTACCTATGAAGATTAAAAAAAGGAAGGAGTGATTCTGGCTCAAAAAGATTAGCCCCATATGCCCATGGTGGGGATCTTGAATTTTTAAAACCGGTGTTGGAAATGCGAGAGTAAGTTATCAGCAGGCATATTTCCTGAATTTGACATATAAAATTGTAATGCTTACTTTAAAAATGTGTTATTCGAATTTCAGAACCCAATCAAGCTGGGAAGACAGCACACAGGGTTTGCCACCGGAAGATGAGTCAGAGGAGACTGCTGCGGAGGAGGAGGAAGAACAATTCCAAGACACTCTTGACAAGGGACTGTTTGTAGATGAATCAAAGTCATCAACAAACTGCATGAATGAGGAGGATGCTGAACCAGGGCCTAGCAATGTCTCTAGGCCTTCGTGAAGATCTTCAAGGGGAGTGCCAGGGCTGGGAAACCCCAAAAAAATTAATATTAGATGTAGTTAGTCAGAAGTCCAAAAAAAATCCTGAAAACCAGTGTGAAGACACAGCATTTCTTATTGTAATTTTAGGCATATGTAAACAGGTCCCCTGAGAGAAAAAACATGCACTCAGGATGGCTATGATGTCAACTGCTCAATCCTTTCTGTGTGAGGAGCCAACAGCATCCTCAGCATATATGCAACCCTCCCATATCCCCCTTATCAACAGTACTCTCACTTTCAAATTACACAGTATGCCCCACCAATAAACCACCCATACTGTGACGAGTATGGTAATATGCTGAATCCCTCAAGGCCAGGCATGTTACATTAAATTCCGGTCCCCGCTACCTCCACCCTTGGCCCACCGACTACTCACCAACTTAGGCAGCCTACACCCAGTCAGGTTCTGCATTTTCTGGAAAGGAAATACTACCCAGGAACATCAGTGGATTACCCTGGACCAACCAACTAGTTCAGGTTCCGGGAGCACTGAAACAAAAACATACCAGCAATTGTACGTTTTTTTGTTTTTTTTGGCATTGTTTTAATACCTGTTCATTTGTGTTTCTTTGTTGTGGTTGCCAAAACAACCCAAAAATTGAGTAGTTCATGGAAACTAAGTTTTATTTTTTTTGCATTCTTGCAAAAAGATTTTGCTGCTCAAAAAATATTAGGTTCTATGTTGTTATTTTTTGTATGCCTTATTTTTGGTGTTGTTCAAATTGATGTATGTTCATTTATTTTTCTTTGTTGGGGTTGGCAAAAATAAACAACCAAAAAATGGTGTCTTTACCAAAGCAAACTTTATTTTTGGTGCATTCTTGCACAAAAATGTTGAAAATAAAAAATATTCTGCTTACACTATGTTTTTAATTAACCCTTTTTATATTTTGTGTTAAAGACCTGTTATTCAGCATTTGAATGCAATTACACATAGCAGACATATAAATAATAATCAAAAATAAAATGTGTGCCATGCATCATGCAATAGCATTCTGCTGCCAAGGGGACACAATCAGCAGCAGACATGAAAACAAAGTTAAACCGTCATGCACAGTGGCACCATTGCTGGTGCCCCTACTGGCACTCCATTGTGCACCCTCCCTATCATGCATTAGGGGAATCTTTAAAAAGGTACCCTTCATGTATTCAAACATAGTTATGAAGCACACATGCTGCTTTTAACGCAGATATTGCATTCTCCATTTTCAAATTGATAGGTGTATGTAGGAACTGCCACTTGTTCTACAAAATGCCAAAAGTACATTTGACAACTCGTCTTGCCCTTGTTAAGTGGTAGTTGAAGATTCTCTTCTCTTCACTCAGAGACGGATTGGAATAAGGCCTTAGTAGATGGTCACTGAGAGTAAAGGCCTCATCCTCAACATAGGCTAATGGCAGTGGCAGCCCATTTATCCCTGGCAGGTCCAGGCCATTTTCCCTCAACATTCTTCCAAAAGATGATCGTGCAAAAATACTGGAGTCTGAGCTGCTACCGTATGGTCCTATGTCTATATATCTAAACCACTAATTGGCATCAGGCACTGCTAGTAAGACAAACAAAAAATATTTTTTATAGTTGAAGAATTTGGTTCCACTGCCAATGGGCATCACTACTCTTATATGTTTGCATGTCACAATTTGGAAAATTGCATCGGTCCCAGAAAACTTCTGCAATCTTGCATCAATCTTCAGGAGTGGGCTTCTTCAGTACCAAATCCCTGAGAACATTCCAGATATCTCTGCAGATATCATGTACAATATTTTTGGTAGTAGTTTTGCCAACCAAGAACTCAATGCAAACTTGCAAAGGAATGTCCAGTTACCAGGTAACTAAAATGACAGAGTAAAAACAGTTTATTAGAATGATGCATATTAACAATAAGCTACTTCTTATTAGAACTAAAAAAGAGCTTGGAAGGAGGTGCCTGAGGAAGTGAAGGAAAAAGAGGAACAGGAGAAAGACTCTGGTGATATACAGGGACAATTAATATAGTAAAAACAATCACACCCACAATAACATGCTAGTATTTATTATTTCAATTAATGTACAAAGGAACAAAGAATGATGTGGGTCTCCAAATGCCACATATGAGGTAAGAAGAAGAAAACGTAGGTATGAAAAGTTACCTCAATGTTATAATGAGTCTTTTAACAGCCGGAATACTCCTTCGGGAAACTGGTGTTTTGTCGCTCTAGATGGCTAGAGAACAAAGTCTTCAATTCATCAAAACTGTAAAGAGAAAATATATGACTATTAGCTACATTGACCATGTAAAAATTGAAAATTTTTAACTCTATTTCCATTTTTTTTATCATTTGCTCAGGTTTTTGTTAATACTTCTAGCTATTCAAAGCTAAAAATTAGAAAAAGAGTCATAGTGACCATGCATGTACATGTTTTCATAAATATATCTTGGAGTATTTGCAAGCTAACATAAACAAATGTTCTCACCTTCTAATTGACATCTGTGTGTAGTTGAAGAATTTGCCTTCATGAGCATGGAGGTCGTTGTAAAGTACCAAAAACTGGCCTCTCCCTTCCTTTTGGGCGATAACAGGATGGATTCAAAACCTATGCTTTCTCCTCCCCTGGTTATCTTCTTCCACTTCATCTATAAATGCTGCTACAGCAGCCATAATGACTGCTGACCCGACATATTGCATAGCGATCATGTTTGCTAAGCACTAGACAACATGTGACAATGAAAGAGGAAGGGGAAATGACTAAGCAGGATAAGGAATTACATCACTATGAATAAATCGCAGAACATCAAATTTGCAAAAAGTCGTTTGGAAAGTCGCGCCAAAACGCAACAAATATCACATTGTAAAGTTGCACTGTAAATCGTGCGACTTTGGGGTCACAGTAGTGGAAACCAAGCCTAAATGTGCCTCTAAGCCCAACTTCAGGTTTGGGATTTCCTCCTTAACTTCTTCCCATTTGGACCTTCCCCTCTCTCTTTCTTTTTTCATACAGGATAAATTGCCAGGTTTTGGTCCAGTCCAGTGATATCACAGGACTTCTTCACCCTCTTCTTTCTCCAATGGGAGACAGATTCCAAAATGCTACAAAGAGCGGCATCATGCGATGATGTGGTACTGCTCTCCACAGCATGTTTCTGTGAGTGGTCAGAGAGTGAAGCCTAGAGGGAGCTTGAATGATGCTGGGCACCATTCAACTCACAAAAGGAGCATTACTGGATTGGTGAGTGGGTGAGTCTGAGGAGGACAGCACCAAAGACAAGAGTTTTTTTTATATATATATTTTTAAGAGCTACTGGGGTATATATTTTTTTTTTTATTTATCCCAAGCTGGGATTAGGTTTTAACCAAGAAAAAAATTAACTATTGTCTCAATTATACAGTGGGGAAAATAATTAGTTGATCCCATGCAGATTTTGTAAGTTTGCCCACTTACAAAGAAATTAAGGGTCTATAATTTTTATCATTGGTGTATTTTAAATTATAGAGACAGAATATCAACCAAAAATCTATAAAAAACACACAATACAAATGAGAAATTAGAAATTGAGTTGCTGTTCAGTGAGTAAAATAATTATATGACCCCCCAAGCAAATCATTACTTAGTACTAGGTGGAGAAACCTGTTGGCAAGCACAGAGGAAAGACGTTTCTTGTAGTTTATTACCAGGTTTGCACACATCTCAGGAGGGATTTTGGTCCACTCTTCTTTACAGATCATCTCTAAATCCTTAAAGTGGGGTTCCACCCTAAAGTGGAACTTCCGCTCATCGAAACCCTCCCCCCTCCGGTGTCACAGTTGGCACCTTTCAGGGGGGAGGGGGTGCAGATACCTGTCTAGGACAGGTATTTGCACCCACTTCTGGGCATAGACTCCCACGGGAGTCTTTGCCTCTTCCTGTCCTGGCATGCTGTCTGCTGGGACACACACTGGTCCCAGAGACAGCGCGGACCATTCCTATTGCGCTGCGCGACTCACTCATGCGTAGTAGGGAACCAGGAAGTGAAGCCGCAACGCTTCACTTCCTGATTCCCTCACCTAGAATGGCAGCGGCAGCAGCCGAGAGTCGATCGCTCGATCTGCCTCGGCTGTCGACATTGCTGGACCTTGGCACAGGTGAGTGTCCATTTATTAAAAGTCAGCAGCTGTAGTATTTATAGCTGCTGGCTTTTAATCATTTTTTTTCCAGTGAAATCCCTCTTTAAGGTTTCTTGGCTGTCGCTTGGCAACTCGAAGTTTCAGCTCCCTCCATAAATTTTCTATAGGATTAAGGTCTGGAGACCTAATGTGCTTCTTCTTTAGCCACTCCTTGGTTGCCTTGGCAGTATGTTTTGGGTCATTGTCATGCTGAAAGACCCATCCATGACCCAGCTTCAGTGTTCTGGCTGAGGGAAGAAGGTACTCACCCAAGATTTTATAATAAATGTGTAGGATATCCCACGCTCCCTTGTAGGCATTGATATATGGCTTGTCTTGTGATGGCAAGTGTGATGTGATGTTCCCACAATGTGAATCAGATAATGAGAGTATGTTGGTGTGCCTAGTGCCCTTAGTAGTGTCAATAAAAATTGTGTTAAATTATAAAGTGCAAACAAAATCTGAAGCTTTCTTCCTTAGTGCCCTCGGTAAATAATATAAGTGAATACACAAATATGAAATAAAATAAAAGTGAAAATGTGAAACAAATTGTGTACTTCACAAAAGAATGGCAAAATGGCAAAATAAAAATCTCACAATAAAATTGCATAAAACTGAAAAAGTCCTTAAAAGTGCAACATGTGTATGCAGTTCATAAGTGAGTCCAATAATATTACCAACCACAAGTGCAAACAAAATATGAAATCTTCCTCCTTGGTGTTCTTAGTGAATAGTATTGGTGGATGATATATATATATATATATATATATATATATATATATATATATATATATATATATATATATATATATATATATATACCAATTGCATAAAATGAAAAACCCTGGTTCCTAAATATACTCTAATAACAGTGTAAATAAATGTGAAACATAATCTGTCATTTGAAAAAATCTCAACAAAATGGCATAATGGCAAAAACACTATGTCGCAGCATAAATCGCATAAACTGTAAAATCCTTAAAAGTGCAACCTGTATAAGCAGTTCATAAGTGAGTCCATATAAATAATATTCCATAATCAAAAAGTGCTGGTGCTTCAGTGATCCCCACCACCTCTCAACTAATGCGCTCCCCTCTAAGTCTGACCTCGCTTACTAGGTCAAATTTCACCTTCCCCTATATGCTGGGGTAGGCACAGTGGGCTCCTCTGGCGTCCTCCTCCTCCTCCTCGTTTGTTCCACTGTATATTCACAAACCCTTTCTTTAGTGGAGTGTGTGGACCTTTAAAACAGAATTTTTTTCTCCATATAAAGATTCATTCAAAAAAAAGGGGTCCTCATGATGTAGTAATTTCAAAATAGGTATTTATTAAAAAGTATTGACTTACATTTAAGTTTAACAAGTTTAAGTTTAACAAGCAGCTCCTGTGGTCAGCTGAATACAAGGTTCCCACCTCACTTCCTGTGTCCAGCAGTGTCACTCGACTCTACCCTACTTGTGTCATCAGGGTCACCTGACTTCATCAGGGGTATGGACTCACTTATGAACTGCTTATACATGTTGCACTTTTAAGGATTTTTCAGTTTGCCATTTATGCTGTGATATTGTGTTTTTGTGATTATGCCATTTAGTTGCAATTTTTTCACATTACACATTGTGTTTCACATTAATTTGCACTGTTATTTAGGAACCAATGTTTGATTTTATGCAATTGATAAGAAGATTTCATATTTTGTTTGCTGCACTTATGTTTTGTAATATTATTGGACTCACTTATGAATTGCATACACATGTTTACATGTTATGCGATTTTATTGTGAAATCGTCATTTAGCCATTTTGTTGCGATTTTTTTCAAAGTACACAATTTGTTTCATATTTTCACTTATATTTGTGTATTCACTCATATTATTTACCAAGGACACTAAGGAGGAAGGCTTCAGATTTTGTTTGCATTTTAGAATTTAACACAAGTTTCTACAATACATGGCACCATCCATTGGCCCCTGATTGCAGCAAAGTGAGTCTGTATCTTTAGCAGACTAAGAGCCCCAAAGCACAATGCTTCCACTTCCATGCTTGACTGTCAAGATGGTGTTCTTAGGGTCATAGTCAACATTTTTCTTCCTCTAAACACGGCGAGTCCCCTTCCTTAAGAAGGCGCATTTACAGTCATGCCAATGAACATTTAAATGATTCAGAGAAGGATTGGGAGAAAGTGCTGTGGTTAAATTAGACCAAAATTGAGCTCTTTGGCATCACCTTGACCCGCCATGTTTGGAGGAAGAAAAATGCTGACTATGACCCCAAGAACACCATCCCTACAGTCAAGCATGGAGTTGGAAACATTATGCTTTGGGGCTGTTTCTCTGCTAAAGGTACAGGCCGACTTTGCCGCATTAAGAGGCCAAGGAATGGGGTCATGTATTGTAAAATCTTAGATGAGAACCTTCTTTTCTCAGCTAGAACACTGAAGAGGGGTCGTAGATGGGTCTTCCAGCATGACAATGACCCAAAACATACCACCAAGACAACAAAGGAGTGGCTTAAGAAGAAGCACATTAAGGTCAATGAGTGGCCTAAAGTATAAATGGCTACTGCACTTGTATCCACAACTTGGGTAATATGACTAAATAAACAGCAGCCAGCACAATATTGAAGAAATAACAATAAAGAAAAAATACAAAAATGATGCAGCGCTCATTAATTCAGTAAGTCCAAAGATGGTGTCAATACACTTGACATCAAAGGTGGTTAACAGAGGGTGAAAAGGGAGGAAAGCATCACCAGCACCCAATAATACAGCAGCTTACCCTCCTTAGTGGACCCTCATTACAAAGGTCACATAAGCAGTTGAATAACAAAGGATACCCTTCAATCTCCATGCATCTCAGTCAGGGCCAATTTCAGCCTTTCTTTCCCCAAGTGCTCCAGCAATGACCACCATAGGTTATTCCATCCCATAGAAATATAAAGAGATAGACCTGTAATTTCTTCTCTATTCTGTTTGCAAATGTGTTCAATCTCCCTCTGGTGGAGAGCTGTTTTCCAAAGGCTGATCTTTTACCACTTTTTATGGAAGGGTTCTTGAGTTACTTGAGTGGTCTCGTCAGTCTCCAGACCTTAATGATATTGAAAAGTTACAGACGGAGCTGAAACGGATGAGTTACCAAGAGACAGCCAAGAAGATTTAGAGACTATCTGTAAAGAAGAGTGGACCAAAATCACTCCTGAGATGTGTGCAAACCTGGTCACCAACTAAGAAATGTCTTACTGCTGTGCTTGCCAACAAGGGTTTCTCCACCAAGTACTAAGTCATGTTTTGCTTAGGTATCAAATGCTTAATTTACTCACTGAACTGCAACCTAATTTATAGCATTTATTTTATCAGTTTTTTTCTGTATTTTTGGTTGATATTCTGCCTCTATTATTTAAAATACACATATGATAAAAATTATAGACCCTTCATTTCTTTGTAAGTGGGCAAACAAAATCTGCAGGGGACCAAATTATTATTTTCCCCACTGTAGGGTCAAGACATACCTTATTGAGTCAATATTTATTTTATCAGGCAATATTTTTGCACAGATTTGTATCACACTTGGCTAATTCATAGGGTCCTAGAACAGCATTTGTGGCACTATTCCTCTGTACTCAATCAAAGTGTAGCTACATGCAATAAAGTAAACCACTTTGCTTTGTAGCCCCATTCAAGCCTTTGTTTAAATGCATGGTAGGTAGTATGCCTACAAAGAAGCAGTTTCTTACTCATTGGGTTAGGTTGTAGCCCCAAATATATAAATATATCACTAGAAAAGTAATTTAAGAAGGATGAAGGAATAGAGATAAACCGATTAAGGAAATCCAAACAACAAACTCTGGAATCCATTTCACAGTTATTGTTTCATAATAAAACAGTAAAAATGTTATTGCTTTCCAAAAACAGTTTGATCTGGTGACAGATTTACTAGAAGAGCTGCATGGGAGTTATAAATAAAGACTGTTTTTATTGCGGTGAGTCCACACTGAGCCATGGGTGAAATACTTGTATTAGGACACAAGGGAACAGCACACTTCCTATTCAAATATTTTTTATTGAATACACCTGATTCCACACTACTTTCTAAAATTTGCTTCCAACAGCTTAATGAGGAACAGCAATAGTGTGCTTTTTATACTTCCAATTCCAAGAGGTGCGCAGCTGACATTCATATTATTGTGCGGCTGGAGATTATGCAGGGAAGGACGACATAATTAGGACCCCTTTGTGCAAACAAATATATGAAACCCATATGGCCTTTACTAGCATCTTGTTTGCACAATCTGCTTTATGCAATTGAAGTGAAGGTATGAAAGGCTGTTCGTGATCTTTAAAATAAGGGTTGTCCTAAATTAAAGATCCCACGCTGTTGCTTAAAATAGACAAAAAAGACCCCTAAGAAGTGATGATAGAGAACAGAACGTAGAAGTGAACGTTCTGCCATTCACATCTGCAGCAACTGACATGGGCCCTTGGTTTAGAAGGCCAGGATGCAGCCCATTATGACATGGCCTTAGTGTCCTCTTTCCATTGTTGTGTGAGCTAAGTGGCAGGTGCAAAAGATGAGTCTTTAAAAGGGTCTTTAAGGGCACAGAGGTTCTCACAGGAAATAGAAAATAGCTAGTATTTTAGGTTTGTGTGTGGTTCTTGGCTTCTGTGTTCGTAGACAATGGTTTGAGAAATAAGTATAGATTTCAAAGACAGCATGCAGCTGATTATATTTTTATTGCTAAAATTTCATTTAAATTCCACAACTATAATATCAGTTGTTTAAACACATTTTTATAAATACAGAATATAAATAATTGTAGGAGGGTTTGTAGGCAGAAACAGCAAAACAGAATGATTTTCCTTAGAATTCTGCGCATTGCCTGAAGCCAGAATACGAAGAGTACTGTTTTGGTCTGCATTGATGCTATGGTCCTTCTTTTTTTTCTTTTTTTCTTTTAAATCATCTTTATTATTTTCTTATATAAAAAAATTCACCAGACAATTACAATTACATTCAGTCCTGAGGCATTTAGGTTTACACAAGTCCCTCAATGTCTTCACATTTACATATGTACTTTCCACTGCTTATCTATAACAATATTAGGTGGTGGCAGAGGCGGCTCTAGACTTTGTGAGGCCTTAGGCAAAACTTAGACATGAGGCCCCATTCACACCCATAATGGGAAAAATATTATAAAAACAATAAAAATTAACTGTATAAATGTGCATATATTAACTTAAATCCTATGAACCATGAATTCACAGTTTCTATAAATTTGTCTAACCAATTATTCTTTAATCAAATATTAAACATATGGTGGGTTGGTGTGTGTGTGTATATATATATATATATATATATATTATAAATATATATGTTACACGCACACAGATATAGATCAAATTGTGCAGCTGCCTGCTTATTATGCTCTGTGATGGTCATAGACTGCGGAAAATTATACAGGAGATGGTCAGAGCCTGCGTGTGGACAATGATATAGGAGATGGTCAGAGACTGTGTGCGGCCATAATACAGGAGACGGTTAGAGACTGTGTGCAGCCATGATACAGGAGATGGTCAGAGACTATGCAGCCATGATACAGGAGACGGTTAGAGACTGTGCTGACAGTGATACAGGAGACAATCAGAGACTGTGCAGACAATGATACAGGAGACGGTTTTATGGTAATGACAAGCAAACCCTTACCTGGCTAACACGGTAAGAAAAGTTGAAGCCACAGACAGGGTGCTGACAGACAATCACACCAGAAAGATACAGGAGATGGTCAGAGACTGTGCGGAAAATGATACAGGAGATGGTCAGAAACTGCGCAGCCAATGATACAGGAGACGGTCAGAGACTGCACAGACAATGATACAGGAGACGGTCAGAGACTGTGCAGCCAATGATACAGGAGACGGTCAGAGACTGTGTGGCCACGATATAGGAGACAGTCAGAGACTGTGCGGCCATAATAGAGGAGACGGTCAGAGACTGTACAGCCATGATACAGGAGACGGTCAGAGACTGTGTGGCCATGATACAGGAGACGGTCAGAGATTATGCAGCCATGATACCGGAGACGATCAGAGACTGTGCTGCCATGATACAGGAGACAGTCAGAGACTGTGCAGCCATGATACAGGAGACGGTCAGAGACTGTGCCGACAGTGATACAGGAGTTTTATTATGGTAATGACAAGCAAACTCTTACCTGGCTAACACGGTATGAAAAGTTGGAGCCACAGACAGGGTGCTGAAAGACAATTACACCACAAAGATGCAGGTGATGGTCAGAGACTGTGCGGAAAATGATACAGGATATGGTCAGAGACTGTGCAGACAATGGTACAGGAGACGGTCAGAGACTGTGCGGACAATGATACAGGAGACGGTCAGAGACTGTGTGGCCATGATACAGGGATAATCAGAGACTGTGCGACCATGATATAGGAGATGGTCAAAGACTGTGCAGACAATGATACAGGAGACGGTCAGAGACTGTGCGGACAATGATACAGGAGACGGTCAGAGACTGTGTGGCCATGATACAGGGATAATCAGAGACTGTGCGACCATGATATAGGAGATGGTCAAAGACTGTGCAGACAATGATACAGGAGATGGTCAGAGACTGTGCGGACAATGATACAGGAAATGGTCAGAGATTGTGTGGACAATGATACAGGAAATGGTCAGAGATTGTGTGGACAATGATACAGGAGACGGTCAGAGACTGCGCAGCCATGATAACAACATACCGTATTTTTCGGACGATAAGGCGCACCGGATTATAAGGCGCACTAGCAACGACCGGCTGATATGATGGATATTTCCATATATAAGGCGCATCGGACTATAAGGCGCGCTGGATTATAAGGCGCATTTAATGAAACACAACTCGGATGCGGTACTGTAAGTCAAATTTTATTCAACTCTTTAGCAATAACCATAAAATGGTCTATAACAATAACTCTTAACACTGTTCAATTAAATACAAAACCAGACACTCACTTTTTCACTTTATTCTTCAATAACTCTTAACACTGTTCAGTTACCGGTGAATACCGTACAAAACCAGACACTCACTTTTTCACTTTATTCTTCTCCCGCAAATCCATCAAATTCTTCATCTTCAGTGTCTGAGTTTAACAATTGGGCAATTTCGGCATCAAGCACGCCCGTATCCCTCTCATCATTCTCATCAGTATCCGAGTCAGTCTCGTTGCTGTCATCGGTACCGGTACTTAGCTGTTCAGTGATAATTCCGGACTTCTTGAAAGCTCGGATTACACTGGTGACTGATACCTTCGCCCAGGCATCCACGATCCACTGGCAGATAGTGGCGTAACTCGCCCGGCGTTGCCTCCCTGTGTTGGTGAATGTGTGTTCGCCTTCTGTCATCCAATGCTCCCACGCAGCTCGCAATTTAACTTTAAATGACCTGTTGACACCTATATCTAGTGGCTGCAGTTCTTTGGTTAATCCACCCGGAATGATGGCAAGCACCGAATTAGTTTTCTTCACTTGGGCTTTGACAGTATCTGTCAGATGGGCGCGCATGGAGTCACAGACCAATAGGGATGGAGATTCGTGGAAAAAGCCACCCGGTCTCTTGACGTAAACCTCTCTCAGCCACTCACTCATCTTCTCCTCGTTCATCCAGCCCTTCGGGTTAGCCTTGATGATGATGCCAACCGGAAACTTTTCTTTTGGCAGAGTCTTCCTCTTGAAAATTACCATGGGTGGTAGTTTCTGGCCATTAGCCTGGCAACCGAGAACTACAGTGAAGGATGACTTCTCGTTTCCTGTAGTGCGTATAGATACCGTACTGGTCCCTGTTCTCTCGACAGTACGGTTTACAGGGATATCAAAGGTAAGGGGGACCTCGTCCATGTTGGTAATGTGTTCTGGTCGGATTTTCTGTTCATTGATCTTGTTCTTGCAGTAGGTATGGAAAATGGCCAGCTTTTCTTCGTAATCCTTTGGCAGTTGCTGTGACATAGTGGTTCTTGTGCGGATAGAGAGATTCCGCCTTTTCATGAAACGGAAGCACCAAGAGGGACCTCCTCGAAAGTCGTTGATCTCCATGTCGCGTGCGATCGCTGTTGCTTTGAGTCGAATAGAGACAGTAGAGACACTTCTACCTGCGGTTCTCTGTTCAATAACCCACTGTTCAATTTTGTCCTCCAACTGTGGCCATCTTGCTTTGTTTCCTCGGAAACTCAGTTTGGTCTTCTTTACCTGGCGCAGGGCATCTTCTTGCTTCCTCCACTTCCGTACCATTGATTCATTAATGTTGAATTCTCTCGCAGCTACTCTATTTCCATGCTCTACTGCATGACTGATAGCCTTCAGTTTGAAATCCGCTTCGTAAGCATGTCTCTTAACAGGAGCCATTTTTGGGGCAGCGGGTATACCGTAGAAAATGAACGAATGAATGCGCACACCTCCTGACTAAGATGGCCGTAATGCCCACGAAGCTGCACTGCTTGGATTGGGCATTACGGCCATCTTAGTCAGGAGGTGTGCGCATTCATTCGTTCATTTTCTACGGTATACCCGCTGCCCCAAAAATGGCTCCTGTTAAGAGACATGCTTACGAAGCGGATTTCAAACTCATCGCTATCAGTCACGCAGTAGAACAACCTGAGAGAGGTTTACGGTACGTCAGTTTACGGTAAGAGACCGGGTGGCTTTTTCCACGAATCTCCATCCCTATTGATCTGTGACTCCATGCGCGCCCATCTGACAGATACTGTTAAAGCCCAAGTGAAGAAAACGAATTCGGTGCTTGCCATCATTCCGGGTGCATTAACCAAAGAACTCCAGCGATGTCAACAGGTCATATATAAGGCGCACCGGATTATAAGGCGCACGGTCGATTTTGTGAGAAAATTTAGGCTTTTACGTGCGCCTTATAGTCCGAAAAATACGGTAATTAGCATAATTGATAACTGTCTAATGCTTCTTCATCGTCAGCAGGTTTATGGAGAGGGTAACACTGCTGTATTACTTAACTGTAATAGAGAAGGTGGTACTGTCACACCATTCTGGGTGTACTGTCTGGCAGAGGAATATGAATCACAAAAATATCTGCACAGAATTATATATCTTTTGGTAGAGGAAACATTTCACATATGTGTGTGAATAGATGTTTGCCTGGCGTTAATTTTGAAAGCAGAATGAGCAAGATAAGTAGCAATATAAATAATTAAAATAATTAAAATTAAAAATAAAATAAGCCCTCCAGTTTGAACAACAGCCAGCCTCATTAAATGGCATTCAACTGGAATGTACATGCCCTCAGCCTGTCATTCAACAAGTAAGGAGAAGGGCACAATGATGATCCCATCCAGTGGTGGCTGGCGCTCAAAATTTTTGGGGGGGTGCAAACAAACTGTGCCATCAAACGCAGCCACTGTGCCCATCAAACGCAGCCACTGTGTCATCAAACGCAGCCACTGTGCCCATCAAACGCAGCCACTGTGTCATCAAACGCAGCCACTGTGCCCATCAAACGCAGCCACTGTGTCATCAAACGCAGCCACTGTGCCCATCAAACGCAGCCACTGTGTCATCAAACGCAGCCACTGTGCCCATCAAACGCAGCCACTGTGCCCATCAAACGCAGCCACTGTGCCCATCAAACGCAGCCACTGTGCCATCAAACGCAGCCACTGTGCCAATCAAACGCAGCCACTGTGCCCATCAAACAAAGCCATCAAAAGCTACTAAGGTCCAAAGAGAATAAGAGAACCAACCTTCAGTATGGTGGAACTATTTTAATCCTATTGATCCAGGCAAACCAAAACCTCAGTAAAGCAGATGACAAGTTATTTTTACAATATGGGAAAATAAAACTGTACATGATACATGAACTATTATTAATTTGAGAAAAGAAGCATTTTGCCATGAATGAAGAAGCTACTCCAAAAATTGATAATATGACCTAAAGCCCATGCAGAGATAATATAGTCTTTGACTTGGGGGTGCATTGTTGTAGTTATATATATATATATGCACTATAATATATATATATATTATAGTGCATATATATATATAAAATATAGTGCATATATATATATAAAATATAGTGCATATATATATATATATATATATATATATATATATATATATGCACGCACTATATAATATATATTATATATATATATATATATATATATATATATATATATATATATATATATTATAGTGCATAATATAATATATATATATATATATATATATATATGCACTATAATATATATATATAAAATATTGTGCTTTCGGCTAAGTCAATGCTGTATTCTAACTTGACATTACATTGGAGCAAGTACAATTTACATTATATATATATATATATATATATATATATATATACATATATATATATATATACATATATACATATATATATATATATATATATATACATATATATATATATATATATATATATATATATATATATATATATATACATATATATATATATATATATATATATATATATATATATATATATATATTACAGTTATAGACACTACCTACCCCTGCTCCTCGCCTTGCTGACTAAAGGTGGCAGGATTTAGAGAAGCAACACACAATGCTCTCTCTGTGCCCTGCAGTGCAATCTGGGAGTTGTAGTCTCTGCAGAGCACAGGCACCAGACGGCCATGTTGAAGACTGTGTGCCTGTGCTCTGTGGGAGAACTACAATTCCCGCCATGCACTGGGGCCGCCGTTGGTGACTTTAGGGGAAGGGCTAGGACACGGAGGACGGCGCTGCAGCAGTGGAGCCTGCTATTGGACGCAGGCAGACTGACCATGCCCACACCATGTTGAGTGACTGTGGACATTAGTGTTATCCCCCCCCTCATCCACCAACGCGGAGCGCGGCGATGGATCAGCTCACTCTGCACCACAGCTGTGTGCAGCGTGCCCGCCGCCCACTCCACCTGCCGCTTGCAAATCCCATTCCCAGTGTCCCACACTGAGACACAACAGCAGCACAACACCTGAAAGGCAAATTAGGCAATTGCGCGACGGCGAGGCCCTTTCTGTAGGCGAGGCCTAAGGCAATCGCCTAATTTGCCTAATTAAAGAGCCGCCTCTGGGTGGTGGCCCGAGAGGAGGGGATATTTGGAGTGGAGTCAACCGGTGTGTAGGAGAGGGATAGGAAAAAAAAAATAAAAAAAAAAAAAAAAAATTAATACCGTATATACTCGAGTATAGGCCGACCCGAGTATAAGCCAAGGCCCCCAATTTACCCCCAAAAAACTGGGAAACCTATTGACTCGTGTATAAGCCGAGGGTGAGATATGCCTGTCCATCCCTGTGTGTGTGTCCATCCATCCATCCATCCCTGTGTGTGTGTGTGTCCATCCATCCCTGTGTGTGTGTGTGTCCATCCATCCATCCATCCCTGTGTGTGTGTCCATCCATCCATCCCTGTGTGTGTGTGTGTCCATCCATCCCTGTGTGTGTGTCCATCCATCCATCCATCCCTGTGTGTGTGTGTGTCCATGTGTGTGTGTGTGTGTGTGTGTGTGTGTGTGTGTGTGTGTGTGTGTGTGGCCTTGTGTGTCCAGCCTACCTGTGTCCCGAGCCTCCGTCCGGTCCCGAGCCTCCGTCCGGTCCCGTCCCGTCCCGAGCCTCCGTCCGGTCCCGTCCCGTCCCGAGCCTCCGTCCGGTCCCGTCCCGTCCCGAGACTCCGTCCGGTCCCGTCCCGTCCCGAGCCGAGCCTCCGTCCGGTCCCGTCCCAGGATCACCGCTCTTCGTCGGCGCCCATTCCCCTGTTCAAATGCCGCGCCTCCCTGTCTGTGATAGGCGGAACACAATTTCCCAGCAGCCTGTGTTCCGCCTATCACGGACATCGTCTCATCCTCGTCCGTAGTACGAGGATGAGACGATGTCCGTGATAGGCGGAACACAGGCTGCTGGGAAATTCAGTGTTCCGCCTATCACAGGCGAAGGCGGAGCCGGAGGCGCGGCTTTTGAATTATAGAATGGCTGCTGTCTGTCTGCTCGACACGCTGATCGAGCAGGCAGACAGCGATGACTCGAGTATAAGCCGAGGGGGGCACTTTCAGCCTCAAAAAAGAGGCTGAAAATCTCGGCTTATACTCGAGTATATACGGTAAGAAGAGGTGGGTGTGGAATTTAGATTTCTCCCCAGTGTTATTTCCCTTCTTTATGTGTTTTTTTTTTTTTTTTTTTGCTATGGTCCTTCTACCAAGAATATCTAATCAAACGCAGTTTTATTAATGCAAATTTTCTACAGAACTTCACAGTGTGCATCCATTTTTTAAATTTGGAAATGGCCATCTGTGGTTTAGCTTTAAAATTATTTAGCAAAGTAAATGTGGATGAAGATGGGTACTCTACATTTTTAGTGGCATTTAGTGAGAGAGCAAGAATTGAAGTTGACATTAGATCAGTCACCATAAAATCAATCAATCTTCCTTTTATTGTATTGTATATCTAACAATTCATAAGACCAGGACAAGCAGGCCAGTTTATTCAACAGCCATTTTATGAACTACTTTATAGATTGTCAAGAAAATGGCCCTACTCTTGGCAAGATCTGTTAGGTCAAAAGCACAGGCTAATTTATCTTCCCTCATTTACATACCTTGCTTTTGCTTCCACGCCACTCCATTTGGCTTCCTGGAGTGAAGAGATGCGACTCTGTGGAAGTCATGTTGAAGAAATGTCACCAGCACACCAAGAATTCCTCAAAAGGGTCCAAAGCTTTATTCACATGGTCCCACAGTACACATATGGCAACGTTTTGGTGACATGCAAGTGACTTCTGTGGAAGTCATGACATGAAGGATCAGGGTCACTGCACCTTGATGTGGTATTAAGCCCAAAACCAAAAATGTAATATATTGCAGTTTACCAATCATTAGATGTTGTGGCTACATTAGTTTTCATTTCATAGGCTTTTTTATCTAGTGATCTGGCCAGCCAGTAACACACCTCCTGTATTAGAGTGCCCCCACTCTAGAGTGCCCCCACAGCAGCATTGTCAGTATAGGGGGAGGGGAATGTTGGATGCACTAGCAGATTTAATTACACTAACAAATTTAAGCCACACCCCAGCAGATTTAAGTTAGAAACCTCTTAGCTTAGTTTGTTAACAGTTAGTTCATTTAGGTTAGAAAGCCCACTCAGTTCACGGTAGTTGTACTTTTATCGTTTTCACACAATTTCGTACAGACAGATATAAGAGGGCACCCAGAGGGCCTCTTGATGGGACTAAAGCCTCTTAGCAATCATCCTGCGCCATGAAATTTCACCTACAGGACACCTTCCTTTATAAGAGATAGATGGCTTGGAGCTGTAAACATTTTCATTCTGAATGTTCAGGGATATACATCATTAGAATAGGCATGTGTAGGTTCACAGTATTGGTGTCTGCTTTTTGTTTGCTTTATTGTATGTTTAACACGCATTTGCAAGCATTTTCCTTATTCTATTGGGAGTCACAATGCATGAAAATTCACAAAAAAAATGCACATGCCTAATTTTTTACAAACACGGTGCACAAATGTGAACAGCCTCTCTTTGCATTCAATGTGTTTTTGTTTGTTAAAAAATGCACATAAAAATTCAAAGCTGTGAACCAGGCCTCAGACATATAGTGTCTCTGCTTGGCTACCCTACTTTCTCTCTTCTGAAATCCCCACTATCATTCTCAGGGACTTAAACATCCCTACTAATACTAACACTCCTTTGACCTGAAGCAATGGGTACATGCTTCTACTCACTCTGAAGGCAATACCTTTGACCTTGTTTTCTCCCATCTATGCCCTCCGTGCAACCTACCTTTACCCTCTCTCTCATCACTACCTTATTAGTTTCACTTTCTCCCTCTCCTCCACCACCTCTCCCTCCAACCACCTAACAGTTACTTGCAGAAACCTACGGTAGCTTAACCCTTCTCTTCTCTAATCTGCTACTGACCACCTCTATGACAAAGTTGCACACCTGTCTTGCACCAACCTAACCATTTCTGTCTAAAACACTTCACTTCTAGCCTCACTGGACACACTGCCCCCCCCCCCCCCCCCTCACTACACACAGAATCAGGCCCCGTCCCCTTCAACTTTGGCAGATGACAGTCTGAAAAAACACAGCCATGCTTTTGAGAGCCTGTGGTGTAAGACTAAGTCTCAGAAAGATTTCAACCAGCATAAATCTGCCCTCCAAAAATACATTGCCTGCCTCCTCACTGCCAAGCAGATCTATTTTATCTCTCTCGTTAACACCTTATCATCCTGTCCCCATCAACTCTTCTCTACCTTCAACTCTCTACTTCGTCCTCCACTGCCTCCACCCACCAACTCACTCACTGCCCATGTGATCGCCAATCACTTCAAACAGAAGATTGATACAATTCATAACGGGATCTCTACTGTTCAGTTACACTCCACGCTTTACACTTCATGCCCACATGTACAGTCATTACTTCCCTCTTTCAACCCCACCACTATAGACATCACTGGACCCATCCAATCTTAACACCCTTTTCCCCATCTCCTTGCTCCTCTTTTATCCAAACTCCTTGAACGTCTGGTCTACAGCCAACTGAGTGACCACCTTGCTGATAATAGCCTTCTTGATACCCTTCAGTCTGGATTTCGTCCTCAACACTCCACAGAAACTGCTCTCCTAAAATGTACAAATGATATACTAAGAACCAAAACCAATGGACACTATTCTGTACTCCTACTCCTGAACCTCTCTGCTGCCTTTGATATAGTTGACCACCCCCTCCTCCTCAAAAAACTCCAAGCCTTTGGTCTGTGTGACTGTACTCTTCGCTGGTTTTCTTCCTACTTATCCAATTGCACCTTTAGCATTACTTACAATTCTACTTCCTCCTCTCCTCTTCCTTTCTCTGTTGGGGTCCCCCAAGGTTCTGTTCTTGGACCTCTCCTATTTTCAATTGACACCTCCGCCCTGAGTCAGCTGATCCTCCCATGGCTTCCAAAACCACCTCTACACTGACAACACCCAAATCTATTTCTCTACCCCTCAACTCACTCCTTCAGTCTCTTCACGTATCACTAATTTACTTTAATTTTATTAATTTATCAGATATATCAGTCTAGATGTCACACCACTTCCTCAAACTTAATCTATCCAAAACCGAACTTATCATTTTTCCTCCCCCTCGAGCCTCTTCCCCAGATCTCTCTGTCAAAATCGCTGGCACAGCTATAAGCCCATCCCCGCATGCCAAGGTCCTAGGTGTAGCCCTGGACTCTAACTCTCCTTTAAGCCCCAGATCCAATCACTGTCCAAGTCTTGCCGCCTCAACCTCTGCAACATCTCACACAACAAAGCTCTTACTGTAATTCACTCCCTGGTCATCTCTCGACTGCTGCAACTCCCTCCTGATGGATTTACTTCTACATAGTCTATCCCCCTTTCAATCCATCATGAATGCTGCTGCCAGACTCACCCACCTTACCAATCACTCTGTGTTTGCTACACCTCTCTGGAAATCCCTACACTGGCTTCGGCTCACCTAACGAGTTAAATTCAAAATACTAACAACTACTTGCAAAGCCATCCACAACTCTGTCCACCAACTACATCCCTGATCTAGTCTCAAAATACCAACCTAATCTGCCTCTTCATTCTTCTTAAGACTGTTAAGGCTAGCCAACACAAGACCTCCTGCTCTCTAACTCCCTCATCACCTCCTCCCATGCATGCCTCCAGGAATTTTCCAGAGCTGCTCCAATCCTATGGAACTCCTTGCCCCGATCTGTCCAATTATCTCCTACTCTATTATCTTTTAGACGATCCCTGAAAACCCTGTTCTTCAGAGAAGGCTATCCTACACACACCTAACAACTGTATTTTCATTTTCTCCATCTGATCATCCCCCACAGCTATTACCTTTTTGTTCCACTTGACCCTCCCTCCTAGATTGTAACCTCTAATGAGCAGGGCCCTCTGATCCCTTCTGTATTGAATTGTATTATAACTGTACTGTCTGCCCCCAAGTTGTAAAGCGCTGCACTAACTGTTGGCGCTATATAAATTCTGTATAATAATACTAATATGCACCCTTATGGATTTACATGGGCAGCTAAAGAGTTTGTTACCTCAACATTTTATACTCCTGATAAGTGCCTACTGTACCATGTACTTGTGCTAAAAAGTATCCTGTTCTCTTATATTGTTTCCTTTGTTTGAAATACCTGATGATCCTGTCAGCCCCCATGCTTTTCTATTTCAAACTGACCATGCTTGGCATTGAATCACCTCCATCCCAACGTAGCCAGTTTTCTGGCTGTGCTGGGAGCACAGCCTGCCTGTCCTCAAATGGTCAGACTTGTGCTTATACACCTTCCCCCTTACATATTAAAGAAACACTTTTTTCATGCAATATTTTACATTGGGTTTTTTTTTTTTAGGAAAAAATAAGACTTTAAAATCAATTGTATATGAAACATCCAAGAATAAAATCAGGACAAAAACTGAAGCCATGGGATACAGAGTTATGTTATATGCAGTTTTTTGGGAATAGAAATCTATAGCCAAATTTTAGCATCTGGTTTGGGATTAAAAAGTCACCTTCATTTAACGCTGGATTTTAAATTAGCATGCCAGATTTTGAAGCATTAGGTTATTCCTTCAAGCCATTTAAATGGAGCTTTATTGAGCTAAACATTTGTATATTAATGCAGCATTATCTAAATTGTAATCTACAGTCATGAACTAAGCACAAGAATCTATTTAATTTAGCAAAAGAATGCATTTGTGCCTGCTAATTCGTGCTAATACGAGAAACAAATTCCCTTCCAATTTAGAGGAATAAGTGTGCGGTACACAAATAGATCTCACATAGAGCAAACATACTCCTACTGCTCCAATTTCAAGGGTTCCTGGACACTTGCCACTACCCACCTGTAAAATATTTGTTTTCCCTCTGCGGCTATTCCTTGGATTTCTCAGTATTCTGAGTTGACCAACCAGAAGTACATACACCCACTGGATATTTCTAACAGAGTTAAGACAGCTTCTGGCTGCAAAGCTGAACCCCAGGCATATATAAAACACACTAATTATTGCTAATTACATATTTATTAAAAAACTAACACTTTATGTACAGCCCATAGGAAACCACAAAATAGCTATTCAAGTATTAGCCTTCTTTTCTTAGTCTTGTCTTTATTTTCCTGTTTGTAGCAGTCGTGACAAAGTCCAATTTTAAAAATAAAAATAAAAAAAATACTCTGTGTGTACTTTTTAAACTGTTGCACTGATTCACTCTGTTTCATATATGTGCCACCAGGACCTTATAAATTCCCAAAGGAATCCTCTCTACATGTGTGCTCCTGCTCTGCACTACATCTGCACGTGCAGAGTTCTAAATGTTGCACATACAGGCACAGAAGGACACAGAGCCACTGTCAATCACTGCTGCTGCAGAGGAGAAGAGGCTCGTGTGTCCATCTCACACTGCCTGTGCGGTGCTCAGAATTCTGTATGTACAGTTTTAGTGCAGAGCAGTAGCGCACATGAAGATGGGACATCTGCAGAACCCTGTAGGTCCCTGTGTACAGGGGAACCGTATAGAATGGGGAATATGTCAGTAAAGCCAGGGGACACTTACAAAAGTGAACACAGAATTTTTTATTTTTTTTGTAGAAAAATCAGCAAATACATTAAAATTATATTAATTAATATTATATTTAAAATTAAATTATGTTAATAATTATCTGTTTTATTTTTTTAAAATACATTTTGAAATGACTATGCAGCCATTAGGCTCTAGAGTTTGATCTAGATAACTAACAGTCCATGCCCCCCTCTTCCTCAGCACTACAAATAAAGACGAGTATAATTGTTTTTTTTTTAAGTCTCCCTGTACATAAATACAGGGGAGTATTTAGGGGATATGGGGCCATAGGGGTTAGCCTGAAGCCCAGAGTTGCTTTAAAGAGGAGGGCCACCTTAAAAAAATATATTAAAAGTCAGCAGCTACAAATACTGCAGCTGCTGACGTTTAATAAATGGACACTTACCTGTTCCAGGGTCCAGTGATGTCGGCAGCAGATGACGAGCAATCGCTCGTCCCTCGGCTGCCCCCGCCGACATCCTCTGTCAGGGAATCAGGAAGTGAAGCTTTGCGGCTTCACTGCCCGGTTTCCTACTGCGCATGTCACGCTGCGCATCTTCACTGGTCCTCGTTGTGTCCTGGGAACTGTGTGTTTCCCAGAACACAACAGGGGGCGGGGCATCTGTGGCTAGCTGCGGCTAGCTATTCCCAGAAGTGGGTGCAGATACCTTGATTATACCGGTATCTGCACCCCCTCCCCCCTGAAAGGTGCCAATTGTGGCACCGGAGGGGGGGAGGGTTCCGATGAGTGGAACTTCCACTTTAGGGTGGAGGTCCGCTTTAAGTAGCTTTAAGGAATTACTGAATGAAAAACAGTAAAAAATTTGAACTTTATTCAGGATTTTAAAAGAGACAAAAAGTTGTCAGACTTCATGTGGGCTTTGCAAGCAACTATCGTAACCACTGAAACTGTTGTGATATCCATTTGCTGTATTAACTACACATCAGCACTCTTGTCAGGCTCTGCTGCAGTGCACATATGCTGGTAGTGGACAGCTTTGCAGAAGAACGGAACAAAGAGTTGACCTTGTGAGTGTGCTATCCAGTAGGGTATTCTCCATGTGTGCAGGGCACAGGGCCAGTGCAAGGATTTTTGTCTACTCAGGCAATTTTTATTTATTTTTTTGTAGAAAGATCAGCAAATACATGTAAAATATGTTAATAAGTATCTTTTTTTTAATTTTTTTATAATATTTAAATATGACTGTGTAGCCAATAAGCTCTAGAGTTTGACCTTGTTAACTAACAGACCTGGTCAGATCTGCCACTCTCTTCCTCAGCACTACAAGTGCGCACACTTGTGCTGAGAGGTGTGGCCATTACTCGTCTATGCCAGCACAGCACACTAAAATAGGAGAGCAGGAAGCGCACTTCTACAGCATTTTTTAAAAAGGTCCCCCAGTCATAGTTAAAATAGAAAAGGCAGCTCTGGCTGCAACACGATTTATTTTCTGACACTATTCCCCAGCAGTAATTAAATTATGCCACAAGATCTACCGTTTAACAATGCAGAAAGTGCTACTGATGGCATGAGGTCAGCGCCGCTCTCTGCATCAGAAAGGACAGCCCAGCACTGAAGAAGAGGTGAAGAAGAAAAGCACCTTGCAAGTCACATGACCAGTTTTAAGGCATTTTGAAAAGTTGAGTATACATTTTTTGTTTTTTAAAAGCCTCCTCGTACATAAATACAGGGCGGTACAGTGCCTTGAAAAAGTATCCATACCCCTTGAAATTTACCACATTTTGTAATTTTACAACCAAAAACGTAAAATGTATTTTATTGGGATTTTATGTGATGAACCAACACAAAGTGGCACATAATTGTGAAGTGGTAGGAAAATGATAAACGGTTTTCCCATTTTTTTTTACAAATAAATATGTGAAAAGTGTGGCGTGCATTTGTATTCAGCCCCCTTTACTCTGATACCCCTAACTAAAATCTAGTGGAACAAATTGCCTTCAGACGTCACCTAATTAGTAAGTTGAGTCCACTTGTGTGTAATTTAATCTTGATATAAATACAATTAGCTGTTCTGTGAAACCCTCAGAGGTTTGTTAGAGAACCTTAGTGAACAAACATCATCATGAAGGCCAAGGAACACACCAGACAGGTTAGGGATAAACTTGTGGAGAAGTTTAAAGCAGGGTTAAGTTATAAAAAAAAATATCCAAAGCTTTGAACATCTCACGGAGCACTGCTCAATCCATCATCTGAAAATGGAAAGAGTATGGCACAACTGCAAACCTACCAAGACATGGCAGTCCACCTTAACTGACAGGCCGAGCAAGGAAAGCATTAATCAGAGAAGCAGCCAAGAGGCCCATAGTAACTCTGGAGGAGCTGTAGAGATCCCCAGATTAGGTGAGAGAATCTGTCCACATGACAACTATTAGTCGTGCACTCCACAAATCTGGCCTTTATGGAAGAGTAGCAAGAAGAAAGCCATTGATGAAAGAAAGCCATAAGAAGTCCTGTTTGCAGTTTGCGAGAAGCCATGTGGGGGACACAGCAAACATGTGGAAGAAGGTGCTCTGGTCAATTCAGACTAAAATTGGCCTAAAATCAAGATCCTATGTGTGGGGGAAAACTAACACTGCACATCACCCTGAATACACCATCCCCCACCATGAAACATGATGGTTGCAGCATCATGCTGTGTGTATGCTTTTGTTCAGCAGGGACAGAGAAGCTGGTCAGAGTTGATGGGAAGATGGGTGGCACCAAATACAGGGCAGTCTTAAAAGAAAACCTGTTAAAGTCTGCAAAAAGACTTGAAACTGGGGCGGAGGTTCACCTTCCAGCAGAACAACAACCCTTAACATACATCCAGAGCTATAATGGAATGGTTTAGATCAAAGCATATCCATGTGTTAGAATGGCCCAGTCAAAGTCCAGACCTAAATCCAAGAATCTGTGGCAAGACTTAACAATTGCTGTTCACAGACGCTCTCCATCCAATCTGACAGAACTTGAGATATTTTTTAAAGAAGAATGGGCAAAAAGGTCACGCTCCAAATGTGCAATGCTGGTAGAGACATACCCAAAAAGACTTGCAGCTGTAATCGCAGCAAAAGGTGGTACTACAAAGTCTTAACTCAGGGGGGCTGAATACAAAAGCGCACCACACTTTTCACATATTTGTAAACAATTTTGAAAACCATTTATTATTTTCCTTTGTGTTGGTCTATCACCAAAAACCATAATAAAAATACATTTATGTTTTTTGTTAGTAACATGACAAAATGTAGAAAATGTCAGTATCAATATCAATACTTTTTCAAGGCACTGTATTAAGGGGATATGGGGTCATAGGGGGCAGCCTGCAGCCCATATTTTATTTAAGTTGCATTAAGGAATTACTGAATGATAAAAAGTCAAAAACTATAACTTCATTTGGGATTATAAAAAAGACAAAAAAATTGTCAGACTTCATGTGGGCTTTACAGGTAACCTTTGTAACCACTGAAACTGTTGTGATATCCATTTGCTGTATTAAATACACATTAGCACTCTTGTCGGGCTCTGCTGCAGTTCACATAGGCTGGCAGTGGACAGCTTTGCAGAAGAATGGAACAAAGAGTTGACCTTGTGAGTGTGCTATCCAGTAGGGTATTCTCCATGTGTGCAGGGCCCACTGTTCACTGAGAGCCGGTTCACACAGGGGCGACTCAGATCCGACTTCAGATCGCCCCTAGTCGCGCTACATGTAAAAATCAATGTAAGTGAATGAGAGCCGTCTTAATGCACACTACTGACTCCGACTTCAGAAAAGGTTCCTGTACTACTTCTATCCGACTTGTAGGCGACTGGTACCCATTGATTTCAATGGAGGTCACCTCCAAGTCGGATCTCCGTCTATACGGAGGCAACTCTCACAGAATTATCAGCTCTCAAAAGGGAACTCCACACCAAATTTATTTTAAAAAATTGGCGTGGGTTCCCCCCCTGAGAGCATAACAGGCCCTTAGTTCTGGTATGGATTTTAAGGGGAACCCCCTACGCCAAAAAAACAGCGTGGGGGTCCCCCCAGATCCATACCAGACCCTTATCCGAGCACGCTACCCAGCCGGCCAGGAAAGGGGGTGGGGACAAGCGATCGCCCCCCCCCCCCTGAGCCGTACCAGGCCGCGTGCCCTCAACATGGGGGGGTGCCTTGGGGAAGGGGGGCCGCTCGGCCCCCCCACTCCAAAGCACCTTGTCCCCATGTTGATGAGAACAAGGGCCTCTTCCCGACAACCCTGGCCGTTGGTTGTCAGGGTCTGCTGGCGGGGGGC
This sequence comes from Lithobates pipiens, assembly GCF_037356315.1. Lineage (NCBI taxonomy): Eukaryota > Metazoa > Chordata > Amphibia > Anura > Ranidae > Lithobates > Lithobates pipiens. Next base: position 467,213,718 of record NW_027507764.1, read on the forward strand.
TTATCGGAATCTATGAGTCCACTTTAATAAGGGGGCCCCCGGATCCCGCCCCCCACCCTATGTGAATGAGTATGGAGTACAATGTACTCCTACCCATTCACCTGTGAAAAAAATGTAAAAAAAAAACACAACACACTGGGGTTAAAATAGTTTATTGCACAGCTCCAGGGTCTTCTTCCGTCTTCGGAAGTCTTCTCGCCGGACTCCTTCGCTATCTTCTGCTAGCTCTTTTGCTAGCGGAGGATAGCTTTCTTCTTCGCCGCCGCCCTCTTCTTCCGACTTCGGGGGTCTGGTCTCCCTCTTTGGGGGTCTTGTCCCCCTCTTCGGTTCTTCTTGCCGGGCCACCGCGCCTTCTTCCAGCTCTTTTACTTGCGGCGGCCCGGTCTTCTGTTGCCGCTGCCGCTGTCGCCGTCTTCTGTTCTTCTGTTCTTCTCTTCTTCTCTTCTGGAGATGTTGCCTCATCACTGTCTCCGGTCACTATGACAGGACACGCGGCATGCGACGACTTATATAGGGACATCACCGGATGATGTCCCCGCCGATTATGATGTCACAGTCCCATCATAATGGGCGGCCCCCCACCTTCCCCAAGGCACCCCCCATGTTGAGGGCACGCGGCCTGGTACGGCTCAGGAGGTGGGGCGCTCGCTCGTCCCCACCCCCTTTCCTGGCCGGCCGGGCAGCGTGCTCGGATAAGGGTCTGGTATGGATCTGGGGGGGACCACCATGCCGTTTTTTCGGTGTAGGGGGTTCCCCTTAAAATCCATACCAGACCTAAGAGCCTGTTATGCACTCGGAGGGAGAACCCACGCCAATTTTTTTAATAAATTTGGTGTGGAGTTCCCCCTTGAAAGCTCATTCTCTGATTGGCCTCGGCAAAAGTCGCCTGGCCTGGGGCGACTTAAAGTCATGTTGTAAGTTGCCCCAAGTCGTGTTGAAGTCGTGTCCAAGTTGCATCTAAAAGTTGTGTTGAAAGTCGTGTTGCCCCTGTGTGAACCGGCTCTGACTCACACAATTTTTGTGGAAACAAAGTTGTCCTGATTCCTAAACTGTGGCCAAGCTGTCACTTGAAGCTGCAGCTCAAAGGAGATTGCACTGGTCAAGAGCTTCACAGCCGGGCGTAGTGGCTGCCACATTGGAGCCCTCTGTTTTCCACCACTTGATTAGCCAGTGGGGCCTGGGAGAGGAGAGGAGGAGGAAGGTACAATAAGGACTTTAGCTCCACCCCCAGACCTATGTTAACCAGAACTGGAGAGAGAAAGTAGCCCCAGAACCCAGGGATGGAGTCCAAATCAGCTACCAACTTCTAGAAAGCCTCAAAGATGTTAGTGTTGGTTGCAATAATGGAGGGGGGGGGGGTGCTATGATCAATCCTGTGTGTACTGCCTCCTCTTGACCTACACTATAATGCCAAAAGTATTGGGACACCTCCCTTTACACGCACACAAAATGTAATGGCATCCCAGTCATAGTCCGTAGGGTTCAATATTGAGTTGGCTCACCCTTTGCAACCATAACAGCTTCAACTCTTCTGGGAAGGCTGTCCACAAGGTTTAGGAGTGTGTCTATGGGAATGTGTGACCATTCTTCCAGAAGCGCACTCGTGAGGTCAGGCACTGATGTGGACGAGAAGGCTTGGCTTGTAGACTTAGCTCTAGTTCATCCCAAAGGTGTTCTATTGGGTTAAGGTCAGGACTCTGTGCAGGCCAGTCAAGTTCCTCCACCCCAGACTCAGTCATCTATTACTTTATGGATCTTGCATTGTGCACTCGTACGCAGTCATGTTGGAACAAGAAGGAGCCATCCCCAAACTGTTTCCACAAAGTTGGGAGCATTAAATTGTAAAAAATGCCTTGGTATGCTGACGCTTCAAGAGTTCCCTTCCCTGGAACTAAGGTGCCAGTCACAACCCCTGAAAAACAACCCCACACCATAATCCCCCCTCCACAAATGATTTGGAGGGGTGGCTCAATACTTTTAGCAATATAGTGTGGATGAGCAAGTTTGGGGTGGAGGAACTTAACTGACCCACACAGAGTCCTGACCTCAACCTGATAGAACACCTTTGGGATGAATTAGGCCGCGTACACACGGGCGGACTGTCTGTCCAACTTAGTCCGCTGAAACACATTTCAGCGGACAGTCCGCTCGTGTGTGGGCTTCAGCTGACTTTTTCAGTGGACAGTCTGGCGGACTAAGTCTTTCGGAATTTCCGTAATACAGTCCGTCCAACTTTGGTTTCAGCGGACAGTCCGCTCGTGAGTAGGCTAGTTGGACGGACTAAGTATGGCGCATGCTCAGAAAGGATTTACACGGCCGAAGGTTGCATTGCAGTGTATTGGACGTCGTATTTCTAGTCCCGTCGTACGTGCTGTACACGTCATCGCGCAAGCTTTCAGCGGACTGTCTGTTCATCTGTGTGGTCAAGTCCGTTCATTCAAAAGTAGGACAGACTGTCTGTCGGATTGTCTGACGGACTTAGTTGGCCAGACAGTCCGCCCGTGTGTACGCGGCTTGAGAGTGGAGACTGTGTGTGAGCTAGGCCTTCTTGTCCACATCAGTGCCTGACCTCAAATATACTTCTAGAAGAATGGTCAAACATTCCCATAGACACACGTCTAAACCTTGTAGACAGCCTTCCCAGAAGAAGTTAGCTGTTATAGCTGTAAAGGGTGGGTCAACTCAATATTGAACCCTGCCGACTAAGACGGGCATGCCATTAAAGTTAATTTGCATGTAAAGGCAGGCATCCTAATACTGTTGGCAATATAGTGTATGTACTGCCTGTTCCCCACTATTAATTGCCTTTTCTCCCCTGTCTGCCCCAACCATCAACTGTGCCCCTCTGTACTGCCTGCCCCAGCCATTAATTGCCCTACCCCCTCTGTACTGTATGTCCCCATCATTAATTACTTTTTTCTACGGGCCATACCATTTCTCGGCCAAAATGTAATGCTATGCAAACAGCGGAGGGACACCGGATTTGTCATATTGTGCCTTGCTGTTGCACCGTGGATTTACAGTGAAGCACAATCTGACATCTAAGGTGTCCCTGCGCTGTTTGCATAGCATTCAATTGTGGCAGAGAAATGGTATCGCCTGTCAAAAAAACCCTCCTACGATGTGCGCATGCGCTATGGTGACATCACTCCAGCTGATCGGCAACTCAGCTGGAGTGCCCTTCCATTCTGCGCATGCGCGGGCACTTTTCGACAGAGGGCACATATCGATAGAACACCAGCCCCTAATCTCCATGCGGTGCACCAAATGCATAGCGTTCTCCTGGTCTTTTTTTTTTCTTTTTTTGTGAAGCATATGATTAGAGCCAGAGGCCTTAAATGGCTTCAAAAAGGTTGGGCCCTAGGCGCAGAAGACTGTGCCCTGAGCCCACCCACTTGTGACAATAGTGAATCAACATTCGCCGTTGTCTTCCTGCTTCTCCTTCTGGCCAATCAGGACCGGAAGCGGTTCCTTAGACCGGATTGGCCGGGAGGAGAAGCGACCGGAATGCCCGAGAGGAGAAGCCAGGGAACCTGCCGAAGCTGAATGGGGTAAGTGTGGGGCTTGCAGGCTTACGAGCGGGGCTGGCGGGGTGAGGGATCTGTTTGCACCGCCCCCCAAAAAAAAGGCACACCAGCTGCCACTGATCCCCATGGTTGACAATATTTTGTGGGTACAAGGATGGCATATACTGTATGTGCAGTGTATACAGTGAGTAGGTTCAGGTTTTGTTTACGTGGTGCAAATATTGTTTTTGCTTTTTACCCCGGGGTGTCCTAGATCTTTCATGTTCACATTTTGTTACACTGTTTTGACTTTTTAGCTGTAACCTTTTAGTTTGTAAAAAACATTTAACAAACACTTTTTATAAAAACAAAAAAACAAAAACCTTGGAATAACCAACTACAAAGTATGAAAAATATATGCCAGTGATTTATTTACTATAGTGGTCCATATTCACCGAAGAAATGGCTGAACTAATAACTTATGCCACAGATGCACAGCAAAACAAAGTCAAAGTGAATAATTACAGGTGGCATATATGTAAATATAGATTCACTTAAGACTGATTTATACATTTCCATTTAGGTATCAGGCATGAATTTTCTACAGAAATCATCATGTGTCATAGGGCAAAAATGTTTCTATTTGTATTTAAAATTGCTGTCTAATGGAAAATTGCAGTCTAATGGAAAGATCATTTGCTTTTTTTTCAGATGACCTTTAGAGTGGCACGGATAAAGTAAATCATGCTGTAGACCTTAGGAATTTCACTTAGCAACAATACAATAATATTGCAAACATGTGAGTATGTTTGTGACCAACACTGAGTTCTGTTAGTCAGAAAGCATAGAATGGTGCCCCAAAGCAAAATCTGTCTCTGCCTAACCAGTTGAGTACCAGGCTTTATTACTCCTTTATTACCCTGTTTCCCCGAAAATAAGACCTAGCGTGATTGTCGGTGATGGCTGCATTATAAGCCCTACCCCCCCAAATAAGCCCTACCCTGTTTACCCGAAAATAAGCCCTACCCTGAAAATAAGACCTACAAGGACTTTAACTAGGGTTTATTTGGGGGGTAGGGCTTATATTGCAGCCATCACCGACAATCACGCTAGGTCTTTATTTTGGGGGGAAACAGGGTACCACACCATTATTTCGTTTCCAGTGCTGCGATACTACGGGTGCGTAGGGATGGGCCTGTGGGTGCTTGTCTTACTGTGCACAGGTGTGCGCATATGTGCACGCTTAGGGGTGTGCGCATTCGGCACTGATACTGGTGCCAAGTGAACTATACAAGTGTAGCAGCTGTACTAGTTAGTTGTTATCTGATCTACAGCCAGTGGCGTAACTAGAACCTTCAGGGCCCCGATGAAAGAAACCATGAAGGGCCCCCCTGAACCCCAGACAGGGCCCTTCCCTCCGAGTCCGGCGGTGGAACTCCAGGGCATGGTCACAGGTATGCCCTTTGTGAGCTCTGTAGTTCCACCACTGCTATCAGTAGTTTTTTTTTATTATTTTATTTTTCTATTTTTAGGTGCCCCATTGAGGGACTGTTCCTAGGCAGGATGGGGTCCCCGTTCCCAGAAGAGATGAGGTCCTTTTCTCCAGGGCAGATGAAGTTACTGCCCCCAGGTGAGAAGGGGTCCCTGTCCCCAGGGGAGGTGGGGGTCCCTGTCCACACGTGAGAAGGGGTCCCTGTCCCCAGGGGGAGATGGAGGGGGTATGTAATGGTGTGTGAGGGGTGGTGTCCTCTCACTCACCATGACCAAGCTGTAGGCCGTGCACTCATCCATGTTGGCCTGGGCTCCATCCAGTGTGCTGGATGGGCGATCAGCATATCTCCCAGAAAGACCTTTCATCATCTGTGTATGACGGGGGAGGAGGAGGGCTGCAGACAAGCCTGCAGTTTCCTCCGGCGAGCCGGCTCTCATAGGGCCGCACTGCATCTGTGTGCTTAAAGTTTGTTTACCCGGCAGAAGTATGTAGTGCAGAGTGGACCGGACTCGGGGGGGCGGGACACGGGTCATGCGGGGAATGCACAACTAAAGAGCAGCCAGTGCGATAGTCAAGCATGGAGCTCTGCTAGTCACCCTCCACCTCCAGCCACCCGTGTGCATGGTGCACTGGTACCCCTAGCTGCCTATGCTGCTGCCGGCCATATGTAGAGGGGGCTGCACGGGCCCCCTGCATTACAGGACGACTGCTGCACCCCCTATAGTTACGCCCCTGTCTGCAGCTCTTACTGTGTTCTACTGAACTTGACACCTGTGATTGATTGACCTACCTCGCCCTGACCATGCTTGAATGCTACCTGTCCTGACCTCGGCCTGTCTTCGGATTCTGTTCTGCCTCTTGCTCATCTGCCTGCTCCAGTGTTGCTGACCTCTGCCTGTATCCTGACCATTCTCCTGCATGCTGTCCATGCCTGTACCTGACCATCTGTTGCTGACCGGACTATGCATCTTGTTTATCTGTCTGCTTGGTTCCATACGCTACTTACCTGGTCCTTGCTGGTCATCCGCCTGCCATGTGTACCAATCTACCCTGCATCTGTGACCAGTCACTTGCCAGCCAAGCAACTGCCAGTATGCTACTGGGTCTGCTGCTCCTGCTACCATCTGCTGTATTATCCATCTGATTCATTCTCTTCATTCGGGTGGTCTGCTGGACACTCTACATGTACCCGTACCTTGCAGTGCTCTTGTGGCCACTGTCTTACTACCAATGATCCTTGAGCCGACCTGTAAGGGAGGTTTTCCTCTACACATCAGGCTCTACCATCGGGTATGTGACAATGTCCTTTTGAGTGAATAGTTTCTACTCCTTTAGTAAATAAACCTCAATGTGTTTTTTCAGAGAAATAGTGTTATCTGCCCCTAATTACCAATTGGATTCAGTTGTTAAATTCCAATTAGACAGGTCATGGACAGGTTTGATCCTAATTGGTAGCTAAGGGTTTTTAGTTCCAGTTCTTAGTAAGAGTGCCTAGATACATTAGATCTGTAATGTTTCTAATAATAAGGTGGGAGTCAAATTTAAAGTGTTACTAAACCCAGGACCCTGCATTCACTATATCTGGTCTCCCACAGTACACATAATATCGAAATGCAATTGTTTTAGTAAATATAAACTGCTAAATACCTTTTCTCATCAGCAGTATGTCAGAGAATCACCAGACTTCAACGTCGGCACTTTCCCGTGCGCCTGTGGGGAAGAGCTGCACAACGACGCATGCATATGCGTCATACGATATAATGTCGTACACGCATGTGCAAACCTATGCACACGGCTATGGGCCTTACCTGATTGGCCTGACAGTCCTATAAAAAGGCATCAATGTGCTCTGTGTCTTTGCTGGTTTGTCTCCTCAGCTCACCTGTGTTCCTGTTTCCTGTTGACCACTTCCTGTTGTGACCCGGCTTGTTTGAAGACCACTCTGATTCTCTCCTGATCTGACCCCTGGCTTGTTTAAACGGACTTTCTGCACTTAGCCTTGCTGGCTCACGGACTGATACCTGTGCTTGACCCTCAGCCTGCCTCTGGAATATCCTTTATCTCACGGACTGATACCTGTGCTTGACCCTCGGCCTGCCTCTGGAATATCCTTTATCTCACGGACTGATACCTGTGTTTGACCATCGGCCTGTCTCCGGAATATCCTCTGTCTCACGGACTGTACCTGTGTTTGACCATCGGCCTTCACTCCAGGTGTTGGAACCCCTGGCAGGCGTTTACTTCTACCAGTTCCAAGATCTTCTGCACGGGCATCTCTTCCTTCAGTAGACCTGCTGCATTCCAGTCACCTGCTGGCAACCCGTGCCTCTCTGTGCCCTGTACCCACTGTTCCACCCTTGGGGGGGTACTGTGCACCCAGCTGCAAGGGAAGCCGCTCTCAGCACTTCGGCTTTGGTGAGTACCTGACAGTACAAACCAGCCATGTCAGAAGCCGACAGGGCTGGCTCACCTTTGGAGGCTCTCTGCCAGCAGGTTGCAGCCCTCACCCAGGCGGTACAGCGACTCCAAGATGGCTACTTCCAGATTGAGGGTCGCCTTCAGCACTTGGCAGTCTCTCCCAGTCTACCAGATTCTTCATCGTCCACAGCCAGCAGCCCTTCTGCTTCGCAAGTCCAAGGCGGTGCTACACCTGCGGTAGTCATGACCCTTCCGGAACCCAGGGTCCCTACTCCTGAGCGTTTTTCGGGCAGCCGGAAAAAGTTTAGGTCATTTAAAAACGCATGCCTCCTGTATTTGGCTTTGCAGCCCAGGACCTTCCATTCAGAGTCGGTAAAGGTGGGTTTCATCATTTCCCTGCTATCCGATGAGCCACAGTCCTGGGCCCATAACCTCCTAGAACAGAAGAGCCCCCTTCTTGATTCGGTAGAGACTTTTTTTGAAGCTATGTCACAACTATATGACGATCCCCAGCGCACCGCTACGGCTGAAGCCATCCTGCATTCCCTAACCCAGGGAAAGAGACCAGTAGAGGATTACATTGTGGAATTTTCGGAAATGGTCTGGGGACACTAACTGGAATGAGGCTGCCCTTAAGTATCAGTTCCGTCTGGGCCTGTCTGAGACCTTAAAAGATGAACTAGCCCGAGTAGACACCCCTACATCCTTGGAAGATCTGGTCCAGTTGGCTACCAAACTTGATCGATGTCTACGGGAGCGTTGCTCCGAACGCCTCCAGTCACCTAGACCCATGTGGATGCTACCCCGGGTACCTCCGGTACCCGCACCTGTTCCAGCTCCTACCTCCTCTACTGATGGCGAACCCATGCAGCTGGGCTTGGTCCGGGCTCCACTCACCCCTGACGAGAGACTCCGTCGGCGTCAAGCCAACCTTTGTCTATATTGTGGTGAAGAGGGCCATTTCCTACGCAGCTGCCCTGTGAGACCCAGTAAGTGCCGACCTCGTGTTGCTGTGAATTCTCAGATTGCGGTTTCCACCCGGTCTCACCTTGTCCTCCCGGTTTCATTACAGGTGGGGGAAGAGGAGGTTCGGCTGGGAGCCATCATTGACTCTGGGGCCTGCAGTTGCTTTATGGACATAACTCTAGCTCGGAGCCTACACGTTCCCCTCTGCTCTAAAAAACAACACCTTCAGATTCATCTGGCCGATGGCTCCGTACCCTGCTCCGGTCCTGTGACCCAGGAAACAGTACCAATCTTGACATCCACAGACTCTGGTCACTGCGAATTTCTTCGCTTTGACGTTATCCATTCTCCTATGTTCCCAATCATTCTGGGTTTCCCTTAGTTACAAGTCCACGACCCACAGATCAACTGGAACAAGAAAGAAGTACTCTTTTCATCTGCCTACTGTTCACAGCACTGTCACCTGCCGACCTCCCACAAGTCCACCTCCTGCCTAACCATACAGACCATTCCTGATAACCTGCGACATGTCCCTTCAGCCTATCATAATTTTTTGGACATCTTCGACAAGAAGAAGGCTGATACTCTGCCACCCCATCGGCCCTATGATTGCCCGATAGACTTGCTACCCGGTTCCGAAATTCCGTTTTGGTCGGATCTTTCCATTATCAGAGACTGAACTAGAAGCCCTACGCTCTTACATAGATGAAAACCTGGAAAAGGGATTCATCCAACCATCCTCTTCTCCAGCTGGTGCAGGCATCTTTTTTGTTGAAAAAAAGGACGGTTCTCTCAGGCCTTGCGTGGACTACAGGGAACTTAATAAAATTACCATTAAGAACAGGTACCCACTTCCTCTCATCCCTGAACTTTTTCAACGCCTAAGAACTGCCAAGATATTTACTAAACTAGATCTTCGGGGAGCATATAACTTAGTCCGAATCCGTGATGGGGATGAGTGGAAGACGGCTTTCAGGTCTAGATTCGGGCATTTTGAATATCTAATGATGCCCTTCGGGCTCTGCAATGCCCCGGCCACATTCCAGCATCTGGTCAACGATATATTCCGTGAGTATCTAGACAACTTCGTGATAGTATATCTTGACGATATTCAGATTTTTTCCAATTCCTTAGAACTGCACCGTACTCACGTCAGGAAGGTCCTCCTTGTCCTCAGAGAACATGGGCTCTACCTAAAGGGAGAAAAGTGTGAATTTGAAAGAGACACCACCCAGTTCCTTGGATTTATCATCACCACAGGAGGAATCTCAATGGATCCAAAAAAGATCAAATCCATCCAAGAATGGCCGGCACCTTCAGACAAAAGGTCTGTACAGCGATTTGTTGGCTTTGCCAATTTTTATCGCAGGTTCATCCAGGGCTTCTCCACGATTATTTCCCCCATCACTCAACTAACCCACCAGCAGGTCAAATTTCGATGGTCTCCACAAGCACAGGAAGCCTTCGATGAATTAAAGAGACTCTTTATATCAGCTCCTATCCTCCTACATCCAGATCCAAGCCTTCCCTATGTGTTGGAGGTGGACGCCTCTGAATTTGCATTAGGTGCTATCCTCTCCCAAAGAAGTGGGCCGAAGGCTCTCCTTCATCCAGTTGCCTTCGCTTCCCAGAAACTCAGTCCTCCGGAGAGGAATTACGATGTCGGAGATCGAGAACTTCTCGCTATAAAGTTTGCACTGGAAGAATGGAGGTACCTGCTGGAGGGTGCGTCTCAACCCATCATGATCTTTACAGATCACAAGAACCTGGAGTACCTCAGAGCTGCTAAACGCCTCCGACCCCGACAAGCACGCTGGGCTCTCTTTTTCTCCAGGTTCAATTTCCATATCACCTTCCGTCCCGGTTCCAAGAATGGGAAAGCAGACGCACTCTCCCGAATGTTTCCAGAAGCCGAAGAACCATCTGAACCCACTACTATTCTGTCTCCACACAACTTCCTCCAAATTATCCAGCCCAATCTAGAAACTGCCATCAAACAAGCCACTAACCAACTCTCCAAAACTACAGCATCCTCCCTGGAAAGGAAACACGGTTTGCTATGGGCACACAACAAAGTATTCATTCCTCCTTCAGTAAGACCTCAGATTTTGCAAACCTTTCATGACCACAAGATGGCAGGACATTTTGGGATCCAGAAGACTGCCGATTTAATCAGTCGTTCGTACTGGTGGCTGGGTTGGAGAAGGGACTGCATGTCCAATCCTGTATCACTTGCCAGCGTAACAAGGGGGCAAACACCAAGGCCTGGGGACTTTTGAGGTCCTTACCTGTTCCCAAATGCCCTTGGAGAGAGATCTCTATGGATTTTATTGTTGACTTACCACCTTCTAACCAGTTTACTACAATCCTAGTAGTGGTAGATCGTCTCTCGAAGATGGCACATTTTCTACCTATGTGTGGCACTTCTTCTGCTTTGGCTACAGCAAGCATCTTTATCAAGGAAGTCGTGAGGCTACATGGCGTCCCTTCCAACATCGTGTCTGATAGGGGAATCCAATTCACCTCCAAATTCTGGAAGGACCTCTGCAAAGCACTGGAAATCAAGACCTCACTATCCTCCGCATACCACCCGCAAAGCAACGGGCAAACAGAAAGAACGAATCAGACAGTAGAACAATACCTTCGTTGCTTCTGCTCCTGCTCTCAAGACAATTGGTCCTCTCTCCTGCCCTGTGCGGAATTTGCCTATAATAACTCTGTACATTCCGCTACCAACCAAACTCCATTTTGGGCGAACTATGGCTACCACCCTTCTTTCTTGCCAGATTCCGTCCCTGAAGTCTCCGCTCCGGCAGTCCAAGAACGGGTAAAGTCAATTCAGGAGGCCATGAAGAAGGCTCAAAGAGACTATGAGGTGTACTACAATAGAGGAAGAAGGAGTTGCCCAAATTTCAAGATCGGGGATAAGGTTTGGTTATCTTCTGCCAACCTGAGATTGCCATCCCCGTCACGGAAGCTCGGTCCCAAGTTCATTGGCCCCTTTGAAATCAAAAGGGTGGTAAACCCAGTAGCTTTTGAACTGGCGCTACCTAGTTCGTACAAAATTCACCCGGCGTTCCATGCATCCCTATTAAAACCAGTGATTCCAAGCTTCTTCACCGGAAGACAAGTGGCACCACCTCCACCCGTCCATGTCGAAGGTGAGGAAGAATTCGAGGTTGAAGCCATAACGGACTGTCGAAGAAGGGGAAGACAGACCCAATACCTGGTAAAATGGAAAGGGTATCCCCCTGAAGACAGTTCTTGGGAACCCTCCAGTAACATCCACGCTCCTCGCCTGATACAGGATTTTTACCGGAGACACCCCAAGCTACCAGCCAGATTGGGCATCCGGAGGCTGCCCCTTGGGGGGGGGGGCACTGTCAGAGAATCACCAGACTTCAACGTCGGCACTTCCCCGTGCGCCTGCGGGGAAGAGCTGCACAACGACGCATGCATATGCGTCATACGATATAATGTCGTACACGCATGTGCAAACCTATGCACACGGCTATGGGCCTTACCTGATTGGCCTGACAGTCCTATAAAAAGGCATCAATGTGCTCTGTGTCTTTGCTGGTTTGTCTCCTCAGCTCACCTGTGTTCCTGTTTCCTGTTTCCTGTTCCTGTTGACCACTTCCTGTTGTGACCCGGCTTGTTTGAAGACCACTCTGATTCTCTCCTGATCTGACCCCTGGCTTGTTTAAAAGGACTTTCTGCACTTAGCCTTGCTGGCTCACGGACTGATACCTGTGCTTGACCCTCGGCCTGCCTCTGGAATATCCTTTATCTCACGGACTGATACCTGTGCTTGACCCTCGGCCTGCCTCTGGAATATCCTTTATCTCACGGACTGATACCTGTGTTTGACCATCAGCCTGTCTCCGGAATATCCTCTGTCTCACGGACTGTACCTGCGTTTGATCCTCGGCCTTCACTCCAGGTGTTGGAACCCCTGGCAGGCGTTTACTTCTACCAGTTCCAAGATCTTCTGCACGGGCATCTCTTCCTTCAGTAGACCTGCTGCATTTCAGTCACCTGCTGGCAACTTGTGCCTCTCTGTGCCCTGTACCCACTGTTCCACCCTCGGGGGGGTACTGTGCACCCAGCTGCAAGGGAAGCCGCTTTCAGCACTTCGGCTTTGGTGAGTACCTGACACAGTACATAGCAGTCTTGTGAATTCTATCAATGTCTGCCTTGTAGGAGGAGTTTTCATTCTATTCTGATTGTCCTATGAGGATGCTGGACCCTGATCAGATCACATGCACCCTCCCATGAAAAAAAAAAACAATACTCACCAAACTGAGCATGTGCAGAGTGCCTCCAAGGCTAGGTTCTATCAGCAGATGGATTGAGAACAGTAAAAGAAGGGGAGAATGAGAGAAGACAGGATCAAACTTAGGCTCTACAGTGAGTATAACAAGCATGCTTTACTGCATATACACACTGATTTTACTGTTGTAGGCATAGTAACACTTTAAAGTGATACCAAACACAAAATGTTCAATTTACATTGTCCCTTCTATTTCTGTATATGGATGATGGCACTGTAATTATTTCAATAAAAAAATAAATAAATTGAAGTACCTTTTACCTAATTGGTAGACAGCAGTCACATGACCCAGATCTTCCCCATACTGTCTGCAGTAAAACATAAGCAGGAGGATCTTTTAGTCCTCTGCTACTGGTCACATGTTTAAAATTAAATGAAAAAAAAAACAGCCTTTGGAATACAAAGTAAAATAAATACCAATAAACTGTTTTAAATTGTCATACAAACATTGGCAGCAGTCAGGTATACCAGACTATGATTAGCATTAGCTTAATTGGATTATAGTCAATGACAAACTCACCTGTATTCTCTATAACAACACTTAAGCCTCGTACACACAATCTGATTGTTGGCCACCCAAATTGTGGACTTTTGTCTGAAAGGCGTTTGCCAAAATTTGTCTTGCATACACACGGCACATAATTGTTGGCCAACAATCAGCTCTTTAGCGCTTTTCATTTCACGCATTTCATTTTGCACTTTTCATTTCGTGCTGTTTCTGAACGGCCATTCGTCAACCAGACATGTTGCAGAATCGGAGGAGATAACGTGTTATTTATTATTGGTCTTTGAGTTATTGCTTTGACATAATTTTTTTGGTTGAATAATAATTCGATTTTGTTATATTTTCTATATTTTTGGATGCATAGAATGCACTTTTTGGTTAAGTTCTATTGGCAGATAGCATGTCTAATTTTTCTTTATTTGTTTTCTTTTTTTAATGCACAATAAAAAAATTGTGTAGAATAATACTTGGCTATGTGTTTTACTTCAAGTGACAGTTTGGGAGTAGAAAATACAATGTAAAATTGACAAGGGACACCAACATAGTTGTATCTTTGATCTTAAAAACAACGGGATAATGGTGTTGTGGTAACTTGCCCAAAAAAATAAAAAATAATAATACTATTCTTGATATCACAAGAAAAAAAGCCTTTGAAAATGTGTTTGCAATAACTCCATCGGTATCACCAGCAAGGCAGCTTCATTATTATCCCATTTAAGAAGAAGAGAATGTGCGCTGCATTTCAAGATTTCATCATTTTCCACGTCACGAATGTTAATTCTACATTACGAACGCTAGTTTACAAGACCAACCGCTTCTGGCTCTTCCTTGCTTCCAAGCATACGTGTTTGCACTTTGGACTTTTGTCTGACGGACTTGTGTACACACGCTTGGAAAATCTGACAACAGACATTTGTCCGTGGGAAATTTTAAAACCTGCTATCCAACATTTGTCCGTGGAAAAAAATCCAACAGCAATTGCCCGATGGAGCGTACACACGGTCGGATTTTCTGCCAACAGCCTGTCATTACACATTTCCCGTCGGAAAATCCGATCGTGTGTACGAGGCTTAAGAAGTTTGACAGAACGTGGGACCCATGGATTCAGTACTTGTCAGTGCCTTAACCTGTTCCTGGCTGACTTCTCTCCCTTCCCTTCTATCTTTGCTTTTTCACCATCTCTTTTCTTCACTTTGTCCTCTTCTTTACTTCTTACTTTGATGATGATGATCACAGGTACAAAACAGGGGCACCGTTTTTCTTTTAAACACCTAAACTTTTGTCCCTCTTTCTGCCTCCTCTTTATTGGTTTCCCCTTCTCTGATATAATAATTATCCTAACCACTCTTGTGGTTTCCTATCTGATTACTACTACGGTTAGAAGTTGAAACTTTTGACAAATTGACTAAATTATTCTTGTCTTTCTGGGTTGTTGCTTAGATAATTATTCTCCCTCTTCTGGCATATTCCTATGTAATGCTGGTGATATCCCAAACCTCTGATTTGTTGTTGCTAATAGTTCTCTTTTGTGTAATTAATATTTTTAATTAAAAAAATTGGAAACTAAATTGTCATACAAATTCATATTTGAAATTAAATGTTTATTATTTTTTGGCAGTCGCAGGCTGTTTCACTTCCCTCCAACCTGTGTCTTAGAATATGAGGGAGGTGACGTGGCACTTTAACCTTCCCTTAGCTATTCTCCCAACCCACTCATTCAGCTTATTTCTTCAACAGAGAAGCCCTGCTGTGTGGGTCAAAGAATAGAAAAACATTACAAAAATCCAAGTTTACAGATGAGCGAGCTGGGGGCAGCTTTTGTGAATTGGTAGTGACCAAAGGATGTAACTGGCAGAGCTCTGCTGTGACCCCTATGTATTAGGAGCCATATTCAGATCAAGGCCAGCTGTTACACTGACAGCAGAACTCCACATATTACACCTTAAGAACCACTCTCCCAGAGTAATCTGCAGGGCTGGGTGGTCATTTTGAGAGCCCAGTCACGTAAACGTCTGGAGATGAGCAATGTGATGTCTATCCTGGAGAGGCTTCTGTCCCAACTTCTCCCTTACCATTACAGCAGTCAGGGCAAGAACCTGACATGCCTCTGCTGTGGCCTAACTGGTTTATAATGAAAGCACAATCTGTTGTATCATATTGCTTCCACAAATGAAATTCTACACATAGAGGAACACCATCTGCACCATGCGCCTATAGTTCACCTTATACTTAGCCATTCATAAGCCTACTTATGACAGTAATGTGCACAAACTAAAGCAAAGCTAAGAATTATATGGTACTACAATGGGTTATATATCAATGCAAATATTTGCAATATCTTAAAAAGAACTGTTTAATTCCCTATAGAACTATAAGGAAACTTTGTTCCCTAAAGGTACATTTAAATTTGACTGAAATCAATCATTTATAACAGTGTTTTTCAAACTTTTTTCTGATAAGGCAGCCTTTAAAGAGGTTGTAATCCTGAGAAAAAAAACAAACAAACCCATAAGACAAAGGCATAATGAGCTAGTATGCATACTACCTCATTATAAAAATACTTATCTTAGAATGAGGCCCTGCAGCGGTGCCCCGCACACCACTGAGAAGGCTGACATCTTCAACGATGTTTCTTCTGGGTTCGCAGGCTCCGACGCTGTGAGTGGGTTCAATGACATCACTCTCGGCACAGGGCTCTGAAGGATCAGCACGGACAACTTTGCACGTTTAGGAGATAGTTACAGTACCTATAGGTAAGCCTTATTATAGGCTTAGCTGTGGGTACAATTAAAAAAGAAGACTTTAGTTTCTCTTTGAAATTCCACACAATCTCGTGGCACATCATTCTAAAATGTAAAAACTAAAATTAATAGTTTTACATAAGGCAGCAACATCCACATGAGTAGGACACCCAACATTAGAGGTCATTTATTCTTCCAAAGCAAATACACCTATGCACACTAGCGCTGATTAGTATGCCAATGTTTCTTTTCTCCCTCACTCAGTTAATGTTATCCCAGTGTTGGCAGACAGGGAAAAAGGAGGGACAAACAAGGATGTTGTACAGGTGCCCGATGTTCTCCTCATCAACAGATGATGTCATTGGTTGTTAGGACACTGGTGGCTAGAAGGTTGTGCACAATGAAAACCTGTGGCTACATGTAACTAAACTCACTGTCTTTTATACAATTTTTGGGCAGTTTCTAGGCATTTTGCCAAGGCACCCCTGAAGACACCTGAAGGCAACCCAGGGTGCTTGGGCACCCTGTTTGAAAAAGGCTTTAAAAGACTGCCAGAAGTTTAAACCATCTTTAAAACTGATAACAGATTTGTCAATGAACAACGCAACTAGAGAGTTACATTGTCATATAAGAAAAACTGTGCATGGTAATGTGTGGCATTATAAAGTTTTGTCTCTCAAACCCAAGAACAGACTCAGTCCCTCTGACACACCTGGCAATAGTGTAAGTGCACTAATGATTAAACACAGAAATCGTCTTTACTCTAAGGTTTCAATGGAAAAGCAACAGGCAGTAACTGTATATTTATCAAATGAATTAACTGGAAAGCAATAACTGAGATCAAAAGCAATATAGCTCAATATACTATCAGACGGCTTTCAGGGGATTCTACAACCGCAAATGACCCCAAGACCAGAGGCAACATTTAAATGGCAAATAATGTTACAATATCAGATTGGCCACCACTACTTAAATTTGGCTCTATGAACTCAGGCAGGAGGAGAGCAGAAGACTGACCCTCTTTTATGTCTGACCTCTCTATTCTGTCCCCTGACACAACATGCCCAGACTTCAAACACTGTACTCAGTTCTACATTCAATGGCTTAACTCCCAAGTCAGAGTATCCCACACATACATGTAGCACTTACCCCCGAACAAGCTGCTGGTTTTTGTTGGGCTTACCGTTACCTCAACTGATCACTGTGTCCGTCTTAGGGGTCCCGCTGTAAAGTGGATTAAAGAATGTTAGCTCCGACACCCAGTCCTTTTTTCAATGGTTTAATTGAAAGAACATGAAGTTTTGCAATAGAGGGGTAGAGGGTTAAGGGGAGTTCAGGTACCTTGTAATTGTGGGTTAGAGGTATTTCCTTGATCCAGAGGACAAATGGATTCCACAGGCTGGATCTAGCAACCACCGGATAGGCCTCTCTCACTGACCTAGCAGCTGGTGAGATGCCCGAACAAAGTCTCTGCCACAGACTTGTTAGTATAACGGAATCATTGGGCAAGGGATCACATCTGGGGACAACAGGGGCTAACAGCTACTTTACCAGATCTGTTTTGGTCCCTAAGATTAGCGGACTTCCTGTAGGACTTGGCAAATAAGGACACACAATAGCCAGTGTGTCAAAGTCCTGAGGCTTCCCAGCCCTCAATGGATCACACGACAACTTGATTTGCAGATATCCATCACAAGGGTAATCTTCCATTTTAATACCCTGGATCTCCATATCTTCCAACATTCACAGGGGTATGTATGACAAATACCTTTTGCAAAAGTCTCTGGTCAGCAAAGTCACCTGAGCACCTGGCTCTTGTGTAAATTTCTTCCACCATGACAGGCAATACAGACAAATGAGAAACCAAAAAAGATGATCAGGCGCCTGCTGAAGAGCAACAGATAATGTTAAAAAGCAATGGATGTCAACCCCATGGATCGCAGCCACTAGGGAATGCTCTTGGGAGGAAGTTACATAAAATCAAGCAGCAAAGTAAGTTCCCAAAAAAGCACTTGGATCTGGGATAAATGTCTCAAGTGAGGTATAGCATGTAATGATGCTGTATATAAGACACACGAGTTCCACAAATGACCATAACATTTATTAAAAGTGGAAGTAAAACATGATGAAAAGCTTGACTCAATTCCAGTGTCAGAGATATGCAACCAACAGTAGTAACTGCTAACTTGAATCCACTGGGAAGTGTCCAGGATGTGTCTGAATGATAGCAGCCTCGGGGGTTACTGTAAGGCCGCGTACACACGGGCGGACTGTTCGCCCAACCTTGTCCGCTGAACAGTGTTTGGGCGGACAGTCCGCTCGTGTGTGGGCTTTCAGCGGACAGTTTCAGCGGACAGTTGGACGGACAAAGTCTTTCGGAAATTCCGAAAAACTGTCCGCTGAAACTGTGTTTGAGCGAACAGTCCGCCCGTGTGTGGGCCTGTCCGCTGTACTTTCGAAATGAGCGGACTGTTCCCGCTCGGAAAGTCCGCCCATTTCGAGCGCGTGTACAGGTAGGCGGGGCCCGCGAAGGAGACGTCGCGGGCTCCGCCGCCTGGAATGGGCTTAAAGGGGAACCCCAACGCCGAAAAAAATCGGAGTGGGGGTTCCCCCAAAGTCCACACCAGACCCTTGTCCGAGCACGCTACCCGGCCGGCCAGGAAAGGGGGGCGAGCGAGCGCGCCCCCCCTCCTGAGCCGTACCAGGCCGCGTGCCCTCAACATGGGGGGGTGCCTTGGGGAAGGGGGGGCCGCGCGGCCCCCCCACCCCAAAGCACCTTGTCCCCATGTTGATGAGGACAAGGGCCTCTTCCCGACAACCCTGGCCGTTGGTTGTCGGGGTCTGCGGGCGGGGGGCTTATAGGAATCCGGGAGCCCCCTTTAATAAGGGGGCCCCCGGATACCGGCCCCCCACCCTATGTGAATGAGTATGGGGTACAATGTACCCCTACCCATTCACCTGTGAAATAAAGTACAAAAAAAAACACAACACAGGGGAAAAAATATTTTATTGCACAGCTCCGGGGGTCTTCCGTCTTCGGGGGTCTTCTCGCCGGACTCCTCCGCTATGTGTGTGTAGCTCTTTTACTAGCGGAGGAGTCCGGCTTTCTTCCTCCCCGCCGCCGGCCTCTTCTCCCGACTTCGGGGGTCTTGTCCCCCTCTTCGGTTCTTCTGCCGGGCCACCGCGCCTTCTTGTAGCTCTTTTACAGGCGGTGGCCCGGTCTTCTGTCGCCGCTGTCGCCGCTGTCGTCGCCCCCGCCGCCGCCTTCCGTTCTTGTTCTTCTTCTTGTTCTTCTGCTTCTTCTCCTGGAGATGTTGACTCGACGAGCTCTCCGGCCGGAATGCCAGAGCCGCGCTGTGCGGTCACTTATATAGTGACAATGGGGCGGTGTCACATGGTATATGTCACATGGGTTGGTCACATGGGTTGATGTCACATGGGGACTATGACATCGTAAGGGGGCGGGGTCACCATGTGACCCACCCATGTGACATATACCATGTGACACCGCCCCATTGTCACTATATAAGTGACCGCACAGCGCGGCTCTGGCATTCCGGCCGGAGAGCTCGTCGAGTCAACATCTCCAGGAGAAGAAGCAGAAGAACAAGAAGAAGAACAAGAACGGAAGGCGGCGGCGGCGGCAGCGGCGACAGAAGACCGGGCCACCGCCTGTAAAAGAGCTACAAGAAGGCGCGGTGGCCCGGCAGAAGAACCGAAGGCGGCGACAGAAGAACGGAAGGCAGCGGCGACAGAAGACCGGGCCACCGCCTGTAAAAGAGCTACAAGAAGGCGTGGACGTGGTGTGGCATGGTGTGGACTTTGGGGGAACCCCCACCCCGATTTTTTTCGGCGTTGGGGTTCCCCTTTAAGCCCATTCCAGGCGGCGGAGCCCGCGACGTCTCCTTCGCGGGCCCCGCCTACCTGTACACACGCTCGAAATGGGCGGATTTGCCTCCGCCTTACGTGGGCGAGTCCGTTCATTTCAAAAGTTGAGCGGACTGTTTGGCAAACAGTTCGTTGAAACAGTCCACTCGTGTGTGGGCAAGTCCGCTCATGCAAATTTTGAGCGGACTGTTTGCCGAAACTGTTTGACGAACAAGGTTGGGCAAACAGTCCGCGCGTGTGTACGCGGCCTAAGGCAGTTAAGCCAATTGACGATCACCCAGAGACTAGAAAGAATCTGATGAACCACCCTGGCACTGATGGAACCAGGCGGAATGATGACAACCTCAACCCTGTAGCGATGTTAGCCTGTGTGTATGGCTGCAGGTGATTACGTCACTCACCACACCGTAACTTTCAAGGGCAGAAGCTGGCGGATACCGGTGAAGGAATAAAAACTGTAAGGTACTTGGAGAGCAAGCTGTATCTAAAGGTTCCATCACAATGTCAACATGTATCACGCGACTGGGCTGTGTCAAGTCATCCTGGTAAAGTTTAACTGGGGTATACTGACAGTATTAGATAGCAAGGCAGACACTGTGGCTGCTTAACAGGGCATCAATGAGACCCAGGTTGTGGCAAGTGTGGGCAGAAATTAAGTAACTCTGTCTGTGTTCAGTGTTCTTGTTTCCTGCAAATGGGCAAGTGCCCTCTCACCAGTCATATGGTCAAGGCCCAAACAAACATCCTGGAGCAGGGTCCTCTGGTAACCCAACTGGTCATCAAACACTGGAACGCCTCACCCCGTCGGTGCAAGTGCACCTGGATATGCACTTGGGATCCCCTCTCAAGCTGGATTCCACCGACCAGCTGTGGATGTCTGTAGAGAGGTGGTGCATTGACCTGGGAGGTAGCACCTCTCCCCTAGGTCCAGTCTTTTCTCCTATCTCATGGTGACTGCCTCCCCTCAGATAAGCAAGATGGAGTCTTTGGTTCCTTTGCTCCCAGAGCATGCTGGGCTTTCCAGTTCTGCCCATATACAAGACTATGTGGCCTTTTGGTATGGGGACTACAAGTCCCAGAATTCCTTTCACTGCTGCTGCTAGAGCTGCTCTCCCCGCCAATAGGGACACTGGGGATTGAGCAGAGCGGGTGGGCAGAAGTCTGTGTGAGCGCTGCTCGCAATAACTACAGAGTCAGTGAGAAGGATGGGGGAGAAATACCCGCAGGGACAGACAGGCGCTCTCTCCCTCCGTGGAGAGCCTTAGTCAGCCTGTCTTCTTTCCTGCGCCGGCCAGCTAGACAAGGCCGCGGAAGATGCAGTGCACCCTCTATATGTGTAAATTTGGAGTAGCCATTAAATATTACAGTAGTGTCAGTCTCACACTGGGAGCTTATTTACTGGCAGTGATCATGTCAATGGGTTGATGCTCTTTAATTGTCCAGTCGCAAGCCTGTGAGTCAGCAGTACTATTTATTTGTAACACAAAAAAGTGAAGTCACCAATTTGGCTGCAGATAGCGACTAGAAGGATAATCTACAATTTGTACCAAATTACCCTAATGAAAACAAGCCACCAACAACATATAAAACTTTTGAAAAAACATTAGCGTAATACCTAAAAATAGTGACCTGCAATAAACAAATTCCCCTGTGTAGTCAAATACTTTATACCAAAATTATATTTCTTCCCATAATGTAAAGATTATTCATGTTACAGTAAACTGTGTAATACACCATGTCTCTCTTTAGTTGGTTAAAAAGTCATTGTGAGCAGGGAACCATACTCCCCCTTACTTACTGCTATCCTGTTCCTGAGAAATATGTTCAATATGCAAATATCCACTACACTGCTGGAAGCAATGGATGTCATAGTAGAGGGGTTGAGCTGTACTACCAGATCTGTGAGAATTATTCAGTGCTCTTAGCCTACAGCAGCAAGACTTAAAGTCTAATGCACTTTTTACTTCTTGGTAGCCTCCAGGTTTTGTGTGTGAATCAAAGGCATTTACTAGGTGAAATGATAGGAAAGCAGTCGAGAGTAATCCTCATTCAACTGAAACGATCCAATACAAGCAGAAGCATGAGATGTCAACAAGTATGCCAAGAATGATAAAATCAAAACCAAAAGGCAAAGACGGGTTCAAGTAAAGATCATTAAAGATCAGCCACAGACAGGCAATTATCCAAAACAGAACTTTATGATGTATTCCAAATTTCGGGGCAAATGTCAGGACAAGCAGAGGTTAAGCAAGATCAGAATCTGACTAGGCCAAAAACATAAGGAATGCGTGAAAAATTTTCACCCAGCTATCACCTTAAATCTTCTTACATATGTTAAATTTATGTGTTTGTCTGTTACGTTTTTAGTTTTTTTTTGCTAGTAGCATATTGTAACAAATTGTATTTATAGCATCTTCCCTTTGTGCTAGATATGGGCAGATCACCAACCTAGAAAAACTAGCTAAGAGACATTTGTCTTCCATCATTGTGGTCTAGTGCTGCTGAGATCCACCAGGTTGACTTCTCCAATCTGGCTGACAAACTGATATTGTGCATGTGGCTGGATGTTTCATCTCTTTTCTCTGTAGAAAGGAGAATAAGTACATATTTTCTATGTCAGAAAAACTCTGTGTGAGATAACCATTGCCTCTGATCCTCAGAAACACTTGTTGTCATCCAATAAATACATTCTGGAATGTTGATCCAGGGATTTATCTGATTGATTTTAGCAGTTAGGAAGGAACAATTTCCCCCCGTTAAAGGAAATCACACCATGCTTTGCCTTGGCTACGTCTGTTGATTGAAAGCACTTGTCATTCTAATGCAGTCCCCTACACTGCCAAGATTGCTACTAGAGATTCTTCAATGTGTTGCTATAATTGGTTTGTTTATGGATTAGCCACCCTTAAATATTTTGCTTTGGGCTACACAGGCAATATACCCTTTCATGACATGAGGCGATTAAAGTACGGATGCCAAATTTAGAGGCATCAGCATGCATTGGTATATTATTTGTCTATAACTAATTTGCATATCTAAAAAAATATATATTGTTTGAGAGACATTTGAAGAAAAAAAATCTGTTTTTATTAAAGAAAGTAAATATACAGAAAAAAATGTTTTAGTTTTTTTTGGGGGGGTTTTAATAAATTATTTTAATATTAAAACTGTGCCTGCAATTACAGTATTTACCAGAGGCACAGTGTCATCTTCAGACTGCAGTGCCATTAGCCCAGTCATAAACAATTGTGATTGCTGGCTGTCAGTTGAACAAAGTAGATAAATGTGCCCTCAATACAGGATATTTTTGCAAGAGAAAGTGAAAGTAGTTGTGAACATACAATATTATAGACACCAGGCCTGGACATTTTAGACTGAGCAGCCAATTTTTCCAGAGACCTGGGGGGGGGGGGGGGGTAGGTTGTGACAGGATGTTCAGAGTCAGTCCTCCGTAATAGTGGCATCACTAGGGGGGAGCGGAGTGTGCAGGCGACACTCGCCAGAGGCTGACCCCTGGTACGGCATTAGAGGGATTGAGAGAGGCACCACGGCTCTTCCTCCTTCCCCTGCGCACTCTGGTCTCTCTGCTGGCAGCTGCTTTGTCTCCTTAGCTCCCTGCAATGTTCAGGGAGGGAGGAGGAAAATATTGTGAGGCAGACAGCTCAGAAGTCCCATAGCCCAGTGCCTGCATGTCCTCTGGGAACCACAATTGCCTATTATTGTGACAGGCAGGTGGGGAGAGGTGCCAGCTGCCTATCACAATAACACTCCTCAGAGCTGACGGAGCCTAGGCTCCTCCTCCATGCTGACAGTATATCCACAACAGGAGGAGGAGCCTAGGACATATGTGTGGACAGAGTCACGCTGATCCAAGGTCTGTGAATGTAGAAAGGGGATATATACGCGGGGGGTGGGGGGTGGGTTACATAAGAGGAATTGCACAGGGTGCAGTTACATTAGAGGGATTGCACAGGGGGCGGTTACACTAGAGGGATTGCACAGGGGGCGGTTACATTAGAGGGATTGCACAGGGGGCGGTTACATTAGAGAGATTGCACGGGGGGGCGGTTACATTAGAGAGATTGCACGGGGGGCGGTTACACTAGAGGGATTGCACAGGGGGTGGTTACACTAGAGGGATTGCACAGGGGGTGGTTACACTAGAGGGATTGCACAGGGGGCGGTTACATTAGAGGGATTGCACGGGGGCGGTTACACTAGAGGGATTGCACAGGGGGTGGTTACACTAGAGGGATTGCACAGGGGGTGGTTACACTAGAGGGATTGCACAGGGGGTGGTTACACTAGAGGGATTGCACAGGGGGCGGTTACACTAGAGGGATTGCACGGGGGTGGTTACACTAGAGGGATTGCACAGGGGGCGGTTACATTAGAGGGATTGCACAGGGGGCGGTTACATTAGGGGGATTGCACAGGGGGCGGTTACATTTGAGGGATTACACAGGGGGTGGTTACATTAGAGGGATTGCACGGGGGGCGGTTACATTAGAGGGATTGCACAGGGGGCGGTTACATTAGAGGGATTGCACAGGGGGTGGTTACATTAGAGGGATTGCACAGGGGGCAGTTACATTAGGGAGATTAAACAGGGGGTAGAGCTGTGCTGATGCGAAGTACATGAAAATGATACAGACTATGATTTATGAAATACATATATGTGAACACATACAAAAAATATTTAGAATAACATACACATTATGTTAAAGTTTTAGGGTGGAAAGTGGTTAAATCTCTTTGCTACAACAATGAAGATGGTTCCTTCCAATGGTTTCCTCCCCCAGTCGCTTATTCAAGAATAGTGATGGACGAACGTTTCGCCCGGCGGTCGTTTCGCGGCGAATTTCCGACTTTCGCCGTCCGCGGGTTCGAACGCCTTTTTCCGTCGTTCGCCCCGGCGGACTTACGTGTTTAATGTATACAAGAACTTTAACCTTTCGTGACACGTTTATCATGTGTTACAGGACAACCAATTGAGACATGACAGCTCATGGACACTTGGACATTCCCCCTAACCTATAAATACACCCGATCCGGTGGCCATTTTACATTCTTTCTTCTGTCACTGTAGGGAAAGGATCCTGTGTGGAGTAGGGACAGAGAAAACGCTAGCTATTTGGTACACAAAAGTTCTTTTCAGGACTGGTATAGGTGTTAGGTCAGCAGCCTGAGTTTCTTTTGTCAGTTTAGATAAAGGGACAGAGCGCTGTATGCTGCTATTTTAGGGACAGCTCAGCCAGATTAGTCTTTCTTCATCATCATCATCATCATCATCATTAGCTGTTACTATCAGGTCCACAAAAGAGCTGTTCCAGCTAATCGTTCCAGCCTACTCTTTTTTGCCAATTTGTATAGGGACAGGCAGGAAGCAGTGTGTCAGGCAGTGAGGATAATTTTAAAGACTTGCTGTTACTATTAGTTCCACAAAGGTTCTTTTCAGGACTGGTATCAGTGGTACGGTAATAGGCTTGTACACGTATAATATTCTTTCTTCCAAATATAGAAAGAATATTATACTTGACTGCTGCCCTTCTGCTGCAGTCTGCTAATCATTCACAACTCACTTGTTCCACAAAGCTCTTTATCAGGACTGGTAACTTGGTCTGTCTAGGGTGCTACGGTACATAGGCTTGGGTGCGGTACAGTCTGCTGTTCTGTAAGGACCGCTATCGGTCCACAATACATAGGGTTGCCGTGCACTACTGCTGACCGCTGCCCTATACTGCAGCAGTCCTTCAGCGGTATAGGGACTGACGCACAGTCTGCTAAACACTAATACACAACCTGCTTGGTCCACAAAAGTTCTTATAAGGACTGGTAACTTGGTATAGGGTGCTACGGTACATAGGCCTGAGTGCGTTACAGTCTGCTGTTCTGTAAGGACCGCTATCGGTCCACAATACATAGGGTTGACGTGCACTACTGCTGACCGCTGCCCTATACTGCAGCAGTCCTTCAGCGGTATAGGGACTGACGCACAGTCTGCTAAACACTAACACACAACCTGCTTGGTCCACAAAAGTTCTTATAAGGACTGGTAACTTGGTATAGGGTGCTACGGTACATAGGCCTGAGTGCGTTACAGTCTGCTGTTCTGTAAGGACCGCTATCGGTCCACAATACATAGGGTTGCCGTGCACTACTGCTGACCGCTGCCCTATACTGCAGCAGTCCTTCATTGGTATAGGGACTGACGTACAGTCTGCTAATCACTAACACACAACCTGCTTGGTCCACAAAAGTTCTTATAAGGACTGGTAACTTGGTATAGGGTGCTACGGTACATAGGCCTGAGTGCGTTACAGTCTGCTGTTCTGTAAGGACCGCTATCGGTCCACAATACATAGGGTTGCCGTGCACTACTGCTGACCGCTGCCCTATACTGCAGCAGTCCTTCATTGGTATAGGGACTGACGTACAGTCTGCTAATCACTAACACACAACCTGCTTGGTCCACAAAAGTTCTTATAAGGACTGGTAACTTGGTATAGGGTGCTACGGTACATAGGCCTGAGTGCGTTACAGTCTGCTGTTCTGTAAGGACCGCTATCGGTCCACAATACATAGGGTTGCCGTGCACTACTGCTGACCGCTGCCCTATACTGCAGCAGTCCTTCAGCGGTATAGGGACTGACGCACAGTCTGCTAAACACTAATACACAACCTGCTTGGTCCACAAAAGTTCTTATAAGGACTGGTAACTTGGTATAGGGTGCTACGGTACATAGGCCTGAGTGCGTTACAGTCTGCTGTTCTGTAAGGACCGCTATCGGTCCACAATACATAGGGTTGACGTGCACTACTGCTGACCGCTGCCCTATACTGCAGCAGTCCTTCAGCGGTATAGGGACTGACGCACAGTCTGCTAAACACTAACACACAACCTGCTTGGTCCACAAAAGTTCTTATAAGGACTGGTAACTTGGTATAGGGTGCTACGGTACATAGGCCTGAGTGCGTTACAGTCTGCTGTTCTGTAAGGACCGCTATCGGTCCACAATACATAGGGTTGCCGTGCACTACTGCTGACCGCTGCCCTATACTGCAGCAGTCCTTCATTGGTATAGGGACTGACGTACAGTCTGCTAATCACTAACACACAACCTGCTTGGTCCACAAAAGTTCTTATAAGGACTGGTAACTTGGTATAGGGTGCTACGGTACATAGGCCTGAGTGCGTTACAGTCTGCTGTTCTGTAAGGACCGCTATCGGTCCACAATACATAGGGTTGCCGTGCACTACTGCTGACCGCTGCCCTATACTGCAGCAGTCCTTCATTGGTATAGGGACTGACGTACAGTCTGCTAATCACTAACACACAACCTGCTTGGTCCACAAAAGTTCTTATAAGGACTGGTAACTTGGTATAGGGTGCTACGGTACATAGGCCTGAGTGCGTTACAGTCTGCTGTTCTGTAAGGACCGCTATCGGTCCACAATACATAGGGTTGCCGTGCACTACTGCTGACCGCTGCCCTATACTGCAGCAGTCCTTCAGCGGTATAGGGACTGACGCACAGTCTGCTAAACACTAACACACAACCTGCTTGGTCCACAAAAGTTTTTATAAGGACTGGTAACTTGGTATAGGGTGCTACGGTACATAGGCCTGAGTGCAGTACAGTCTGCTGTTCTGTAAGGACCGCTATCGGTCCACAATACATAGGGTTGACGTGCACTACTGCTGACCGCTGCCCTATACTGCAGCAGTCCTTCAGCGGTATAGGGACTAAGAGTTTTGTCACAGGGTGATTTAAAAAATGACAGGCAGAGGAAGAGGCAGGCCCTTCCGCAGGGGTGGTAGGGGTAGGGCAGGAGCAACAGCCTTGAGCCAAAGTGGGAAGTTGCAGAAGGTGCGTTCAATTACTTTAAAGGACGCACCAGACTTGGTTGAGTGGCTCACTCAGCCTTATTCTTCTGCACCCTCCTCATCCTCTCGATCTGCACCCTCTTCTTCACTCTCTGCTATGTGCACCCCCAAAGACACTACCACCAACAACACCACCACCACCACATACCTTCCGCTTGAGTGCAAATGGGGGCCTTCATGCTCCAGTGTTTTAATAGGGACCCCCGTATAAAAAGCATGAGGGTCAAGGACCAGTACTGGGTGGCAACGTACTTAGATCCCCGGTACAAACACAAAATGGCGGAAATGTTACCGCCGTCGCAGAGGGCTGTCAGAATGCAGCACTTCCAGGCCTTGCTTCGAGAAATGCTGCATTCTGCTTTTGCGTGCGCTGGCAGAGGAGCAATTCCCACTCCCAGAGAAGGATTTGCGGGTACCAATCCAACAGCGCCTGCAAGAAGAGGCCGGTTTGAAGATGTGTTGGTGACTTCGGATATGAGGTCATTCTTTCAGCCGACCCATCGACAGGTGTCATCCGGATCCAGCATCAGGGAACGCCTAGACCGTCAGGTGTCCGACTACATTGGGTTAACGGCCGATGTGGACGCTCTGAGGAGTGATGAACCCCTAGACTACTGGGTGGGCAGGCTTGACCTCTGGCCAGAGCTTGCCCAATTTGCAATCGAACTGTTGGCTTGCCCCTCATCCAGTGTCCTGTCCGAAAGGACGTTCAGCGCAGCAGGGGGGATTGTGACCGATAAGCGTACTCGCCTAGCTCACGACAGTGTTAACTACCTCACATTTCTAAAAATGAATGAGGCATGGATCTCGGAGGAATTCAACACATGTGATCAGTAGACCATGTATATGTCTATAAACAATTTTTGGAATCAAGCACACAGACCTTCTTAATTCATTTGGCTCACTTCCCTGACCCAAAAAAGCACACCGTACTATATGCCCCTACCCTCCTCTTTGAAGAGGTTGAGCGGTGTCATATTTCTACTGGGGCTGCTTATTATGAGGGGTTCCCACCATCCCTGTGCTGTGCTGACTTCCTCCTGGGTGTTCTTATTATGAGGGGCTCCCACCATCCCTGTGCTGTGCTGACTTCCTCCTGGGGGTTCTTATTATGAGGGGATCACACCATCCCTGTGCTGTGCTGACTTCCTCCTGGGGCTGCTTACGGTGCTGCTGTCAGCGCTGTATGTCACGGAGCTGCTGTCAGCGCTGTATGTCACGGTGCTGCTGTCAGCGCTGTATGTCACGGAGCTGCTGTCAGCGCTGTATGTCACGGAGCTGCTGTCAGCGCTGTATGTCACGGAGCTGCTGTCAGCGCTGTATGTCACGGAGCTGCTGTCAGCGCTGTATGTCACGGAGCTGCTGTCAGCGCTGTATGTCACGGAGCTGCTGTCAGCGCTGTATGTCACGGAGCTGCTGTCAGCGCTGTATGTCACGGAGCTGCTGTCAGCGCTGTATGTCACGGTGCTGCTGTCAGCGCTGTATGTCACGGAGCTGCTGTCAGCGCTGTATGTCACGGTGCTGCTGTCAGCGCTGTATGTCACGGAGCTGCTGTCAGCGCTGTATGTCACGGAGCTGCTGTCAGTGCTGTATGTCACGGAGCTGCTGTCAGCGCTGTATGTCACGGAGCTGCTGTCAGCGCTGTATGTCACGGAGCTGCTGTCAGCGCTGTATGTCACGGTGCTGCTGTCAGCGCTGTATGTCACGGAGCTGCTGTCAGCGCTGTATGTCACGGAGCTGCTGTCAGCGCTGTATGTCACGGAGCTGCTGTCAGCGCTGTATGTCACGGAGCTGCTGTCAGCGCTGTATGTCACGGAGCTGCTGTCAGCGCTGTATGTCACGGTGCTGCTGTCAGCGCTGTATGTCACGGAGCTGCTGTCAGCGCTGTATGTCACGGAGCTGCTGTCAGCGCTGTATGTCACGGAGCTGCTGTCAGCGCTGTATGTCACGGAGCTGCTGTCAGCGCTGTATGTCACGGAGCTGCTGTCAGCGCTGTATGTCACGGTGCTGATGTCAGTGCTCTGTATTACGGTGCTGCTGTCAGTGCTCTGTATCTCCTGCACCCTCTTGTTTGCCTACCCTGGTCCCTGACCTTCCCTCTCCTCCATTGTCTTCATTAGCTCCATAGTCCTGAATTGTCAGAACAATTTCCCAAATAAAAAAAAAATGCTTGTAGTTATCGATCCCAAATTCACCTCATACATGTATTATGCTATTGTCCAGGTGGTGGGACTACGTGCTACCCCCTAATAATTACCCCGTGGCCGCAAATTCGACCTAAAGGTTTGCGAAATTCGCCTCCCATTGAAGTCAATGGAGCCCGCGGCGAACGGTCGTTTTCGCGAACGTTTGTGTCCGTTCGCGTTTCGCGTTCGCGAAACGTCCCGTCGGAAGTTCGTCCATCACTATTCAAGAAAACTCCACAAACCAGTTCACATGCATTCCATGTTTATTCCTAGCCCTACAAACCCATCCTTTCCAGGTAAAATAAAATTAGCAGGTGTAGCGCCCTCCTAGGTAGGTTGCTATAGTTAGCATAGTGTGGTCCTGCTTAAAGCAGACCTTCAGTCATTTTTTCAACTTTCCCTCTATTAAATCTTCTGCCCTTGTTGTTTTAACTCTGGATAGTAAAACATTTTTTTCTGCCAGTAAATACCTTATACAGCCCACTTCCTGTTTCTTGTCTGGTAAAAGGCCTAGGCTTATAAGATCATGCACAGTTCACTCTCTCACTCTCTTGAGAGTTTGCCAGGCAGGGAGGGGGAAGAATCATAAGAGGGCCCATGAGAGCGGCGGAGCTGGAGGTGTGCCTCTGTGTGTCTGTATACATCCAGGAAGTGAACAGACAGCAGCTTCTGCTGCCCACATTTAAAATGGATGCAGCCAGGCTCAGTGGAGGGAGATTTCTGCAGCATATTTTGCAAGTACAGAATCATAGTATAGGTAAAAAAATATGCAAAGTGGTTGGAGGGAAGCTTCAGAATGACAAAGATGTTTTTATTACAAAATATGTGACTGGACTGCAGTTCCTCTTTAACATGAAACTAAGGTGAAATATAGTAGTTTTCCTGCTTAACAAGGAGACTGAATTGGTACAGCCACAGAGTCCTGTGTGCTTAAAGCGGAGTTCCACCCATTTAAAAGTCAGTAGTTACAAAAAGTGTAGCTGATAACATTTAATAATCACTCGCCTGTCCCACGGTCCAGCGATGTGGGTGTACCAAGCCTCACTCCTCTCCCCCTCCTCTCCATGGCACTGGCACTGCACTGAGCTTGCATGAGCCGCGATGCGCGCTGTGAATGGCCGGGCAATCTTCTGGGACCTGTGACGTGTCCCAGAAGATTGCAGGGAGAGAGGGGGAGAGATGATCTTCCTTCTGGTGCCAGGGGAGGAAGTGGTAGCCGGGTGCCTGTAAAGACAGGGTGCCCGCTTCCTCTTACAAAAAATGGCATGCCAAATGTGGCATGTCAGGGGTTCACTAGCACTTAAAGTGGAAGTTCCATTTTTGGGTGGAACTCCGCTTTAACAACTGTTATTGGATTTACAGTAACTCATCTGTATCCAGGCAGTTTTGGAAACTGCTGGGGTGGACAAGAGTGACTGATGCAGATCAGTGGCATGGGTATATATGCCACCCCAGCCAATTGCGGGCATAGGGCCCTAGCATGCTGGGAATGGGTATTTATATTCAGTGAGGAGACACAGGAAGTGGTCTTTGCCTGGAGAGGAGAGTCCAGCTGGGGAGGGGGCGCTCCACCCTCCTTTGCACCTGGTGCCATGCTGATCCATGTGTTCTGAGGAGAGCCATGCCTGAGAGGATCTGTTTGTGACTCCTGTGAGTATAGTCCAAAGATCTAGGGGCCTGTTCTTTTGTGGGCTACCCCTCTGTGCTAGGAAAGTCAGCTACTGGGTACAGCAGAAGGGGGATACTGGCTAGTGCCCTGAAGAGCAATAGTCTGTCCTTCTCATAGAGGAATTGCTCAAGAGTGCATGTTGCTGCAAATAGGAGTTTCACAGTCACGTTAAAGCAGTTGTCCTTGTAATAAGTTGAATCTGGAGCATTCCACTATCTACCCTTCCCTATCCTATTTCTAAAAAAAACATCAAACAGCCAAAACCCCTAGACTGATTATTTAAGAAACAAGTCTACGTGTGTGCAAGGCTGTGGAAAATACTGTGTGCCTGGCTGAAGAGATAAAGCAAGAGAGAGAGTATTCAAGTGGCTCCAATGGGGGCACCACTACACAGGTCAATGGAAAAGTACTCTGTACAGTGCTCTAGGTTTCTAGTATAGGTAGGTCTGCTTTTGATTTGATTATAGTAAGGGTAGCTGTCGCTATATGCAGTTTTATTTAAAGTAAACCTATAGAGACAGAAAAGTTTCTAAACTATCATTTCTAGCACATAGGAGGCTCCTCATGGTATTTTATTAGACAGAATTTTGGTGCGGTAACTGATACATTTTAATACAAAAAACATGTTTGAATACATTCCATATGGAATCAGATAACACAGGATATTGTAGAACACTGAGGATTCAGTAAACTCTACCAAAACATTGACCTGAAGTTTAGAAATGTTTAACCTGTTCCCCATTTTATCAGTCCATTTCAGGGTAGTTAAAGGGGCGTTCCAGCCAAGAATTTTTTTTTAAAGTCAGCAGCTACAAACACTGTAGCTGCTGACTTTTAAAAGGGACACTTGCCTGTCCAGCGATCCCACGATGTCGGCCGCCCCGAGGCCAATCAGTCCATTGGATCGGTTGCCAGCACCTCCATCTTAACGAAGGGAAACATGCAGTGGCTTCATTGCTTGTTTCCCACTGCGCATGCATGAGTCGCGCAATGCTTTGTGAATGGCCCTGTTTTCTGGGACAAACACATGTCCCAGAAGGCAAGGGGGCCACTCACCGAAGAGGAGAAAGGGCAGCGGAATAGAAAGATGCAGATTAGGAAGACTGTCTAGCAACAGCGATTTCAGGTAAGTTAATGTAGCACCGGGGTCCTGAAGAGCACGTGTTATGTTTTTCAAAGTTAATACTTTACCCAAACTACAGTTTGGTTTGGGTCTATTTGTCTAAATTTGAATTCTGTGTCAGTCTGGCTGGACTTTGAGATGTTCAGCCTGGCCACAGGGGGCACTGTCTCAGGTGGCAGGCGTGGAACTAGTCAGGTACTTAAGTTACTCTCTTTCAGAGCCAGGTCAGTGGGAGTGGCCCTCTCGCTGTGCCCTCTGGGAGAGGGTATTTAAGATATGGACGTCACGTGGTTCGGGGTTCTGGTCCAGTATGAAGTGCTGATTACATGGTCCTGGTCCTCCTGACCTGCCCCCAGGAAGGCTATGGCCTGGGGTGTGGTTCCACCTGACTTTAATGCCTCGGGGCTGGTTAGCCCAAGGCATGGAAACTAGAGGAGGATTTGGAGGTGGATGGGTGCTGTCTCCAGTCTGAGAGAGACCCATTGGACTTCGAGCATTCCAGGGGAGGACTCTTTAGACGAACACCACGTACGGGGGTTTTCTTAACAAGAGCCTGGAAGTAACCAAGAGAATCCGGTCTTGAGGATATCGCCAAGCAGGCTGAAAGATCCAGGTATCCTACAAGTGTTCTACAGCTTAGTTTCCTACGTGTTCTGCAACAAAGTCGGTGTTAAAGACTTTTTTCCTGAGTAAGCACCTTGTTGGCTGCTGGGCCTTGTGAGAGAGGGACTGTTCAACCTGAGTGTTCATCCAGCTGCGAATGGCTATTCTCTGGATGAAGTCAAAGTAAGCAAGTTCCTTAACGTTTATAGACTTTGACATTGCGAGTTCCCTGAATTCCTTTCCAACCCTCTGATCCCAAGTTAAAGACTGTTCAATGGTTGAAGTTTGCAAATAAAATCCATTCAAGTGGATCTATTGTCAGTCTCAAGTTACTGGGTCATCTACCAAGGGACATCCCCTAGATGTGCAACAAGGAGAAGCGGAAGGTAATGGTAAGCTCAAAAATAACCAACAGCTCCTTCAGGGGTTAGTGCTACTTTTTTTTTATTTTATTAAAATAAATTAAAAATAATTAAAATTATTTTATTTTTTTAAAGATTATTAATGCATTTTTTTTGGGTGGCCCTCCACTTTAAATATCCCATTAATAACCATGAGCTGCTTAGTATGAACCCTATTTACCCTTGTAATAAAGTAGGTAGGCAACAAAGTTCCTCTATGGTTTCCTGGGTCACTAATTGGTTGTTGCCACCCTATGTGACTCTGGCAGCCATCTTGGGTCAGGTAGAGCCTATTTAAGGCCCTATGCCTTACGGTATAGCGCACATTTGCGATTTGGCAGAGTAGGTACAGGTACCCCACCTGTTAGGGACAGCACTAGCATCAGGGAAAGGTTACTGATGAGGAGGGAAAGTGTAGGGCTCACCTCTCTGGCCACCTGCTTGTTATATTAGGCATATCTATTTAGGCATATTACTAAAAATGACAGGCAAGCAAACATAGGCTGGTTTCCATAGTAAGCAGTCTGATACTTGCTTACATTTTCTAACTTCCAGAAAAAATGATAAATGATCACCACACTTTATTTTTTTAACAACAAAGCTCCTGATGAATTAGTTGAAAATATGAGAGAAATCCAAAGAAAGAGGACCTCTACTAACCAGTCTGCCCTGTATGGATTTAATACTAACTGGTCATCCAAAGACTTCATGCATCAATTCTTTGTCTTAAAGTGGAAGTAAACTCCCCTATCATTTTCAGCCAAGGAAGCTGCCATCTTTGCCTCGGATTAATCTTCAATTGTTATGGTGCTGCACATGTGATTCGTTATGACACCAGCCATTGGATGGTTTGATAGTTTGGCCCGAGAGCACAGCCAATGCGCAGTTAGCATTCCCGGCATGCCTTTTTTTTAACTGTTTAACCGAGTCAGGTTACCTAAAATGATATATTAGATTTAGGTGGAGTTATGTGGGTTGAGTTCGCCTCAGGTTACTGTCTTGGTTACTCCAGCAGTGAGACCTCCCTGCAATAATTTCCCACTCTGTTTCTGCCCATTTTCAAAAATATATAATAAACAAAATTATACCGTTCATATCTGTGCGACTTCAAGTTGCAGCGACTTCAAAGCAGTCCCTGCACTACTTTGGTCCCAGTCCATAGACCCCAAGAATACAAGGCATCAAAATCACAGCAAAAAAATTGCAGCAAAAAATCGCAACAAAATTGCACAACTTTCAGGTTGCAACAGTGGAAACCCAGCCCAATTGTGCAGTCTCCAGCAATTATATGAGCAGCATCTGAGTTCATTTTTTTGTTTCTCTATTGTTTATTGTTATGCTGCTACCCTGTGGTCACTCTTTTTACTACACTCATTTCCTTGTGTGTGTATCCTCCCCTTTGAGGCCCTCCTCATTGTAAGTTCCTGCTGCCTCTCATGCAAAACACACTGTGGTGAGGAAGAAAATATTCCTTTTGACCACTACAATTACCAACCTACTGCATCTTATTGTTTGCCTGAACCTTCTGCATGCAGTAAAGATATTCATGGATGCAAAATTTTTGATGAGTTCAGCTATCTAATGAAGATCATCTCTAGTGATTGTCTCTGCTACATTCAGCTCTAAAGTGTGTTGTCGAATTTTCCACAAACAAATGTTGGATGGCAGGTTTTAAAATTTTCCGCAGACAAATGTCTGTTGTTGGATTTTCCGAGCGTGTGTACACAAGACTGTCGGACAAAAGTCCAAAGTACAAACACGCATGTTTAAAAGCAAGGACAAGCCAGAAGCGGTCGGTCTTGTAAACTAGCGTTCGTAATGTAGAATTAACATTTGTGATGTGGCAAATTATGAAATCTCGAAATGCAGCGCACATTGTCTTTTTTAACCACTTGCTGACCGGCTCATAAGAAGCGGCTTGCATACCCATGATCGTCTCACGAAGAGGAAGAACTGGGAAATGTTAATGTAAACAAGCATCTCCCTGTTCTGCCTAGTGATACTGACACTGATCACCGCTCCCTATAATTGGGAGCAGTGATCAGTGCCATGTCACACATAGCCCCCCCCCCACAGTTAGAATCACTCCCTAGGACACACTTAACCCTGACAGTCCCCCTAGTGTTTAACCCCTTCACTGCCAGTCACATTTACAATGCATTTTTAATCGCACTGATCTCTGTATAAATGTGAATGGTCCCAAAATAGCGCCAAAAGTGTCCGATCTGTCTGCCAAAATGTCGCAGTCACGATAAAAATTGCTGATCGCCACCATTAATAGTAAAAAAAAAATTATTAATGAAATGGCATAAAACTATTCCCTATTTTGTAGACGCTATAACTTTGATGTAGGAGAATACATATCAGCCTAAACTGAGGAAAAAAATTTTTTTTTATATATTTTTGGGGGATATTTATTATAGCAAAAAGTAAAAAATTATGAATTTTTTTCAAAATTGTCACTATTTTTTTGTTTATAGCACAAAAAATAAAAACCGCAGAGGTGATCAACTACCACCAAAAGAAAGCTCTATATGTGGGGAAAAAAGGACGTCAATTTTGTTTGGGAGCCACATCGCATGGCCGTGCAATTGTCAGTTAAAACGACACAGGCTTTTTTTTTTCTAGTGATATCAAGAATAATGTTATTATGCTTTTTCTTTTTTTGCTTTTTTTTCGGGCAAGATACCACATACCACACCACCATTATCCTGTAGCTTTTAAGATCAAAGATATAACTATGTTGGTTTCCCTTGTCAATTTTACATTCATAGTTAGTAAGGTTGAATAAAGACACCAGTCCATCCAGTTCAACCTGAGTGAGTGTCTACAATAGACCCTATCCCTGTACATTGCACCCTACCCTCAAGGTGCCCACAATCCAAGGCCCCCATTCATATACTAGGGCCAATTTTGGACAGAAGCCAATTAACCTACCCGCATGTCTTTGGATTGTGGGAGGAAACCAGAGTACCCGGAGGAAACCCACGCCGGCACAGGGAGAACATGCAAACTCCAGGCAGGTAGTGTCATGGTTGGGATTTGAACCAGCGACCCATTCTTACTGCTGGG
The DNA here is from genome assembly GCF_037356315.1 of Lithobates pipiens. Lineage (NCBI taxonomy): Eukaryota > Metazoa > Chordata > Amphibia > Anura > Ranidae > Lithobates > Lithobates pipiens. The sequence goes on from NW_027507764.1 coordinate 467,250,510, forward strand.
TGAGAGTGCTACCCACTACACCACTGTGCCACCCGTATTTTTTTAAATGTAACTGCCTACTCCCAAACTGTCATTTGAAGTAAAACACATAGCCAAGTATTATTCTCCACAATTTTTTATTGTGCATTAAAAAAAGAAAACAAATAAAATTAGACATGCTGTCTGCCAGTTAGGGATGGGCTTTATGTTCGGGTCGAACATGAGTTCGACCCGAACATTGGCTGTTCGCCCACCCCACAATTTGGGGTGTTTGCGGCAAATTCGAAACCCGCAGAACATCCTTTAAATGTCTATGGGAGAAATTAAAAGTGCTAATTTTAAAGGTTAATATGCAAGTTATTGTCATAAAAAGTGTTTGGGGACCCGGGTCCAGCCCCAGGGGACATGTATCAATGCAAAAAAAGTTTTAAAAATGGCAATTTGTTCGGGAGAAGTGATTTTAATAATGCTTAAAGTGAAATAATAAAAGTGTAATTTTCCTTTAATAATTCATACCTGGGGGGTGTCTATAGTATGCCTGTAAAGTGGCGCATATTTCCCGTGTTTAGAACAGTCTGAGAGCAAAATGACATTTCTAAAGGAAAAAAGTCATATATAATAAAAATCACTGCTCCCAAAAAAACGTCCGTTTTAAAAAAAATATTTTGCATTGATACATGTCCCCTGGGGCAGGACCCCGGATCCCCAAACACTTTTTATGACAATTACTTGCATATAAGCCTTTAAAATTAGCACTTTTGATTATTCATGTTCGTGTCCCATAGACTTTAACGGTCTTTGTGTGTTTGAACAAATGTTTTGCCTGTTCTCATGTTCTGGATGCGAACCGAACCGGGGGGTGTTTGGCTTATCCCAACTGCCAATTGAATTTAACCAGAAATATCCAAAATTATAGAAAATATACCAAATGAAATCATTATTTAACCCAAAAATAAAATAAAAGCCTCATGCATGTGTCCTGCTTTTTAATATAGGGGGTCAGTAATGCCAAGAGTTGGTGAAAGCAGGGGTCCGTCATCCGGAGATAATTCTGAAAATCATCTGGATTATTCTCTTGGAGCTCCCGCAGCAAAGGCATATGACATAATTGGTCACGATTAATAAAGCAACCAATTTTTGGTCTAAGAACTCCTCCTGTTCCTGGACTGGACAAAGCAATAACTCCAAGGTCAATAATAAATAACAAGTTATCTCCTCCGATTCCGCAACATGTCTGGTTGACGAATGGCCGTTCAGAAACTAACTGAAAAGCGCTAAATGAAAAGCGAATCAATACTCACCAAACTCCTACTAACACAAAATTAGCAGAAGGAGCCCAAAGGGTGGTGCTATAGAGCTGAAAAAACACGTAGTACATCACTATGTTTGTGTCTGTTGGCTGGCAATTCCTTACCGTTTGTATGCAAGACAAAATCCAGGCCCACATCTTCGGACAAAAGTCTGAGGTAAATCCAATCGTGTGTACAAGGCTTAAGACTGACAACTGAACAAACACATGACTGCTTGGAGTGGAGAGCAGTGGCTGTCAGTCAGCACTGGGCAGGGGAGGGTGTCAGCCACACACCAGCTGTCAATCAGGCAGCTGGGTAAATCGTGATAATATTGTCAGGATCCTTTCAGAGCTTGGAGAATTCCAGTGACTCGCAAAAAAGGTATGGCCAAAAAAGCTTCTTCTACTTCTCTTCTCGTTTTCTAAAACTAGTAATTCAATAAACCAAATCGAATAAAGGTGCATAACATGTGTCTAAGCATAATCTCTCTACATAGCCATTCAACCAGCATTATGTCAAGAAAAATACTTATACTGAATTTAACCACTTAAAGACCGGAAGGATTTAACCACTTAATAAACCAGGCCATTTTTTTTAGATAGGGCACTGTGTCCTTTTAACTGACAATTGCGCGGCCGTGCGATGCTGTGCCCAAACAAAATTGACATCCTTTTTTCCCACAAATAGAGATTTCTTTTGGTGGTATCTGTGGTTTTTATTTTTTGCGCTATGAACAAAAAAAAAGCGACAATTTCCAAAAAAAAAAAAAACAACAATATTTTTTACTTTTTGCTATAATAAATAGCCCCAAAAAATATATATAAAAAAAAACAATTTTCTTCCTCAGTTTAAGCCGATATATATTCTTCTACATATTTTTGGTAAAAAAAATTGCAATAAGAATATATTGATTGGTTTGCGCAAAAGTTATAGTGTCTACAAAATAGGGGATAGATGCGAGATTGCGGCTGACAAATTGGACACTTTTGTGGGACCAGTGAGATTTATACAGTGATCAGTGCTATAAAAATGCACTGATTACTGAATAAAAGGCCCTGTAGGGAAGGGGTTAACACCAGGGGGTGACCAAAGGGTTAAAAGTGTTCCCTGGGTGTGTTTCTATGTGTATGGGGGCTGGGCTGACTGGATGAGGAGAGAGATCGCTGTTTGTAATCACTAGGAACAGACGATCACTGAATGGGGATCTGCCGTGTTTACACTGGCAAACCTCCGTTCTGCCTGTGTGTGGAGGGGATGGCCAGTGGATATTGCGACTGCCAGCCACTTGCACGGACTCCGAGGGGCTGCACCTGCTATATCTATTACACGAAGCGACGTAAAAGGACGCTGATTTGCATAGTAGAGCCAACCTGCCGCAGTACAACTGTGGCAGCTGGTCTTTAAGTGGTTAAAGTAAAATGCTAAATAAAGGGGTGACCTAAACACTGCAGATCACATCGCTAAGTAATTAATTATAATATTGAGTGTGTATGACTGCTGTGCATGCTCCATTAGTTTTCTAAAGGCACCACTTTTAGGCCGGTACAAAGGAAGGGCAGGGGTTACCACATTCAGCGCTGCTATAGCATGGAGGGAATGCAGCCAGCACAATAGTGTGGAAATGCGGTCTGCTGGCTCTGAACACTCACATGACGTGTGTTCATTAAACCACAGCACATATGATGTCATTTTCAGGAAAAGACAAGAAGTACATCCAGGTCTTTGTACTACGACTACAGAGACACTGAAGTTCTCCAGAGATCCATCAATCTAATAGAGTTTAGCAAATGTGCTTCCTTAAGCCCCGTACAAACGATCCGAAAATCGTACGAAAAATGTCACTTTCGTATTGATCGTGCAATAATTGGATCATTAGTACAGAGCTTTTGAGAGCCGATCAGGACAGTTCATTCCGATATTATTCTATCAGAAATGCACAGAAATTTTTTTCCTGTGATGCCAGATTGTACGATTTTAGTTTCAGTACAGCTGTCGGTCGAAAATGCAATACAAATGCATTACAACACATGGCATCACTTCCGATTTTTTATTCTGTCATATGAGAATTTTCATGACTTTAGTAAACTCATCAGATTCTACATGAGATTAGCATGCAAAAAAACGCAAAAAAAAATCATCCGATAATCGGATCGTGTGTACCAGGCATTACTCTTATGTGTGTTCGCATCACTTCACTATTTCTGATGTTAGAAGTAAACAGAAGCAAAGTAAATAGTAACGAAATGTTATGGGAGGGGGGACCCAAAACAAAATCTAGTACTTCCTTAATACTAGTACCATATCTCCTCCGCTCCCCTTCCTCTTTCTGTTGGGGTACCCCAAGGTTCCGTCCTTAGGCCCCTCCTATTCTCGCTCTATACCAGAGAGCACTGACACCAGCACTGTGATAGAGAGCACTGACACCAGCACCGTGATAGAGAGCACTGACACCAGCACCAAGATAGAGAGCACTGACACCAGCACCAAGATAGAGAGCACTGACACCAAACCAGCACAGTGATAGAGAGCACTGACACCAGCAACGTGATAGAGAGCACTGACACCAGCACCGTGATAGAGAGCACTGACACCAGCACCGAGATAGAGAGCACTGACACCACACCAGCACCGTGATAGAGAGCACTGACACCATCACCGTGATAGAGAGCACTGACACCAGCAGCGAGATAGAGAGCACTGACACCACACCAGCACCGTGATAGAGAGCACTGACACCAGCACAGTGATAGAGAGCACTGACACCAGCACCGAGATAGAGAGCACTGACACCACACCAGCACCGTGATAGAGAGCACTGACACCAGCACCGTGACAGAGAGCACTGACACCAGCACTGAGATAGAGAGCACTGACACCAGCACAATTTGTAGTATCGCTGCAGAACCGCTCAGCAGTCACAATGCTGCACATTGGAAATGCACTATACTATGCTTTCTATATGTGAAAGTATTTTATATGTGTATTACACCCCTATATACTGCACACCAAATAGTACACCTATACCAGTCCTTAAAAGGACCTTTGTGGACCTAGTAGCTAGTGATTTGCAGACTGTCCCTCAGTCCCTACACTGATAAAAGACAGCTGCAGAATTGGTCAGCAGTCAAGTAAAATACAACTTAACAACCGGGGTAACTGGCGCTACCTATTTAACACGGACGAATATTAATTCTCAATACTAAAAAGGATGTATTTTTAGAGGAAAAAGTCAAAGAATACCAGCAGGTCCAATAAAAACACCGACCTATTTCACAACTAGTAGTTTTCATATATCCAATTACAACCAAATAAAGATAATTGCTCTTTAACAGATGACAATGTAATCCTTTAGAACCCACTCACTTCAGTTCAGTCCAAGAAAAAACACCAAGCAACCTCTGCCAGAATCGTGTGCAGTCGCACAGGTTGACCTATTGCGACTCGAACATGACTGTGGCAAGTGTAATTATTTATAACCGTATTTGAAAACTGAATATAAATTCCCGGAAAAGAATCATACATAAGTCCTGTGAAGAAAAAACTAAATGACAAAGAAAGTGATACTTGATGAGACTTTAACCTTAAAATCGCATCAGTGCTAAGATGTGATTATAACCAACAATCTATCAACTAAAATAATAAATCTGATATGAAAATACAAAATCTCTTGAAAAAATATATATGTAAAAGTGCAGTAAAAAGTGCAAGTGGAAAATCAAAAAAGTATTTTAAGATGCAAAATATATGACACAACCAATACCCAAAGTGAATCGCAAGACCTAAAAAGTGTATAATAAAAAATACACCTGTAAATAAAGATATATATATATAAATAAAAAGTGAACCTCAAAATATAAAAATAATTATAAAAATAAAATTAATAAAAATAAAAGTGATGATATAGTGTTCAATTGTCCAAAAAAATCTTCAATAGTGTAAATCCAGCATTGAATGTTCATAAAGTGACTTTAGTGCTTGTTGTGCAATCTTCAAAGTGACTTCCGTGCTCCCCCACAAGGTGCCCCACTCACCAGAAGAATACACCCCTGCAGGGGTAATTCGCCTTTAGGCCGGGTTCACACCGCTGCGATGCGGGAACGCCGCGAATCCGCGGCGTTTTCCCGCATCGCACGACTCCCGCCGGCAGTTCACACTGCCCTATGCGAACGGCTGGGAGTGTCAATGATATGTTAATGACACCCCCAGATCCGATCGCATATCGCAGTGCGCTCTGCCGACTCGCACAAGAATCGGATCGCATGGTGTGAACGCCCATGCGATCCGATTCTGTTGCGGACGAAAAAAAGGGTCCCGTGCGAGTTTGCTGCGGGACCGCTGCGAGTTCAGCCATACTATCTGTATGGCTGAACTCGCAGCGCTACGGAGATCGGATGTGATTTGCGGTGCGAATCACATCCGGATCTCCCCCCGCAGCAGTGTGAACCCAGCCTTAAACCAAATCTGACGATATCCAGCTCCTTAGCCCGTATATTTTGTAATCATTCGTATCCAGAAGGGAATTCCATTTATATCCTCATAAGAAAGAAATTATAATCTCCATAGTGTAATCCGTATATAAAAAAAAACAATTTATTACCACAAAAATAAAAAACAAAATTCATATAATAAAAATATGGAAACACAGTCCACCAAGAAATCTACTTTACATAGACTCTATGGGTTATTGATCCACTTCTCCGGTATCAATCCAGAAAAAAACAGGATAAAAAATATATAATAAAAACAAACTATGGAAAACACGCTAATGACTCTCTGAAGACGCTGAAGACCGCCGCTGAAGACGTCAATGACGAAACGCGTTCGACAGAGTTACGCTTACTATGTCCGGGTCGCCTACGGTGGTTGGAACGCAGTTGGAGCGCACGCTGCGTATCCACCGAACGGTACCCGCTGTTTGTCTGGAATTCGCGCTATAAGGGCTCTATCCTAAGGGGACTTACAAATATTAGAGCTGTCTATATAAACAGAATTAATCCCGGGACATCGCTCTTGGAGCGATCTACTTTACTCGAGACTGTTTTTTGTTTTTCCTGGGACAGAGAGTCATTAGCGTGTTTTCCATAGTTTGTTTTTATTATATATTTTTTATCCTGTTTTTTCTGGATTAATACCGGAGAAGTGGATCAATAACCCATGGAGTCTATGTAAAGTAGATTTCTTGGTGGACTGTGTTTCCATATTTTTATTATATGAATTTTGTTTTTTATTTTTGTGGTAATAAATAGTTTTTTTTTATATACGGATTACACTATGGAGATTATAATTTCTTTCTTATGAGGATATAAATGGAATTCCCTTCTGGATACGAATGATTACAAAATATACGGGCTAAGGAGCTGGATATCGTCAGATTTGGTTTAAAGGCGAATTACCCCTGCAGGGGTGTATTCTTCTGGTGAGTGGGGCACCTTGTGGGGGAGCACGGAAGTCACTTTGAAGATTGCACAACAAGCACTAAAGTTACTTTATGAACATTCAATGCTGGATTTACACTATTGAAGATTTTTTTGGACAATTGGACACTATATCATCACTTTTATTTTTATTAATTTTATTTTTATAATTATTTTTATATTTTGAGGTTCACTTTTTATTTATATATATATATATCTTTATTTACAGGTGTATTTTTTATTATACACTTTTTAGGTCTTGCGATTCACTTTGGGTATTGGTTGTGTCATATATTTTGCATCTTAAAATACTTTTTTGATTTTCCACTTGCACTTTTTAATGCACTTTTACATATATATTTTTTCAAGAGATTTTGTATTTTCATATCAGATTTATTATTTTAGTTGATAGATTGTTGGTTATAATCACATCTTAGCACTGATGCGATTTTAAGGTTAAAGTCTCATCAAGTATCACTTTCTTTGTCATTTAGTTTTTTCTTCACAGGACTTATGTATGATTCTTTTCCGGGAATTTATATTGAGTTTTCAAATACGGTTATAAATAATTACACTTGCCACAGTCGTGTTCGAGTCGCAATAGGTCAACCTGTGCGACTGCACACGATTCTGGCAGAGGTTGCTTGGTGTTTTTTCTTGGACTGAACTGAAGTGAGTGGGTTCTAAAGGATTACATTGTCATCTGTTAAAGAGCAATTATCTTTATTTGGTTGTAATTGGATATATGAAAACTACTAGTTGTGAAATAGGTCGGTGTTTTTATTGGACCTGCTGTCATTCTTTGACTTTTTCCTCTAAAAATACATCCTTTTTAGTATTGAGAATTAATATTCGTCCGTGTTAAATAGGTAGCGCCAGTTACCCCGGTTGTTAAGTTGTATTTATTGTTGGAGAAACCCTAATTGGGGATTTTCTTTTTGTGGGGGGGCTGCAACCTATAATTATACATATATATACCTTCTTTTGAGCCCACCGCCTGGTTTTGTCTATCCAACACCCAGGGTTGATTAGCGCGGTTTCCTCTACTTCTATAATAGTCAAGTAAAATAGGCTTTATATATTTGAAAGAAAGTATATTATACGTGTACAACCCTATATACTGTACACCTATACTAGTCCTTAAAAGGACCTGTGTGGACCTAATAGTAATAGCTAGTGATTAAACTGACTGTCCCTGCTCCACACAGCGTCCTGTCCCTACACTGACAAAAGACAGCTGCAGAATCGGTCACCAGTGCACTCAGCAATCAGCAGCACAGCAGTCAGCAGCAGTGCACCAGAACCCTATATACTGTACACCTATACCAGTCCTTAAAAGGACTTTTGTGGACCTAAGGGCTAGTGATTTGTGTCACTACAGTCTGTCCCTGCTCCACACAGAAACCTCTCCCTACACTGACAAAAGACAGAATGTAAAATGGCCGCCAGATCGGGTCTATTTATAAGGTAGGGGGAATGTCCAATTGTCCATGTGCTGAAATGTCTCAATTGGCTGTCCTGTACTCCATGATGGATGTGTCATCATGGGTCAAAGTTCTTTCACAATGTAAACGCATATGTCCACCCCGCGAACAGCGCCAGAAGTCTGCCGGTTTGGCGAATCGCAACACGCAAAATTCGCTGCGAACTGACCGCCGGGCGAACCGCAAGGCCATCCCTACCCATCAGCCCCTACCCTGTCCACCTTTAGGAGATCCCTGAAAACTCATTTATTCAGGGAAGCCTACCCCACATCCACCTAACAACAACTGCCCCTGAGCCACCCCCATCAAATCATTCTCTGCTGCTATTACCTTTTGTACCACTATCCCCTCCCTTTAGAATGTAAGCTCTACAAGCAGGGCCCTCCTGTACCTTTTGTATTGTACTGTAATTGTGTTGTCCCCCCTATACATTGTAAAGCGCTGTGTAAACTGTTGATTTTGCCTTTACCATGTATGGTCCAGACACATAACATATTCCTTCTGCTTTCTTGTAAAAGCAGGGCAGTAAGTGAGGAAAGGTCTGCGTGTCACTCATGTGTCTGCTCAGTTTTAAACTTAATTACATTCCATTCCTGTACGTATATCTATAAGCTAAATGTTTTAGCTTGTATACCAACCCACGCCTGGGCAGCCTTAAAATGGAAAATCCCACCTAGCAAAACATTATTTGCCGGACAGGTGCACATTTTTTTCTAGCTAACCATTGAAAGCTATTTAGGCACAATTACAAAGGTTTTATTGACCTCTTGCTTACTGGGCACTTAAACCTCTTCCTGCCCAGACCAATTTTCAGCTTTCAGCGCTGTCACACTTTGAATGACAATTGCGCCGTCATGCTACACTGTACCCAAATTAATGTTTTATAATTTTTTTCGCACAAATGGACCTTTCTTGTGGTGGTATTTAATCACCACTTGGGTTTTTATTTTTTGCTAAACAAATAAAAAAAGGCAGAGATTTTTCTGGGGAAAAAAAGTTTCATAGTTTGTTATAACATTTTGCAAATGGGTAATTTTTCTCCTGCATTGGTATTCGCTAATGAGGCTGCACTAATGGGCACTGATGGGCTGCACTGATGGGCACAGATAAGGTGACTCTGATAGGCACATATAAGAGGGCACTAATGGACCCTTATGGGTGGCACTGATGAGTGGCACTGATAGATGTCACTGATAGGAACTGATAGGTGGCACTGATGGGCACTGGTAGGTGGCACTGGTAGGTGGTATTGATAGGTAGTACTGGTGATGACGCACTGGTGATTTATAGGTAGCACTTTGGGCACTGATAGGTGGCACTGTGGGCACCTATAGGTGACACTGTGGGCACTGATGTGTGGTACTGTGGGCACTGGTAGGTGGCGCTGGTGGGCGCTGGTAGCTGATGCTGGTGGGCACAGAAGCCTCTGCAGAGGCTCTCTACGGTCGGAACTGATCTCACAGCTGCCGGTGATTGGCTTTTTTTTTCTCCTCATGCTACCAGCGTGAGGAGAAAAAATAGCCAATTACCAACTCTGTTTACATCACATGATCAGCTGTCATTGGCTGACAGCTGATCACGTGGTAAGGGGTTGGGAATGTCTTATGGCTATAGCGCGGATGGGAAGTGGTTAATATTATTATTATTATTATACAGGATTTATATAGCGCTAACAGTTATTGCAAACAGTAGGCCTCTTTCATACAGGCAGCTGTTCTGCCGCTGTTAAAAGCATGTTTTGTTATTTTGAAATTCAAAGACTTCAGTCACAGCGATCACTTGCAGTTGTACATTGCGAATAGCCGCATTTACATGTGGCTGCGTTTAGCTGCGGTGGAACATTCTTGCCATTTCTGATGTATTTCCTGTTGTTTTTCTTTCATTGTTGCCGCTGCTATCTGCAGGAGAAATAGTACACAGCGATTACCTGCGGTTCTGTGCAGATAGCTGCGCTAAATTGGTCCTGGACGCAGTCAAATACGTTTTTTGTAACCACAGAAAACCTCATGTAATGAAACCGTCGCTAAATGCAGTGTGTGGATGAAGCCATGGGAAAGCATTGTATGAGTTTAGGTGCGGCAGATAACTTCATCTATCAGCAGCTAAAAGCTTAAATCTATTCACCTGCGTGAAAGGGACCTACAGTTACAATACAATTCAATACAGAAGGAATCAGAGGATCCTGCTCATTAGAGTTTACAATCTAAAACGAGAGTCTCCAAACTTTCTAATCAAAGGGCCAGTTTATTGTTTTTTTTTTAACTGTGGCCAATGAGAGTAGAAAAGGCCTCAGACTTGCTGGTCAGTGGGGGTAACATAATTACATAATACCTGTGGGCAGTAAGAGGTATTGGTATTAGTGCCCCATCATTGATATTAGTGGGAAGAATAATCCCCATCATTGGTGTCAATGGGAGGAATAGGAACCCATCTATCATGTTTGTGGAAGGAATAGTGACCCATAGTTGTTATCAGTGAAAGAAATAGTGCCCCATAGTTGGTATCAGTGAAATGAATAGTGCCCCATAGTTGGTATCAGTGAAAGGAATAGTGCCCATAGTTGGTATCAGTGGAAAAAATAGTGCCCAATAATTGGTATCATTGGAAGGAATAATGACCCGTAATTGGTATCAGTGAAAGGAATAGTGTCCAACTTTGGTGTCAGTGGGAGGAATAGTGCCCTAAGGGCCGGATAAAGGCAGGCCACTGATAAAGGAGACCACTGATCTATAAGAGCAGAAGTAATAACACCTACACACAGGAGATGTATGGTCTAAGCCTTGCATTTTTGAGAAATCTTTATACATGAGGTTTTACAGCACTGAAGAAAGTAAGATGAAGGTAATACATTAACCACTTGGGATCCGCGCTATTGCCGAATGACGACATTAGCGCGGACCTAGATTTCCGGGACTACGTCTATTGACGTCGTCCCGGTTACGAGCGGCCTGCGCACCCCCTGAGGGGCGCGCGCGGCGCGCTCTGTGATCGGCGAGTCTGTGAGACTCGCCTGATCACCGATCCGTGTAAGGGGTCGATCCCGACCCCTTATCACGTGATCAGCTGTCAGCCAATGACAGCTGATCATGTGATAGAACGGAGCCGGTAATCGGCTATTATTCCTCCTCGCGCTGACAGCGCGAGGAGAAAAAAAAAAAGCCGATCACCGGCGGCCGTGATCGGGACATCAGTCCCGATCACGGCCAGCAATGCAAGGCACCACATGCCACCTGCCAGTGCCCACCTGCCTCCCGCAGTGCCATCCTGAAGTAGAACTAAAAGTAAAAGTAAGTGCCCCCCGTCTGTGCCCATAGTTCCCACAGTGCCACCCACAGTGCCACCCACAGTGCCACCCACAGTGCCACCCCACAGTGCCACCCACAGTGCCACCCACAGTGCCACCCACAGTGCCACCCAATCTGCCTCAAAGGTGCTGCACCCCAGTGCCGCCCATCAGTGCCCAGCAGTGCCGCCCATCAGTGCCCAGCAGTGCCGCCCATCAGTGCCCAGCAGTGCCACCTATCAGAGCCACCTATCAGTGCCACCTATCAGTGCCCATCAGTCCCATCTATCTGTGGTACCTATCAGTGCCCATCCGTGCCACCCATCCGTGCCACTTATCCGTGCCACCCATCCGTGCCATCTTATCTGTGCCCATCTTTGCCCATCAGTGCCGCCTTATCTGTGCCCATCAGTGCCGCCTTATCTGTGCCTATTAGTGCCGCCTTAACTATGCCTATCAGTGCCCACCAGTGCAGCCTATCAGTGCCCACCAATGCAGCCTATCAGTGCCCACCAATGCAGCCCATCAGTGCCCACCAATGCAGCCTATCAGTGCCGCCTTATCAGCGCACTTCAATGAAGGAGAAAAATGACCCGTTTGCAAAATTTTATAACAAACTATTAAAACATGATTTTTTTTTTTTTTTTTTTTGCATCTTTTTTTGTTTGTTTAGCAAAAAATAAAACTCCGAGCTGTAACTAAATACCACCAAAAGAAAGCTCTATTTGTGGGAAAAAAATGATAAAAATTTAATTTGGGTACAGTGTTGTATGCCCGCGTAATTGTCATTCAAAGTGCATCAGCGCTGAAAGCTGAAAATTGGTCTGGGACTGAGGGGGGTTTAAGTGCCCAGTAAGCAAGTGGTTAAGCATGTATACAAGTGGGAAACTTCCCAGGAAATAGTATCAACTTGACTATAAAGATAAAAACAAAAAAAAACTGTCCTGTCTCCAAAGTAGAGGTCAACTGGGTTCATGCTTGGAGAGAGCAATAAGCATTCATTCCTCTGATACTAAAACTGGCAGCAACAGCTGGATACTGTTTATAATATAATATAATACAATATAATATAATATAATAATGTGAATACATTTGTTTTTTACCTAGTAATACTGCAAATAACACACTTCTTGTCGTAGGATGGCTACCCTCACTCACTCCACTGTATCCATTGGGGAAGCCATGGTTGTCAGTTAGGCTTCTTGTACACAGGACGTTTTTACAACCCCCCCTGGACGATTTAACTTGACAGATAGTCATTTTTGCCACGTTTACATGCCGTGTTTAGATATTTTTTTCAAAATAGTCAAAAATTAAAAATGCCTGTAGACGAAACGCGGCTAAACACAAGTTACCACGTTTAGCCTCGTTTAGCAGCGTTAAGAAGTGTTTGGCGCTTGAAATGCCTCTAAACACAGCTTCTGAACCCATTTTTTTGCCTCTAAACTCCACTGCCTAGAAACTACTGTAAACGACCCTGTGTACATGTACTGATAAGATAACATAGAGCAGAGTTCAGGAGCAGTTGAAAAAAATGCCCAACTGCTCCTAAACATCCGTTTAGCAGCAGCAGTGTACATGAGAGAGGGTACTCTCCTGATTTGGACTACGTGCACATCTTCCTCCCTTCATCTCTGTTACAGAGGTGTTGGGGGAATTAGTAGTTTACAGAAGATAGCTTGGAAAGAAGATAACATTGTTTCTGCTTTTAGTTCAATTCACAGAAAATTACAAATACAGTAAAACCTTGGTTTGAGAGTAACTTGCGATGTCTTGATATAAGCGACATAAGCGATGTCTTGATATAAGAGTAGCATCATGTCACAAATGAGTACAAAAGAGAAGAGAGGCGCCTCTAAGTGTAGCAATATGGTTACATTTAATGAAAGTGCAACATTTAGCAAGTTAAATGGTAGATGATTAAAACAGGCACATCTAAGTATGCAGGCATCCAGGGTAAAGCTGTCCACATAGACGGACAATCTGATCGTGTGTGGGCTAATCCGATCATTTTTCCTTTAAAAAATCAGACGGACCTAGAAATAGAACATGTTTCAAATCTGTCCAACGGACTCAATTCCTATCGGGAAAACCGTTCGTCTGGATGCTGGTCGAACAGACTAAACACAACACAAGGGAAGCTATTGGCTACTGGCTATTGAACTTCCTTTTTTAGTCCCGTCGTACGTCATCACGTTCAAAACGAACGGACTTAGTCTGTTCGTGTGTGGCCAAGTCCGTTCGTTCAGAAAGTCAGTCGGAATTCTGCCAAAAGTCTGTCGGGAAGACCGTCAGACCTAGTCTGCCGGAAGGTCCTGTGTACGCAGCATCAGAGGCACAGGTGACATTACCATACCTCTCAGCAGGGTTGGAAGGTTAAAATCCTGCAAATGCACTATTGCAATTGGCTGGAGAGCAACACTTAGCTGAATTTTGTGCTCCTACTTACACCTGTGCCTCTTAAGGCCCATACACACGATCTGATTTTTTGACAACAAACAGGCAAATTAGCTGTTTTAAGGCACTGTGTGTACACTCCATCGGACACACTTTTTCTGTTTTCATCTGACTTTTGTTGGCTGTGTGAACAGACAAAATTTTCGATAACATAAGTCCCATGGAGCAAAGTCCGATCGTGTGTACAGAAAACCATCAGACTTTACAAACACGCATGCTCAGAACCAATGTAAAAGATCAGACAACAATACAGAAGTTGACCAAGGGTGGCGGTAAAGAGCATAAAAACCACGTGATTTGGTGAAAGTTGGCTGAAAAGGTCAGATCGTGTGTATGCTTAACAAGTTCAGGGCCAACTCCCTTTGTACAAAAGTCCACGGGAAAGTTTGTATAAAGTCTGATTGTGTGTATGAGGCTTAAGAATCATCAGAGACCAGGACCAAGGGAAGTTTTATTTTTTGGAGGGGACGAACAGTTTGCTTACAAAAAACATTTTAGTCTTTTGAGTTTGGGGGGTGGAGGACAGAGGGCTGAAACTTGCATGTGTCATGGAAAGTCCATTATAAAAATGAAATCATCTAATGTAAATTTAGATGGTTACTGAATGTTGGGCTAAACAATGCTGTAACCAGCCCTTCAATGGAATTTGATTAGAAGGGAATTTTCCTCTGGTCCCCTGATATCTTCTTTACCAGGGAAGAGCTACCATGGTGTTATAGAATAAGAGCATGCATTTGTATGAAAGCACCAGGCCAAAGAAAAGAAGAGTTGTTTGAACATTTTCCAGCATACAAATGTGCTGTACAATCTTTAAACTGTAAACTAATATGTCATCTTACAATCAAGGATTTCTGTGGTCACAGCATAAACTTTAAAGTATAGCTAAAGGCAAAGCTTTTTTTTTTTTTGTGTTGGATAGAGTGGATATGGATTAGAACATCTGTCAGTTTTTATTAATGTCTATGCCCCTGTTAGGGAGATTCAGCCTCTCTCTTTGTCCTGTTTACTATTATCATTGAAAGTGAAAGTAAAAGAAAACCCAGATTTTGGGTTGTCCCCAGAAAAGTATTAGAGGGGAAATCTTCCAATGGGCAGACTAGTTCTGGTAACCTGGGGGTCCCCAAGGAATTTCTCTTAATTTGCTTGGATTTCCTCTCACTCTCTGTTTGGCTATGGGACAGGAAGTGAAGGGAAACCTCCACTATGTAGGGTTGCCACCTGTCCAGGATTCACCCGGACAGTTCGGGTTTGGAAACGTGCATCCGGGTTTCAGACTACCTGAAACCCGGATACATTATTTAGACTGGACTGTGACTTCCCAGCAGGGTTGCTGGCTGCAGTTGTCTGAGCTGAGAGTGTCTGCTGTACACTTTCACACTGCCCAAAGCCAGCACTAACAACAACCCCCCCCCTCAAACACCCCTACCCCTCTGTGTCTGTCCACACTCCAATCCCCAGCGCTGTGCCTCAGAAAAGGAAAGTAGGGTCCGGAAATTTGAAGTCCAGCAGCCTCAGATACATCTGGATGAGTGGACCTGACTGCCAAGGGGTGAGTGAGCTCACCATCCATCCCTGTCTGAAGTCTCCCCCTTCTTTCTCCTGTCTCTGACTAAGTACACTAAGGCAAATCGGGGTTCTCAGAGCACCCCTTACATCAGATTTTCCCTTTACACCAGAAGCCACAGTGTTTCCCCCTTACATCAGAGTCTTCTCCGTACAGCAGAATTCTCAGTATTCTCCCTTAAATCAGGGTTTCCAGAGCATCCCTTATGTTAGAGGCCCCAGAGTTCTCCCTTACATCAGAATCTGCACAGTGAAAGGGGACTCTGCAATTTCAGATGTAACAGGGGAACTCTGTGGACTCTGATGTAAGGGGGGACTCTTGTTATTAATTTCATATGATTAGAAATGTTATTTAATAGCAAAATATATGTATAATTTATACAAAAAAAAATAATAATTGCTATGCGCGCTAAAGTGTTCGGGTTTGACTTGAAGAAAAGGTGGTAACCCTACCACTATGGGACACAGATAGCGAAAAAAAAATCTGGCAGAGATTATCGCCATTCTTTGCTCTATCCAAAAGGAAACAAAAATGTGCCTATAGTTCTACTTTTATAACATCAGCAATGTAATAGCAATACAAACAATACTTATTGTTGATAATCCAATATAAGCTTACTTGAAAAATCTCCTTTTGTCTTGTAAACTCTGCCTGTCTCCTGGACATCTGTTTCCACAACTTCCGGGGTTCCCTGCATTCTTTGCAGATTCTAATCTGTTTACTTTCAGTTACTAAGGACTACATATCCCATAGTACCTTGTCGTCTGAAAGCAGTGATTACTATACTGACTTTCCTCAAACTCCTTTCAGCTCCTCTGTAGTTCAGAAGGCAGGCTCTGTGAAATGTGTGACACATCTGTGCCTACTCACAGGGCATAGTGAATATATGTCAGAGAATTCAAGGAAGTAAATGTGTGGGGATCTTCACAAAGTAAGTTGCAAACTTCAAGATCATTCAGTTCATTAGGAGCAGACTATAAATATTTTAAATACAATGTAAATATATGATTTTAAATCTTGACTGTACATAAACCTAAAAGTGGTTGTAGAGGCAGAAGGATTTTTATCTAAATGCATTCTATGCATTTAGATACAAAGCCTTCAGTGTGCAGAAGTCCCCCTCATCCTCCCTAATACTTACAGTGCATTGAAAAAGTATTCATACCCCTTGAAATTTTTTGCACATTTTGTCATGTTATAACCAAAAACGTAAATGGATTTTATTGGGATTTTATGTGATAGTCCAACACAAAGTGGCACATCTAGAGAGTAACATTTTTGCCCATTCTTCTTTGCAAAATAGCTCAAGCTCTGTCAGATTGGATGGAGGGCATCTGTGAACAGCTATTTTCAAGTCTTGCCAAAGATTCTCAATTGGATTTAGGTCTGGACTTTAACTGAGCCATGAATATGCTTTGATCTAAACCATTCCATTGTAGCTCTGGCTGTATGTTTAGGGTTGTTGTCCTGCTGGAAGGTGAATCTCCGCCCCAGTCTCAAGTCTTTTGCAGACTCTAACAGGTTTTCTTCCAAGATTACCCTATATTTGTCTCCACCCATATTCCCATCAACTCTGACCAGCTTCCCTGTCCCTTCTGAAGAAAAGCATCCCCACAACATGATGCTACCACCACTATGTTTCACAGTGGGTATGATGTGTCCAGGGTGATGTGCAGTGTTAGTTTCCCGCCATTCATAGTGTTTTGCTTTTAGGCCAATAAGTTCAATTTCAGTCTCATCTGACCAGAGCACCTTCTTCCACATGTTTGCTGTGTCCCCAGATGGCTTATCACAGACTGCAAACTGGACTTCTTTTGGTTTTCTTTCAACAATGGCTTTTTTTTTATTTCCACTCTTTCATAAAGGCCAGATGTGTCGAGTGCACAACTAATAGTTGTCCTGTGGACGGATTCTTCCACCTAAGATGTGGATCTCTGCAGCTCCTTCAGTTACCATGGGCTTCTTGGCTGATCCTCTGATTAATGCTCTCCTTGCCCTGCCTGTCAGTTTAGGTGGACGGTCATGTCTTGGTAGGTTTGCAGTTGTAACACAATGAAAGGTGTAATCAGCGCAAACAAATAATTCCTAAAAACAAATAGCAGCTGGACACTTAAGGTCAATATTACAACACCCCAACAATCAATATAAAATATAATAGTGCAGTGCTGGAAAATAATGTAAATGGAAAAACTTCATAGAAAACAGTTTAGGGGGCGTGGCCTGGAACCGGGACGAAATGGCTGCTTAATTCCACAGCTCTGTCCGCGGGAATCCCTTCTTCGCTCACTGAGGAGCTAATATAAAGCCAAAGATGGGAAAATCTAAGGGGCACAGATCCCAATCCCGTTCTCGATCCCCGCGGGGATTCGAGAACCGCGACGGAGGCAGCATTCCGGAGATATTCCGCCCCCGCTCACGCGAGGCCGAGGCCTCACCTGCGGCCTACACGGACGCCCGTTCTCCGGACCGCAGCACCCTGGCGCACGAGACTCAGCCGAGGATGGATAGTCCGCCTGACTCCCGGGCACTCACAATGTCAGATCTCAGGTCAGTTGCTGCAGACATCAAGAGCTCCCTGACTGCTGCTATAACTGAGCTCAGGAGAGACATCCACGCCATGCATGTACGTGTCACTGAGGTGGAAGAAACTACTGCCCGCCATGACACCGCCATTGACCAGTTACAACGCACATCCCATCGTTATAACTCGCAGCTGAGAGATGTTAACAGATACATGGAAGATCTAGACAACAGAGGTCGCAGGCACAACGTTCGTGTGAGAGGTATCCCAGAAACCGTTGACCAAGCTCATTTAGCCCAGGCCACTGTTCAGATCTTTAACGATTTGTTGGGCAGACCGCCGGATTCACCTGTGGAATATGAAAGGCTTCATAGAGCTCTGAAACCTAGAAGCAGAGACACTGACCCCCCCAGGGATGTAATATGTTGCCTGGTGAATTTCAAACTGAAGGAAACCATTCTACACAATGCCAGGGACCGTCGCAACCTGCTCTATCAAGGCGCTGAGATAAAAAATTTTCAAGACCTCTCGCCAATCACCTTACAGAACAGGAGAGACCTACGCCCTCTGCTTGAGGTTTTGCGCCGCAAAGGCATTCAATATAGGTGGAGATTCCACTTTGGCCTCACAGCCTCCGCGGCTGGCCGCACAGCTTATCTCAGGGTTCCAGAGGACCTGAGGAATTTTTGTGACACTCTGCAAATTCCACTAGTGGATCTCCCGGATTGGTACAAGATGTTCCGTACCACCACTTTACAGAGAACCAGCTCCATGGACACCATCCCGGAAAGAGATGAGTTCCACCTCAGGAGACGTAGATCATCTTCACCGAACCCACCTTCTTCGAGAAGCCCTGGCGACAGACTGTTCCCTAGTCCCACGGCTTCGCCTGCACACAGGCGAGCCAGACCAGACTGCTCATGAACTTATCTGCAGTAACCAGGGTCCTGTCTGATTTCGTTCATGATACGGTTACTATGTCCACTCACGTTTGCTAGCCTTGCATACGATGCCCCTTTATTCTCTCAGTGTAACCCCCCCCCCCCTTTTTTTTTTTTTTTTTTTTTTTTGCTGATTTGTGTGCTATCCTTGTTCAGTCGAGAATGCCGTTTCAGTTGATCCCTACTACATGAAACGCCTCATGGGGGGCTTGATGCCTTTAGTCTTACGCTCTATTGGACACATTGTTGAACCTCAATGAGACTGATTCATATCCAATCTCAGTTTCCCCCGAACAATTTAAAAATTTTTTTTTTTTTTTGTAGAATACCATCTTAGTCTCACGGCACCCCCTCGAGCATTGGTTCATTACACTGTTCTTATGCATACCTCCTTGAACACGTATGCCCCTATTCCCATTTTCTTACTTCCCCGCCCACCCGCCTCTCATCCTCCACTACCCCGTATCCCGGTCCCTGCTAACCTCCTTTTAGTGTCTGAATGCTCGTGGGGGACTTTGTGTACTTCCCTTAGAGGTATCGAGATCTGTTCCCACTGGGCCTCCTGACTATGTTAATACAAATTGTTATTTTTGTTAAAATTGAATGACATGGTAGTTTTTCAAATGCTTTCGTAAGTCTGGAGGATCATATATCTACCAGGGTCCAAATGTTTCATGCATGTGCCCCCCCCCCCCTTTTTTTTTTTTTTTTTTCTTTTTCTTTTCTTTTTCATGTTTTTACTGAGTTCCATAGTTCTTTTACTATACTGTTTTATCTTCTGGTTTCAACCTAATCACCATGGGTATGCTGGGCTTACTGCATTTGGGTAAGGAGACAGGGATAGCTTGCTCTCACTAACATCTGTGTTTCTACTCCTCCTGTGGTGGGCTAGCCTTATACTTCAGACCCACCAGTGACTAATGCATAATCTTCTGTGCTCAACTCTGTATGTAATGTATTGAGACTATCATGAGATATCACCTAATCTCTCCCGTCTGTTTTACCCCTTATAATAGGCTCCCATATGTTCATGTAATACCACCTATGGATTCCTGCGGACAGATACCCGTGAAGACCTGACCCGACTTTCATTTCACGCTCACACACAGCGGAAGATCGCCTTGATCCCTCGACCGCTGACCTACCCCGGACCTGACGACCCCTTCTAGGGTAAGGTAACAGTGTTACACAACTCCTCAATCTCTATTACCACTACTCTGCTCACCCTTTTCTTTCCCTCTTGATTTCAACCCCCCCTCCCCCCTATATCCACGCCTTCTCCGTTCCTTCCCACCTGCCTATAACCTCCTCCTACCCCATCCTGGTAATCTCCTCGGTCCCCCCCGTAACTTATTGATTTCAGCACGCTCAGATCGCTTCTGCTCTGGCTAAACGTTTATTCATCCCCAGCTCATCCTAGCTATACTCCGTAAAGGATATAGGATACGCTTATTTGGTCAATAATACATCCAGCAATACCAGTAGTGAATATGACCTCCCCACACCCCCATTCAGAGCCGATCAATATTAAACTAGTTTCCCAAAATGTTAAGGGTCTAAATATCCCGGAAAAGCGGAGCCAAGTTCTCCACTTGATGTCCACGATGAAAGCGGACATAATTTTTTTACAAGAGACCCATTTCTGTACTTCCAATATCCCCAAACTGGCAAATCCCAGATTTCCTACGGCTTATCATGCTACGAACCCTCTGGCCAAAACTAAGGGAGTTTCGATCCTACTTTCAAAAAATATTCCCTGGCAACTGGAAGATTCACTAATTGATCCGGAAGGACGCTTCCTCTTTCTGAAAGGGCGCTTACATAATCACCCGATCACGCTAGCAAATGTATATAGCCCCAATTCTGCCCAGTCCAGCTTCTTCAGATCAGTTGTAGACCACTTGACAAACTTCCAGGTAGGAATGACCATCCTCGGAGGAGACTTTAACATGCCACTTCAACCTCTTCTAGATTCCTCTTCAGGTACATCCTCCCTTCCCTATAGATCTCTGAAACAGGTTAGGTCACTTCTACAAAGCCTTTCATTACACGATACATGGCGTACTCTTCATCCTGACACTAAGGATTACACCTTTTTTTCCAACCCACATAATAGATACTCCAGGCTTGACTACCTGTTCCTTTCCCAGAGAGATCTCCCCCTCCTTAAATCTGCCTCTATCGAACCCCTTCTCGTTGCTGACCATCACCCGATTTCGATTCTCCTCACGCTCCCCACTCAGAAACAGGTATCGAAAACATGGCGTTTATCCGCATCACTCCTGACATCAGAGATTGACATCAATATGATTAGATCTAGCCTTCACCAATACTTTCTAGAAAATAGCAACCCCTCGGCCTCGCCCATTGCTATCTGGGAGGCTCATAAATGCACCATTAGGGGTCAGCTTCTAAAACTAGCAGCCCTCAAAAAGAAGGAAAACCAATCCGCGATGTCCGAGGTTATTCTCACCATCAAACGTCTGGAACGAGCGCACAAACGATCGCTGGCCCTGACCACCCTGCAGGAACTTTCAGAAGCGAGACAGAGACTTCTAGAGCTATTAGGTCGCAAAACACGTCGTAAATTCATCCTCACACAAAAGCTCTTCTACGAGCACAGCAATAAATGTGGTAGTTTACTTGCCCGAGCCATACGTTCGCAAAGGAATGCTACGAATGTTTACATGATCAAAGACGTGACAGGTAAAGACCACACCTCTTCGGAGGATATAGCAGCTCAATTTGAGCAATATTATACAGATTTGTATAATCTACCCAATCATGCAGAACCCTCTACGTCCCAAAATAGGAGAAAAACAATGATTAATCAATTTCTTGCTAAGTATAGTCCCCAAGCGATATCCAGGGAAATGGCTCTAGAGTTGGACAACCCTATTACGGATTCGGAATTCAAACTGGCCATAAAACAACTAAAACCAGGTAAAAGCCCGGGTCCAGATGGCTTCACAACACCCTACTACAAAATCTTTGCGGATTCCCTATCGACACCCTTCCTTAAAGCTTTCAACTCCCTTAATAATAGACCTACTCCCTTCCACAGACTCCTGGAAGCACACATCTCCGTAATTCCTAAGCCTGGAAAAGACGCGTCCTCGGTCACCAGCTACAGGCCGATATCATTACTGAACCTTGATGCAAAGCTTTTTGCTAAAATCTTAGCCAACCGACTTCTTCCCCTCCTGCCCTCACTTATTGGAAATGATCAAGTAGGATTTGTCCCTGGCAGGGAAGCCAGGGACAACACTATAAAAGCTATTAATCTTCACCACTGGTTATTGTCCCGAAAATACAAAGGCTTCTTTTTGTCCCTGGATGCGGAGAAGGCATTTGACAGGCTGGCCTGGGACTACTTGGAAGAAGTTCTTTGCCACTTAGGTCTACCAAGCAGAATGCTCAATTTCATTATGTCCCTATATACTATCCCATCGGCAAGAATACGAGTCAACGGCCTCCTGTCAAATACCTTCCCCATCCGAAATGGGACTAGACAAGGCTGCCCCCTTTCCCCCATTTTATTCATCCTGACGCTTGAACCTCTCCTGAGAAGGCTCCAAAATAACGCGGATATTAAGGGGATACCAATACCCGGGCGCAACCTTAAGTTGGCGGCATTTGCGGATGACATCTTGCTATTTTTAAGTGACCCCTTGACCTCTTTGCCCAATTTGCTCAAAGATTTTGAATAATTTGGCCGCATTTCTAACTTAAAAATAAATTTCTCGAAATCACATGCCCTTAACATATCCTTACCGCAGGAGTTGGTCACGCAATGTCAAAATTCTTTCCCATTTACCTGGGAACGGCATTCCATTACCTACTTAGGGATACAACTTCCCACGAAACTCCAAGACCTATTCTCAGCTAACTTTCTGCCCCTATCACGTACCATAGCTGCAGACCTACGCAACTGGGATAAACCTCACTTTTCCTGGTTCGGTCGGGCAGCCATCCTTAAAATGAATGTCCTCCCACGGGTTCTCTACCTCCTGCAAACGATCCCAATCCAAATCCCCTCCTCCTTTTTCCTAACACTTAAACGCGCGTTCACTAAATTTCTTTGGAATCACAAACGTCCCAGGATAAATTTTACCCAGCTTACGAAACCTAAAAACAAAGGGGGAATCGGCCTTCCGGACCTAAAAAATTACCATTTAGCTTGCCATCTTGTCAGAATAGTAGACTGGTCAACGCACGCAACTAACAAAGATTGGGTCACACTAGAGGATTCGTTCTCAAGTACTCCACTTAACTCATCGCCCTGGATCCTACCCTCTCACATCCCTCAAACGTTAAGAGATCATCCTCTGATCGGGGCAACTCTGAACGTCTTTAGAGACGCGGTCAGACGATTTAAAATTTCCTCTAACCCAGGACCCCTAACACCTCTTAGGCTGAACCCTGCTTTTCTTCCTGGCATGTCCAGAGACTTTCTTAAAGTAACATGGCCATCTCAGGAAATTCAAGCCCACCAGTTCTTCAGAAATGGGGAACTTATCGACCACACTTCTCTTCCCACTAATCCGGACAGTCCCCCTATCCCCAGATGGACTTATTTCCAACTACGACATTTCCTTAGGACCACTGACAGAGATGCCTCGCTATCTAGAAGACTGACTCCCTTTGAAAATCTGTGCTTTCAGTCGTCACCTCAAAGTCACTTAATTTCAGTAGCTCACTCTCTACTTTTCTCATCCCTATCACCAAAAGAAGGAAAAGCTTGTCAAGCCTGGGAGAGGGAACTTCATTTAAACTTCCTTGAAGAGGATTGGGAAAGAATTCTAATGATTGCTCATAAGGGTTCACTAAATGTTAATATTCAAGAAAGTAATTTTAAACTTCTCTCCAGATGGTATCGCACACCTGACACCATCCATAAATTCTCCCCGGAAACCCCCAACCATTGCTGGAGGTGCCTCACTGAAGTGGGGACACTCTTACATATCTGGTGGTCTTGTCCAAAGATCCAACAGTTCTGGACCCAGGTACAAGCCATAACCTCCTCAATTACGGGCCTTGACATAGACTATTCGCCAGCGCGCATGCTATTCCACCATACGCATACCCCTGCGCATATCTACAGAAAATCCCTTAGTCTACACCTACTGAACGCTGCTAAGATGTGCATCCCAGCCCATTGGGGTTCCTCCGATATCCCATCCATTCGCGAATGGCTCCTTAGGGTAGAGAGGATAGCTGAAATGGAGGAGCTCATACACACTGCAAAAGACTCCCCACACAAATATGCCCGGACCTGGGAAAAATGGATGCGTTACCTAGCTAATAGACCTCTACCCAATGATTATAGTGCTGCTGACTCACGTAGTGTGCCCACATAATTTCCCACAACACTCCTTCGCTTGGATCCTATTATTTGATCCAGGGCGGACTACAGTCCACTTCACTGCATTTAACGAAACGGAAATTTAGACCAATGTTACTTATCCAATTGCCAGATTTCCTCTTTTTGTTCATTTCTATGTACATTTGGAACCGGGGGTAGACCGAGGAGATACTTCCCGCCCCTACTACTTCTCCCTACCCCCCACCCCTCCACATCAACTCCTAATCCCTCCCTTCTGTCCCTTATCCCCCCCTCTTCCTTCTTTCTTTTTCTCATTCTCTTATTACCCCTCTATTCCTTCTCAACACTCCCTTCTTCTGTTATACTCTCTTACTAGTTACGACACTATAGCTACAGACGTTTCAAGCCATTGGAGAACTAACCGTAGACATATGACAGTACGACTCTATCCCCGATTTTATTCCCGACGATCTCATCTACCACCCACATGCGACATTTCCAAACATGACAGTGTTTTCCACGATGATTTATACCCCACTATCAGACATGATCCTCCTACAGATACATTTCCACAGTCGATAAGTGTTCCTGGAACCTTGGTAGGAGACCTTTTTAAATTCTCCTTGTCTGGAGACGTGATTTTCGAGTGAGGGTATCCCGATTTACCTAAAGAATTCGTAACATGAACAGGGGCAGATGTTAATGAAAGATTCTCTGTACTCTGCAGTTGCCGTCTGTTTTGTAACCAATATGTACTCAATTTGTACCCAATTTGTACTCATGTAACCCCATACTGTTGTTCTCATCTTATGTGAAAATTCTAATAAAACTTCTTTTGGAAAAAAAAAAAAAAAGAAAACAGTTTATCAACATAGGACAGAAAGGCTCCAAAAGGTGCAAAGATGTCTACCAGGATAAGTACTCTGTGAAAAAATGTATGCGTAGCCTCCCCCTCTGATACTATTAGCTGCTCACCTCAAATATAGGACCCCTGAGTTAACAGGTAGGTCAAACACACTTGCCCATAAGGGGGTATAAATCCTTATGATGTAGTCAGGTATGCTATCCTAGAGGCTGGAGTAGGATCCGGGTATGTATGGTCATGCATCAGTCAGATGGCAGTATTATATCTCCCTGCACGAGTGGACTTTCCTTCAGATAAGCATGGAGGCAATCACCAATGGCAGGTGGTCCAATATATGCAAACGAACAAAAGAAATATAGTGCTCTCTGCTAAAACTTGCTTTAATGTATTAAAAGAAAAGCACTTACAAACAGGGCACTTCAATAAGTGCAAGGAACGAGCGCTCATTACAATCCAATAGGGAGAGATGGCCACGGAGGACGTCACATGATTATTTTCTGAACGCGTACATGCGTCTGCAGTGGCCCATTCAGTTTTATGGGCCTGCACGTGACAGCTAATGTCTCGTACGCACAATAAGAATGTCGGATGATCGTCCATTTTTTTGCATGCTAATCTCATATCAAAGATCAATAGGTTACAAAAGTTACAAAAATTCTTGTACAAAGGAATACAACTTTGGAAGTGATGTAATGTGTTGTATTGTATTGTAATGTATTCATTTCCAAGAATGCGTGGTCTTGGTCACACAATATTTTTGGTACAAATACTATTTGTATACCATTCTAAGTACACAAAAATTGTTCGTTCTAATTATTATAGGAGAACATTTTTAATGTTTGTCCCTTCAGATATTTTTGCATTAAACAGTCATGATCATCTCGAAAGTTGCATACTAAAGATATAATTGTCAGGCGATCGCTCCAAAAGCATTTTTTTTCATCTGATTTTCTCATTGTGTGTACTAGGCATAAGCCTCTGTATTGCATTAGCAAAGAGTTGCAGTGGCCAGGGCCTTATCCTGACCAGCAATATAATTATCTCAACTCTTCCTTCTGTTTTTTGGTTTTCCAGAGAGCATATTGGCCAAATGACATTCAATAGCTTTTTAGTGGTGCAATTTATCACCTTAGGTCAATGCCAGAGGCAAAGAGTATGTGACAAACAAGATTTCCTGAGCCAATGCCCCAACAGCTGTGAGAGCCTCAGATAACACCTCCCCCATGTCCCGTGTACTGCTCTCCAGACTCTTCTCTACATTATCATGTCCCTGCTAACACGGTCCCTAACTATTTTATACTAGGCATTGGAATAAAGGATTCAGTGTTTTGTGATGTGCGTTCAGCCAATGTGTATCTAATTAAACATGCAAATGACTTCATTCTGCAGGTGTAAACTTTGACACTTTCCTACAGCTAAGTCTCCAGGGATATAAAAAGGAACAAGTTGCTCTGTTCTGCCTCATCGTTTTTGAATATATATTGTAAGTACATTATAAAAATATTTCACATCAGAAATCAAACTGGTATTTTGTGGCCGGTTGAGGCCCATTAAAGCGGAGGGCCACCCTAAAATAAAAAATAGCATTAATATTCTTAAAAAAAAAATTTGAAAAATGTTTTTTTTTTTTAACTTACCAGAAGCCCTGTTGCTAGGCAGTCTTCCTAATCTGCCTCTTCCTATTCTGGGGCACTTCCTCTTCTTCTACGAGCGGCCCTATTGCCTTCTGGGACATATGTGTGTCTCAGAAAATGGGACCATTTACAAAGCGCAATGCGACTCGTTGTGTACGGGGGCTTAGATGTACAAAAACAATGTAAATAATAACCTACCTTAAACAACCAATAGCCATTAAATTTTTATCGAAGTCAGAAGACCATTTTATACCATTTTGCAACATAGTTCTATCATGTTCTGACGGAAAAGCCCCCACCAGAACACTCCTATTAGCGCTCAGTTTCAGCCATTGGTTGACCAGGAATCGGTCGACAGACCTTTTTTGGTCATGAGCTGTTCTGGCAGCTTCTGTCGGACCGGGTGCCATACACATCAGGCTGTTCAGGCTGTAATAATGTGCGGTCAGCATTATGCCTTCCTTGTAGCATTCAGTAAATCCAAGGCTATAAATTGAACAAAGTGTCAGTTTTCTTTTTATATCACTCATAGCAACACCTCCTTTCCTACATTTTACAGTGTGAGGTGAAAATATATAAGACAACTTTGAATTTTAGCCATTTCAATAAAAAAAGAACAAGACTTTAGAATTGGTGTGGTGGTTGATAAAGTGCTATAACAGTATATCAGTTATATAAGTGTGGCCCTCAATAAAACAAATGTGGCCCCTTCTTGGGTTTTCCTATCCAAATCTGAGTTTGGCACGCCTATTTTACATATATATGTAGGTTTTCCTAAGGGCCCGTTCACAGTTGTCTGTTTTCCTGAGTTTTACGCCAATGTGACTAGCTCACATCCATGTGTTGCATCTTAGTACTTTTTTTTTTTTTTTTTTGGATTCATGGCATATTTGCATGATTATATATGTTACATAGGCCCATTGAAATGAAAGAAAAATATACATCTGTTGAAAACCTCCATTCTGAATGTTTTTTATGACTTTGTATTATACACAAACAAATACATATATAAATGCCTGCAGTAATAAACATCTAAATAAACACCAAAAACATGTAATAATTCAGTGCATATTGGTGTGGAAGGGCAGCATGACAGTAATTAGCACTATTACCTAAGCAATGTGGTTGTGGCTTCAGTTCTCCCTGGGACATAGCTGAAGTTTCTCCTAGGTTTTCTGTGTTTGCTATGCTGAGCCAGTGATGATGGAACTCCTACTTCCCAATTAGATTCTTGCCATCTAGAGATGGCGAAGTTGAGTAGGGAGTGTGCAGGTAGTATACACACCGAAAATTGCTAGGAGAAAAGTTAGAGAGCTTGGATTTTGTCAGACAGATTTTGTCCGAAACTGGTGTTGCATACACACGGTCGGACAAAGTTGTTGGAAAATCCGATCGTTCGTAACGTGATGACATTATTTCATTAGGACGGGGTTACGTTCAGGCTAGTAGCCAATAGCTTTGGTCTCGTAATTTGATCTGAGCATGCGTGGCACTTTGTCCGATTGGAATTCCCTACAAACGATTGGACAAAGTCCGATCGGATCATGTTGTCGGAAAATTTTATAGCCTGGCTCTAAAACTTTGTCAGTCGGATATTTCAACGGAAACAGTCCGATGGAGCCCACACATGGTCGGATTATCTGACAACACGGTCCGATCTGACATTTTCCGTCTGAATGTTCAACCGTGTGTACAAGGGCTAATAGCATAATACATAAGAACAGATTCCAGCAACAG
This sequence comes from Lithobates pipiens, assembly GCF_037356315.1. Classification (NCBI taxonomy): domain Eukaryota; kingdom Metazoa; phylum Chordata; class Amphibia; order Anura; family Ranidae; genus Lithobates; species Lithobates pipiens. The sequence goes on from NW_027507764.1 coordinate 467,279,007, forward strand.
AATGTTATTTCATGTATATGTATTCTTGCTCTAAACAGAAAGGTTTACAAGGAAAATGTAATTAAATAAAAAAGTGTCCCGGCCAGGCTGTACATCAAATGACCAGTTCTATAGACATATTTACATTTACACTCTTGTCTATTGTTTCCAAAAACTAACAAGGTTTACTTAACATTACAAAGCATGAGAGCAAACTGAGGTCAACCTCATTTTGAATATCTAAACCCTGTGGGAAACCTGTAAGAAGTCCAAAAGTTCCAAAAGTAAAAAGTTACTTTAACTGGGTAAGACTGCATTGTCTGGTTGAATTTACTGTATATTTAACCAGACAATGTTTTACCCAGCTAAAGAAACTAGTGTGCTCTGAGGACAGATATCTAGCCATAGACATTATAAGACAATTGGACATGCAGGCATCATTCCAACACCTGAAGATATTTTCTTAGACTGTCATAGTATGTATGTATGGTCTGATTGCATGGTTGTGCATAGTTATGACTGTTGGGGGACTTGTCAAAAACGCCTCCAGTATTAATGCACTACGAAAGGACTTACTTCATCATCACCCACATTTTCCACAGTATTCATTCTGCTGGTGAAAGCATTGTAGAAGGTGTAACAGGCATAATGCCCCTTTCAAACTTCTTCAGTCCATTGCATACGTTAACCTCTTGCTTACTGGGCACTTATACCCCCTTCCTGCCCAGGCCAATTTTAAGCTTTCAGCTCTGTCACATTTTGAATGACAATTACATGGTCATGTACCACTGTATCCATATGGAATTTTTATCATTTTTTTTCACACAAATGGAACTTTCTTTTGGTGGTATTTAATCACCACTGTTTTTTTTTATTTTTTGCTAAACAAGCAAAAAAGTCAGAAAATGTTGGAAGAAAAAAAAGTTTTTCATATTGTGTTATACAATTTTGCAAACAGGTAATTTTTCTCCTTCACTGGTGTGAGCTGATGAGGCAACACTAATGGGCACTAATAGGCTGCACTGATGGGCACTAATGAGGGGGCACTGATAGGTGGCCCTGATGGGCACTGATAGGTGGCACTGATCAGGCTGCACTGACGGGTGGCACTAATGGACACTGATAGGCTGCACTGATGAGCACTGATGTGCACTGATCAGGAGGTACTGATGAGGCTACACTGATGGGTGACACTGATAGGTGGCACAGAGAGGTGGCACTGATAGGCGGCACCAATGGGCACTGCTAGGTGGCACTGATGAGCACTAATAGGTGGCACTGGTGTGCACTGATAGACACTGGTAGGCAGCACTGATAGACAGAACTAATAAGTGACACTGATCATGAGGCACTGATGGCCACTGATTGACAGCACTGATGAACACTGATAGGTGGCACTGGTTAGCAGTACGTATGGCCACTGATAGATGACTCTGGTGGGCACTGATTAGCAGCACTGCAGGGCACTAATTAGCAGCACTGGAGGGCATTGATTAGCGACACTGGAGGGCATTAATTAGCGACACTGGAGGGTATTGATTAGAGGCATTGATGTGCATTGTGTGGGACCGATGTACCTCTAACAGAAGCCAGTTAACGGCTTTCTTCTTTTCTTCACGCTGACAATGTGAGGGAAAAAAACCTGATAACCATCTTCTGTTTACTTCCATGATCAGCCCCAAGAATGAGAGGTTAACCATGTACTCCCTTCTGGCATTTTAAGCCCATCTTTTGGCTATAGCGAGGACGCCAAGTAGTTAATGCATGGTATTTCACCAAAAACTTTCATTAGGTCAGCGCACCACAGTACATGGAATATATGCTGTTCTTAACTAAATCACAAGTATGTTGGCACCTGAGCTGTAGTGACACAGTCTCTAGGTGAGCCCCATGCTGTGATCCCAGGACACAGCCCAGGACAGTTCTGTTGCAGGACAACTGAGTAAAAAAGTGGGACTGTCCCAGCAAATCCGGGATAGTTGGCAAGTATGCACATGTCAGAGCATCTTTGAGAGGTATGATTAGGCCCAAAATCTCTTCCAGTTTTTATGGTTGCTGTCTGTTTCCCATTAGGAGCTTCCCAGGAAGTAAAAGGAAATCTCTTCAAAGTATGTACCTTCTGTAACAAAATAAAATATAACACCTCCTGTGTATGAGTGTGGTGGTCTGATCACAACACTTAAAGCACATCTGTTACCGACTGGTAGATGTTAACACACCACACCTTGCTGCCCTCTCTGGACTAGGGGTGCCCCAAAAACAACTGAGGGGGCACCGGTCTAGTGCATCATCTCTAAAACCATTTATTTAAAAAAAATACTTAAATTAATCTACTCACAGACATCCAGACTAGCAAAGAAATAGTTGCAATAAGTTCGTCCACTCCATTTGCTCCAGAGGCTTGGGAGCCCATCACTCAAGATTATAATGAGGTAAGCGTTTCAAGACCAGTACCCTCTTCCTCAGAGCCAAACCTTGAATAAATGGTTTTAGAGATAATGCGCTTTCTGTGTTTGATTTACTAAGGGCTCTCTCAAACAGCCGTTTGTAAAAACACGCGGTGGAGCTGTGGTTTACTGCCTATGTTGTGGCGGCATTGCTTTGTGTTGCAGCTGTGGAAAATGTAACTCCAGATGTTAAGTTGACAGGCAGCACCTCCTGTCAAACTTGGCCATTCAAGTCAATGGGGGCCGAGCCGCAACCACAATCCAAAACGTTTGGTACACGGCATTAGTCCCATTGTAAATTGCCATTCAGCAAAAAAATAAAAGGCATTCAGGTGGTGGCAGGATCGGCTCCTGAATGCCTGACAGTGGCTGCTTAGCCGCACTCGGAAAAGCAATCCATCACAATCACTTTTCAAAGAATGGGCTAGTGTAATCCTAGCCTAAGGGAGCAGAATGCCCAGCAAAGTTGGAATCACTTTATTCCTACACAGATGTGAGTGTGAAATATTTTTTTTTTAATCACCGGACATGCATGATTAGTTATTAAAAGTGCACATAGCATTACTTGGCTAACATTAATGAATGCACCCCTCTGACTTTTGCACAGATGCAGTGCTTCCTGTATACAGTTCACTCATTCACATGTTGCCTGGAATTGCTTCTCTGCTTCTCTTAACCTTCTGTAAATAATTTACAGCTGACTGGGGGGGCAACACATGAACATACTCCCTATCTTGTCTTGCTGTTTTTCTACAACATCCCTGATATGATGTTTCAGAATGAGAGAAAAGGACATTTCCAGCACAAAGGTTTTTGTGGTTGAATTATTTTCGTTTTTATTGTGTTCTAAATTTCATTCCATTCTACATAATACTTCTATACATGTATCCTTTTGTATTCAGGGTAATACCAGCAGTGTGCGAAAGAAGCACTTAAAGACTGAGCAGGAATTCTCATAAACATCTTGAGGATATTTTGAATGGTTTCTATGTGCCCGGAGGCATGGAAGCAAACACACAAGCTGCCTGTGAATAAGCAGAGCAATGTACAAAGTGTTAGGTGTTTGCTATGTTATGACTGACATCACTTATTTAGACTGCCCATAGGTAATTTATTGTATTTCCAATGCTACAAAGAGCATTATGCTCACAGAGCACAACATCTATCTCTGATGCATGCTGTTACAGTATGTCCGGCTACATTCTTCATTTTGTTTGCTGCAGTGTGTTTGACTAATAGATAAAAAACCCAAATCATTATTTTTCACTTTGAAAATCTGACACTCTATATATTCATGGGTTGCCACAGCAGAGCTCCTTCTCAAAATACTGGCTGACTGGCTATCACTTCAAGCAACATTTTTTGTGTCATAGACCCAGAAGGTGAGATGTAGCTGTGTGCACTTTAATGCAGTCGTGTACAAACATGAACCTTTTTTATTATTTCTCTTGTAATTTATTGGACAGTAAAAAATTAACACATCTCCTTATTTAAAAAGCTAAGTATACAGTCACTTTTTAAACTGAGCGTGGCTCAGAAGAGGTAAGCAATGGTGGCCTGTGCATTCCGCTAAGTACTGGTTTAGTGCTGGCTACATGGAGGCTAGTTTGTACTAGTGTAGTCCAGCTTTGTCCTGCTGTGATCCACTACTCGGTTACTAAACATCAGTACTTATCTTCTTGTCTGACCTCATTGGGAGCTGCCTGTCTCTTCTGGGTTCAGGAAGCCTACTCCCTGATGACGTACTCTTGTCCATCCTCAGTGTGTGGAAGCCCATGCCTCCTAGGAAATGTGGTGTGGATATCTCAGGAGACTTCAGGTGCACATAGTGGTACATCATGTGGCACATCATTTTCCCTTGGGAGAGGATGGAGGAATAGCTGTTGGACATCATTAGAAAAATAAATAAATAACCCCCGAAAAAAACATTTTTTTTTTTGGAGTGAAGGTCTGCTTTAGGAAAATAATTTGAAGTGATACTAAACACACAATGTTTAATTTGCATTGTCCCTTCTATTTCTGCATGTGGATGATGGCACTGTAATTATTTTAATAAAAAAAAAAATCTGAGTACCTTTTTCCTTATCGATATACAGCCTTCACATGACCCAGATCTTTCCCAGCCTGTTGCAGGGAAAGATAAGCAGGAGGAGCTTCTAGTCCTTGTATTCTGGTCACATATTCAAAATAATAGAAAAAAAAATAAAAAACAGCCTACCCATTGATGGAGATGATGCTCACCACCTAGAAAGTCCCATCTCGGAAGATGAACTTAAAAGAGCTAGCAAACAACTTAAAGCTGGCAAACGTCCTGGTCCGGACAGGTTTACGGGAACATACTTTAAAACTTTCCCAGAGATGCTTTCTACTCCCTTTCTTAAGGTCTTTAATTCCTCTTCCACCCTTCCCTTGCACAGATTACTAGAAGTACACATCACGGTCATACCAAAGGAAGATAAGGATGCTAGATCTGTCAGTAATTCTAGGCCAATTTCCCTATTGAACGTTGATATGAAACTTTTTGCCAAAATCTTAGCTAACCGCATGCTACCTCTTTTGCCTTCCTTAATAATGAAAGACTAAATTGGTTTTATTCCAGGATGAGAAGCAAGGGATAACACCGTTAAAGCACTAAACATCCATCATTGGTTGACTACCCTTAAACTCAAAGGATTTTTCCTATATTTAGATGCAGAGAAGGCGTTCGACAGTCTGGATCTGGGAGAGTAGTCTTAAAGCATATCGGTATTCAAAACCAGATGTTTAATTTGATGTCCCTATACACAATGCCAACTGCTAAAGTTTGTGTCAATGGTCACCTGTTGAACCCCTTCTCCATTAGTAATGGGACTAGACAAGGTTGCCCACTCTCCCCAATTCTCTTTGTCTTAACGATAGAACCCCTACTGTGCTGCCTCAGAGCGAACACAGATATCAAAGGCATACCTATCCCAGATTGCACATACAAACTAGCATCGTTCGCAGATGATATTCTGTTATTCCTAAAGGAACCACTTCTATCAAATCCCAAACCTGTTAAAAGGCTTTGAAATTTTCTAACGCCTGTCCAATTTTAAAATACATTTTAATAAATCTCACGCTCGCAATATCTCCATCCCATAAGACACAGTGGCACAATGCCAGAATAACTTTCCTTTCCTTTAGAAAAGGAAAGATATAAAATACCTTGGTATTCATATAACAACAAACCTTTCAAATCTCTTTGCAAAGAAATTACTGACCCATTCTCAAGACTGTCACTAAAGACCTCAGTAATTGGAACAAACTCCAATTTTCCTGGTTCAGCCGTGCAGCCATTTTAAAGAGGAACATCCTCCCCCGCATCTTATACCTGCTTCAAACACTTCCCATTAAGATTCCTACCTCTTTCTTCCAGTGTCATATGACCAATTAACAAAGCCCCAAAAAAAAAGTTGCATTGGCCTCCCAGACCTCAAGAAATACTATTGGGCTTGCCCCCTCTCTGGAATCATAGACTGGTCAGTGCATTGTTGCTGCAAAGACTGGACCCATCTTGAGAACTCCTTTTCTCCTTTAACGCTCCAATCCACACCCTGGCTCTCACCCTGTCATATCCCTTTGGCCCTGAAGGAACATCCCCTTATCAATCCAACACTCTGCAACTTCAGAGAAGTTTGCAAAAAAACACTTCTATCCTCCAACACCGGACCCCTTACACCCTTACACCATAAAACTTAACCCGGCCTTTGCCCCTGGTATGTCCCCACAGTTCCTTGCAGATGTTTGGCAGCATTCAGAGATGCTGGCCCACCAACTCTTTCAAGATGGTTTGCTTCTAGAACGTACTGCGCTAACAGCAAACTCGACTCATGATCCCCCCCTCCTTTGGACATACTTTCAAATCCACCACTTTCTGCGAGAGATAGACCACAATTCTTCAGACTCACGACCACTTACTCCATTTGAACTCCTATGCACCCAATCCACTTCCCAACAACATGTAATCGCTAACATATATAACTTGTTTTTCTTAAACACCACCCCCCCCCTAAATCTGGGAAGTCATGTGCATCATGGAAAAGAGAATTGCAACTCGAATTGACAGACGATCAGTAAGAACGCATATTTAAAATTGCCCATAAAGGGTCACTCAATGTTTCCATCTGGAAAATAATTACAAAATCCTGACCTACTGGTACCGCACCCCATGAGTCCTGAACAAATACAATGCTTCCATCCCTAACATATGCTGGAGATGCACCAAAGAGCCAGGTACCATGCTCCATATCTGGTGGTCGTGACCACTAATCCAACCATTTTAGACTCAAGTCCATGAACTGGTAACACTGATCTCTACATTTTCTCTAGAATACACCCCAGCCCAATTTCTCCTTCACTACTCTGACATACTGGCACACCACTACCGTAAAACCTTAGTCCTACCCTTGATTAATGCGGCCAGAATGTGTATTCCTGTACATTGTAGATCCCCCCAGATCTCAACCATTTCTGAATGGTTCAAGCGAATTGGCAGAATTTCAGAAATGGAAGCATTAATCTTCATTACCCGAGATTCCCCAGCAAAATTCACACGTACCTGGGCATGCTGGACCCACTTCCAAACCACAGCTAGATACTCTTCAATTATGGTATAATCTAAGCCAGATACCCCACCCCGAGCAGTTACTGTTTACCCGATCAACACATACCCAACCTCATCCTACCTGTCATTGGTTATGCAGTAATCTTTCTCTGTCAGCTTACCCCTCCTCATGTGTTCAAACTAAGAGGCCAGTCACTCTCACCTGGCTGTTTTTATAGCCTCTTCTCTAAGCATGGCTCCACCCCAGGCCCTATCAGGGAACCCTATATTAACCTGTGCACTGAAAGCCAGCGGGGCTGATCAACCATTGTGTATTCATTGTGTGCTTGGCTTCCTTTTTTCTGCTTGCCGTGTGCTCTTTGTTTGTCTCTGTTACCGACCTTTCCTGTCTGCTTGTGACCCTGACCTTTTGGAGTATCCCCAACTATCCCTGTTTGCCTGTGACCATGAACCTTTGGCGTGTACTCTGTTGTTCCTGTCTGCTAGTCACCCTGACCTCTGCCTTATCCCTTTACTATCCTTGCTGTTCCAGCCTGCTTCTTCCTTCTCCTGTAGTCTACCGTGAGCGTGAGCTGTGAGATTCTAGGGGCCGCAACCTGGAACCAGACTGCAGCATAGTCCATCCTCACCACTAGAGGCTCTGGTGGTGAGGAGCCACCTGCTGGCTCTCATGCCGCGTACACAGGACCGGACTTTTTGAGGGACTAGGTCCGATGGTCTTTCCGACTGACTTTCGGCGGAGTTCCAACGGACTTTCCGAATGAACGGACTTGGCCACACACAATCACACCAAAGTCCGACGGATTCGAACGTGATGACGTATAACTGGACTAGAATAAGGAAGTTCATAGCCAGTAGCCAATAGCTGCCCTAGCGTCGGTTTTTGTCCGTCGGACTAGCATACACACGAACGGATTTCTCGGTCCGGTGGAGTTCCGGTGGAAAAATTTAAAACATTTTCTATTTCTAAAGTCCGCCAGATTTTTGGCAAGCAAAGGTCCGATGGAGCCCACACACGATCGAAATGTCCGACGGACTCATTCCGTCAGACCTTTGCTGTCAAAAAGTCTGGTCGTGTGTATGTGGCATTAGACTCTGCGCCCTGGGGAATCTCTGCTCTAGCTCCCACTGGGATCTGTGTTAGTGATCCGGTAGTCCTGCTGCCTGAACCTCCCTGGGTACTATCCGCTGCAGTCAGTCCTAGGGTCCACTATCTTAGCAGTGCACTTCCGACTCCTATGGAGTGCATCTGTCACCTGGTCTCAGGTGACCTGACACTACCATCACTCGACATGAGAATTCTCACCCCTACCCAAGGTACGAGTATGGGAAGATCTCAGTAAACCTATTCTTTTACAACCCCTTTATGAAGGGGGATTTCCTCCCCCTCACACACTGTCACATTGTTGCCCCGTATATAAGTAACATTAAACCCCTAGCGGATACTGAGGAGCCCTATATCCCTCTCTCCCCATGCTTCCTCACCCTTTCCTCCATTTTCATGTTTTTCCCCTACCCCCTTCCTCCTCACCCTTTCCTTGTTACCTACCTTAATCCGAGTAATTGGACCCCAATACAAATACTTGGGGCCAACTGTCTGAAATGCACGGCCGGCAACTTGTGCCTCAAATTGCTTTACACTATCATACAAACAGCTAAAGTCCCAACCAAGTATATGGAATGTGCTCAGAGTTTTCAGTTTTTTCGTTCTTTTTTTTTTTCCTACCCTTAGCTTCAGACTGAATAACTAATAATACTGTTTCGGTAATTTTTGCTAATCATCACAAGTTTAAATGTTGATGTCCCATTTGACTTATCTTTTACCTGATTCACCTTTAGATCTCAAGTTTAACCCCTTCAATACAAGGCACTTATACACCTTCCTGCCCAAGCTTTCAGCGCTGTTGCAATTTGAATGACAATTGTGCGGTCATGCTACACTGTAACCAAACAAATTTTTTCTCATTTTGTTCCCACAAATAGAGCTTTCTTTTGATGGTATTTGATCACCTCTGCGATTTTTATTTTTAACAAATAAAAGTTTTTCTTTACTTGGAAAAAAAAACAGTCTTTGGAATACAGAGTAAAAATTGAAATCATTAATATCAATAAACTGTTTTAAATTGTTGCACAAATATATCTTTGAAATCAAATCTTTATTATTTTTTGGCAATAGCGTGATGTGGGCAGATTTCTGCCAGTCACAGGCTATGCCACGCCTCTCCTGCCAAGGTCTTAGAATAAGAGGGAGATGAAGCCTTCGTTAATCTACATGTAATATCCCACACCCATTGTGTTTTGCTGATTAGTGAGCATGAAGGAGGAGGGAGGGAGTGGGCTGTCATTTACCACTGTGTATTCATCCACATGTGTGACTCTATAGTCACATGGGCTGCTCAGATATCATAGGAAGGAAATGCTTAGCATTAAAACTCACTGAAAACTGAGCGTGTGCAGAGCTGTCATCACGGCTAAAAATTGCTAGCTGAATTGGGGACATGAACAGAAGGTGGAGAAAGAGAGCAGCAGGATCAACCAGGTTTTTTTGCAGAATACAGAAAGCATATCCCATAGTGACTGAGTATGAACAGCATGTAATACACCATTTATTGATAGTTTTTTTTTTATGATGTGGGTTTAGTGACACTTTAAGGTGCCCATAAACAAATAAACACATATCAAAGTGATATGAGCCCATCATGCCTCTGCCTCTGAGTATCATGTTTGTGGCTTTCAGAGTCTTGCCTCATGGGACTTGTAGTTTTGCAACAGTTGAAGGTCCACTAATTGCATATCCCTGGTATATGTGTGGTGCACTATGGTATGTTGGGCTCCTCTGTACAATAATGCATTAAAGTGGTTGTAAACCCCAAAAAAAAATTCTGCAAGGCATAATGAGCTAATATGCATAACATACTAGCTCATTATGAAATACCTTAGATGGAAGCCCCCGCAGCAGTCCCGTCACACTGCTGTAGCCGGCGACATGTCTCCCGGAGTTATATCTGGTTATTGCAGGCTCCAGCGTTGTGATTGGGCGAGGGAGCCGGCGGTAATGGCACAGCAGCTGAAGAAATGGCACGAGCAGGCCGTTTATTCAGTGTGAATGTACCAATGACATCGGCACATACTAATACAGTGAATATCTCATAAATGGTGCATGTTTAGAAGATATTCACGGTACCTACAGGTAAGCCTTATTATAGGCTTACCTGTAGGTAAAAGTGGTGTGTAATGCCCTGTACATACGGTTGGACTTTCCGACAACAAAATCCGTCTGATTTTTTCTGACTGATTTTGGCCCAAACTTGTCTTGCATACACACGGTCTCACAAAGTTGACGGAAAATCCGATTGTTCTGAATGCGGTGGTGTAGAACACGTACAACGGGACTATAAATGGGTCAGTAGCCAATAGCTTTCGTCTCGTAATTTATTCTGAGCATGCGTGCCACTTTCTCCGTCAGAATTGTCTACAAGAGATCAGAATTTATATGATCGGATTTTGCTGTTGGAAAATTTTAGATCCAGCTCTCAAACTTTGTGTGTCAGAAATTCCGACGGAAAAAGTCCGATAGAGCCCACACATTTTCCGATAACGCGATCCGATCGCAAAAAAGGGTTTACAACCATTTTAAGAGGCCATTTACTATGATTCACATAGAGCAGATGCATTGCATAAACATGTATGAATGTTTATGTCACTGGCTGGCTTCACAGTCCTCTAGAATCAGAATCAAAAAATATTCTGCTTTTAAAACCAGGTGCATTCGAAGCATTCATTGGAGGAGATTTACAGTGCTGTGCAAAGAAATTTCATTGTAATTTCCAGTAGTTTTTTTAGCAATTGAAAGCAGTTTACTGTGTTCATATCGTGTGCTTTCCCTGTTTTGTCTTGAATATTCTCTTTGTCTTGGTGTGTTTTTTTGCACAGGCTTGCTTCATGTTTGTGTATGATTTACACCGGCTATTGTCTTTTTGTTAAAGAATTCCTATACAGATTTAAAACTGCACCAGAGTGCTTTTAGATAACACCCCGGTCTCTCAACTGCCAGTAATTTTTAAAAGCTACTGCAAAGATTTCATAAATCATCCACATCATTTTGCTGGTTGTGCTTATTTTGCATGGATGTGCTCTGCCGGACTTTTTTTTATTCTACTGGTACAGAATGATCCATTGCAGAGAATATAAACCATTGCTTTGTATTTAATTAAAGCAAAGTTCCACCTAAAATTGGAACTTCTGCTTTAAGCACTCCTCGCCCCCTTAAATGCCACATTTGGCATGTAATTTTTTTTTTTGGGGGGGGGGGGAGTGGGTGACTAGTTTTGACTGGGACTTCCTGTCCCACTTCCGCCTATGGGCCGCCTAGGTGACTCCTCCTCTCCCCCTTCCTCTTTCTCTTTTCCTTCAATCTTCTGGGACACATCACAGATCCCAGTAGATTGCATGTCCACTCGGAGAGCGCAGTGCGACTCTCACGTGCACAGTGTGCGCCCAGCCACGAAGCCGCAAGCCGTCATGGCCGGGTGCCCACAGTTTCAATGGAGGTGCAGCGGACAGGAGTGGGAGAGGAGTGAGGCTCCATGCGACCACATCGCTGGACCTTGGGACAAGTGAGTGTGTGTTTATTAAAAGTCAGAAGCTACACTTTTTGTATCTACTGACTTTTAATAAACAAAAAAAAAAGCCTGGAACTCCCTTTAAGTGAAATGTCCCACATATGCCACTATACTTTGCATAAAGATATTTGCATTAAAGTCTTGTGTTTTTTCTATAAAAATAACAAACATGTTCTAATTACCTGCTCTGTTGTAGTGGATATGCACAGAGTAGCCCAGATGCTCCTCTTCTCGGGTGCCTCGTCTGTGCTCCTAGCCCCTCCCTCCTGTTGAGTGCCCCATAGCAAGCAGCTTGCTATGGGGGCACCCAAGCCGAGTCACAGCTCACTGTGTTCATTCAGACACAGGGCCGCAGGACATCCAGCCCCCTCTCTCTCCTGATTGGCTGACTGACTTTGACTGACATGACTGTGTCTCAGCCAATCAGGAGGGAGAGTCTCAGATGGCCAAGACACTCGTGGACATCGCTGGAGAGAGATGGAGCTTGGGTAAGTATTAGGGGGGGCTGAGGGGGGCTGCTGCAATCAGAAGGTTTTTTATCTTAATGCATAGAATGCATTAAGATAAAAAAAAACTTTTGGCTTTACAGCTCCTTTAACTACTGATTTTGAGTGTGTGAGAGAAACAAACTACTTCCCCTCCCAGTCAATATCCGCAGACTGAGCAACACCATTGTGGGTACTAAGCCTAGCCATGCATGATTCATTTTTTTTTTGTTCAACCAACGGGTCAAACGGGAAAAAAATGAACTGATTCCCCCATCTACACATTAAGTGTGAATAGTGATATGACTCTCACTGTGCTATTGTATTCTGCTGGTGGGGAGCCTTTCCCACTGGCAGAATACAATGATCAGTGTTGCTGGCTATAACTGGCAGCACTGATCGCTCAAGAGAATCCCAACAGGCTGGTTGTACACAAGTTGCTCAATAGATTGACTTGTGTACAACCATCCTACCCATACATCGATCGAGATTCAGCTGTTTCCTGCTGAACTGGCCAAATTTCGATCCAGGTATGGCTGGCTTAAGGAGGGGTGTGCCCCATGTCAAAATCAAGTTTGACTTCAAAAAGCGGCACACCAATTATTGGGCTTGATTCATTCACAACAGTTGAGGTAAAGAAGACTTTCTTAGAATTACACCAGAACTCCAGGCAAATATACAGATGGAATACTGTTTTACCTTCCAAAAGATTCATTTTTCTGTCTATCCAGTCCTAAGCATTGCACAGCCTTGCCACACAGCACACACCTGACCGACAGGGCAAAAAACATGATATTTCACTACTGCAGTATGTTAAGTCCCTTCCCCAGCCTATTACTGAACTGATTAGTGTCAGACATTTGTGAACACTGACAAAATGGTGCTATCTCCAAGTTGGCATCTCAGTCCAGAAAGTAGATGTTGACCCTGGATAGAGCTTCAAAAATGGCGCCATCCTTCTGCAGGGAAAAGCAGGTGAATCAATGGGAGTACTGTAATCTCTGAGTGTTACACTTACATATTACTTGTCACGTATGCACTTACCATAGAAAATATATCTCAGGCTGGCACCAATTTATTCATTTGCTATTGAGCTGCTTTTTAACCACTTCATCCCAGGCGATTTGGGTGGCAAACGACCAGAGCATTTTTGGGGATTTGGCACTGCGTTGCTTTAACTGACAATTGCGCGGTCATGCGACGTGGCTCCCAAACAAAATTGAGGTCTATTTTTCCCCACAAATACAGCTTTCTATTGGTGGCATTTGATCACCCCTGCGGTTTTTTTTTTGCGCTATAAACAATTTTGAAAAAAATTAATTTTCTTTACTTTTTGCTATAATAAATATCCCCAAGAAATATCTAAAAAAAAAAAAAAATCCCTCAGTTTAGACCAATGTGTATTCTTCTACATATTCTTGGTTTAAAAAAAACACAATAATGCCGGACATTCCGACCACAAAATCTGTCGGATTTTTTCACATGGATTTTGGCCGAAACTTGTGTTGCATACACCTGGTCGGACAAAGTTGTCGGAAAATCTGATCGTTCTGAACGCGGTGACATTCGTTGCATACAACGGGACTACGTAGAGGCCAGTAGCCAATAGCTTTCGTCTCGTAATTTATTCTGAGCATGTGTGCCACTTTGCCTGTCGGAATTCTCTACAAACGATCGGAAAAAGTCAGATCGGATTTTGTTGTTGGAAAATTTTAGATCCAGCTCTCAAACATTTTCCGTCTAAATTTCCGATGGAAAAAAGTCCGATAGAGCGCACACACGATAGTTTTTTCTGACAACATAATCCGATCGGACCGTTTCCGTTGGAATTTCCGACCGTGTGTACAGGGCATAAGTGTTTATTGATTGGTTTGCGCAAAAGTTATAGCATCTACAAAATAGGGGATAGTTTTATGGCATTTTTTCTTTTTTTTTTTTTTTTACTAGCAATGGCGGCGATCAGTGATTTTTATCATGACTGCAACATTATAGCAGACACATCGGACAACTTTGGTGCTATTTTGGGACCATTCACATTTATACAGCGATCAGTGCGATTAAAAATGCACTGATTACTTTGTAAATGTGACTGGCAGTGAAGGGGTTAACACTAGGTGGCGCTGTAGGGGTCAAGTGTGCCCTAGGGAGTGATTCTAACTGTGGAGGGAGGGGCTGTGTGTGACACAACACTGATCATCGCTCCCGATTACAGGGAGCTGTGACCAGTGTTAGTGTCACTAGGCAGAAAGGGGAGATGCTTGTTTACATTAGCATCTCCCCGTTCTTCTTTTCTGTGAGGCGTTCGCAGGTATGCCTGTGGACATCAAGTCCGTGGGACCCGCTGTCGCACTCACGGAGCGCACGCCGGGCACGCGTGCCCGCTAGCCAAGCATCGCGAGATCACGTACAATAACGTTATTTCACACAGAGGAGCCAACCTGCCACAGTAAAATTGTGGCGGCTGGTCCGCAAACGGTTAAAAATGGCCAGGCGAGTGTTGGCAGACCAGTGCGGCCAGCAATATTGTTCCTGAAGTTTTTTCGTTTTTTTTCAAGCGGCGTGATTGAAGATAGATGTACATCACAGCACACTTCCTTTTCTTTTTTTAATAAAGGAATTGTCAAAAACTGTCTATTGTGGTTTTCAATTTTGGCATAGAGTTCCCCTTAAAATCCACCCCAGACCTGAAGGGCCTGGTATGGACTGAGGGTGGTAACCCATGCTGACTTCCTTGCTGAGAGCCGGCAATACATTACAGTCGCAAGCAAGTTTAAATAAAAAATTTTCCTTTAGAAATGTCATTTTGCTGCGGCACTGTTCTACACAGTGCAGAGATGCTCCACTTTACAGGCAGACTAAGGGGACCCCCCAGGCATGATATTTAACCACTTCCCGACCAGTCGGGACCCCCGTGAGTCCGGTCGCGGGACCCGCGGACTCGATCGCCGCGGGCATCCCCGCGATCGTCTCACGGAGCGGCCGAATGGAGGAAATGCTGTATAAACAACATTTTTCCATTCTGCCTAGCAACTAGTGACGCTGATCTCTGCTTCATGTGATTGGAGCAGAGATCAGTGTACACTAAATGAAAGCCCAACCCCCCCACAGTTAGTAACACACCCCTAGGAACACTTAACCCCTACATTGCCACCCACTGGTTAACCCTTTCACTGCCAGTGTCATTTACACAGGAATCACTGCATTTATATAGCAGTGATTACTGTATAAATGACAATGGTCCCAAAAATGTGTCAAAAATGTCCGATGGGTCCCCGACAATGTCGCAGTCACAATAAAAATCGCAGATCGCCGCCATTACTAGTAAAAAAAAAAATAATAAAAAATTATTAATAAAAATGCTATAAAACTATCCCTATTTTGTAAACGCTATAACTTTTGCGCAAACCAATCAATAATCGCTTATTGCAATTTTTTTTACCAAAAATATGTAGAAGAATACGTATCGGCCTAAATTGAGGGAAAAAAATGTTTTTTTATATATTTTTGGGGGATATTTATTATAACAAAAAGTAAAAAATAATGCGTTTTTTTCAAAATTGTCGCTCTATTTTTGTTTATAGCGCAAAAAATAAAAACCGCAGGGGTGATCAAATACCACCAAAAGAAAGCTCTATTTGTGGGAAAAAAAGGACGTCAATTTTGTTTGGGAGCCACGTCGCACGACCGCGCAATTGTCAGTTAAAGCGACGCAGTGCCGAATCGCAAAAAGTGGTCTGGTCTTTGACCAGCAAATTGGTCCGGTCTGAAAGTGGTTAAAGGAATATTTCATGTTTATTGTTTCACAATAAACAGTCATTTTAAAACTTTTTTTTGCATTGATACATGTCCCCTGGGGCAGGACCCGAGTCCCCATACACTTTTTATGGCCTTTAAAATGAGCACTTTGATTAATAATGTTCGTGTCCCATAGACTTTCATAGGGTTTGAATGTTTGCTTGAACTTTTTGCATGTTCACATGTTCTGGTGCGAACCGAACCGGGTGGGTGTTCAGCTCATCCCTAATGTGGTATTCCCATACTCAGTGTATTTGCAAGTATGTCTATGTTGTCAAGTATTTATGTGTCAAAAATAACTTGTTAAGATGACAACTGTTTTTTTTTACTTTCTTCATTTTGCAAAAAATTTATTTTAATTTTCTAAAAAATTGTGGCAAAAAATGACAACTTCAAAAAACTCACTTTACCTCTTACTAAATACCCTGGATTGTCTACTTTCCAAAAATGGGTTCTTTTGGAGGTTTTTTTACTTGCCTAACATTTTAAGACCTCCTAAACTGAGGTCCTAAATTTAAAAATTGCACACGTTCATATTTCATACAGTACATATACCATGGTTTGTAGACTCAATAACTTTCACACAGACTAAATATTATTCATCTATTATTTGTTTCCTTTTTTCATAACAAAATGTAGCAGAATACATTATTTGCAAAGTTTTATAACAGAAACTAAAACTGTTTTTTTTTTAAATTTTCTGCTGTTTTTACTTTACATACTAAACATTAAAAATTCACTGGTGATTAAATACTACCAAAATAACGCTTTGTCTATCTCAAAAAATATAATGATATCAAATTAATTTAGGTACAGCATGACTGAGTAGTTGCGCAATCTGATGAAATTACTTGTTTATGGATTTAACACTATATTGTATTTATATGAGTAACTTTAACAAGTTATATAACATATGCCACCCATTGTTTCTCCATATTCTGCAGGTATTGAAAAATGCCAAGGTAGGCTCAAGCTGGAATATTCTGCTTACACAAGCATGACAATAATGCATGTTCAATTCTTCTAGGGAAGTGCATTTAAAACAGTATTCTTTCAGAACAGGAAGCAATCTTTCAAAACAAGTTATTTTCACTCTGAAAGTTTTATGGCAGACAGAGGTTACTAAATGATTTCCCATTGTCCACTCTGAATATAGGTTTGAAAACAAGTGGACTGATGATCACACCACCTTTGCTCCTGGCAAAGTGCTCCCATGATCATCTGACAACAAAAGCATTTACGACACTTACCTACTGTAATTGATAGTATTAAACAATATTCACTACTTTACATCTGTATACTACAAAAACATGTGCATATCTAGTGCACAGATCAGGCCCAGCTAAGATGAGCCATATGTAAATTTATCAGGTAGGCCCTGTTATGAGTAGTGCCCTGGGGCAGTTTATTACCCCTGCAATTAAACTCTTCTGTTGTTGAAAAGGGATAATAAGCGTTGTGCTGTTTTTTGCAACAGACATAATAGTAGTCTTTATTCTGAACAAGATTACTGTAAAACAAAACTGGTAGAAAATTATAGACTGGACAAAACAAAGTTCACACTAGCAGATGTGATGTGTTTTTGGCCATGGCTACCCATCATTCACAGTTTTTTGTAACTATGCACCTTGGAATTCCAGCAGTCGATTGGGTTATGTGGAAATGTTAATTTTATTCCCTTTGTCCTTTAATGTCATTTAGACACACAGTATGTGTTGCATTACAATTCATAGCCTATGGTGTGTGTATATACTTGGGGGTAAACATGGGGAGCATAAGGGGAGGGGGACCAAACTCCCCCCAGACCATCCGCAGTGTCAGACCAGGTACTCAAGGGAAAAGGCCCTTCATCTTTTCCCTAGTGCTCCAGGCCCCAATGCTGCTCCAGATCTTTCTTTGTCACTTGTGGCCTAACTTGCTGCTTTCAGGCAGCCACATTATTTTCATTAAAGTCAGGAGGGCCATATAAGACATTAAACAGGGCACCACTCATCAACCAACCTATTACTCCTCAGCACTGCCCCCCACACCTTCCCATTGGCAGGAGCAGATAAAGGGACAACCAGCCATGTCACCAGAGGGTTAAGTGAGTGTGTGTGTAGGTGCACACAATTTATTTGTGTATGCACACGTATACAGTTTATCCAAAACCACCTGAATTCTAGTGCAATATGTGTATAATCTAAACACTAATCTAAAGTGTCTAAATATCCCAATATTGCTGACAAAAATAAAATACAGCCTATATAACCTAATATACAAACACATCCAAAGGAGAAATACATTACTAATAAAGTAATAAGTTCCTTAATAAGGTCAGCAATTAAAATAGTCCAACTTAATGCTCGTGCCACTATAATACAGTCCAACGTGTTTCATCATCAAAGTCGGCTTTGACACGTCACACTTTGATGATGAAATGCGTTGGTAGAGACTTCCAGGTAATACCATATCTTGTGTTTGGAGCACACACTGAACTAAGACAGAACGGGGTTTCCTGATTGTTAAACGGTTTTGAATACCTTTCAATAATAAGTGCATTGGCTTTTAATTTTTACAAAAAAAAATATTTTTTTCAGCTTTACCTTCATGATCGCCATACTAAATTGCACTGGTAATTGAGTGGTTGAAGCCACTTTAAAGAATAAGAAGGGATACCGAGAGGAGAATTGTTCAAATCAATCCATTGGGGTCACAGGTGCATTTTGACAAATTTGTTTACTCAAAGGGTCAACTATCCCTGATGAGCGCGGTGTTGAGGTGACAAGCACGGATTTGAGGGGATTAAGCACCTACATGACACCATGTGGATAGACTTTGGATGTTACACTATAAGTCACTTTGTATTATAGGGACACTGGACAGAAGCACTACGTTGGACTTTTATATATACTGTATATATTTATTGCACTTACTGAGCAGTTCATTACTTTATTATTTATTTATTTTCCTTTGGATGTGTTTTTTTTTTTTTTAGATTATATAGCTCTGTATTTTATTATTGTTGACATGTATAACAGTGTGTATGTATACAGGACAATGTGTGTGTAGTTGTGTAAATAGGGGGTACTGCTGTGTTATTCATAAGGGGGTAGTGATGAAATAAATCATAGGGGGTACTGGGCTGTATATACTTCTGGCTCTTACACCGTGTTACATACACATGAACCCAGCAATCTGTGCATTACCCACTCCTGGCTAATGTGTATTACCCACTCAGAACCCCTGTGCCTTACCCACTCCTGATCCTTGTACATTACCCTCTCCTGACCCCTGCAATTTGTATGTTATCCACTCCTGACCCCTGAACAATTTACATTGCATACTCCTGAAATATGCTCTCTGAAAATTACATTTTTCTGACCCCTGCACTCTGTACATAGGCTAAGTTTTAGGCTCTATAGTATATTCCTGTACATATAATATATATTCTATGTGCTGAATAATTCATAGCTAGTTACAGGCTAGCCTTACACAAAGTAATTATTCAGATTCAGTGGGACTGCTTTCCACTTGCTCGTAATTGTTTTACCTAGTACAATTAAAGAGGTTGGACCCCCCCCCCCAACAAAAATAAACCTGTAAGACAAAGGCATGAATGAATGAGCTAGTATACATCGCAGCTCATTATGAAATACTTACCTTAGAACGAAGCCCCTGCAGCAGCACCGCACACAGCTGGGGCGGCTGACATCTTCACCGGTTTTTCTTCTGTGTTCGTGGGCTCTGGCGCTGTGAGTGGTCAGAGCCGCGATTAAATCTTTCCTGCACATGTGCGAGGGAGCCACCGTTCACTCACATGGCTCTGAAGAACCGGCAATGGTAGCTGTTCCTTCAGGGCGCATGTGCCGATGGCACAATTGGAGGGGTATACAGTAAATATCTCCTAAATGGTGCAAGTTTAATATAGGCTTACCTATACATACAAATAAACCAGAGGAGTTTACTTCCTCTTTAAGTTATGAAGATGCTGGTTACTGTGTAAAGAGTATGTTGGACAATGATGAATGATCAGACCCTTTCTCTCCTGAAAATGGTGAAAATCCTTAGAAAATCCATAGTAGCAATTGGTCAACATCGTCTAACATTGGTGATTGTGTTGGTGAGTCAACATCATTAGGTGGCGGGTCATCTTGACTGACATGGATTTACACCACTCGATGAGGTGATTGACGGATATAATTATTATTATTTCTTCACATATATTCAGCCGCTGGGCTTTAACGTATAGACTAGGAGATCCTACTTCTCTGAATCATGGGCGCTATACTCCTCTATGGTTCAGAGAAGTAGGATCTCCTAGTCTATGGATAGTGTAGGACCTACTAATCATGGGGTACTTTGTTGCAGTAAGTGGGCTTAAGCACCATATAGCAATATGGTGTGACCAAATCCCCATATTTTTTGATAATGTTTTTTGAAAATGTTTAGGTGTTTTTAAAAAGCCTTGCTGGAGGTAAATGTTAGTTTCGCATGTGTGCACTGTAATATTTTTGTTCTGTTGTATGGTCTTATGGCAGCACCATCTTTATGCATTTTTTTAGGGTGTGCCCCCCCCCCCAAATATCTTTTTTGTCTAGGGTATGGATTCTGACCAAATCCTGTTGGGTGCAGCACTCCACTCCCTCAATAAGTACCTCTCATTAGTGACCACCTGTGTCATGCTGGAGACCTCATGTTCTCCCATATAGAGGAGTATAGCTCCCATGGTTCAGAGAAGTAGGATCTCCTAGTCTATGGATAGTATAGGACCCACTAATCATGGGACACTTTGTCACAGTAAGTGGGCTTAAGCACCGTATAGCAATATGGTGTGACCAAATCCCCATATTTTTTGATAATGTATTTTGAAAATGTTTAGGTGTTTTTAAAAAGCCTTGCTGGAGGTAAATGTTAGTTTTGCATGTGTGCGCTGTAATATTTTTGTTCAGCCAATTACAGCAGTCACACGATCGGAAAGCCTGCCTCTGCCTCCCAGAATTTAGATCCTCTTAAAGGGCCGGAGGCTGGCAACAGCAAGGGGTTAAATAAAGCACATTTTTCATGGCTGGCTGCTGTGTGTAAACAAACCTACAGGAGATCTGTAATTTAGTCATGGAAGATAGGCGGTATAGGCCTTTGGCTCTCTGCTTTGTAGCAGGAATACCACATCAGTCTAATACAGGGGAATTATTCAGAGAGATTCATCTTGTTTAACTGGAAGCCATGAGTAGTAAATCTGCAATCAGATAGATAACAAAAGGAGCAATAATCTGCAGTGAGAACTTTACAGGGGAAATGCATTAACAAGGCCAAGGCCATGGATGATAACCTATCGTTTTGAAATCTTCATGGGCATCTCATACATCCCTCATATCTCTCCAAGTTTATCCCATAAATAAAAGCAAGAAAACAGAACAACTTTTTATTGTCTTTTGGGTGACTGGTGAGGGGATGGTAGCAGGGTGACTGGCGGATTACTATAACCACACTCGCAGCCCCTCTGGGGGTACTGCTACACCTCTATGAAGAATAATGAGTTTGTGAAGGTGTAAGGCATATAACATGGCCTTCACAAAATAAATCACATGCACTTGTGTAGCGGTGTAGTTGTCACTAGGTACAAACATCCACCAATTCACCCCACTGCCAGACTCCCATTTATGATCTTTCTCCTGCATCACCATGCAGAATATTGCTCCTCCTCGCGTAACTTCCGCAGACTATTGCATCCAGAATTTCCTCACCCATGACCGTGTGAGGATGAGGACCTCACTCTTGACCGTGTAAGGGTGATGTTCCCAGAAATCCTCTCCTCCTGCACAAACTTATCCTGAAGTTCCCAATGTAATGAAATGTCACATCTTCTGTAAGCAAGAAGGACCCACTCTGAATAGTTCCTTAAGCTGGCTCTGATTGCTTGCTGCTACTATGACAGAGGCCTTGCAGCACCTCTCCCTGGAGGCCTAGTAGTTTAAAAGCACATGTTGGATTGTGGACTACTGTTCCCAGCCAGCCCAGTTTGCAAATCATGTACCCTCAGGACACATCGATTTGACACAATTCCCCACAGTCTCTCCTCTGAGCCAGGACTCCTCATCATTGACCGTGTAATGATGCCAATGTAAAGGCAAAGTTCCCTCACAGACTTCCTGGCACATCCACCCCCCCCCCCACCCCCATGGTATACTCCTTGATGGAGAACCTAACCATACCATAGGTTCTGACAACTTCACTTGCCCCTCTACTCCAGGAGTGATCAATGATAATGACATCACCAATGACCGTGTAAAGGTGAAGTTCCCTTACAGCTCTCCCTGGGCCTCCTCCTGCGATCGTAACCCCCCCTCCAGATGGGGGGGCCCTCCTGCTGCTGTCTAGTATTCCATTCTCCACTTCATCCAGCCGACAACTTCCCCCAGTGGCATGTTACCTCAGCTTATATAGCAGGCCTGCCTCCTGCCAATTCCAGTTGGGGATTGGTCAGGGCTCCCACATTCCAGAACATTCTCCCTGGAAGCAGGGGAAGCACCTCAGAACCAGAGCACAGGTGGCCACACCCACTGTTACTCTATAAACTCACAGCCCCCAGATCAAAACAGACAGGCCTAGCTTGCAGCATAGGCCTGCCTAAATGTACCTGTGCTGACAGTCTATCTAGTAAAAAATACTATTACTAGCACCTACCAATTGGTAGAGGGTGCTATACTTGTTTTAACAAAAGCTTTCAAATTAGCCTTGAAAAGGACTCACCTAAAGTTTATCATTGCAGCCTGAAAGGGTGATCCTCATGTCATGGCTGTGGCAAATTTAACTCAACTTGTCAAGTTTGACAGGTGGCACTGCCTATGAAATTCACCCTTTACGGTCAATGAGACCACGTGACAACTGTGTGCCAACCATTTGGCTCGTGTTTATGGCATAGTATTTCTGTTGGGATAAAAAAAAAAACAGCCAAAATACACACAATAAGGAGATGGCAGAATTGCCTCCTGAATGCCTGGAAGCCACTGCTCTACTACCCTCTAAGTACGCCTCTAACTGTAGCAATATGGTTACATTTAATGAAGGTACAACATTTAGAAACTCACATGGTTGATGATTGAAACAGGCACATCTAAGTATGCAGGCATCCAGGGTAAAGCTGTCCACATAGACCGTCCACCGCATTACCAGCACCATCGATGTCATCGATGGTCACGATTGCAGACTGACAGCGGTGAGAGCCGGCAGTGCGAAAGACGGTCTATGTGGACAGCTTTACCCCGGATGCCTGTATACTTAGATGTGCCTCTTTTAATCATCAGCCACGTGAGTTGCTAAATGTTGTATCCTCATTAACCACTTCACACAAATCGCTGTACCTGTATATCGGTACTTTGACGCTAAATACTGGGGGTTATGGCAACAGCTAGCTGCCATAAACCCCATATTTTCAAATATGGGGTGCGTTTCTCTTTAGGATAAAAGTGGTCTCTGTGGTGGATTTGCGGGCGAGATTACTTTTATCGATGGCAGGAGAGGGCCCCCCACCAGGCTTCAGTCGACAATCGCGTCCTTCCCCCTCTGAGCCTGAATGCCAAGTGAGGGCCCCCACTCGGCTCCATAACATTAGTTAGCGGAAGCAATATCAAACGTCACTTCCCCCAATTTCTTAAAGGGGATTTATTTTTTATTTTTTATTGCAAGTATAAATGTTAGATCTGAGGTCTTTTTGACCCCAGATCTCACATTTAAGAGGTCCTGTCATGCTTTTTTTCTAGGGATGTTTACATTCTTTGTAATAGGAATAAAAGTGACCCCATTTTTTTTAAAAAGGACAGTGTATAAAAAAAAAAGTTAAATAAATAAGAAAAAAAGCGCCCCATCCTGCCGAGCTCGCATGCAGAAGTGAACGCATATGAAAGTCACGCCATATATGAAAACGGTGTTCATACCACATATGTGAAGTATCACCCTGATCGTTAGAGCAAGAGCAATAATACTAGCCCAAGACCTCCTCTGTAACTTAAAACTGCTAACCTGTAGACATTTTTAAATGGTGCTAATGGAGATTTTCAAGTGCCAAAGTTTGTCGCCATTCCACGAGCGGGCGCAAGTTTGAAGCTTGACATGTTGGGTATCGGTTTACTTGGCGTAACATTATCTTTCACAATCCAGAATAAAATTTGGCTAACTTTACTGTTGTCTTTTTTTTCCAACTCAAAAAAGTTTATTTTTTCCCCAAAAAACTGTGCTCATAAGACCGCTGCGCAAATACGGTGTGATGTAAAGTATTGCAATGACCGCCATTTAAAAAAAAAAATATATATATATATAGGTGGAATATATATAAATATAATATATATATATATATATATATATATATATATATATATATATATATATATATATATATATATATATATAATGTTTGAGGTTCTGAGTAATTTTCCAGAAAAAAATGATTTTAAATGTTAAGAAACAAGTCTCAAAAAGTGGTTAAATGTAACCATATTTGCTACACAATTGCCTCACTTCTCTTTTATAATCTGTAGCTCCTGCTAGATTTTGCTTCTAATTCCCTTGTGCAGGCTTCCATTTGTGCATGGACATTTTATGATTACACAACCTTCAACATCACATTGCTAATCTTTTTATATGGACTATAAACTGAAGGATTTATGAATAAATGGTTGTGCAAGGAATCATCTGAGTTTCCATTATTTCTTAAGGGGAAACTCGCTTTGATATACGAGTGCTTTGGATTATTATGCTCCCAATCCAAGGTTTTACTGTATTGGTTTAAGCAATAAGCAGCTTTTTTTTTGGGGGGAGTGCTGCCCTTTTAGGTTCGATAATCATTCACTAGTATAATTTAATTTGAAATATTTTGTTTTACACGATATGTATTGTCCATTAACTATGAATCAGTCAAATCAATTTTTTAATCATTAGTGAATCAGCTTTCATTGCAGTGACAAGAATATTCAAAGGAGCATTTCCCAAATGAACACTTTTATAATAGTGTATGTGGCTTTTGTTTGGGTTAATCTATTTTTTCCCAAATCGAATGTTAGAAGCAAACAAAATTTGGAAGTCTTTGAATGTCCTGAAAATGTTTATACACATTTTCTTACAAAGGTTTGTTCAAAAATCTATTAGTGGCCAGCCAATCCTCTATACTAAACATTAAAATTCCAACATGAAAGATATAACCACCAAAATCCCTTCACTGGAATCTCCTGCTACATATAGCTAAAGATTGTAGAGGCAAGCCAGAACAAGGGTGGTAATAAATTCTACCTACAAAGTTGATTTTGTTTATCAATATAAATTGTTCCATAAATGTTTAAACTAAATGGAGGTAGACGGAGGCTGGTAAAGCAACAACTGTAGCGAGTACATAAAAAGCAGCACATCTGTAATTTCAGAAGCGACTAATTAGCATTTTGGTGAAAGTTTAAGTGACCACTTGAGATTGATTTGGGCCATCATCTGCTGAAACATTCAGTGGAAAACTAAAACAAATATATTATAGGTTTTAGGGGTCAATGGGTGGGCATTTTAAGTCAGTGCTATGAATGGTAGGAGACAGAGCACATATTACCAGTGCACTCTTCCTTTTTTTCTCACTGTGTTTTCTTGAAAAGAAAGGGGGAGACTCATGAGAAGGGTTGATTAAACCCTTTTAACCTCCCCAACCCCTCTGACCTGTCTCTGACAGACATAAGTCATCTGCTTCCTATTCTAGTTACACTGGCTGCAATGGAGTCATGAATGGACCAATCTTACCCAGTGCTTCAAGTCATAAAAGAAAAGTTTGGCAGAGTTTAGAAAAAGTATTAAAGTGTTACTAAACCCAGGAGCCTGCATTCACTATACAGGTATCTGGTCTCCCACTGTACACATAACATGGAAATGAAATTATTTTAGTAAATATAAACTACTAAATACCTTTTCTCATCAGCGATATATAGCAGTCTTATGTCTTCAATGAGTGTCTGGTTAAAGCTTGTAGGACTGACTGACTGTACTCTGAGGCTGCAGGACCCCTGACCCTCTTTCTGGACAGTGCTGATTGGCCCTGTGCCAATCACATGCACTCTCCCAAAAAAACAACTCTCTAGCATTACACACCAAACTGAGCACATGCAAATTGACTTCAAGGTTTTGTTCTATCAGAATATGGTTTGGTGACAGTGGAAAAGGGAGGATCAGGGAAGACAGGATCAAACAGTCTTTTTCCACAATGCGGAGGATTAACCCACATTGAGTATATAACAAGCATGCTTTACTGCATATACAGACCGATTTTACTGTTGTGAGTTTAGTAACACTTTAAGGAAGAATATTCTAACCATCAGTGATCGTGATATACGCAGTATATTTTTAATGTATTTACTTACAGATGTTATGCTTCTTGTAATTTTATATGTTGATTTCTGTCTTTAAAGAATAATAACTTATGGTTATAGTAGCTTGGAGATACGAATAACAGCAGTCTATGGTCTGTTTACATAATTGCAAACATTCCTGCCACATGATTTTGACATTACGACATTCAAGCGATTCACTTGAATGGGATGCCATATGCATGATTGTCACCGAAAAAAATTAACTCCTGCTCTTTTTAAAGCAACAAGCTTCATGCAATTTGTGAAAAAACGGTTTGCTCCGATTGCCAAACGAGTGTGACAATGACAGTAACAAACAATCATGGCAAAATCACATTGCATTTGGGGTGCCATTGAAGGATAATGGCACCCAAACACATGAAGCACATTGTACTACGATTGCCAGCACACCTAATTACATCCATATAGATCGGTAAGTCACCTCTCATTTTTTCACTCCTCCCTGGTCCTCTTAGGGTGATTTGACAAGGCACCAGCCTCCTCTGGGTTTTCTCCCCTCTTCTCTCCTTTCTTTTTCTTCCTTCTTTCTCTCTCTTTGTCTTATCTCCATTTTCTAGCCTCTAATTTCTCTTTGTTCTTCTTGTCTTTTGGATCCCATAGTCTGATGTGTTGACTGGGTCCCCCTCTCTTTCACCTGTTTTTCTTTCCTTTCTTTTGTACTGGGGCTATACGTGCCTATGGTTGGGGTTATTCCCATTTTCAGCTTTATGTAAATATATGGTAATTTGGGTGAGATATCCTCTCCCCCTTTTCCCTTTCTTCTTTTGGTCACTCATAATGTTATTAGTGTCTATATGTTTATATGTTCTGTGAGTGCCCATATTCTTGGGGTGGTTTTTATTGCATCTGAAATGATGCTGTTAATGCACCTTCATTGCTCCTTTTTTTTGATTGGGGCCCTGGCCCATGTAATCTCTTTGCACACTGTCACCTTTGTACATTGACTTTCTATAATAATAAAACAGATTGAAAGAAAAATCTTGCAGTGGACCACATTTGGCCCACAAGCCATAGTTTGGAGACTATTTTACACTCATGGGCCACGTACCAAAGATACTGTTCGATATACATATCTACCAGTCCATGTGCCCGTATGTCAGTCAATGTTTAGGTGCCTATCACAATAGGCACCTAAACATATAATTGTGTTCTCATGGCAGATATTGTAAATATGTCAGTTACCATGCAAACATCCTAGAATAACTGCTCATAAAAATGTTGCCCAAACGTATGCAACATAAACAGTTAAGTAGACACGAATAGAGGTCCAGAACTTTGCGTGAGAACATGAACCTGCTGAAGCTGTCAGTATTTCCAGCAAATATAATCAGTTCCATGGTAAGGCATTGTCTGAAGATCTCCGGAGAAATTTTGACATATCTATAATACAATAAAACTTTTAAGATAACTCCCAAAAGAGGTGAAAGGAAGTTATCTCTGACAGTCCAGAGGTTTGATATTTCCTGTCAGGCTAACTATGACTGCAATGATAAAAAAAATATTTTCTTTCTCTAGTCATATCATTTTCTGATGAAGTTATAACTGTGACATGTTTAAAGTCATCACTATTAAATATCCATCGTTCAATGTTTTTTACTGTATATACTGAAATCAGGAAAGAAGTCTGTCTTCTTTAGTGCAAAAAATGTGTGTTGGATTACAGATTGTCTGTACAGAATTGCAGATCCTATGGCATATAAAACAGTAGACATGCTTTCGTAAATCTCAACTGCTTTGCAAGAGTTCTACTTTAATGTAAGGCAGCGCTTTGCCAATGTAGTGCAAAGTAACAGGTTTACATTAATCCCCACTACCCAGCATATACTGAACTAAGTTCACCTTCAAGAAAAAAACAATGAATGCACATCATTTTTCAGAAAAAAGGGTGAATTTCTTTTTTTTTTTCCCACAGGAGCCTGCACCCATGATTTAATGTGATAGTGGCTTTGGGGAAAAGAACCCCCACATACTGTCATGGGGAGGGATGCTTAAGCACATGTTACACCCAAAACACGGATGCAACATGTAACATGTTCCAAAAGGTGAACCTTTAAAGAGAAATTTCGGTAATCATGGCTCTGCCCCTCCACCGTTGCTGCCATATTTGGTTGTCTAGTGCATGCAATGATGCCCCAAATGGCTCTGCCTAGCATTTGGGGACCTGGTAAACCCCCTTGGCACATCTGCACACACACCAATTGTTCTACACAGGCAAAGAAATCAGATGTCCCAAATCCAAGCACTTGAACAGGGGTCTCTGTTGGGTCCCAAAGACTGACAGAGCCCTTCAGCACATCTGCATGTACAACTTTATTCTTTCCTAGGTGAGAAAGGAGGAGGTGCGCCCTATGACACAAATAAATCAGTAATGCCGCGTACACACGATCAAACTATGCAGCGGACTTGGTCCGGTGGACCAGAGTCCGCCGGACAATACGCCTGTGTGTGGGCTCCGGCAGACTTTTTTTCTCAAAAGTCTGGCGGACTTAGAAAGTAGTTTTGACTACTTAGAACAGTGATGGCGAACCTTGGCACTCCTGATGTTTTGAAACTACATTTCCCATGATGCTCCACTACACTGCAGAGTGCAGGAGCATCATGGGAAATGTAGTTCCAAAACATCTGGGGTGCCAAGGTTCGCCATCACTGACTTAGAAAGTAGTTTTGACTCAAACAATCCGGCCGTGTGTGTGCTAGTCCACCTGACTTATGAAATGAATGGACTTTCCTGCACACAGAGAAAAGTCCGTTCATTTTGAACAGGGCTCCAGGTAGCCGGGACTAGCAAAGGAAGTCAATGTCGCCGCCTTCGGCGGAGAGATTGATACGTTGCTGGCCCCGTCACTTGGTAAGGACTTAAAGGGGAAGACCTACGCCGAAAAAAATGCCATGGGGGTCCCCCCAGGTCCATATAAGACCCTTATCCGAGCACGCAGCCTGGCCGGTCAGGAAAGGGGGTGGGGGCGAGCATGCGATCCCCCCTCCTGAGCCGTACCAGGCCGCGTGCCCTCAACATGTTGATGAGGACAAGGGCCTCTTCCCGACAACCCTGGCCGTTATCGGAATCCGGGAGCCCCCTTTAATAAGGGGCCCCCAGATAACGGCCCCCCACCCTATGTGAATAAGTATGGGGTACAATGTACCCCTACTCATTCACCTGTGAAAAAAATGTAAATAAAACACAACACAAGGTTTCAAAATCATTTATTGCACAGCTCCGGGGGTCTTCTTCCATCTTGGGTGGTCTTCTCGTCAGATTCCTCCGCTATCTTCTGCTCTTTTGCTAGGTCTTTTACTAGTGGAGGAGCCCGGCTTTCTTCTTCGTCGCCACCCAGGGGTCTTCTTCCGACTTCGGGGGTCTTGTCCAACTCTTCGGTTCTTCTTGCCGGGCCTCCGCTGTCTTCCTTTAGCTCTTTTACTAGCGGTGGCCTGGTCTTCTGTCGCCCCGCCTCTTCTTCCAACTTTGGAGGTCTTGTCCACCTCTTCGGTTCTTCTTTTACTGGCAGTGGCCCGGTCTTCTGTCGCAGCTGTCACCGCCTTCTCTTCTTTGCAGGAAACATGAATAAGTGTTGTTGGAGGCGGGGGGGGGGGGGGAGAAAAGATGAGTACGTGTTGTTGGAGAGAGGGGTTGCAGGAAAGACGAGTAAGTGTTGAAGATGGGGGTTTGTAAGAACAATGAGGTTACTATGTTTGAGAGGGGGTTTGCAGGAAAGAGTAAGTGTTGTTGGAGAGGGGAGTTTGCAGGAAATATCAGTAAGTGTTGGAGAGGGGGGTTTGAAGGAAATATGAGTAAGTATTGTAGCACTTACCTCCGAAGGAGCGGCTGGTTTTGCTGGGCTTACCATTTACCTTCTGCACCTCGTTCTTGTCTAGGGGTTCCCGAGGTTGATGGCCCAATAAACTGCAGAGACTGACACTTGAATCCCTTTTGAGGAATTTTTATTTGCATAAAACATTGAACAGAACACAGTCTCTACAGTTGGGAATAGAGGGTATGGGTAGTAAAGCTAAGGTACTTGTGGAACTGCTGACATTTGAAATGTCTCTCTCTAGATGATCCAGGGAATAGCCATTTGCAACTGGATATTTCAACTACCGGATAAATCCCTGTTTGTGGATTTAGCAGCCGACAGGTGATTTAAGCTTAACAAAGTCTCTGCCACAGACTTGGTTGTAGAACTTTAAATGAGCAAAGTCTCTGCCACAGACTTGATTGTAGAACTTCAAATGAGCAAAGAACTTAGATGTAACCGAAGGATGAAATTAGGAACTTTCTTACAGTACCAGTATCTTGCAGCCGGTCCGGCGATACAGTAACAATGCGGATTTACTCTGTGTCCTTTCAGCTTAGCTTCCAGGCTCTTACCAAGCAGCTTGCCCTCTTTTGAAGAGTCCTTCCCTGGTTGCAATTTGAGTTGCTGGGCCTCTCCAAACCCAAGACGGCACCGGGCCCACCTTGAAATCCTCCTTCCAGTTACTGTGCCTCGGACTAGCCAGTCCCGAGACTCAGAAACGGATGGATCCGCACCCCAGGCCATGAGGGCTTCTGGGGGCTGGTCAGGAGGACCAGGACCACGGAGTCAGAACATGCTTCTGGACCGGAACCCAGAACCACATGACCTCAGCACCTTAAAGTGGAAGTAAACTCCCCTATCGTTTTTCAGCCAAGGAAGCTGCCATCTTTGCCTCTGTTTAATCTTCAACTGCTATGGTGCTGCACATGTGATTCGTTATGACACCAGCCATTGGATAGTTTGTTAGTTTGGCTGAGAACACAGCCAATGTGCAGTTAGCATTCCCGGCATGCCTTTTATTTTTAACTGTTTAAATCGATTGGTTTACTTCCACTTTAATTACCCTCTCCCGGAATACACAGCAAGACAAAGCACCCACTGATTGGCTCTGAGAGAGAGATTGGTACCCAATGCGTCCAACCAGACTGCGTTCCAATGCCTGTCAAAGGTGATACCTACACCACATATATATATATCACCCTCACATCTGTATTACTGCACCCACCAACTCCCGCTAATTCTAAATCCACACACACCAAAAATTTCCAGGACCCTGGAGCATGTTCCTTCAATGCCTCCATCATTAAACCCATTTACCCCATGCACCCATCACCCTGCACCTTCTGGCAGCAGCCACAATCAACACAATTTAGTTACTAATTCCTGCTCTGTCTGTAACAAACTCACCTCTCTCCATGAACTCCAGAACCCCAAGGTTCTGTTTTTGGACCTCTCCTATTTTAAATCTACACCTCCTCCCTGGGTCAGCTGATAGCCTCCCATGGTTTCCAATACTACCTCTATGCTGATGACACCCAAATCTATTTCTCTACCCCTCAGCTCACTCCCTCTTTCTCCTCACGTATCACTAATTTACTATCAGATATATCAGTCTGGATGTCACACTACTTCCTCAAACTCAATCTATCCAAAACCAAACCTATGTGTTCCTTCCCCTGATCTCTCTGTCAAAATCGATGACACAACTATAAGCCCATCCCCGCATGCCAAGGTTCTAGGTGTAGTCCTGGACTCTGAACTCTTCTTTGTGCACCACGTCCAATCACTGTCCAAATCTTGCCGCCTCAACCTGCGCAACCTCTCCAAAATACGCCCCTTTCTAACCAATGACATAACAAAGCTCTTAATTCACTCGGTGGTCATCTCTTGCCTCGATTACTGCAACTCCCTTCTCATTGGCTTACCTCTACATAGTATATCCCCCTTCAATCAATCATGAATGCTGCTGCCAGACTCATGTCAATCCCTCTACTGGCTTTCTGCTCACCCAACAAATTATATTCAAAATACTAACAACTACTTACAAAGCCATCCACAATTTAGCCCCCAGCTACATCACTAGCTTAGTCTCTAAATACCAACCTGCTCATTCTCTTCATTTCTCTTAAGACCTCCTGCTCTCTAACTCCCTTGTCGCCTCCTCCCATGCTCGCCTCCAGGACTTTTTCAGAGCCTCTCCAATCCTATGGAATGCCTTACCCCAATCTGTCCGCTTATCTCCTACTCGCTATTAGCTTTTAGACGATCCCTGAAAACACTCCTCTTCAGAGAAGCCTATCCTACCCACACCTAAGAACTGTATTTTCATTTTCTCCATCAGCTCACCCCCCACACTTATTACCATTTGTTCCATTTGACCATCCCTTCTAGATTGTAAGCTCTAACAAGCAGGGCCCTCTGATCCCTCCTGTATTGATTTGTATTGTAAGTGTACTGTCTGCCCTCATGTTGTAAAGTGCTTTTGCAAACTGTTGGCACTATATAAATCCTATATAATAATAATAATAATATACAGTGCCTTACTGTGCTTTACCATATCACCTGTTATGATAAAGCACAGTAAGGCCTCTTTCACACTGACGTCTTGTTCAGGCCCGCCTGTCAGTTTTTCAGGCGGACCTGAACGGGTGCTCCATAGAGGTCTATGGAGCGTCGGATGTCAGCGGTGACATGTCCGCTGACATCCGACCCGCTCCGATCCGAAAAAGTGTAACGGAGGAAAAAGCTATTTTTCCATCCGTCTGCTGATCGGATCGGGTGACGACGGGCACTGCGGTCCGTCGTCATCCGATCTCCCATAGGGGAGAGCGGCGCTGTGACAGATCCATCCCTGCGAAGTGTGCAGAGACGGACCGGTCATCTCCCTGCTCAGCGGGGATCGACGGAGTGATCCCCGCTGAGCAAACGGATATCCACGGGGTGGATCAGAACTGATCCGCCCCGTGTGAAAGGACCCTAATACACTGTATATGTATATTATAGTGTTTTTGACAATTATTTCAAACATTCAAAATGATGGCCATGCACAAGGTGCACGTGTGCTCCTTCTACCCAATTTCAGGTACTGACTTTATCGTAGCTTGTCTCCGAGCACATGCACATGAGATCAAAAATAAAGGCAGCCGCACACCAAGAAACAATTTCACAGTGAATCTTATTGTTCAAAGCACAGCCCGCATAAACTCCTTCTTCCAATATCTTTCATTTTGGAAACAATTAATTGTTAAATGTACCCCAACACGTATATACAGTGCTCTGCAGTGCATTACAAGACACAGATGGAAATGTTCTGTGCATTGCAGTGTGCATTATTTTTAAAAAGAAACCGTGACCTATTTTATCATTTACTAAGGTGTGCTCACAGCAAATTAAAAATGAAATAAGAATCCCAAAGCAATGCATTTCAACTCACAAAATCACATGGTAGAGAGGTGTCCTGGGAGCTGCACATCATGTCAAGACCTGCTGTAGGACAGTAAATGTCAGTCTCCCCCCGGACCTCTGCCAGGCCATGCCCCCATGTTTCACTGCACCCACTGGAGCTTGCTCATAGGGTTTCCCATGAGTAAGCTCTGGTAGACAGAGTCAAATGCATTGGGGACGTGGGTCGGTAGGGGTCCAGGCTGAGACTGCCATTCATTATCATACAGCAGGTCTTGAATTGATGTGCAGCTTCCAGGACACCTAGGGGGTTATTTACGAAAGGCAAATCCACGTTGCACTACATGTGCAAACTACAAGTGCAAAATGCACTTGAAATTGCACTAGAAGTGCAATTTGAAGTGCAGTCGCTGTAGATCCGAGGGGGACATGCAAGGAGATTAAAAAACAGCATTTTAGCTTGCACATGATTGGATGATAAAATCAGCAGAGCTTCCCCTCATTTCAGATCTACCCCTCAGATTTACAGTGACTGCACTTCCAAGTGCACTTTCAGTGCAATTTCAAGTGCACTTTGCACTTGTAGT
Source organism: Lithobates pipiens (assembly GCF_037356315.1). Classification (NCBI taxonomy): domain Eukaryota; kingdom Metazoa; phylum Chordata; class Amphibia; order Anura; family Ranidae; genus Lithobates; species Lithobates pipiens. Next base: position 467,313,079 of record NW_027507764.1, read on the forward strand.
TTAAACTTGTAGTGCAAAGTGGATTTGCCTTTCGTAAATAATCCCCCTAGTCTCTCTACTATTGCCTGGAGCATAGACGAGCTCCCTTCCTGTCCAGCACTCACAGCGGTGGGCACAGTACTTCATTCCCATGCGGCCTGAGCGGCTCATGAACATATCTTTGGTTCGCACAAAAACACATGTCTTAAAGGGGTTGTAAAGCTTTGTTTTTATTTTTTAAATAGGTTCCTTTAACCACTTAACAACCGCCCTATAGCCGAATGACGGCTACAGGGCGGTTTCTTAACTCTGGGAGGCCGTCATATGACGTCCTCCCAGAATTCCGCTCTCGCGCGCCCCCTGGGAGCGCGCACTCGAGAGCATCCGTGACCGCCGGGTCCACGGGACCCGGCGCATCACGGATTACGGTAAACGGCCACTCATAGCGGCCGTTTACCACGTGATCGCTCCGTCAAATGACGGAGTGATCACTTGTAAACAAACCGGCGTCATGTTATGACGCCGGTTCCTCCCTTCCCCTCTCTGTACCAATCGGAACAGCGGAGGGGGAAGAGATCGGTGTCAGCAGCGATGTGGGCTGCATCTGCAGTGCCCACATCGCTGCTCACCGAAAATGAACCCCTCAATTTCCTGCCAATACTCTGCAATACCCTGCCATTACTCTGCATTACTCTGCATTACTCTGCAATGCCCTGCAACACTCTGCAATACTCTGCATTACTCTGCAATACTCTGCATTACTCTGCATTACACTGCATTACACTGCATTACTCTGCATTACACTGCATTACTCTGCATTACACTGCAATACTCTGCATTACTCTGCAATACTCTGCAATACTCTGCATTACTCTGCATTACTCTGCAATACTCTGCATTACTCTGCAATACCCTGCAATACTCTGCAATACCCTGCAATACCCTGCAATACTCTGCATTACTCTGCAATACCCTGCAATACTCTGCAATACCCTGCAACACTCTGCAATACCCTGCAATGCTCTGCAACACCCGCCAATACCCTGTAACACTCTGCAATGCTCTGCAACACCCACCAATACCCTGCAACACTCTGCAATGCTCTGCAACACCCACCAATACCGTGCAACACTCTACAATGCTCTGTAACACCCTCCAATATCCTGCAATGCTCTGCAATGCAATACTCTGCAACGCCATACTCTGAGATACCCAGCTATACTCTGAGGTACCCAGCCATACTCTGAGATACCCAGCCATACCCAGCCATAGTCGGTGATACCCTACAATACCCAGCCATAGACACCCCCCTCCCCCTCCCGCCGCCCTCCGGTGCTTCTACCGACTCGCCAATATGATCAAATCCAGAATCTTTTTCTTTTTTTCAGGCTTCCCAGCTTAGAGGTGAGATGTGGGGTCTTATTGACCCCATATCTCACTGTAAAGAGGACCTGTCATGCCATATTCCTATTACAAGGGATGTTTACATTCCTTGTAATAGGAATAAAAGTGATCAAAAATTTTATTTTTGGGGAAAAAAATGTCAAACTAAAATAAATAAAGTAAAATGAACAATAACATTTTTTTTTTTTTTTTAAAGCGCCCCTGTCCCCATGTGCTCGCATGCAGAAGGGAATGCATACGTAAGTCCCGCCCACATATGAAAACGGTGTTCAAACCACACATGTGAGGTATCGCTGCGAACGTTAGAGCGAGAGCAATAATTCTAGCCCTAGACCTCCTCTGTAACTCAAAACATATAACCAGTAAAAAAAAATTAAATCGTCGCCTATGGGGATTTTTAAGTAGCGACGTTTGGCGCCATTCCACGAGCCTGTGCAATTTTGAAGAGTGACATGTTAGGTATCGATTTACTCTCATCTTTCACATTATGCAAAAATTGGGCTAACTTTACTGTGGTTTTTTTTTTTTAAGCACAAAACTCTTTTTTTCCCAAAAAAAAGCATTCGAAAAATTGCTGCGCAAATACCGTGCGAGATAAAAAGCAACGACCACCATTGTATTCTCCAGGGTGTTTGCTAAAAAAACATATATACTGTTTTGGGATTCTATGTAATTTTCTAGCAAATAAATGATGATTTTTACATGTAGGAGAGAAATGTCAGAATTGTCCTGGGTGCTCCAGAACGCCTTATGGCGCTCCATGCATGTTGGGCCTCTGTATGTGGCCACACTGTGTAAAAGTCTCACACATGTGGTATCGCCGTACTCAGGAGTAATAGCAGAATGTGTTTTGGGGTGTAATTTGTGGTATGCATATGCTGTGTGAGAAATAAACTGATAATATGACAATTTTGAGGAAAAAAAAAATAAGGAAAAAAATCTTGATTTTGCAAAGAATTGTGGGAAAAAATGACAACTTCAAAAAACTCATCATGCCTCTTACTAAATACCTTGTAATGTCTTCTTTCCAAAAAGGGGTCATTTGGGGGGTATTTGTACTTTTCTGGCATGTTAGGGTCTCAAGAATTCAAATAGGCCGTCAGTACTTCAGGTGTGATCAATTTTCAGATATTGGCACCATAGCTTGTGGACTCTATAACTTTCACAAAGACCAAATAATATCCACCAATTTGTACTTATTTTTACCAAAGATATGTAGTAGTATAAATTTTGGCCAAAATTTATGAAGAAAAAATTACTAATCTGCTAAATTTTATAACAGAAACAAAGAAAAATTCATTTATTTACAGAATTTTCTGTATTTTTTCTTTTATAGCACAAAAAATAAAAAACCCAGCGGTGATTAAATACCACCAAAAGAAAGCTCCATTTGTGTGAAAAAAAGGACAAAAATTTCATATAGGTCCAGTGTTGCATGACTGAGTAATTGTCATTCAAAATGTGAGAGCACCGAAAGCTGAAAATTGGTCTGGTTATTAAGGGTGTTTAAGTGCCCAGTGGTCAAGTGGTTAAGCTAGTGCATTGTTGGTTCACTTACCTTTTCCTTCGATTTCCCTTCTAAATGTTTTTTTTCTTTGTCTGAATTTCTCACTTCCTGTTTCTCCTCAGTTAACTTCACACCATCATCCGAGCGGTGTTTAGTCAGCCAGAACAGCTTACTGTACAGATTACTGAGGAGGAACAGGAAGTGAGAAATTCAGACAAAGAAAACAAAGAAAAAAAAACATTTAGAAGGGAAATCGAGGAAAAGGTAAGTGAACCAACAATGCACTAGCTTAAAGGAGCCTATTTAGAAAATAAAAAACAAACCTTTACAACCTCTTTAATACCATGTTGTTCTGTAAGTGGAACCTTTCAGCAGACCTGTTGTTTTGCTCTGCAGGCTACATTGGTGTAGATTTACCAAAGCAAAAAACATGTTTACTTTGCAAAGGAATATTCCCTTCAGTTGGCCATAGGTGTATTGAATCTTGGGCAGTCCCTGCTGAACCAGCCGAGATGAAATCCAGCTATGGGCAGGCTGGTTGTACTGAAATTGAACCATTGATTGACTTCAGTACAATCAGCCTGTCAGATTCTCTGCATGCAATTACTGTCGGCAACTATAGCCACCAGCAGTAATCATTGTCTTCAGGTAGCAGAAAAGGCAACCCAATGGAAGAACACAATAATGCTATGGGAGGGTCAGTGTTGATGGGAAAATTGAGCGATTTTCTTTCCTGCAACCCATGGCTGCAGAAAAGAAACACTCATCGTGGCTTGCATTAGCTTAGTGAATGCGGGGAAATTGCACTTTGCAAAGAATACCTGCTCACGAGAGAAAGAAAAAAAAATAACAAGCAGTACTTTTTCTTTCATGTGATTAGATTATGGAAGTCAGCAGGGCTTCACTTCATTCTTTGAAGGAGTTGAAAAGGTAGAAGGTTTTTTATCTTAAAGAGGGATTCCGCCAAAAAAAAAATATTAAAAGCCAGCAGCTATAAATACTACAGCTGCTGACTTTTAATAAATGGACACTCACCTGTCCCGGGTTCCAGCGATGCCGGCAGCCGAGGCCGATCGACCGCTCGGGCCTCGGCTGCTGCCGCCGCCATTCTAGGTGAGGGAATCAGGAAGTGAAGCGAATCGGCTTCACTTCCCGGTTCCCTACTGCGCATGCGCGAGCCGCGCCGCGCAATAGGAAATCTCTGCGCTGTCACTGGGACCGTGTGTGTCCCAGCAGACAGCGCGGCAGGGCCGTGGGAGTCTATGCCCGGAAGTGGGTGAAAATACCTGTCTTTGACAGGTATCTCCACCCCCCTCCCCCCTGAAAAGTGTCAATTGTGACACCGGGGGGGGGGGGGTTCCGATCAGCGGAGGTTCCACTTTAGGGTGGAATCCCGCTTTAATGAATTCTATGCATTAAGATAAAAAAAAACGTTTGTGTGTAGCAGCCTCCCCAGCACCCCCTAATTACTTACCTGAGCGCCATTTCTTTCCAGCTATGTCCACGAGTGTCTTAGCTGTCCAAGACTCTCCTCCTGATTGGCTGAGGCACAGCAGCGGCACCATTGGCTTCCTCGGCTGTCAATCAAAGTCAGTTAGCAAATCAGAAGAGAGGGGGCGGGCCGGGTCAGGGCTCTGTGTCTGAATGGACACACGGAGCTGTGACTCGGCTTGGGTGCTCCCATAGCAAGCTGCTTGCTGTGGTGGTACTCAACAGGAGGGAGGAGCCAGGATCACAGAAGAGGGACCCGTGAACAGGAGGATCCAGGCTGCTCTGTGCAAAACCAACTGCAAAGAGGAGGTAGTTATAATGTGCTTGTTTTTTGTTTGTTTTTTTAAACCAGACTTTACAATTACTTTAAGCTCTGTTGAAAATCCCCTTGCAAAGTGAAAACTCCCTTGAAAAGTGAAGAGCCTATTTGGCTTTATTAAAAAATAAAATAAAATTTGTATTCAGGGAAATGTTTTATCCACAGTCAGCTAATTCAGCCCACTTTATAATCATTACTATCCTCCTAGGGTCTTACAGATTTATGTAAAAATAACTTTAATGGTTGTAAAGCAAACTAAAGCTCCTATGTCCCACACCACCATTTTCTGTGTCCCTAAATGATCCCACAGCTATCTAGTTAAATCCTTTTTTCAATGGTTTTAAGACATCAGTCTAGCTTATGTGGGGATGACAGGCTGTTACTCAGTCCTCCAACCAGATGTTTCTATGTGACCATCCGTTGACTTAAGGGAGAGCGTTCGCTCTCATCCATTTTAAATTCATAATTCCGTGGCCAATGGATCATTTTACTGATGTGACTTGAAATAACATAAACTTTTCTTAAAATGGGCAGACTAGGATTAACCTCTTCTTCTCTTTTGAGACGTGTCATTGGAGTTAAGCATTCCAGAGCCACTGATTATTTATACAATGTAATGGAGATGGTATCTAGCTGAAGACAAATAGTTTTACAAAAGAAAACTGAGTTGAAATAACTCAGCTACAGAAAGGTTACATCCAAGGTCCACTTCTGATGTGTGATAAGTTTATCTGTTCAATTATTTTTGTTATCAAAACAGAGATAGTGATCCTGTGAAAGATTGCAATTATGATAGCTTCTGTTATCAATATGCAGAAAGATTATTACATTAACTGTTCTGAGAGAGGAAGAACAAACATATCTTAGACAAAGATAAACGAAATGCCTAATGGTTGTGCCTACTATGTGAGTGCAAATTAGCAAAATATAATTTTACTTTGTTTTTAAAATGTACTGTATCTAAACAAAAATGTAATTTATTGCAGCTTACTAGTCCTTAGATACGATGTAATAATTAGAACGGAGCTGCGCTAAAAATGGTATTGAAATTAACAATATACCATACGTAATTAAACATATATCTGAAAATGATTCTACATGCCAAATAAAATTGTGAGAGTGTATAAGATAAATACAGTGCCTTGCGAAAGTATTCGGCCCCCTTGAACTTTTCAACCTTTTGCCACATTTCAGGCTTCAAACATAAAAATATAAAAAATGTATTTTTTGTGAAGAATCACCAACAAGTGGGACACAATTGTGAAGTGGAACGAAATCTATTCGATTTTTGAAACCTGTTTAACTAATAAAAAAATAAAAAGTGGGGCGTGCAAAATTATTCGGCCCCCTTGCGTTAATACTTTGTAGAGCCACCTTTTGCTGCGATTACAGCTGCAAGTCACTTGGGGTATGTCTCTATCAGTTTTGCACATCGAGAGACTGAAATTCTTGCCCATTCTTCCTTGCAAAACAGCTCGAGCTCAGTGAGGTTGGATGGAGAGCGTTTGTGAACAGCAGTTTTCAGCTCTTTCCACAAATTCTCGATTGGATTCAGGTCTGGACTTTGACTTGGCTTTCTTCTTGCCACTCTTCCATAAAGGCCAGATTTGTGCAGTGTACAGCTGATTGTTGTCCTATGGACAGACTCTCCCACCTCAGCTGTAGTTCTCTGCAGTTCATCCAGAGTGATCATGGGCCTCTTGGCTGCATCTCTGATCAGTCTTCTCCTTGTCTGAGCTGAAAGTTTAGAGGGACGGCCAGGTCTTGGTAGATTTGCAGTGGTCTGATACTCCTTCCATTTCAAAATGATCGCTTTCACAGTGCTCCTTGGGATGTTTAAAGCTTGGGAAATCTTTTTGTATCCAAATCCGGCTTTAAACTTCTCCACAACAGTATTACGGACCTGCCTGGTGTGTTCCTTGGTCTTCATGATGCTCTCTGCGCTTTCAACAGAACCCTGAGACTATCACAGAGCAGGTGCATTTATACAGAGACTTGATTACACACAGGTGGATTCTATTTATCACCATCAGTCATTTAGGACAACATTGGATCATTCAGAGATCCTCGCTGAACTTCTGGAGTGAGTTTGCTGCACTGAAAGTAAAGGGGCCGAATAATTTTGCACACACCACTTTTCAGTTTTTTATTTGCTAAAAAAGTTTAAAATATCCAATAGATTTCGTTCCACTTCACAATTGTGTCCCACTTGTTGGTGATTCTTCACAAAAAATTAAAATTTTATATCTTTATGTTTGAAGCCTGAAATGTGGCAAAAGGTTGAAAAGTTCAAGGGGGCCGAATACTTTCGCAAGGCACTGTAAGTCCATAAAACACAATTGTGTAAAATCTTGGAGTGACTTCCAACACCAGCATAAAGTCGTGCACCTCCACCACATAAACTGCGTGCTTACCGGATGGCAAGCTATCATAAGCCTGCAGCTAATACCCAGCCCGGGCCTTTATCCAGGGGGTATGAAATAGCAGCTCTGGAACACTTGATAGGTGAGTTAAAAGTATACAGTAAATGGCCAGGGAGGCTCGAACATTCTGTGGTCATCGATGTAGACCAGGTGTAACCTAAAATAGAAAGGAGCTCTCCATAGTGTAAATCGTCTCATACACATTTATTAAAAGCTAAAAAATGCACTTAGAGAAAGTAGAATTAAATTGTCACAGTTTAAAAGTCAGCCGGCTAGCAAACACCCGTCCACTCAGATAAATAACGCGATGACGTCAGCACGCCACTCCTCCCATCCAACCTAATTATTACTTTCTATATGTGTGTATCTCACTTATGAGCTGCTACTTTTTTCCATGTATTATTTTACTTAGCATGGTATTTCTCTGTGTGCCTTAGATATGATGGCTACATTATTTTTATTTTTTTTACAGGCTCATGATCATATTAATCAAATGAATAAAAATCCTAAAAACAACCACATATTCCCTTTGAGGTTAAAGTAACTTTCCGTTTTTGCAGTCAAATTTGAGAACACCTCACTAAGGCTGGATTTGCACTATTGCAAATTGGATGCAGATTTCCCTGCATCCAATTCGCATGTCAGGAGACTGTAGCCAGTTCTCAATGGAGCCAGTTCACACAGCTTCGTGACAGCTGCGGAGTAAATCCCACAGGAGTCCTGATAAGCTACACTGATGGGCACTGATGAGGTGGCACTGATGGGGACTGATAGGCTGGACTGATGGGCACTGATTATTATTATTATTCATGATTTATAGAGCGCCAACAGTTTACGCAGCACTTTACAATGTATAGGGGGGGCTGATGAGGCTGCACTGATATGCAGCATTGATGAGCACTGATAGGCGGCACTGGTGGTCACTGATGAGTAGGCACTGATAAGTGGCACTGATGGGCAACTGATAGGCTGCACTGGTAGGCATTGATGGGGCTGCAATGATACAGTGACAGTGTGTGAGGAAAGGAATGCCAATAACCGGCAAGTTTGTTTACATGTGCTCAGCTGTGATTGGCCCTTTACCACGGTCTGTGATCAGTTGTGTCCGAAGGACACAGAGATCACAGAGTGTGCCAGATGCGTGCCCCAGGGGGTGTGCAGGGAGCCTGCTTTTGGGAGGATGTCCATGGTGCCCTCCCAGAACTGGATGGCTGTGCTTTAGCCGTCTTTTGGCTTTAACACAGTCAGGAATTAGTTAAAAAGGTAAGTTAAGCGCCATTTTTTATTTTTAAGTTATTCTTGTGAATGGGAACATGTATCAAATAAAGTAGGTGTTATTCCAATTTGGCTACACAAGTGAAAAACACTTTAAAGATGGGCCTATTAGCTATATGTAAGTTGCAATGAAGTATGCAGTATGTCTTGTCATCTTTTTATCCCTTTTACGCTACAATAAAGCATCTTTTCCACACTAGTTTGTGATTCTGGACCCTCATATAAGGCCTAAATCAACCGCATAACTCTGGATTCCCCAGTTTGTGTATTCTACATTATAGAGAATCCCACTGGGGATAGACAATTGACCTGTACATCCACTTTTCGAACTGTAACCACTTTTCATTAGATTAACAATTTTTGTAATGACTATTTACAAGAAAGACATTCTGTAGAATAGAAATGTCAAAATCTGGGGAGTTGAGAGTGAGTGGTAGTGGCCTTGTCAATAGGTAATCCAAGGTCCCATTCACAACTGAGCATTTTATGGCACAAAGCTCGAAGCTCAAAAAAATTCAACATCCAAAATCCTATGTATTTCAACGCTAGCTGTTTATATAGGAGTGCTCAGATACCTGTAGCTCAACACCTGACACTCTAAAAGCTGCAGGACCTACTTTTTTAGGCAGATTTGGGTGTCTTTGGCATGATAGCCTTCACTGTGAAAGCCTGCAAACACTCGACTAATGCATTTTTGAGTGTTTTTTTCCTGCGTATTTTAGGCATTTTTTAGCCTGTAAGAACCAGTTCCCCCCTTTCTAGTGAATACACATGTAAAACACTTGGAATATGCTTCTATAATGGTTGTATATGCACATAAATACACCCCAAAACACTCTAATATAGTAAAAACACCCAGCCTTAAGCTGTAGTGGTAGAGTAGGGCCTACAGAAAAACTGATGTTCTTTGATCCAATGAGACAGTGGCAGCAGTGGTGTAGTGGTTAGCACTCTCCCCTAGCAGTAAAAAGGGTCGCTGATTCAACTCTCAACCACGACACTACCTGCCTGGAGTTTGCATGTTCTCCCTGTGCCTGCGTGGGTTTCCTCCCACACTCCAAAAGACATGCAGGTAGGTTAATTGGCTTCTGTCCAAAATTGGCCCTAGTATATGAATGGGGATCTTGGATTGTGGGCTCCTTGAGGGTAGGGACTGATGTGAGTATTCCATGTACAGGGATAGTGTATCCAATGTCCATTTGTAGACACTCGCTCAGGTTGGACTGGTGTCTTTATTCAACCTTACTAACTATGAGACAAAAGCAGTCTTGCTGTGGTTGTACAAAACGTGATGTTGCTCCTAGGACAGAAGTTCCATTCCACCATCAACACAATGCTACTTTCATTGTTTATCTAGATGAGAGCACAGTGCTTAAGCAAACACTAAACATCTGTAAAAGAAGTTACCCTTAACAGGCTGAAACAGATACCATATAATCACTTTCTGAAAGAGTACAGAAAATGTCAGTGAGTGGGGGGATACAAGCTTTTGTTATCACTTTAAAAATAAATAAGAGCAAGGTTCTGCCATGGTTTTCCTTAGATATTTTCATTAAATAGAGAAATCCTTCTCAAGGATCTATGGTCTCTGTGCTAGGCCACTCCACAATCTGGTAACACAGCTATATGTATTTCAAAAGTATGTTTTCTATGCACATCTATACAACTATAATAATAAAAGGGATAAAGAATGCATGCATGCACCTAGTAAAAAAAAAAAAAAAATCACAGTAAAATGCCACAAGGAGAACTCTAGTCTAAGGCCTCATTCATATGAGGCGGATCCACCCAGCAGAATCTGCCAGCTTAGGAGAAGATCTCTCTGTTGCTGTCCTATCAGGATTCAGGACCCCTGACCCTCTGTCTGGGCAGTGCTGAATGTCCCTGTGCTTACCACATGCACTCTGCCAAGAAAGAGTAACAATATACTCCAAACTGAGTATGTGCAGAGTGCTTCCAGTACCTCTGTCTTATCTGAGCATGTTTTGGAGACAGCGCAAGAAGTGGAAGATTAGAGAAGACAGGATTAAACTGCCTTTTTACACAATGCAGAGGATTAACCCCTTAGGTTCCACCCTGAGTATAACAAGCATTCTTTACTGCATATACAGACTGGTTTTACTGATGTGGGTTTAAAGTGATGAATTAGAGTGATCAAGACACATATTTCTTAATTTGGCACTGTGGTCCCTTTAAGAAAGAACAAAGAAAAAAACATATTTGCCCTTGTACACACGGTCGGAGAATCTGTCGGAATGAGTCTTATCGGACCGTGTCGTCAGATAATCCGACTGTGTGTGGTATGCATCGGACTGATTCCGTCCGAATCTCCGTCCGACCCAATTTTCCAACATGTTGGAAATATTTCCCGACCAACTGGGCCGGACGGACCTAATCCGATCATGTGTAGAGCATTTTCATCGGACCAAGTGCCACGCATGCTCACATTCAAATTCCTACATCAAAGCTATTGGCTACTAGCCTGAATGTAGTCCCATCGTAACGAAATTACGTCATCACGTTCTAAAAGATCGGATTTTTCGCCAACTTGCCCCGACCGTGTGTATGCAACAGTTTCGGACACAATCCGTCGGACTAAATCCGACGGGCAAAATCCAACGGATTTGGTTGGCAAAATCTCTGACCGTGTGTACAGGGGCTGAGGATTATAGGACTTTATAAGTGCTTATTACGATGGAATTAGTGTATCACAACAAAATATGATAAAATAGAATATTTTATTACAAAATAGGGAAAAGACAGAAAATAACCAATCACATAGAAATAAACAGGGGTTGTTTTTGCTATGCAATTTATCCACATATATGTTCAATTTTTTCCACACATAAATTCTACATGTTTCGCCTTGCGACTTCCTCAGGAACAAGCATGGACATTTTTCTCTAATGAATAAATATAAATATATGTATTAGTTATACAAATCTCAGACTTGAAAAAGTGCATAAAATACAATGAAGCAAATACATATATACATACATGGGTGCATCCAAATGGGTGTCAGAAAATTCTCAAACCCAACCCCTTCCTTTCTACATCAGCTCCTAAGCCACTTGTTTACTTCCCTAATATCCCTGTCTTTCTGGTGTGGCTCAAAGTACCCGTAGTATTTCTGAGAATACTACCTTGGAGGTCCTTTTTCTAAATTTAGCTCCTAAGTCCCTAATTTTTTAGGACACTCCATCTTCCTCTGACTTTGTCATTGGTGCCAACGTGCACCATGACAGCTGGGTCTTTTCCAGGCCCTTCCAGTAATCTGTCCACCAGATCCATGATGTGCCAAACCCACGCACCCGGTAGATAACATACAGTTTGGCGCTTCAGGTCTTTGTGACAGATTGCCCTCTCTGTTCTTATGAGACTTGAGTCCCCTAGCAGCAGAATCTGTCTTTCCTTTCCCTTGGCTTTACTTCCACCCTCACTGGAGTTATTCCCCTGGCAACTAGGGGCATCACACTGCTCCAGCGATGCTGGTCTCAGACTGGTTTCAACAATGGTGGTACAAAGGGTAAACCGCGCTACTCGAACAACAAAAGAAAGCAACCTAAAAGCAGCAACCCTAATCGTAATACTCCGATATCAAACTAAATAGGTGAAAAAAATGAGCTGCGCTAAAAACAAATTAGAAATTAAAAATTAATCAAACACCTAAAACCTAATCAAAACCTATACAAAGTAAGCATAAAAAACAATATTAAATAAACAAAAATGTGATTAGTAAATAGTATATATGAGTACTATCATATCATCATAGAGTGAATAAAGTGTGTACTAAATCTGAAATGAAATTAGTATAAATAATATAGAAAGCACCCACAATAATTGATGTAAATTGAAACAAAAATAACAATGTGTGCTAAATCTAAACGAATAATATTAATAAAAATAATATTCAAAAACCATAAAGAGTTCATATGTGATAAAGGAAAAAATGATATTTTTAGTCCAAAAATATTATTATTGATTCTTCAAACTTGGTATTAAGGTGAAAAAAATTTTATCCACAAATGCGTGTATGTAGAAAATATTCAAAACAATCCTCCACCAGTGAGAAGAGGGGCCGCTTACCAGAGCTTTAGATCCCAGTGTTAGTGAGATCAATAAGGCAACAGCACAGGGGTTTCTGGGTGAACCGTCACAGGCATCCCACCATCTATGTCTCCAATACGAAGGCTCCAATACGAAGGCTCCAATCAAGGAACGAAGGTGTCGTAGATTGCTGACACCACGCTGTCTCTATCTCCAGTACGAAGCCTCCAATCAGGGAACGAGGGTATCGTGGATCATATATAAAAGATCAAAGACACTCGCATAGCGTAAAACCACTTGGTTTAATAAAGTAGAATTTAAAAAAAATTACACTCACATACTCCCAACAATGTCACACAACAGGGTGTACTTATTGGGATGTTCCAGCCCAGGACCGGCCACCCTGGCAATTTCCCCTCTACCCTTCCTGACTGTCACCCATCTACTCTACTCTGGTGCCTGCCCCTCTTTATCTCCACCCGCCTCTGTTCTGGCCCCTGCTGGCACCTGCCTCGTATGATTCCAACTCTTCTTTCGTTTGGAGAGTTTTCTCAGTGTTGATAGTTTCTTCCCTAGATTCAGAACCTGGGCTTCCAGGGAAACAACATGCTTACATTTTGCACAACAGTATTCACCCTCAATTGGATGATCAAGGAATGCATACATGCCGTAAGATGTACACCGAGTCGCATCTCCACACCCGCCGGGCATCGTTCCCACTAATTTAATGGGATTTTGGATTATACCATGTCCAAATTAACTAACAACTAGCTTCCTTACACTAATACCCAACAATACACGGGTACTCAACAATACAATACACAGGTATCTGCAGCACATGTTCATTCACAGTGCATGTGCACTCACAGCACATGTGCACTCACAGCACTCATGCACTCACAGCACTCATGCACTCACAGCACATGTGCACTGACAGCACTCGTGTACTCACAGCACACATGCACTCACAGCACTCGTGTACTCACAGCACTTATGCACTCACAGCACTTGTGTACTCACAGCACAATTGCACGCACAGCACTCATACTCACAGAACACGTGCACTCACAGCACTTGTGTACTCACAGCACACACGCACTCAGAGCACTCGTGTACTTACAGCACATGTGCACTCACAGCACTTGTGTACTCACAGCATACTGTACATAGATAGCTTTGCACACTGTATCTGTGATGTGAGCTGTCGGATGACAGTGTTATTCTGAATGTTATTTCTGTGATGCCTTTTTTTAAAAGGCAGGAAAAAAAATCCACAATTTCTCTGTTCGTGAAAGTACAATGGTAGACAAGTGATCAATCTTTCCCTATGCAGCTTGTCAGTTTTCCTTATCCTTTCCCTACAAGAGCTTCCACTGGACTGGCATTATAGCTGCTCTGTGCCTCCTTTTATAATGAGGGGTTGGCTTATCCAAAGCTCCCAGGTGAATCTGCACATATATTCACCCAGACGCAAATCTCAAACCCCATGATTGTCCTGAAGCCCATTGTAGCAGGAAACCCAAACCTTATTCCTAGTAATCCAATGTGGGGATCCGCTCTCCTCTACTGTCTGTATTTGTGAATACCTGTGCTCTTAATATTACACTGTTGTGTACAATAAATCCTTGGTAATAGACCATTTAATAAGTAATCCTCAATAATCCTCAATAGTTAGTTGATCCTAAGTGAGTATAACAAATAAGCGGAGCGTTCCACTATTTATGATAATCAGTAGGTAATTTGTCAATCAGAACTCAATCCAAGTGCATAACCATAATAATTAATTAACAATGCAAATAAATAAAAATGGATATAGAATATTTATGATAAATAAATATATAGAAAAGGGGGTTCATCGGGGAACCAAAAATCAATTTAAATCCAGTGCAACAAGGGGCAATTAGTGCAATAATTGCCAGATCCAACAATAAATGTGCAAAAAATGTGTAAAGCCGGCAAGTTCTTTGCATCATTGCACTTTATGCACTTTGCACATTTTTGCCGGCTTTGCAGATTTTTTGCCGGTCTGCACAATTTTTTTGCTGTTTATACATATATTACTCTGGCACTTTTTATTCTTAGAATTCATTATATATTATCCTTAATCAAATTTTTTTGTCTTTTTTTGATCTTGCACCAGTTTTTTGTATTTTAGTCAGCTTTTTGTTGATCTGGCACATATTTGCAGACGTGGATTTTATGCACATTTTTTTGTTACTTATTAAGCACGCTATTATTGCTGGATCTGGCTATTATTGCACTATTGGTTTAGGCAGTGACTTATTAATCGCTGGCGTCATTACTGATGAGATATCAAGTTTAAGACGCTTATGATCCTTGTGGAGATACTCCATTCGTGTTACCTCCAAAGGTTCATCTTAATCATTCTTTTTTCGGATTTATTGCTTTCGTTTGGTAAGCGATACATTCAAACTTATTATTATCAGCTTCTTATCTGGTGTGAGAACACCCTGATGTTAGCAGCTACCTGTTACTGTCTTTCCCTTTGGTTTGTGCATTGATCTTCCCCATTTTTCACACATGTGTGTAATGGTCCCCTCCCAGTATATTAGTAGGTAAACCTGTTTATTGCAATAAAGTTTATATGCAGCTCCTGTTAGTTTAGTTAGCCCTGTCGCTTCTGCTGTGACATTCTACAGCTAGTTGAGCTCTGAGTTCAATAACCAGCATGGGCTAGAGCCAGGTTAGGCATCCAACAGCCTGGTAGGTAGTTAGAGGTCCAGTAGCATGGCAGTTTAATAGTTCTTAGGGACTAGGGATGAGCCGAACACCCCCCGGTTCGGTTCGCACCAGAACTTTCCAACGGACCCCAAATTCGTACGAACATTAGAACCCCTTTGAAGTCTATGGAACTCGAACGTTCAAAATTAAAAGTGCTAATTTTAATGGCTAATATGCAAGATGCTGTCCTAAAAATGGTTTGGGGACCTGGCTCCTGCCCCAGGGGACATGGGTCAATGCCTAAAATGTTTTTAAAAATGGCCGTTTTGGCAGGAGCACTGATTTTAATGACGATTAAAGTGAAAAAAAAAGTGAAATATTCTTTTAAATATCATGCCTGGGTGGTGTCTATAGTATGCCTGTGAAGTGCCACGTGTTTCCCGTGTTTAGAACAGTCCCTGCACAAAATGACATTTAACGGAAATAACGTCATTTCAAACTGCTTGCGGTTTTAATGTTATATCTGGTTCCTGCAATATGGTTGAAAATCATTGTGAAAAATGGCATGGGTAGCCCTCCCTGCCCATTAGCAGCCCCTTTGGGTCTTATACGCATATTAAGGGGAACCCCGTACCCATATTAAAAAAAGGAAATACGTGTGGCCCCCAGGCCCTATATACTCAGAACAGCAGTATACAGGCGGTGCAAACAAGACAGGGACTGTGTAGATTTGTTGTGTTAAGTTGAATCTGTTTGTAATTTTCAACTAGTACATATTTAAAGTGTAGCTCCAGTCAAAAAAACTATTTTTAAGCTTTTTGGAAAACATAGGGAAGGGTTATCACCCCTGTATAATTTGTTTTGCCGTCCGTCTTTTTTCATCTCACTTGATGTTGTCTCCTTCCGTTTGCAGTAGGAGATGTTTGTAAGTTGGATGTTTGAAAGTAGGGGTCTGCCCTATATGCTCTGCAGAAATGGTGGAACAAGGTGTTGGTTTTGCCACGACATTGTAAGCCCTCAAAGTGACTCTTGGTGGGCGCTGGAGCGCCCTGCTGTGAACGATTATATCAAGAATTGTAATTACATGCCATTTTTGAACAGTGGTAGAAAAATTGACCTTTGGTGGTTGTGGTGCTGGTGCCACAACACTATAAGTCCTCACAGTTACTCTGGGTGGGCACAGGAATGGGCCCTCCTGTGAAATATTATATCAAGAATTGTAATTACATATCCCTGTTAAACAGGTGCAGAAAAATTGGGCCTTAGGCACTGGTGCTAGTGCCACGACACTGCAACCTCTCCCATATACTCTAGTTTTAGTGCAGGAATTAGCCCTGCCGCAAAGCATTGCATCAAAAATTGTAATTAGACGCCCTGTTAAACAGGGGCAGAAAAATTGGGCCTTAGGCACTGGTGCTGGTGCCACGACACTACAACCTCTCCCATATACTCTAGTTTTAGGGCAGGAATTAGCCCTGCTGCAAAGCATTGCATCAAAAATTGTAATTAAACGCCCCTGTTAAACAGGGGCAGAAAAATTGGGCCTTAGGTGCTGGTGCCACGACACTGCAACCTCTCCCATATACTCTAGTTTTAGTGCAGGAATTAGCCCTGCTGCAAAGCATTGCATCAAAAATTTTAATTAAACGCCCCTGTTAAATGGCAGTATGCTGCAGCTTGTGGAACATGACTGCCAGATTGCTGTCCTTCTTGAGCATCCCCTCTCTCTGCATTCACGCTACTGCCTTCCTCTAGCTGAGTATCATCATCAGAACCTACAAAACACTGGGCATCCTCCTGGAGCATGTACCCAACACTGTGCTCAAAGAGTTCAGGAGACTCCTCAGGAGGACGTGGTGGGTCTAGGGAAGGAGTCACTGATGATGACATTGAGAGGAGGGAAGACGATGCGTTGGCAGCTGCTTTGCTAGTACCCTGAGTCTGGGTGAGAGAGGATGAGGAGGATGAAGAGGGCTTGGTCATCCACTCTACCAAGTCGTTGCCATGTTGCGGATCAACATGTCCAGCTGCCGAAAAGAAGGACAAGCGTGTCCCATGGCCACGGGCTGATGATGACGATGCACCGCGTCCACGACCAGCACTGTTGTCTCTAGACACAGAGCCTGCTTGCCCTCTTTTATCGGCTCGCGCCTGTCTGCCTCTCCTTGCTGGCCTTCCAAACATGGTAATGGCCTGAAGGGAGTTGGGAAAACCAGCAATGGGTAGTGTATATTGTGCTGGAGGCACACACAACTTCCACTAACTCCTGCAGATGGCAGATGGCTCAAATAGAGAATAGCTATGTAGGTGGATATAGCGGTGTATACTGGGTTCAGAGCACGCAGACAGCACGCACAATCTCCTACCACTGACTGCAAGCTCTATTTAAAACGAGCAAGATAGCTAGCTATATAGATGGATATAGCGGTGTATACTGGGTTCAGAGCACGCAGACAGCACGCACAACCTCCTACCACTGACTGCAAGCTCTATTTAAAACGAGCAAGATAGTTAGCTATATAGGTGGATATAGCGGTGTATACTGGGTTCAGAGCACGCAGACAGCACGCACAATCTCCTACCACTGACTGCAAGCTCTATTTAAAACGAGCAAGATAGTTAGCTATATAGGTGGATATAGCAGTGCATACTGGGTTCAGAGCACGCAGACAGCACGCACAATCTCCTACCACTGACTGCAAGCTCTATTTAAAATGAGCACGATAGTTAGCTATATAGATGGATATAGCGGTGTATACTGGGTTCAGAGCACGCAGACAGCACGCATAATCTCCTACCACTGACTGCACGCTCTATTTAAAATGAGCAAGATAGTTAGCTATGTAGGTGGATATAGCGGTGTATACTGGGTTCAGAGCACGCAGACAGCGCGCACAATCTCCTACCACTGACTGCAAGCTCTATTTAAAACGAGCAAGATAGTTAGCTATATAGGTGGATATAGCGGTGTATACTGGGTTCAGAGCACGCAGACAGCACGCACAATCTCCTACCACTGACTGCAAGCTCTATTAAAAAAGAGAAATATAGCTAGCTATATAGGTGAATATAGCGGTGTATACTGCGGTCAGGGCACACAGACAGCACACACAATCTCCTACCACTGACTGCAAGCTGTATTAAAAAAGAGAAATATAGCTAGCTATATAGGTGAATATAGCGGTGTATATTGCGGTCAGGGCACGCAAACAACAACCACTACAGAAGAGCAAGAACGAAAAATCGGCCGATAACGATCGGTGTATACTGTGTTGAAGGTACACAGAACACCCACTAACTCCTACAGACGCCAACACACTACACAAGGCCGCCGCGCTGGCGGACTTATATAGTGTGGGGCGTGTACTACACAGCCTGAGCTATGATTGGCCACAGGCAACCACAGTTATAGTATGTTTTAACAAGGGGGGCAATCACTTTTTCACACAGGGCCATGATGGTTTGGATTTTTTTTCACCTTTAATAATAAACACCTTCATTTACAAATTGCATTTTGTGTTTACTTGTGTTGTCCTTGACTATTGTTTAAATTGGTTTGATGTTCCGAAACACTTAAGTGTGACAAACATGCAAAGGAACAGGAAATGAGGAGGGGGGCAAACACTTTTTCACACCACTGTATATATATATATATATATATATATATATATATATATATATATATATATATATATTATTCAGGATTTATATAGCGCCAACAGTTTGCGCAGCGCTTTACAATATGAGAGCAGACAGTACACTTACAATACAAATCAATACAGGAGGGATAAGAGGGCCCTGCTTTATGAGCTTACAATCTAAATATATGTATGTATGCGTGTGTGTCTAAACCACTTTCATATACCGTATTTATCAGCGTATAACACGCGACAGCATATAACACGCACCCCAAGTTTAAGAGGGAATTTTAAGGAAAAAAACTTTTAGGAGGAAAACTTAAGGAAAAAAACGTACATTTAAATGCCCATCGATGCAACCTTATCAGTGTCCATCTGCAGCCTTGTCCATCAATGCAGAATGATCAGTGTCCATCTGCAGCCTTGCCCAGTATCATTTGCAGCCTTGTCCAGTGTCATTTGCAGTCTTGCTCAGTGTCATTTACAGGCTTGCCCAGTGCCATTTGCAGCCTTGCCCAGTGCCATTTGCAGTCTTGCCCAGTGTCATTTGCGGCATGATTGTAGAAACTGCTTAAAATTATCGCCGCAGAGATAGACATAGTCTGTGTACTTGGCTGTACTCGGCTCCTCACGGCTCGTCTCACAGTCACGCCCAGTCCTGCCCGTTGGCCCAGCTCCTATGGTGGACATAACAGGTCCAATGGCAGGACTGGGCGTTACTGTGAGCGAGCCGAGCCTAGCCGAGTACACAGTACACTTGGCTCTGTCTTTTTCGGCAGCGTTCGCTCCTCATCCCCTCAGAGAAAGCAGGGAGGCGGGATGGTGTGACTGCCGAGCCCAGTTCAGCTCTGTCTTTTTCGGCGGCGCTCGCTCTTTTTCAGTGGCGCTCACTCCTCTTCCCCTTACAGACAGTGGGGATTGGCGTATAACAGGCACTCATGCTATTCCCCTGATTTTAAGGGGAAAAAAGTGTGTGTTATATGTGTGTTATATGCTCTGAAACATGTCCCGCCCACTCTGACGTCACTTCCAGTTGCCTGGATTCCATGCTGGTCCTGACAGCACGGCTCTCCATCTTGGATCAGAGGCACTGTGTTTCCCACCATCGGTCGGCTGAAACTTCCACCTGCAGCTGTCTTTACTCCCAGGAGGCATCCTGCTGGATGTTATGGATTAATTGATATGCCTGTTTTTCACTTGCATCTTGTAAGTATGTTTAACCCTTCCTTGTCATTAAAGTGTTGCATTACTGTACTTAGAAGCGCCTTCTTCTCTGCACTGATTTTAGATTAAAATCTAATAGGGAAGATGAAATAATACAACAGACAAATGAAAAGGAAGCCATGTATGGCTTTATTATTATTTAAATTTTTTTTTTTTTTTTTTTTTTTTTATAAAAGGTTTCAGCAGCTGCTAATGGACCTAGCAGGCTGCTTGAACAAATCTGAGAGGCCAATTAGAGTGCTTAATGGAAGACTCCTAGAAGCAGATCCTTTAGAATTAGCAGGTGAATCAAAGACACAGAGGTCATGCGTAAGAGTGGGATAGAGTATAAGGCAATGTCACCAATAAGTAACTGGAGAGAAAAGAAGAATGGATGGAATGGTGCGCACAAGGTAAGAGATTTTAAAGCTACTAAGGCTTCCCTAATGAAGTGCTTTCATAGTATGTTATTCTTTGACATGATAAAGGTTGGCATGAATATTAAGCATGTCTGTTTTGGTGCTTACAAATTCATCAAATTTGAAAAATGAATTTATCACTCCTGAAAACTTAATACCAAGTAAATCACTCACTCTTAACCTCAATCTAATCCTTAATTCTAAACCTCAGTTTAATAGTTAAATATTAGTAGTAACATAACTCTTAGGCCGCGTACACACGCGCGGACTGTTCGCCCAACTTTGTCCGTCCAACAGTTTCGGCAAACAGTCCGCTCAAACTTAGCATGGACGGACATGGCCACACACGACGGACGAACAGTTTGCTGAAACCGTGCGCGATGACGTGAACGGCACGTACGACGGGACGAAAAATACAACGTCCTATACACTGCATTATAGCTTTCGGCGTGAAAATCCTTTCTGAGCATGCGCGCAACTTTGTTTGACGAACAAGCCTACACACGAGCGGGCTGTTCGCTGAAACAAGGTTTCAGCGGACAGTTTTTCGGAAATTCCGAAAAACCTTGTCCGTCCAACTGTCCGCTGAAACTGTCCGCTGAAAGCCCACACACGAGCGGACTGTCCGCCCAAACACTGTTCAGCGGACAAAGTTGGGCGAACAGTCCGCCCGTGTGTACGCGGCCTTACACACAACTGGACTGCGTACACACAACCGGACTTTCCGGCAGAATAGGTCAGATGGAATGATCATTGGATTTTTTTTTTCAAAAAATCCAACAGACCTAGAAATAGAACATGTTTTAAATCTTCCCACCAAAACTCCGTCGGACCTAGTTCCTATCGGGAAACCCGTTTTTCTGCATGCTGGTCCAAATACGACGCAAGGGCAAATACACCACCTGCCCGCGAGAATGTTTCCAGCGCAATCCTATCAGCTATAGATTATCGGCTACAGGATACTGTACATCTCGCGCTCGCTGCAATAGGAAAAACACATTTTCCTATTGTAGCAAGCACGAGAGAGAAGCGACAATGTCCCTTAGGTCTGGTATGGATTTTAAGGGGAACCCCCATGCCGAAAAAACGCGGGGGTCCCCCAAAGTCCATACCAGATCCTTACGCGAGCACGCAGCCCGGCTGGTCAGGAAAGGGGGTGGGGACAAGTGAGTGCCCCCACCTCCTGAACCGTACCAGGCCACATGCCCTTAACAATGGGGGGTGGGTGCTTTGGGGAAGGGGGACAACCTGCGGCCCCCCACCCCAAAGCACCTTGTTGATGAGGACAAGGGCCTCTTCCCAACAACCCTGGCCGTTGTTTGTCGGGGTCCGCGGGCGGGGGCCTTATCGGAATCCAGGAGCCCCCTTTAATAAGGGGGGGCCCAGATCCCGGCCCCCCACCCTATGTGAATAAGTATGGGGTACATCGTACCCCTACCCATTCACCTAGGGGAAAAACAGTGTCAATAAAAAACACACACTAGACAGGTTTTTAAAGTAATTTTTTAAGCAGGTCCGGGGGTCTCTTTTGTCTTCATGGGTCTCTTCCGATTCCTCTGCTTTCTCCAGCCTCTTCTTCCACTCTCTGGCCTTCTCCGGCCTTCTCTCCCGGTCTCCAGTTGTTCTCCCACTCTCCAGCATTCTTTCCCGGTCTCCGGTTCTTCTCCCACTCTCCAGCCTCTTCTCCCGCTCTCCGATTCTTCTCCCGGACTCTTCCGTCTTCTGTTCTTTTGCTGCTCTTTTGCTAGTGGTGGCCCGGTCTTTTCTGTCGTCTTCTTCCCTGTTTTCTTCTTCTGATGTTGACACAATGCTCTCTCCTGCTGTAATGCTGTGTGCACGGTGCGCTATAACTTATATAGGCATGGGGTAGGGTCACCAGATGATGTCACCCGGTGACTCCGCCCCTTATGACGACACAGTCCTAGCATGCTCCGGGACTGTGCCATCATAAGGGGCGAGGTCACCGGGCATGCTGGGACTGTGTCATCACCCGGTGACCCCGCCCCATGCCTATATAAGTCGTAGTGCACTGTGCAGAGAGTTGGAGAAGAGGCTGGAGAGAGCGGAGGAGTGGGAAGAGACCCCCAAAGATGGAAGAGACCCCCGAAGCTGCCTAATAAATTACTTTAAAAACCTGTCTAGTGTGTTTTTTATTGACACATTTTTTCCCCCCAGGTGAATGGGTAGGGGTACAATGTACCCCATACTTATTCACATAGGGTGGGGGGAGGATCTGGGGGCCCCCTTATTAAAGGGGGCTCCCGGATTCCGATAAGTTCCCCCACAGACCCCGACAACCAGGGTTGTCGGGGAAGAGGCCCTTGTCCTCATCAACATGGGGACAAGGTGCTTTGGAATGGGAGCTGCCCCTTCCCCAAAGCACCCACCCACATGTTGGGGGCATGCGGCTTGGTACGGTTCAGGATGGGGGATCCTCGCTCATTCCCACCCCCTTTTCTGACCGGCCGGGCTGCGTGCTTGGGTAAGGGTCTGGTATGGACTTTGTGGGAACCCCCACGCCATTCTCTCGGCGTAGGGGTTACCCTTAGAATTCATACCAGGCGCCGGTGTAATCTCGCCAATAAAAGCAGCGAGATTGACTTCCCTTTCTAGTCCCGTTGAAAGTCCGTCGGGAAGACCGTCAGACCTGGTCTGCCGGAAAGTCTGTTTGTGTGTGGGCAAGTCCGTTCGTTCGGAAGGTCTGACGGAACTCCGCTGAAAGTCCGTCGGGAAGACCTTTGGACCTAGTCTGCCGGAAAGTCCGGTTGTGTGTGCGTGGCATTAGGCTGCTTTCACACTGCAAACTGCTTTCACCACTCGGGCTTTCACACTGGAGAGGCATGAGAGGCAGTTTTCAGGCGCTATTTTAGCACTAAAATACCTGAAAACGCCTTCAGTGTGAAAGTATCCTAAACCTGGCACCAACTCCCAAAACTCATCCCAAATCTCAGAACAATACAATACAAACTATTCCCCTGCACACTTACCTGTTAGTCAGCACGGAATGAAGGCTAAACTGTTTCAACAATATACTGATTTATTAAAAGCAGAGAGTACAAAATCTAATGCAGCGTGCATGAGCTGCACCAGATTTTGAACTCTCCAGTTTTAGCAAATCAACCCCTATCATAGTAATAGTTCATTACAAATATAATGATAAAAACTATATTAACTTGCCAATATCTGATGATATTACATTGAAAAAATGTTTTTACTAATATGCAATATACAAAAAAAAATCATAGCAGTCCGTTTAAATAAGAAACAATTGAATTATGTTTTTAGGGAGTAACTGAAGCATTAAAGATTAGAAAATAGTGTGTGGAATCAAGGGAGAGCATTCCAGAGTAAAGAAGAAGTGATAAATATGGGATGCGCGAGTTGGAGGAGGTAACAAGGGATGATATTAGAACTAAATAATTTGCAGATCCAGTAAGCACACTGAAATAAACAAGAGCAGTACAAGAGACAGGCTGGGCAGCATTATTAAGGGCCTTGTAGGTAAGAAACAGAAGCTTGAATTTAGACCTTGAATTAATAGTGAGTCAGTTCAAAGGAAAACAGAAAGCAGAGGGGTTAGCGAAGCAGTTGGTGGAGTAAGATAAGTCTGGCAGCTGCTTTTATGACTAACTGAAGCAGTGCCAACTGTGTGAATGGCAAATCTGTTAGTAAAGAGTTACAGTATTCTGGGCAGGAAATTATTAATGCACTAATTAATAGTTTCATATTTTTACTAGTAAGATGCATGATACGTGATTTTTTTACTTTAAAGCCACAAGATTTTTGCTGGAACTTTCGTGTGGGGTGAAGGACAGAGCAGAATCTGTAACGACCTCTTTGTACGGGACATCATGTAAAAGAGCTACAACTGCATTGTTAACTGTTGCTGGCCATACTGTATATGTGGTAATTTGATGGAATTTTTCAGTTTAATTTTTCTTTAAATTGCAAAGCAATCAAAGACATAAAATGGTTCTTTTGATTGACCTCAATAGAATAGGATTGAAATTTTGAAATTGCTCCAATCAAACACATCAGAAAGATATGATAATTGTTTTCACTTTTAAATTCATTTTAATTTGCTCTCTCAATAAACATTAATAAAACTATCAATTTAATGGCCAGTTTCCACCTCACAGTTGATAGGATTTTGGTCCCTGATCAGACCTATTGGTTGTAAATCTTAAATTCTGGCGATTACATCTAGTTTTATTTGCAAGTCCGAATGACCTGAAAGAGGTTGAAATTGCCTGAAATCGCCATGTGACAATAGTAAGAGAGATTCAATGTAAAAGTGTTATTAGCAAATAGTATTACTACAAAATCAGTTAAAACTAAATTTCTGGCATTACCAAAATAACCACAAGTTATTTTGGTAACAGTCCAATAACCACAAATCTGCTCATGTATTAAACATTTAACAAATCAGTTATCGTGCTCCATTACTAAACTGTTTTAAATAATACCACATATTGGCAAAACCATGCTGTGGAGCTACAAAACTGACTAATTAAATAGATACCAGTCTGTGGACTACATCATGGCTACTCAACCTTTAGCCCTCCAGCTGTTGCAGAACTACAAGTCCCATGAAGTATTGCAAGGCTGACAGTTACTCACAAAGGCAGAGGCATGATGGGAATTGTAATTCCGCCACAGCCGGGGGGCAATAGGTTGAGCACCCATGGACTACATAAACCAGTGTAAGGGATCTGGATTGGGTGGCTGTTTGCATTATGCTGGCCTAGGACTTGCTCTACTTCTTTTTGAAGGGTATAGTCACCTGCCTGTTGTTTTGGAGATTCTCCACCATATTATGTCACAATTCTCCTGGCCTGAAGCCCGCCCACTAAAATATTTATGGCCTATTACTTGGAATAAAGGAATGTCCAGTAGCATTTTAGCACTTTACTGCACAACCCAGTCACATTTAAAAGTACATCTTTCTTGCATGGCAGACATCAATAACATGAAATTGTGACAGAAGCCTCCAGAGCAGAACACTATCCCTCCATTACATGAACTCCTGTCAGTAGACTCTTAGTGCAGAACACTCAAAACAGTCACAGTTTTCCTTTACAGCCACCTTACCAGATGTTACAGTCTCTTTGACAGGCAGTTCACACCTGAGTGTTCCCTCTACACACATGGGGTGCTCTTCACTGGCCGAATCCAAGCTACAAGACCTGCTAGGTCAGGGTCAGGGTTGACAAGATTTCTTTATCTGTCCCCAATGTGTCTTCCACTGACAACCCTGGCAATTCAGCCCTGCAGAGGTCTCTCTTTCTCTCCTCCAACACTAAATTAAGCTGGCCAAGGGTGTCCTGCTCCCATATCCCAACTCCATTGGGACCCACCCATAGCTGGCATATAAAGGGGCACTAACTCTACCCAACATATCACCTCAGGAGGACTACTGGTAAAAGTACTAACCTGTAAAAACCCATCTTCCCTTTTGGTGATGCCTTGTCCTGGGCAGGTCTTTTTGCAGTGCAGTGGGTAGTGGGAGGGATGTGTCTCTTTTTAACATTCACTGATGCCTAAGCAATCAATGGAGACCTGCCACTTAAGAACAATGGCATAGTAGGACAGATACTATTGATCAGCACACTGCTCCTTGACATACCCTTGTTTGGCATTGCATACCTAATGTCTGACACTTACCCTTCCACTGCTGACAAAGGGGTGGTCAGCAAATGTTCAAACAGATCTAGAGCAGCAGTAAAGAGAGAGAGATCAATTCATGGGAACAGACATAGTTGCAGAGAGGTCAGTAATTGCACCTAAAGATAAGAAGTCCATTGCCACAAAGATAAAGGGTGTAAAACACACACTCTGTTTCTGTTGTCTTGGAGCCTCTGCTTCCATATATGCACCTAATGCTGTGCTTAAAGTTCAGCTTAAGGCCCCTTTCACACAGGAACCATCAGTTTAGCCACGTTAAAAACGTATCAGTTGCTTCATCCATCTTCCGTTCCATTAATATCCATTTTCATCCGTTAATGTATATGTTTACATCCGTTTTTTCATCCGTTTTTGTATCCATTTTGATCTGTTTAAAGTAGTTTCTGTGCCTTTAAGGAAATTACCCAGAAAGCGTTGCTCCTCCCATACAGATAAACAAAAAAAAGTAATTTCTTCAAAATGGATCTTAACTGATCGGACATTGATGGACATTGTCCATTAACGTCAGTCTTCCAACAGATAGTATTTGCAAAGATAATTCAAGAGAACCCAATTCTAAACAAAATGCGCAAATCACAAATGGGTGGCTGACAACTTTTCTAGTTAACTAGAAACTGGGGGTCAACCTATATTGCAATGCATTGATACATGCTCATCCACTTTAACTAGCGGGGTACATGTTAGAACACAGTCCCTAAAAATAAACTGATAGAGCAATTCCTTGTGAACTAAAGGAATGCAGAAACTGAATAAAAAGAGAGAGATCAGCAGTGATCAACTATATTTTTTCAATATATTTTTGGCAGTTGGTGAAACACTGGATATCTTGAATCAATCCAGATTGGCTGGGATAATACATAGAGTGAGTTTAGAGCAATTTAGTTAGACAGGTGTAACCCAAACATTCTTAAGGTTTAGGACCAAAGCTGAAATTGGAAAGAAAATGAGAGTATAAGAGATTTTCAAGCTTATGAAAAATGCTGAATTTTAATAAAATTTTGATCATAGTGGATATCAGATATCCCTTTTGCAAAAATATGGGAGGTGGAAGTAGAGCAAGAGTTTACATATTTGGAAGTTGTTAGAAGACAGAGGGAAAAGGAAACTGATGATTTTGGAGATTAACTAAAGGTGGGAGAAAACAGGAACCTGCACCATTTTCATGTTTTGGAGTATTGAGTGGACTGCAATATGCAGTATCTCATAAAAGTGAGTACACCCCTCACATTTTTGTAAATATTTTATTATATCTTTTTATGTGACAACACTGAAGAAATTACACTTTGCTATAATTTAAAGTAGTGAGTGTAAAGCTTGTATAACAGTGTAAATTTGATTTCCCCTCAAAATAACTCAACACACAGCCATTAATGTCTAAACCACTGACAACAAAAGTGAGTACACCCCTAAGTGAAAATGTCCAAAGTCGGCCCAAAGTGTCAATATTTTGTGTGACCACCATTATTTTCCATCACTGCCTTAACCCTCTTGGGCAAGTTCACCAGAGCTTCACAGGTTGAAACTGGAGTCCTCTTCCATTCCTCCATGACAACAACACAGAGCTGGTGGATGTTAAAGACCTTAAGCTCTTCCACCTTCCATTTGAGGATGCCCGACAGATGCTCAATAGGGTTTGGTCTGAAGACATGGTTGACCTTTACCCTCAGCTTCTTTAGCAAGGCAGTGGTCAGGTGTGTTTGGGGTTTGTTATCATGTTAGAATACTGCCCTGTGGCCCTGTCTCTGAAGGGAGGGGATCATGCTCTGATTCAGTATGTCACAGTACATGTTGGCATTCATGGTTCCCTCAATGAACTGTAGCTCCCCAGTGTGGGCAGCACTCATGCAGCCCCAGACCATGACAGTCCCACTACTATGCTTGACTGTAGGCAAGACACACTTGTCTTGTACTCCTCACTTGGTTGCCACCACACATGCTTGACACCATCTGAACTAAATACATTTATCTTGGTCTCATCAGACCACAGGACATGGTTCCAGTAATCCATGTCCTTAGGCTGACCCCCATCCCCCAGCAGTCATACGTCTAATTCCCAAAGACAACCTCTGGATATGACACTGAGCATGTGCACTCAACTTCTTTGGTCGACCATGGCAAGGCCTGTTCTGAGTGGAACCTTTCCTGTTAAATCCCTGTATGGTCTTGGCCTCCATGCTGCAGCTTAGGGTCTTGGCAATCTTCTTATAGCCTAGGCCATCTTTATGTAGAGCAACAGTTCTTTTTTTCAGATCTTCAGAAAGTTCTTTGCCATGAAGTGCCATGTTGAACTTCCAGTGACCAGCATGAGAGAGTGAGAGTGATAACACCAAATTTAGGGCCTCGAACACACGATACGAATATCAGAAGGGAAAAGTCTGAAGACAAGCTGTCTGTGGATTTTTGGATCGTTAGTACGGTGCTTTCGGCATGCAATTTGACTTTTACATCAGACAAAAGCTGGATGTGCCGGCTATAAAATGTTTGTCTGATGTGAACTCAATGTCTGATTTTCGGATGGTCAGTACAGAAATCTGTCACACAAAAGTCGAAAGTATAAACACACATGCTCGGAATCAAGGAACTACTGGGAAGAATTCGGTCTTGTAAACTACTGTTCATAATCTAGAATTAACATTTGTGATGCGGCAATTGATGAAATGGCAAAATTCTCATCTTTAATGGGATAATAATGAAGCTGCTTTGCTGGTGATACTGCTGTAGTTATGCCAAACTTATTTTAAATGGCATTTGTTTTGTACGATCTGAAAGTTGCAATTCAACACTCACCAAACTTCTACTAATACAAAATTAGCAGAAGGGGCCCAAAGGGTGGCTCTTGAGAAATTAACTTCCTCTTTATACACTCATAGTTCGTCACTACTTTCGTGTTCGTCAAACGACAATTTCCGTATCGTTAGTATGCTAGACAAAATCCTGCACACACCCTTTTGACAAAATTCAGACGCTCGGTCGTCCAACAATCAGAACGTGTGTACGAGGCTTAACACACATGCATCCCATTCACACCTGAGACCTTATAACACTAACAAATATCATGACACCGGGGAGGGAGAATGGCTAATTGGGCCCAATTTGGACATTTTCACTTAGCGGTGTACTCACGTTTGTTGCCAGCAGTTTAGACAATAATGGCTGTGTGTTATTTTGAGGGGACAAAATATTTACACTATAATACAAGCTGTACACTCACTACTTTACATTGCAGAAAAGTGTCATTTCTTCAGTGTTGTCACATGAAAAGATAGAATAAAATATTTACAAAATGTGAGGGGTGTACTCACTTTTGTGAGATGCTGTATATTTTATATATATATATATATATATATATATATATATATATATATATATATACAGTATATATTTGTTAACAGTAAGAATTAAAAACAGAATGAGAGTATTATCAACAGAGATGATGACATTTTCCCATGAGATGCCTGGAAAAATGTTTGAACCAGATAAAGAACTGGTCTAGGGACTGAGATGAACCAGGGAGCAGTATATGACAATATACAGAGATCCTGGAGAAAACAGTTCTGAAAGTGTAGACTTCAAATGAAATGATTACAAGAGATAGTACTTGGGAAAAGATCTGATATATACAAGACATGGACAGGAAGACACTAACTAAGTCTCCTTGTGTCTTTGCAGAATGCGGAGTGTTATATCAAGCATTCTTATCACCTGTTAGTGAGGCTGGTGATATTACTGACTGAATCTATAAGAGAGGAATGAAGGACCACAATTAGAAACATATCCCCTGCAGTAAGAAGTAAGTTCAGTTCCAAGTACAATTATACAAAAAACACACACTTCATTGTGGATATCACACCGCATAATGTCACCAATCAGCAGCATGTCCAGTATTTAAATTGAATAGTATATTGCAAATTGTGGCTGTATCCACATCCATCACAAGAACTTAATATGAATTATATATTAGAGGCATAGACCCAAAACGTCTAGACTTAAGGAATGTAAGATCTTTATTCGGAGCTCTGTAAATAAATGAATAAAGATGGTTCCTCAAGAAAAGTAAATTTAGGCTGACCTATATGACTGAGCTCTGAAATTCTTTGAAATAAAGTTGCGACCATGGAAAATATAACTTGTTCACACAACTCTCTTCCTATCCCTGTTTTCACATTGTAATTGTATTATTATTCTTATTATTATTATTATTATTATTATTATACCAGCGTGCACGTACAACAAAATATGTTTGTTCAACGGTATGCAATCTTGAATATGTAAAGTTTTATAACAATGTTTAAAATGGGGAATATCAATCACAATGTGTTTAGTGGGAACGTCTCGCTTCTTCAGGAGGATAGAAGAGGACCTTAAAACATTGTGAACAATAGCAGCATATTAAATCACATCATAGAACCAAATTACATGTAATATGATAACAATTGTTTAAAATTTTTAGTTTTGTTTTATATGATATTGTATGACAATATGACCTTTTGGTGAACACACCTTTAATTGAAGCTGCCAAATGTTTTTATGACATGCTTTTTAAAATTTAATTTAGTAAAGACACAATTAATTTGCCATTAGCTGCTTTAGTAAGACTAGTAGATTTTATTGCTTTTTAGTGAACCCACGAACTGTAACATGCACTTACACAGGAGACACCAACAATGATACCACGTTTCGTGAGATCGCCTTGCTTCTTCAGGAGAAATAGAAGAGAACCTTAAAACGCTGTGAACAATAACCGTTTATTAAATCGCATTACAAAACCGAATAAGAAACAAAACAAAAAAAAATAATGGTAACGACTGTTTATTTATTTTTTGTTTAGTTCTATGATGTGATTGGAAAGGGCCCTTTCTATCCCCCCTGAAGAAGTGAGGTGATCCCATTGCATTGCATCTAATATTCCCCATTTTAGACATCTTTATACAACTCTTTATCTTCAAGTCAGCATACTGCCAAACCAACATATTTTATTGTACACACATACTGGTATATTGGAAACACATTGTTCTGGGGGATTTTGTGAGGGAGGATTCTTGAACATTCCTGCATGTAGCAGGTTATCCAGAGTTTATTTTAAATGTATTGTATTAATAATTTGTAATAAGCTTGTACATTTTAACCCTTTTGTGTTTTGTCTGGGCACCGTGAAAATCAATTTCTTAGTCAACTATTTATAATGATTTCTAATAATCAGTGGTTTTATCAGTGTGACAAAGAAGCTTCTGAACTGCCACAACTCAGATCTATTTGTGTCTCAGCTTACATTGATAAACACTGGATTTCCCAAGGTAGGCCATGTTGAAGAAAGCCAGGCAACGCTTCAAGCAGTGGCAGCCTCAGAACCTCTCAGCAGAAATTGTTCAAATGTTGATCATTTGGAATTGATAGTCTGCCATCCCATTGTAGATACTTCATCTGTGCTCCCCCACCACCGCTTTTGACATACTAGGAGAAATATGTGGTTCTTCAGGTATAGGGGAGGGAGGATATGACCTCCCTCCTTCTTTAATTGATGCAGTGGTCAATGCCCAAGGGCCATATCAAAATGCAAGAAAAGGTTGGTGTGGGGATAGGCTGCTTATCCTTGGGGAAATCTTCAGCACAGACTGAACTTACAGAGATCTGGCAGCCACTGAGGGAGCAATGGTAGCAGAGAAAGTTGTCTATGAAGGAAAACTATTACTTTGCCCTGCATATGCAAAATAAAAAGTTAATTTCAAGCTTTCCCATTCTGCCCACCAATACTGCAGACAATGACCCCATGCCTGAAGTGGTTAAAAAATGGAGGAGATTTCAGGTGGTAATATGTGGAAGGAGGTAATCAAGATAGATGATCAGCCTCCCATCCACTTCTAATCATCTGATCAATAAGGTCATGAAAATGTATTGCTAATGATCGTACAGTTAAAGCGAATATGATAGTGAATAACTGAAACTCAAAAGGACCAAAACTGAAATGCTCAGCCTTGCTCTTGTGAGTTCCCTTTGGTGATATGCAGATAAACAAAGGAGGACTAACTGATTTTTTTTTATTAGGAATCTCTGCAATTTTTTTATTTTCTTTATAGATTTAGGATTATATGATTTTGGGTTGTTATAGATGGCAGTTTCCGGCTTTTCATCTACCCTTTCAATAGAAACTTTCTCCTGTTCTGCCCATCTTCACCATCATGTAATATATGCTACTTGTATACTTTATACAAAGCAACAATATCACCCTGTGATAAAAACATTGGTATGTACTATTATACTGAATTATAGTTAATCACTCAGAGCTTATCATGTGGTGCATGCTGTGAAAACCTTTAGTGCAAAATCAAGGCTTTTAAAAAGCACAGCTTGCTTTTTGCCTATTACCTGATAGTTTGTTTACTTCGACGCACATATTTTTTTCTGTTGGCAAATGCATGCACATGAACAAGAGTAAGTAACTACACATTTGTAAGAAAAATCTGAGTTTATATATATATATATATATATATATATATATATATATATATATATATATATATATATACAGTATATATATATATATATATATATATATATATATATATGAAAAATCCGGAGGATTACTGCACTTAAAGAGGAAGTAAACCCTGATGAGTTTACATCCTCTTTAATTCCCTGCAAAGGTAAAGCATAATAAACTACTATACTATGCATCGCATAGTAGTCCATTATGTGTCACTTACCTGACACAGGAGCCAGCGATGTCACCGCTGTCCCCTGTAGTCCAGCGCATCCATCTTCTCGGTGGGTCTCGCTGCTCCACAGCTGTCATTCGGCGAAGCCGCAATGACATCACTCCCGCGCATGCGCACGGGAGCCGCCACGTGCGGCATATCACCGTTAACGGGTGCCACGCTCAGTGCGCCTGCGCGCTGCTGTCTACGTGGGGCCTGTTTTTCGGCAAATATCTCCTAAACCATGTAGGTTTAGGAGATATTTCTTGGACCTACAGGTAAGCCTTAATCTAGGCTTACCTGTAGGTCAAATTGTGTTGTAAGGGTTTACAACCACTTTAAAAACTTTGTTTATTTGTTCAAATCTTTGAACAAATAAACAAAGTTTTTAAGTGAAGCAATCCTCCGGATTTTTCTCATATGTATGGTCGGTGGGAAGACCAGATTGCCTTGCACTAACTGCAGACCGGGTGCAATTTGCCCCAACTGCATTGAAGATATATATATCAGTGGCGCTTAGGGATGAACACCCCCGGTTCATTTGGCAGCAGAACATGCGAACAGGCAAAAAATCAGTTCGAACACGCGTAGACCGTTAAAGTCTATGGGACATGAACATGAATAATCAAAAGTGCTAATTTTAAAGGCTTATATGTAAGTTATTGTCATAAAAAATGTTTAGGGACCCGCTCCTGCCCCCTGGCCTCCCCATGTGTGAAATGGTAACGGTGTACAAATGTACCCTTACCATTTCACACAATAAAGTGTGAAAATGGTAAAAATGACATGACACGGCTTGGGACAAGTCCTTTATTAAAAAATTAAAAAATTGGGGCGTGGCTTAGCGGCGGATGTAGGAAGACGTGCTTACCTTGAGCTCCGCCGGCCATCCGTGATTCCATCCTTCCAGTCTGCCCTGAAACGCCGTTTTCGGGGCCCCTACCTCCTGCCACGCTAGGTGAAGCATCCCGGACCACCGCGGTACATCCCGGGACCCCCGCTGTGATGTCCAGACGCCATACCGGAGGGAAGGGACTGACGGACCCCCCAGGCCAAGATGGCGCCGGCGCGCGGCGCGCAGCCAAAGACCAATACAAGGAAGCAGCACAGAAGCTCCTCTATGGCGGTAAATCATACAAGGATGCCCTGGCGGGCCAGCCCTCTCCTCAAGCTACCCCTGGAGGCTCTCCTGAGGCAGATGACACAGTCCCCTTGGAGGATGAGGATGGATTGTCTGCAGCATGGCAAACAGTGAGTACACCCAGGGACAGTGTTAGGCCTGAAACACAGACCATCCCCTCCCCAGCGCTGGAAAATGAGCCTACACTAAGGGACATATTCACTGCTGTCACCTCCTGTAATCACTCTATTGCAGCCCTCTCTGAGGACATTAAAGGGGTTAAAGCTGAAATAACGTTTGTCCGCCATGACATGCAAAAGCTCAGGGAGAGAACGGCTGCATTGGAAGGCAGACTGAGCACAGTAGAGGATGACCTGGCCCCCATGCAAAGGGATCTAAAATATAATTGCCATCTTACTGAACAGCACGCTATGCGACTTGATGAGATGGAAAATCGCATGAGACGCAATAATATTCGCGCTTTGGGGATTCCGGAACGTGTTGAGGGTAAAAACCCGGTAGACTTTATTGAAAATTGGTTGCTTGCCACCTTTGGTAAAGAATCCTTGTCACTGCTTTTTGCAGTGGAACGTGCCCACCGGGTGCCGTCTCGCCCCCTACCTCCGGGCAATCGTCCCAGGCCCTTCTTGTTTAAACTCCTCAACTATAAAGACAGAGACACCATTCTTTCTAAAGCGCGGGGGTTGTCGGACAAGATGGAGATTGAGAATTCCAGGATTTCACTATTTCCGGATTTTTCAGCAGAGCTCCAGAAAAAGCGTGCAACATTTCTTGAAGTTAAGAGACGCCTTCGGGACCTTAACGTTCAATATGGAATGCTATATCCAGCCAGGCTCAGAGTTACGGCCCTGGGTTCAACGCACTTTTTTGATCGCCCCGCGGCGGCAGCACAGTGGCTTGACCAGGAGTACAACGCACTCAAAGCCGCCAAACTTCAAAGATCTCCTCCACGCTAACGGCACTTTCAGACAGGCTGACTGGACTTCCACTTTTACAAGACCGGCAGAAGGCTGAGGTTTGTGGTTCCACTGTAACCTTACTAGAACTACAACATGCCTGCATATGTGAAACCCCGCTTGTCATCTGGGAGAGTCCTCTCTGGGTGTTTCCATGGCCTTCCCCCAGCCCCCAAGTTTCGGATGGGGCCTATTATTCTGCTATCTTTCCCGTGTGTGAGCCCCATGGGCTTTAATACAGAAGATGCTACGGTTTTTTGCTGTTTAACTGTTTTTCTTTTCTTTTTCTTTTTGGTTCATTTTTTCTCTCTCAGGATCGCAACGGACAAGGACTATTTTCCGGCCTGTCTGCACCCCTCTGGGCGCCTCTTCCTAGCTGCGACAGCTCCTGTCGGACTTTTTTCTCTCCAGTTTTGGGACATCTCAGGTGATGCGACTTCCCAGTCGCTAGTCGCTGATAAATGTGTGTTAATTGCCTTTTTCCTCCCTGGTGGTTTACGACTGTTATTATGGTTACTCCTACTTGCACTTATGTTTTGTATTTCTGATGGCTAAGATTAGATTTCTTTCTTGGAATGTTAGGGGGCTGGGCAGTCCGGTGAAGAGGCTGGCGGTGCTTAGGCACCTTAAAGATATGAAAGCTGACATTGTGTGTCTGCAGGAGACACATTTTGCTCCTGCTGGTACTCCTAGCCTGGGTTCTAGACTGTATATCCACCAATACCATTACACATACTCTGCCTATGCAAGAGGAGTGAGTATCCTAATTAGACAGCATGCACGTTTCTCTTGCTCCCAACAGGTTATTGATCCGGGGGGGAGGTACATTTTTTTGCTGTGTAAGCTTGCTACTATACAATGCATTATTGCCAATGTTTATATCCCGCCGCCGTATTCGGCAGAGATTCTTAGGCGCCTAGCTGGGTTCATGGCACAGTTCCCTGGCATACCCCTGTTGGCGATGGGTGATTTTAACAACTATGTCAACGGCCTGTGGGATAAGATTCCAACTCCTCCGGTAGTCCCCTCACGCCCTAATGGCGATACTCCTTTTGCAGCTCTGTTAGCTGAACTTGGGTTGGTGGATGTCTGGCGGAAAGCCCACCCCCACTCCCGTTTATATTCCTGTTGCTCTCCAGCGTTTGGGAGCTTGTCCAGAATAGACCTGGGACTGGGAAACTCCGCCCTCCTCCCCCTAATTAGAGATTCTGGTT
Organism: Lithobates pipiens; assembly: GCF_037356315.1. Taxonomy (NCBI): domain Eukaryota; kingdom Metazoa; phylum Chordata; class Amphibia; order Anura; family Ranidae; genus Lithobates; species Lithobates pipiens. Next base: position 467,349,154 of record NW_027507764.1, read on the forward strand.
ATGGGGTTAGACATGTATCCGACCACTCCTCTTTGTGGATTGAGATGTCCCTGTCTACTGACCTCGCACCTAGGAGTTGGAAGCTTAACCCCTTTTGGCTTGCATTATTCCTGCAGCCTGACCCCATTGCAAGTGCCCTTAAACTTTTCCTGCAGGACAATTTAGGCTCGGCATCTATAGATGTAGTCTGGGATGCAGCTAAGGCCTTCCTTAGGGGACAATTTATCACTACTATAACTGATATAAAACGGAACACTAAAGCTTGGGAAATGGAGGTCGGTAGAGCACTTAGAGAGTCGGAGCAGGCCTATGTTGACAACCCCTCGGAGGACACTAAGAGGGCTTGGTTGGGGGCGCAATCTATGTCTAGACAGGTAACTTTACAACTGGCAGAAAATAAAAGGTTTTTCCTACAACAAACACACTTTGAGGAGGGGGAATCGACAGGCCATATGCTGGCTCTGCTGGCGAGGGCCCAGGGTTCCGCGCCTATGACTCACTCACTGTGCGATTCGCAGGGAGTGACCCATTCGGATACCCCCGGGATCTTGCGGGTATTTCGATCCTTTTATGCAGACCTGTACTCCTCTAAGGTGCAGCCCGGTGATGGGGAGATTGTGGACTTTTTAAATGGTTGTGATATTCCATGCCTGTCTGCGTCGGACGGAGAGCTGTTGAACGCCCCCTTAACGGAGGAGGAATTGGCTTCTGCACTGGAACACCCTCATAATAACAAAGCTCCGGGGGCGGATGGTCTCCCATCCGAGGTATACAAGCGTTATGCCGGGGTTCTTTTGCCAACCCTTTTAAAAGTGTTTAACAACGCCTTAGAGACGGGGGTCCTACCTGCTTCTATGAATGAAGCAATCATAATTGTACTTCTGAAACCGGGTAAGGTAGCAACATCACCGGACGCATATAGGCCCATCTCCTTGCTCACGACAGACGTTAAACTATTGGCTCGGGTCTTGGCAATGAGATTATCTCTGGTAATACACAAACTGATCCATAGGGATCAATCAGGATTTATTCCCTCACGTTCCACTGCCCTAAATATTCGCCGTTTATTCTTAAACCTACAGGTCCCTGTGGATAACCCCGGTAATCAGGCCATCCTCTCGCTGGACGCGGCTAAGGCCTTTGATAGTGTTGAGTGGCCTTATCTGTGGAAAGTGATGGAGCGGATGGGGCTGGGCAGCACATTTATTAGCTGGGTCCGACTGTTATATGCCAAGCCTACGGCTAGAATCAGAGCTAATGCGGAGCTCTCTGACCCATTCGTGCTGTATAGAGGCACGAGACAGGGGTGCCCTCTGTCGCCCCTGCTCTTTGCCATGGCGCTTGAACCACTTGCAGCCAGAATGAGATCGGCTCCGGATATTGTGGGTTTCTGCAGGCCCACTGGAATGGATGTGGTATCGCTCTACGCTGATGACACGCTTATATACCTGGGGGACACCCAGGGCTCCCTTACGGCCACCATGAACCTGATTACCCTATTTGGTACATTGTCAGGTTTTAAGATTAACTGGGACAAATCTGTACTGATGCCCTTGTCCCCTCTAACGGCTCCCTTACCCCCTTGTGCAAACATGATCCAGACGGTTACATCCTTTAAGTATCTGGGGGTGCAGATATCCCCCGAGGTGACGGAATATGCCAAACTGAATCTTATGCCATTGTTACTTAAGTTCAGGGATAAATGTAAGATCTGGTGTAAACTACCGTTATCGGTGGTGGGCAGGGTAAACCTCATTAAAATGGTGTGGGCCCCGCAGTTGCTCTATATTTGTCATAACTCCCCGACCTGGATCCCGAAACGTTGGTTCGATAAAATTGACTCTCAGTTTAGGGAATTAATATGGTGTAGAAAGACGGCCAGACTTAGTTTACTTACCTTGCAATATAATAAGGACGAAGGGGGGTTGGCACTTCCACACGCTAGGATGTATTTTTTTGCTTCGCAGCTCCAGCACCTGGGTGGGTGGGGGTTGGATGACCCATTGGACCCGATCCGAAGGATACTGGCTGACACGGTCGCCTCGGACACAGCATTGTCTAGATTGGAGGCAGGCTTCCCTCATATGGACAGGGGTTCCCCGACTATTATACTGCTGAATACCCTGTGGTCTCATGTTAAAAAACTGCTACGAATACGTGGCTTCCTTGCCCTCACCCCTATTTGGCGGAACGCTAATTATGGTGAACTTTTTAAGCTCAAGGGATTTGGTAACTGGAGTAGGAGTGGTCTTCAGTATCTCTCGCAACTGTATAGTGGACGGGTACTGAAGTCCTTTATGGAAATACAAGCGGAGTTTGACATCCCTCGTAGGGATTTTTTTAAATATTTACAGTTACGTCATGCGCTGCAGACACAGGCACGGAGTGTGCAGCTCTCCCTAACAGACCATCCTGTGGTGCAGGGGATATTTATGCAGATTGACCGTAAAGGCATGATCTCTAGGGGGTATGCTATGCTTCTTGACGCGGTGCAGGACCCGGCACGTCTTCCATGTCGGCAGAGATGGGAGGCGGACCTGGGGCCCGTGGACGCGGAGACCTGGAACCTTTGCTTGTCCTCCGCTCCGTTGGTGTCGGTATCGGCCTCCCATAGGCTCTCCCACCTATATTTACTACATAGGACCTATAGAACTCCAGTTAAACTGCACAGTTGGGGTGTTAGAGGTTCTCCCCTTTGCCCTAAATGTATGCGGGACCATGGGGATCTTATGCACATGTTCTGGAGGTGCCCGAAACTAAAACGATATTGGGCGGGAATTTTTGACACTATATCCTCAGTGTTCTCTGTTGGTATTCCGCGGTGTCCGTTGGTCTGCCTGTGGGGGGCCCTGGATGAGGAATCATTGACGCCCTCGGCCCATACAGCCATTATCAGGTTACTATATGTAGCTAGAAAATTGATAGCGAGATTGTGGATGACCCACAGGGTTCCCACCAGGCAGCAATGGATAGAACAGGTGAACCAGATGCTGATCAGAGAAAAGATAACATACCAACACAGAAACGCACCGCACAAATTTAATGCCATGTGGGGGGGTTGGCTTGTGGTCCCGGGACTAGCTCCCCACCAACTTATACAGGACAGACTTTTACAGGGTTGACTGAAGGTCCTAGGACCGGTATATGGAGGTACATAAATGGTCATGTTTCCAGGATGGGTCTAATTCTATGTCTCTCCCTTATCCGGTAATTGTACGGGGTGTAGGGAGACACCAGTGGGACTGTGTGATGGGCTGTGAGCCGTAGTATATATGTAAGGTACCTATGTGGCTGTTTCCTGATGCGGAGTGGTCTACGAGAGAACGTTACTTTTGTTTTTACTTTTGGTTCCTTCTTCTTACCTCCTTTCTTCTTTATTTTTTGGTTTTATTGTTATTTTCCATGTCTCAACAGTTTTCAAACCGAACCTATTTGTATTTTTATATTTCCTGTATACTTTTGGATGTAAAAACCAATGCTACTGTAAGACTGTACTTTACTCCTATGTTTGGTTTGTACCATAAGTGTTTTACAATAAAAACTTATTTGATTAAAAAAAAAAAAAAAAAAAAATTAAAAAATTAAAATGCCCCACAAAGTCTTCTTCTTCTCTTGCTCTGTCAATGGACCAAAAAAAGAAAGAAAAAAAAATGTGACCGACCCGCCTCCATGGGAGGGTCCTGTTGTATAAGGCGTCTTCGCTTTGACAGTTCTTTTATAACTGAGGGTGTGAGCACGCTGTGACGTTCCCAGGTGACCTCGCCCCCTCTGACGCACAGGAACTTCCTCACAGCCAGAGGGGACATGTAAATGGGTGGCCCCGCTCCCTTCGGTGCCCCGGGGGAGCCAGAGGGGGCAGGGTCACCCGGGAATGTCACGGTGTGGCCCCGCCCTCAGTTAGAACTGTCAAAGCGAAGATGTGTCATACAGCAGGAGCCTCCCATGGAGGCGGGTCGATCACATTTTTTTTTCTTTTTCGGTCTGTCAGCGGAGCAAGAGAAGAAAAATAAGACTTTGTGGGACATTTTTATTAAGCCGTGTCATGTCATTTTTACATTTTCACACTTTTTTTGTGAAATGGTAGTTGTATATTTGTACTCCATTACCATTTCACACAGGGGTCTAGGGGACCACTTGTTAACGGGGGTTTCCAGATTCCGATAAGCCCCCTGCCCGCAGACCCCCACAACCACCGGGCAAGAGTTGTGGGGATGAGGCCCTTGTCCCCATCAACATGGGGACACAGTGCATGTGGCCTGGTACGGTTCAGGAAGGGGGGTGGGGCGCTCTCTGCCATGACCAACAATACATTATAGCTGCGAGTACTTTTAAATTACTTTTTTTCCTTTAGAAATGTCATTCTGTTCTTGGACTGTTCTAAACATGGGAAACATACGCCACTTTACAGGCAGGGATGCCTATCAGGCATCCAATCATAGCAGAGGACAGGAGCACACACTGGCATCATTTGATATGGCATAGTGGCTGCGTTTGATGGGTCAAAGTGGGAGCATTTGATGGGACACCGTGAGGCTACATTTGACGGGGCTCAGTGAGGCTACATTTGATGTGGCACAGTGAGGCTGCATTTGATGGACACAGTGGCTGCACTTTATGGGCACAGTGGCTGCATATGATGTCACATCGGCTCAATATGATGGGCACAGTGGCTGCATTCGATGGGGCACAGTGGCTGCATAAGATGGGTACAGTGGCTGCATAAGATGGTCACAGTGTCTGCATAAGATGGGCACAGTCGCTGTATTTGATGGGGCAGAGTGGCAGCATTTCATGGCACAGTGGCTGTGTTTGATGGGCACAGTGACTGCGTTTGATAGTCACAGTGGCTGTGTTTGATGGTCACAGTGGCTGTGTTTGATGGTCACAGTGGCTGCGTTTGATGGTCACAGAGGCTGCATTTGATGGGCACATTGGCTGTGTTTGATGGCACAGTGGCTGCGTTTGATGGCACAGTGGCTGCGTTTGATGGCTCAGTGGCTGCGATTGATGGTAAAGTGTGAGGCTGCAATTGATGGGGGTTTTCTTTCAGAATTTTTCAGTTTGTTTGCTTCCTCACAAATTTTTTTAGCACCAGCCACCACTGATATATATATATATATATATATACTACTTCATTGAGGTAATGTTTTCATTTTTATTCATTTTGGGCATGATTTCTTCCTTAGAATTGTATATATTAAATTTTTCATTATTTCCTTCATCACATCTTTATCCCATATTATCATATAATAGTTTACCGTACATGTACTGAACACCTAAAGCTGCTCCATGTTGCAATATAACAATACATGGTAAAGTACGCACTATTTACTAAGAAAGCTTGGAAAACAGTGAACAAATAGTAATTAAACATACAGTATAACTGAAAACTGAAAAGTTCCCAACAGATATACATTAAAAATATTATGAAAACATTAAACTTAAATCTATTTTCGTGATAATCCAAACATATTATTTATACCTGAAGTCACCTATAAATATAAACTGTTATGACTAGTTGTGTAACCTAGCAGCACCACTATCAATCCACATCACTGACTCTTCCTGCAGGTTTCCCCACTGTCACCATGCTACAGGATAAAAGAATTTATCAACCATAGTAGATTGAGATTCATTGTGAAACAAGTAAGCTGCAGTGGTCACCTTACCTGAATAGGGTAGAATGGGGCATATGTCAATCTTCAGCTTGTTCTGCTTGGTTAAAAGTTCAAATTCTGTGATTTCAAAGCATCTATAACGCGCTTCAGAAAGACCCAAAACAAACAGACCCTTATGCGGGTGCAAGCACAAACAACATTTATCTTATCCACCATCAAAGGATATCATAATTGAAAGAATGACATCATTTTATGTAGTAATCTTTTATGTACTTTGCAACCTTGCCAGCCAGGAAGCAACAATCTCCTCCATACTTGTTAGCAGAAAGAGACTGGACATTCAATGGAATATCATACCAGATTTAATCTCCCTGGCGGTCTGATTATGTCAGTATTTTTGAATGTCAAAGCGGTACATTGTTTTGCATGGAAATTTGTTATTTTATATTGTAGGCCTATAAATCTTAAGCCGCGTACACACGGGCGGACTGTATGGCCAACTTAGTCCATCAGACAATCCGACGGACAGTCCGTCCTACTTTCGAATGAACGGACTTGACCACACACGGATGCACAAACAGTCTGTCGAAAGCTTGCGCGATGACGTGTACAGCACGTACGACGGGACTAGAAATAGGAAGTCGAATACACAGCAATGCAACCTTTCGCCGTGTAAATCCTTCCTGAGCATGCTCCATACTTAGTCCGTCGAACTAGCCTACTCACGAGCGGATTGTCCGCTGAAACCAAAGTATGATGGACAATATTACGGAAATTCCGAAATACTTAGTCCGCCAGACTGCACGCTGAAAAAGTCAGCTGAAGCCCACACACGAGCGGACTGTCCGCTGAAATGTGTTTCGACGGACTAAGTTGGCCAGACAGTCCACCCGTGTGTACGCGGCTTAAGGAATAACTCATTTAAATCTGTCCAAACAAGAGTCTAGTAGGTATCTCGGGTATGATAAAGTTTGAAACACGAAATTATAATATAATAATTATAAAAAGTAATAATGTAATAATAATACATATTATTCAATTATGTAATCAAACCAAAAACACTGAAATGTGTGTCAAAACAAGGGTGCAATATTACTATTCCCTGTAATACTGGACACTCCGTATTGATTTAGTAAACATCCCGGGTATGAACATTTTTGAAATATGGGACTGCAAAAAGTCAGATGTCACATTCAGGACAATGGACCCTGGTTTCCTTTCTGATTTTCTTTCCACTGTCTTCTCGCTTTGAGCATCAAACCACGCACATCCTTGTAGGTGCTGACTTTTTTCTCGGTTGGTGGGGTGTAGTCCATGAAATGATGACCAGTCAGGCATTCCGGGTTGACAACGTAAACTGCTCCACATCCAGCTCTATTCACAGCCATTGATGGTGTTTGGTGGTTCACAAAGATACATTCGGCAACTTTCCAAATTAAGAAATTCTTTAGAATCATTTGAGATACTTCCCAAATCTTCTTTATTTTTGTTGCAGGATGAGTAGTTTCATCAAATTCTTCTTTGTTGTCGAAATGTAAATATTTGATGATCAGAGAAAATCTGTACTCTGACATGACCGTGCCAAAGTGGAGTGGCAAGTAATTTATTAGTTGTCCAATACCACTTCTGCAGGGGTTTCCCCAAAACTCCCTGAAGTATTATTAGGCTCATCAATTTCCAAATGTCACCTTTGGTCACTGATTCCCACTTTCTGCTTATTAGAAACTTCTGATGCGTAGTAGCTAATTGTTGCTCTTTGTACCGGTTTGTCTCAGTAACAATTTTTTCAATAACCTCATCGGTCAGAAATAATTGTAAGAATGCCAAGGGATTGTCGTGTTCAACCTCTACTTTCATACCATGTGCTCCAGCAAATGGGAGTCTTGGGGGTGCTGCCTGATCCGTACCCTGGTCAATAGAGCACCAAGTTCGCACATCACTGAACTCAGTTGCAGAATCGTTGCTGTTTTCACTTTCAGTGTCTGATGACGAATTTCCCCCATGAATTATTATTATTATTATTATTCAGGATTTATATAGCGCCAGCAATTTACGCAGCGCTTTACAATATAAAAGGGAGACAATACAGTTACAATACAATTAAATACAAAAGGATTAAGAGGACCCTGCTCAGAAGAGCTTACAATCTAAAAGGGTGGGGCAGGTGGTACAGAAGGTTATAACTGTTGGGAATGAGTTTATGGAAGTGGTAGGAGATTAGTTTGAGACGTGATAGGCTTCCCTGAATAGATGAGTTTTCAGGGATCGTCTGAAGGTAGCAAGAGTAGGGGATAGCCGGACCGGTGGAGGTAGCGAGTTCCAGAGGATTGGAGAGGCTCTGGAGAAATCCTGGAGACGAGTGTGGGAGGAGGAGACGAGAGAGCTTGAGAGTAGGAGGTCTTGAGAAGAACGGAGGGGACGGTTTGGGTGATATTTGGAGACAAGATTGGTGATGTAGCTCGGGGCAGAGTTGTGAATGGCTTTGTATGTGGTGGTTAGTATTTTGAATTTAATTCGCTGGGTGATTGGGAGCCAGTGTAGGGATTGGAGGAGAGGGTTGGCAGACACTGAGCGGTTGGTAAGGTGGATAAGCCTGGCAGCAGCATTCATGATAGACTGAAGAGGAGATAGCCTATGGAGAGGCAGGCCAATGAGAAGGGAGTTGCAATAGTCAAGGCGAGATATAACAAGGGAGTGAATGAGGATCTTGGTAGTTTTAATTGTTAAAAAGGGGCGAATTTTAGAGATGTTACGGAGATGAAATCTACAAACTTTTGACAGCGATTGGACTTGGGGCTGAAATGACAAGTCAGAGTCTAGGATTACACCTAGTACCCTGGCGTGAGGGGAGGGCCTGATGGTTGCATTGTTGATTTTGATGGAAAAGCCATGGAGGGGGGCATGTGCAGGGGGGATTATTAATAGCTCAGTTTTAGAGAGGTTTAGTTTAAGGAAATGGTGTGACATCCATGCTGATATGTCAGTTAGCAGGTTAGTAATGCGAGAGGAGACTGAAGGAGTGAGGTGAGGAGTAGACAGATAGATTTGGGTGTCATCGGCGTATAAGTGGTATTGGAAGCCGTGGGCGGTTATCAGGTGACCAAGGGAGGAGGTATAAATAGAGAAGAGAATCACTATCTCTCAATTATACAAGTGATTCTAATTCACTATCACTGTTTTATACCCTGTTTCCCCTAAAATAAGACCTAGCGTGATTGTTGACAATGGCTGCAATATAAGCCCTACCCCCCAAATAAGCCCTAGTTAAAGTCCTTCTATGTCTTATTCTCAGGGTAGGGCTTATTTTAGGGGGAAAGAGGGTGGGGTTTATTTGGGGGTTAGGGCTTATATTGCAGCCATCAGCGGCACTCACGCTAGGTCTTATTTTAGGGGAAACAGGGTAGCTGGTCTAAACCATTTTTGACCTAAAGGGATGCTTTTTAGATGCCATGGACATTCTCAAGTTTCCAGGCAGAAAGAATGGTAAAAGTGCAGGCAGGGCACCAGACAAATCACTAGGGACAAAACTGAGGTGAAATGGTTTGATACAGTAATGTAATCTACATATTACAATGTATTGTGTGTATGTTATGTTTTGAACTTTTTAGAATTTCCCGCTGCCTCCGCCCCCATGCATTGCGGCTCTCCCAGGGAACGAAATCCAGAAGACAGATGCATTGACCAGAGGACACAGCCGGAGGACACAGTGGGAGGACATTGGGGGATCGTAGGGACAAGATAAGTAAATTAGAGGGATACTATGGTTTAACCCCGAGTGTGGCTTGGGGTTACCACTTTTGGTACTGAAAATTAAGCCAGAGCCCCATCGGGATTACCACCAGGGAGATTAACCACTTCCAGACCAGCCGTCGCAGTTTTACTGCAGCAGGTTAGCTCGGCTGGGCGAATCAACGTTACCTTGCATGACTTTTACTTTAGGCCACTAGGGGCACGTGCGTGCCCGCATCATGTGCCTGGAGCCGATGCAAGTGCGATGGGTGCGATTACCACCGCGCACCAGCGATCGCTCTTGACAGAGCAAGAACTGAGATCTGTGTGTGTAAACACACAAATCCTGGTTCTTTCAGGGGAGTAGAGACAGATTGTATGTTCATACTATGTATGAACACCGATCTTTCTCTCCTCCTAGACAGTCCCATCCCCCCTACAGTTACAACACAGTGTGGTAACACAGTTAATCCCTTGATCGCCCCCTAGTGTTAACCCCTTCCCTGGGAGTGACATTTATACAATAATCAGTGCATTTTTATAGCACTGATCGCTGTATAATTGTCAATGGTTCCAAAAATGCGTCAAAATTGTTCAATTTGTCCTCCGCAATATCGCAGTCCCGATAAAAATCGCAGATCGCTGCCATTACTAGTAAAAAAAAATAATAATAATAAAAATGCCATAAATCTATCCCCTATTTTGTAGAAGGTAACCAATCAATATATGCTTATTGCGTTTTTTTTTTACCAAAAATATGTAGAAGAATACATATCGGCCTAAACTGAGGAAAAAAAATATTTTTTTTAAATGTGGGATATTTATTATAGTAAAAGGTATTGTGTTTTTTTCAAAATTGTCACTCTTCTTTGTTTATAGCTCAAAAAATAAAAACCGCAGAGGTGATCAAATACCACCAAAAGAAAGCTCTATTTGTGGGAAAAAAAGAACAACAATTTTGTTTGGGTAAAACGTTGCATGACCACGCAATTGTCATACGCAGTGCCATATCGCAAAAAATGCCATGGACATTGAGCAGTCAAATCTTCCAGGGCTGAAGTGGTTAAATGGGTTGTAATGCTTATATGCATTAAGATAAAAAGGCTTCTGTGTGCAGCAGCCCCCCCCCCCCTCAGCCCCCCTAATACTTACCTGAGGTCCCTCTCTGTCCAGCGATTTCCACAATTGTCTAAGCCATCCAGATTCTCCTTCCTGATTGGCTGAGATGCAACAGCAGCGCCATTGGCTCCCATTGCCGTCAATCAAAGTTAGGTAGCCAGTCAGAAGAGGGAGGGGGTGGGCCAGGGCAGGCTTCTTGACTGAATGAACACCAGGAGCTGTGACTCAGCTCAGGTGTCCCCATAGTTAGCTGCTTGCTATGGGGGCACTGAACAGAAGGGAGGGACCAGGATCACAGAGGAGGGACCCAAGAAGAGGAGGATCCAGGCTTCTCTGTGAAAATCCACTGCAACAGAGCAGGTAAGTATAACATGTTTGTTATTTTTATAGGAAAAAAAGGAGACTTTAATATCACTTTAATGTCCTTGCTCGTAATATTAACATCTGATTGGTTCAGTAAGTGCAAAAAGCAATAATAATAAGCAAACTCTTATGTGACAGCACTTAGACTTGGCAATTAATCGTAAGATGAGGAAAAAAGTTACTTATTCCTCTATACTCAGAAGAAACTGCTACTTTAGCCGGTATTTGATTTACAGTTACATGTGATCAGCTATATGACACCAGCCATTTGATGAATGATGGGAAATAGTTAAATGGATGGGTTTAGTTACACTTTATAATCCATGATGAATCTCTTCTAGCCAGCGTATAATCTACCCTTTGTTCTTCTTAATGATCAGTAAAGACAGCCATCACAGTTGTTACCAATAGGGAAGCAAGGAGTATAGGAAAGTATGGACTACACAGTAACCATTAGAGGCCTGGTCACTCTTTCTATAATACAGCACCATGGACTCTAACCACTTCTGCCCGGCCGTCATTCTGCTATAGGTAGGGCGGGAAGTGGTTAGAGTGGTTCAGAGTGGTTAGAGTGGTTCAGTTATCCTGACTGGGCGTCATATGACGTCCAGCAGGATAACTGCCGGCGTGTGGGGGCGCACATCCCGGCATCCGGTGGTGCGGCGTGTCAGTCTGACACACCGCTACACCGTTCTCAGTAAAGAGTCTCTTTACCACGTGATCAGTCGGGTCCAATCACAGCTGATCACAATGTACAGGAAGAGCGGTTGATTGGCTTTTCCTCAGTCGCGTCTGACAGGGGCGTCTGTGCTGATTGTTTATCAGCGCATCCCCCCGCGGATGCCTGCCCAGGACCACCAAGGATGCTGACAGACCACCAGGGATGCCCACAAAGATACCCCAAAAGGTATGCCACCCAGCAAAGCCTGCCAGTGCCATCAGTGCTGCGTATCATTGCCCATCACTGCCCATCAGTGCCGCGTATCAGTGCCCAGCTGTGCTGCCTATCAGTGCCCATCAGTGCCCAGAAGTGCCGCCTATCAGTGCCACCCATAAGTACCCATCAGTGCAGCGTTTCAGTGCCACCCATCAGTGTTGCCTATCAATGCCCATCGTCAATGCCCGTCAGTGCCACCTCATTGGTGCCACCTTATCAGTGTCTGTCAGTGCCCATCAGTGAAGGAGAAAACTTACTTATTTACAAAATGTTATAACAGAAACAAAAGAAAAACTTTTTTTTTTCAAAATTTTCTGTCTTTTTTTATTTGTTTAGCAAAAAATAAAAAACATTTGTGGGAACTTTATTTTTGGGAATTTTATAAAAAATGTATTTGGGTACAGTGTAGCATGACCACGCAATTGTCATTTAAACATCGACAGCGCTGAAAGCTGACGTTTTCCACTGAACTTTCTCTAAGGACCTTTGAGATGTTTTTATAATAAGGTTTGCACTGAGCCATTGGAGTTAATTTATTAAAGATATAGAGCACGTGCACTTTGCAAAGTAATTTTCACATAGCTTAGTGAATAAAGAAAAGGTGTGCTGACTTCAGTCATCCAATTGCGTGCAAGCAAAAACTATTTTTTTTTTTTTTTTAGGTTTTTATAGTCAAAACGTTTTCTCTTGTTTAGAAGACTATGAAGGTTGTACAGGCAGTGAAGAGTATAAACATTATAACAGACTGGACTTGTAAGCAGGCGGAGAGGTTAGTTTAGTTTAGACTATCCCAGGTGGGTAAGTGTGCGTTGCCTTACCTCCGGAGGCTTGTATTTGTTCAATTACCCTTCACTTTCTGTCTCAGTGGCTATGGTCACCAATGCAAATATAGAAGGTGAATTTCCTTAGCGAGGAAACCAACATAAATATAGATTCGACAGAGATTCTAATTCTTTCCTACTCTTTCAAATAATTGTTGGCTATAAATACTCTTTAACTTAGTTTGCACATGATTGAGTATTCTTTATAAAAATAATCATTGTCTTTAATATTATGTAATAACTGTATCTTATTTGCTACGTTAAGTGAAAAGTCACTTTTCAAAGTGAACATACTCTTCTTCTTTAGAGAATAAACCTCATTTTGCAGCTCTACCCACAATCAAAGTGAGCTTTTTTCCAGTTTTCAATATGGAGCTTGGGGAAAACTGGAAGGATCCATTAGGCAGCGTCAAGCCCATAGATTGTGATGGGAATAGATGAGCAGCTGAATCATTAATGATCAGCACTTTTCCTAGGGATCTTCTCAATTTCCAGTCTGGCAAAGCAGGTCAGATTTCAAATATTTTACTTGGCCTAAATAATGACATACAATAACATGTTGTGAGGTCCCTGTGTACAATATATAAGACAGACTTACCAAAGAAGAGACCTGTGGGAATCAACAGTCACCACCCAGTAGGTGTCAATAATAAATAGTTCAGAAAATAGAACTAGAAATGAATTTCCGCTGCTGGACCCTTTGTCTGAATCCCACCCTTTATTTCCTGTTAGTTCACTTCATGTGTTTTCTGCTACAGTTGTGTATATCACAAGTGTTTATGTTTTGTGTTAATCTAAAAGGATTCACAAAGCCTTTTCTGAACAAATCTTTCTATTTTGTTTTTGTCCATTGTAACAATGATTGCACATTTCCATTAAATGTGTCCTCTGGAACAAAAGCAGAGAAGTCTAAAGTGCTTCCTGTGTCAGTGGCATGTTTCTTTTCATTGAATTACTTCTGGTCATCACAGCTACTCAAAAATCATAAGTGTTTTCAATAAATGCCAATTTATTTACTTAATGTTATACAAACTTCACTAAGTCTTTATAGGGAATGATGGTAAATTCTTGAAAGGGTATATGTACTTTCAGACAAAGTACACTTGCCCAGAATGTCAAGCCCTGCTGAGCTAAACTAAAACACCCCCTACCTCAGGACAAAGTACACTTAAGCTGGCCATACACTATTAGACTTTCTAAAGAATATTCATACACAAATTCCCATCAGTACATTTGATGACTTGACGAATGTTGTTCGAACGTACTTCAAAAACCATTTGCTTTTAGCATTTGATATCGGAGTGAATAGTTTCTCTCACACATTTACTGTTAGAAACTCTCAGATATCCCCTCTATGTTGGCGATGCTTAAAAATGGAAGGATCACTCCTGCATATTTTCTCGGACTGCCCATTACTAACTGTCTTCTGGTCTGGTATCAAAACTTCCATTAAGAATTTGACAGGCTGTTCTTTCCCGAATGCACTATCCGCTTATCTTTTACACAATACACAAATATCATTAAAAAATTATAAGACCTCACTACTCAAACACCTCTTAGCCCTTGTACACACGGGTTGGACATTCTGACAACCGAATCCGTTGGATTTTGTCCGACGGATTTTGTCCAACGGATTTTGTCCGAAACTGTTGCATACACACGGTCAGACAAAGTTGTCGGAAAATCCGATTGTACATAACGTGATGACATTATTTCGTTACGACAGGACTACGTTCAGGCTAGTAGCTAATAGCTTTGGTCTAGGAATTTGATCTGAGCATGCGTAGCACTTTGTCCGTCGGAAAATTTTTACCGGAAAGTTGGAAAAGTTGGTCCGTCGGATATTCCGACGGAAACAGTCCGATGGAGACCACATACAGTCGGAATATCCGACAAAACGGTCCGCTAGGACACATTCCGTCGGAATCTTCGACCGTGTGTACAAGGGCTTAAATGTGGAGAAAACTTGCATTCCAGCTTTCTGGATAAAAACAGACCCACCAACCTTAACACAATGGCAAACAAGAGTTTCTGAAATTCAACTAATGGAACAACTTACAGCATTTCTAAAGAACAAGCTTAACAAACATTTAAAAATTAGGATATCCTGGTTACTATATAGAAACTCACCTTAAATCTGATAGTATGGCGCTACCCATAAGGGAAATTAACATTCCCCCCTTTTCTTCACTTTTTTTTTCTTGCTTTCTCCCTATCCTACTCCTCTTCTTTATCTACCTTATTCCTAATTATTTCAAACCATATCTTTTTTAAACCCTAATCAAACCAGTTACTACAAATAACATGGGACTAGCCTTAAGTAGCTACCTAGAGGCATATTGAATTATATTATTTTTGACAAAATGCACCTAACACCAACAATTTTTTTGAAATAGTGATTTGACCTGGATAAATACATATTTCCTTGTGTAGAAATTACAGCTTATCTTTATAAGATATATATAATATGCTAGTTAACCAGAACATGGATTTTCCAGATGCCTATTTGACCTGTTTTGGTCCCAAATAACTTGAGAAAATATAAATAAATAAAGAATGAAAAAAAATTCTACCCTGCTCCTTTGATTTTTTTCCTGTCAATGATTAGGCTATCAAACAAATCTTCTGAAAATTAGATTTTTAGAACAAAATTCTACTAGTGTATGGCCAATTGTACCCACCTTACCTGTCCTCCTTACCTAAACTAACAAAACTGTTGCCTACTTTCATGAGTAGGAAAGATGTGTGCATCCTGCAGCCAAAATGTTTTGCTTGACCTGCACAATGAGCTCCCATAGATTTGTACCCTGAGACTAGAAATGGTATGAAACTAGACCTATTTAACCACTTGAGATCCGCGCTATTGCCAAATGACGGCATTAGCGCGGACCTACATTTCCAGGACTACGTCTATTGACGTCGTCCTGGTTACGAGCGGCCTGCGCGCCCCCTGAGGGGCGCGCGCGGCGCGCTCTGTGATCGGCGAGTCCATGAGACTCGCCTGATCACCGATCCGTGTAAGGGGTCGATCCCGACCCATTATCACGTGATCAGCTGTCAGCCAATGACAGCTGATCATGTGACAGAACGGAGCCGGTAATCGGCTATTATTCCTCCTCGCGCTGACAGCGCGAGGAGAGAAAAAAAAAGCCGATCACCGGCGGCCGTGATCGGGACATCAGTCCCGATCACGGCCAGCAATACAGCTGACCACCTGCCCCCTGCCAGTGCCCACCTGCCCACCGCAGTGCCATCCTGAATGAAAGTAAGTGCCCCCCATCAGTGCCACCCAGCAGTGCCCATAGTGCCCCCAGCGCCACCCACAGTGCCACCCACAATGCCACCCACAGTGCCATCCAGCAGTGCCACCAACAGTGCCACCCACAGTGCCCACAATCTGCCGCAAAGGTGCTGCACCCCAGTGCCGCCCAGCAGTGCCCAGCAGTGCCGCCCATCAGTGCCCAGCAGTGCCGCCCATCAGTGCCCAGCAGTGCCACCTATCAGAGCCACCTATCAGTGCCACCTATCAGTGCCCATCAGTCCCATCTATCAGTGGTACCTATCAGTGCCCATCCGTGCCACTTATCCGTGCCACCCATCCATGCCATCTTATCTGTGCCCATCTTTGCCCATCAGTGCCGCCTTATCTGTGCCGATCGGTGCCGCCTTATCTGTGCCTATTAGTGCCGCCTTAACTATGCCTATCAGTGCCCACCAGTGCAGCCTATCAGTGCCCACCAATGCAGCCTATCAGTGCCCACCAATGCAGCCCATCAGTGCCCACCAATGCAGCCCATCAGTGCCCACCAATGCAGCCATCAGTGCCGCCTAATCAGCGCACTTCAATGAAGGAGAAAAATGACCCGTTTGCAAAATTGTATAACAAACTATTAAAACATGATTTTTTATTTTTATTTTTTTGCATCTTTTTTTGTTTGTTTAGCAAAAAATAAAACTCCGAGCTGTAACTAAATACCACCAAAAGAAAGCTCTATTTGTGGGAAAAAAATGATAAAAATTTCATTTGGGTACAGTGTTGTATGACCGCGCAATTGTCATTCAAAGTGCATCAGCGCTGAAAGCTGAAAATTGGTCTGGGACTGAGGGGGGTTTAAGTGCCCAGTAAGCAAGTGGTTAAAGTGGTTGTTAACCCCTACCCACCGGCTTTCTTCTCTCTCAGCCTGGCAGCTGCAGTAGGCAGGGCCGAGAAACCCCCGCTGACCTCAGTCAGGAGGAGAGGAGGAGAGAGCCTGTGGGTCACATGATCACCAATCAGCGCTCTGTAAACAGGTATATAGCTGCATTATTTTATAAAGCACAGTCACAGGGGGACATTACATGAATAAATAGAGAGGATAGTGTAAATTTAACTCTAATTTAAGCAGCAGGAGGGGAGGGGGGAGAGGACGGAGGAGAGCACAGAGGAACAGGAACATGATCTTTTGTTTTTTATGGTTGACAATTGCTTTAAGCCAATGAGAACACAACTGTACAGACACACTGTGATCGATTGGGGGTGTCCTACTCAGGTAAGTAGCTGAAGAACTTGAGAAGGTGTGTTAAATTGGCCATACAAGATTAGTTTTATTTTCAACCAATGGGCTATTGGAGCAGTGCATATGTGTAGACAGGCATGCAACAAGCATGTCTCCAAGCCTGTCTGAGTTAAGGCTGGCCATAGACGGCTAGTTTAAAAAAAAAAGACAGATTCCTGCATTCACACAATTGAGGTAGATGGAGAAATCCACCTGCCAGGACAATGTATTCTTCACTTCAGAACTGCATTCTGACAGAATACACTGATCAGCACCTTTAGCTGGTTTGCTGTAGGTCTGGTCTCTGTTGAATTTTGATCAGTGTGTGGCTATCTTTAGTTGATGTTGCGAAGACTATCCAGGATGGCAGCTATTGCTAGCCCTTGGCACCCAGGGCACATGTCCCAGATCTTGTACTAAGTGCCCACTTGAGGCATGGAGATAAAACATTCTATATATTATATAGTTTTGGAACATTGTACAATGTATCTCCTTTTTATTCCATCTATTAACTACTTTGTCATAATATTATGACATCACAGTGTTTAGGCCAATTCATTTTTGTTTAGTTGAAAAGTTTATATTAGTCTTAGATTTAACCCAAATTGGTCATCATGGTATTCTACCAGCCCCTCTATGTCTCCTGATCTATTTGGACCCTAGACATGCCCCTGCAGGATGGATACATGCTCTTTATCTTACCTTCTGGGGAAAGTAAGCAGCTGGAGGAAGGAGGTAGTTATGACTCAGCTCAGGAGAGCTAGACAGAAAGGTTCTCAAACACTTGCCTTCCACTGGTTATCTGAATTTTCCCTCAAGTGTCCTTCCTATGGGATAAATGATCTTGCAATTAAAAGATATATAGCCCATTTTACCTACATTATAAGCATTCAGCATTCAGGTAAACACACAGATGCGAATGATCACCCCCCAATCCCCAACACACGTGCAGACAATGCAAGTTACTATGCATACAAAAACACCTCTACACACAAAATGAGCTACCTAAATGTGTATTAGAAAGTGTGAAAGGACCCTTAGGAATTTGCTGGATTTCTGCATGAAATTCTCTATTAATCAAATGACTATATATTTTTTGTATAATAAACACACCAACTGCATTTTATATTGTCATATCTTTATTGAACAGTGCATCTATTGTATAAATGAAAATGAAAATGCGGCGCTACCAAAAAAGTGCTAAATAAAAATGAGTGTATGGTAATCTCAAAATAAATGTGGATCAAAATGTTATTCACTAAATATAAATACAATGGAAAATAAATATATCAAAAATTCAAACAAATATGCGTGTATGCAAATATATGCAAAATTAGTGAATAAAAAATTGTGGAGAAATATTCAAACCCCTAAACAATCCACATAGACAATCCCAATCCAAACAAACATAATAAAATAACCATATGAAGAATAAAAAATAGTGAATATCGTGAAAAAATGAATATTTAGACATATGATGCAAACACGTGATAGTCCATAAATTTAAAGTGCATTAATGACTAATGCCATTGTAAAATTAATAAATAGAGTTCATGCAAAAGATGTGAAGAGGCAATTCCCACAAGTGATAGATCACTGCAAACTTCAGTGCTTAATGGGTGCACCACCTATTTCCCCCAGCCTCTCACCTCCAATATCTGGTATACAGGCACTGTGTACAAGGGGTAACTGCTGGCTTCTATTTCGTTCCCACTGCTTCACCGCTGATTAACTTTTCACTGTGAGGATAAATGTTACATGCCCTCCCAATAGCTCCAGGATATCCAGGCCATAAAGAGTGGAAAAACACAGAGGGCTCTCATGTGTAGTAACTTGGCTATTTTATTGAAAACAACAGTAAAATCCACACTTACATTTAAAATATCAGCAGAGTGTGCAGCAGACGCGGACTTCCGGTTTCGGCCGTAAACCGGAAGTGATGGGTCCGACACCGAATTCCTTCCCTGACGCGTTGCGTTACAGAACGTAACTTTTTCAAAGGGTGATCACATTTTGATCCACATTTATTTTGAGATTACCATACACTCATTTTTATTTAGCACTTTTTTGGTAGCGCCGCATTTTCATTTTCATTTATCTAATTTTGGTGCAGAGAACACTTTTTTATGCTGGCTGCTTCCTAGATACATTACTTCCTCTCTGTAAGTTATCTTAGGTTGAGCGCACTAGCTTTCCCTATTTTATATTTGAGTGCATCTATTGTGCATCTACGTTTATGAGTTTACAATAACTAGACACTGAACAAAGTGGTGTTCTCAGAAAATATGTTTTTGCTTCCCATTGTATCACAGGAGGTGAGGGGAAATGCCCTCAACTGGGGCACAGAAGTTAAGATCTGACATAGGTTATAAGTGGAACCATGCAGAACTAATGTATTATATAATGAATTTTCCTCTTTTTGAACCAGAATTTAGTGTAACTTTAAATGGGATCCTTAGAAAGGAGCACATATAAAATGCACATATAAAAACACATAGCAATTAATGATCCTGTAGATTCATGGAGTGAATGAACATGGAGGGTATAGTTGCATAAAAAATTATTTGTCATCTTTAGGATAATGCATTTACAGTGCCTTGAAAAGGTATTCATACCTCTTGCAAATGTGGAAAATTTCAAGGGGTATTAATACTTTTTCAAGACACTGTGGGGTTGATTTACTAAAGGAAAATCAACTCTGTACTACAAGTGAAATTGGAAGTGCAGTCGCTGTAAATCTGAGGGGAAGATCTGAAATGAGGGGAAGCTCTACTGATTTTATCACCCAATCATGTAAAAGCAAAATTTTTTTTTTCCCTTGCATGTCCCCCTCAGATCCACAAGGACTGCACTTGCAAGTGCACTTGCAGTGCAAAGTGGATTTTCCTTTTCGTAAATAAATCCCTGTATATTGAATAAAGCATTTCTGATTCAGGTTACCATAGACAGATACTGACAGACAAATGTGTATAGTATGTAGTAAGGTAGTTTGGGGTCGTAAACATGTAGTGAAGACCCACCCAAAAAGATATGTCCTGGAGTGCCAACCCTAATTATATAGTAAAAAAGAGGAAAAATGTAAAATGGGCGTTAAACGGTCAACTCCAGACATAGGTATTACAACACAGATATACCAGTATATAAAAATGAGAAATTTTACTTGAAACCACAACAGGTGTACAAAAGAAAATATATATCATACATAAAAAGGGGATGGCCATGATTTTCTCTTATGCAATATACAGGTGATACTCAAAAAATTTGAATATTGTGCAAAAGTTAATTTATTTCAGTAATGCAACTTAAAAGGTGAAACTAATATATGAGATAGACTCATTACATGCAACGCAAGATAGTTTAAGCCATGATTTGTCATAATTGTGATAAAAAATGGCTTACAGCTCATGAAAAACCCAAATCCACAATCTCAGAAAATTAGAATATTGTGAAAAGGTGCAATATTCTAGGCTCAAAGCTTCCCACTCTAATCAGCTAATTAAGCCATAGTCCCTTCAAAGAGTTCATGAACCTTTAACCACTTGACCACTGGGCACTTAAACACCCTTAATAACCAGACCAATTTTCAGCTTTCGGTGCTCTCGCATTTTGAATGACAATTACTCAGTCATGCAACACTGGACCTATATGAAATTTTTGTCCTTTTTTTCACACAAATAGAGCTTTCTTTTGGTGGTATTTAATCACCGCTGGGTTTTTTATTTTTTGTGCTATAAAGGAAAAAATACCGAAAATTCTGTAAAAAAATGAATTTTTCTTTGTTTCTGTTAGAAAATTTAGCAGATTAGTAATTTTTTCTTCATAAATTTTGGCCAAAATTTATACTACTACATATCTTTGGTAAAAATAAGTACAAATTGGTGGATATTATTTGGTCTTTGTGAAAGTTATAGAGTCCACAAGCTATGGTGCCAATATCTGAAAATTGATCACACCTGAAGTACTGACGGCCTATTTCAATTCTTGAGACCCTAACATGCCAGAAAAGTACAAATACCCCCCAAATTACCCCTTTTTGGAAAGAAGACATTCCAAGGTATTTAGTAAGAGGCATGATGAGTTTTTTGAAGTTGTCATTTTTTCCCACAATTCTTTGCAAAATCAAGATTTTTTTTACTTTTTTTTTTTTTTTCACAAAATTGTCATATTATCAGGTTATTTCTCACACACAGCATATGCATACCACAAATTACACCCCAAAACACATTCTGCTATTACTCCCGAGTATGGCGATACCACATGTGTGAGACTTTTACACAGTGTGGCCACATACAGAGGCCCAACATGCAGGGAGCGCCATCAGGTGTTCTGGATCACCCAGGACAATTCTGACATTTCTCTCCTACATGTAAAAATCATCATTTATTTGCTAGAAAATTACATAGAACTCCAAAACATTATATATGTTTTTTTTAGCAAACACCCTGGAGAATACAATGGTGGTCTTTGCAACTTTTTATCTCGCACGGTATTTGCGCAGTAATTTTTCGAATGCTTTTTTTTGGAAAAAAAAACAGTTTTGGGCTTAAAAAAAAAAAAAAAACAGTAAAGTTAGCCCAATTTTTCCATAATGTGAAAGATGAAGTTACGCTGACTAAATAAATACCTAATATGTCACTCTTCAAAATTGCACACGCTCGTGGAATGGCGCCAAACGTCGCTACTTAAAAATCCCCATAGGCGACAATTTAATTTTTTTTTACTGGTTATATGTTTTGAGTTACAGAGGAGGTCTAGGGCTAGAATTATTGCTCTCGCTCTAACGTTCGCAGCGATACCTCACATGTGTGGTTTGAACACCGTTTTCATATGTGGGCGGGACTTACGTATGCGTTCGCTTCTGCATGCGAGCACATGGGGACAGGAGCGCTTTAAAAAAAAAACATTTTTTTTATTGTTCATTTTACTTTATTTATTTTAGTTTGACATTTTTTTCCCCAAAAATAATTTTTTTGATCACTTTTATTCCTATTACAAGGAATGTAAACATCCCTTGTAATAGGAATATGGCATGACAGGTCCTCTTTACAGTGAGATGTGGGGTCAATAAGACCCCACATCTCACCTCTAAGCTGGGAAGCCTGAAAAAAAAAAAAAAAAAAAAGATTCTGTCTTTGATCGTATTAGCGATTCGATAGAAGCACCGGAGGGCGGCGGGAGGGGGGGGGATGTCTATGGCTGGGTATTGCAGGGTATCACCGACTATGGCTGGGTATCTCAGAGTATGGCGTTGCAGAGTATTGCATTGCAGGGTATTGGCGGGTGTTGCAGAGCATTGCAGAGTGTTGCAGGGTATTGGCGGGTGTTGCAGAGCATTGCAGAGTGTTGCAGGGTATTGGCGGGTGTTGCAGAGCATTGCAGAGTGTTGCAGGGTATTGGCGGGTGTTGCAGGGTATTGCAGAGTGTTGCAGGGTATTGCAGAGTGTTGCAGGGTATTGCAAAGCGTTGCAGAGTGTTGCAGAGTATTGCAGAGTGTTGCAGGGTGTTGCGGAGTGTTGCAGGGAATTGCGGAGTGTTGCAGGGCATTGCGGAGTGTTGCAGGGCATTGCGGAGTGTTGCAGGGCGTTGCGGAGTGTTGCAGGGCGTTGCAGGGTATTGCAGAGTGTTGCAGGGTATTGCAAGGTGTTGCAGGGTGTTGCAAGGTGTTGCAGAGTGTTGCAGGGTATTGCAGAGTGTTGCAGGGTATTGCAGAGTGTTGCAAGGTGTTGCGGAGTGTTGCAAGGTGTTGCGGAGTGTTGCAGGGTATTGCGGAGTGTTGCAAGGTGTTGCGGAGTGTTGCAGGGTATTGCGGAGTGTTGCAAGGTGTTGCGGAGTGTTGCAGGGTATTGCAGAGTGTTGCAGGGTATTGCGGAGTGTTGCGGAGTGTTGCAAGGTGTTGCGGAGTGTTGCAAGGTGTTGCGGAGCGTTGCAGGGTATTGCGGAGCGTGGCAGGGCATTGCGGAGTGTTGCAGGGCAATGCAGAGTGTTGCAGGGCAATGCAGAGTGCTGCAGGGTAATGCAGAGTGCTGCAGGGTAATGCAGAGTGTTGCAGGGTAATGCAGAGTGTTGCAGGGTAATGCAGAGTAATGGGGGTATTGCAGAGTAATGGGGGTATTGCAGAGTAATGCAGAGTAATGGGGGTATTGCAGAGTAATGGGGGTATTGCAGAGTAATGCAGAGTAATGGGGGTATTGCAGAGTAATGCAGAGTAATGGCAGGGTATTGCAGAGTGTTGGCAGGGAATTGAGGGGTTAATTTTCGGTGCGCAGCGATGTGGGCACTGCAGATGCAGCCCACATCGCTGCTGACACCGATCTCTTCCCCCTCCGCTGTACCGATCGGTACAGAGAGGGGGAGGGAGGAACCGGCGTCATAACATGACGCCGGTTTGTTTACAAGTGATCACTCCGTCATATGACGGAGCGATCACGTGGTAAACGGCCGCGCTGAGCGGCCGTTTACCGTGATTCGTGATGCGCCGGGTCCTGTGGACCCGGCGGTCACGGATGCTCTCGAGTGCGCGCCCCAGGGGGCGCGCGAGAGCAGAATTCTGGGAGGCCGTTAATTAACGGCCTCTCAGAGTTAAACAACCGCCCTGAAGCCGTTAATCGGCAATGGGCGGTTGTTAAGTGGTTAAATAGTCTCTCAGTCTGGTTCAGCAGGAACAATCATGGGAAAGACTGCTGACCTGACAGTTGTGCAGAAAACCACCAATGACACCCTCCAAAAGGAGGGAAAGCCTCAAAAGGTAATTGCAAAATAAGTTGGATTTTCCCAAGGTGCTGTATCAAAGCACATTAATAGAAAGTTATGTTGGTGGGAAAAATGTGGAAGAAAAAGGTGCACAAGCAGTAGGGATGACCACAGCCTGGAGAGGATTGTCAGGAAAAGGCCGTTCAAAAGTGTTGGGGACTTTCACAAGGAGTGGACTGAGGCTGGAGTCAGTGCATCAAGAGCCACCACACACAGACGGATCCTAGACATGGGCTTCAAATGTCGTATTCCTCTTGTCAAGCCCCTCCTGAACAACAAACAACGTCAGAAGCGCCTTACCTCGGCTAAAGAAGAACAGACCTGGTCTGTTGCTCAGTGGTCCAAAGTCCTTTTTTCTGATGAGAGCAAATTTTTTGCATCTCATTTGGAAACCAAGGACCCAGAGTATGGAGGGATAATGGGGAGGCACACACTGCAAGATGCTTGAAGTCCAGTGTGACGTTTCCACAGTCTGTGTTGATTTGGGGAGCCATGTCATCTGCTGGTGTTGGTCCACTGTGCTTCATTAAGTCCAGGGTCAACGCAGACGTCTACCAGGAGATTTTGGAGAACTTCATGCTTCCTTCCACAGACGAGCTCTATGGGGATGCTGACTTCATTCTCCAGCTTGTTTTATTGATTGCATGTAATATTAAAATTTTCTGAGATTGTGGATTTGGGGTTTTCATGAGCTGTAAGCCATAATCATCCCAATTATGACAAATCATGGCTTGAACTATCTTGCTTTACATGTAATAAGTATATCGCATATATTAGTTTCACCTTATAAGTTGCATTAATGAAATAAATTAACTTTTGCACAATATTAAAATTTTTCGAGTATCACATGTATACTGTATATGTTTGGGGGTTAGCGCTCCCCTTTTTATGTATATGTATGATATATATTTTCTTTTGTACACCTGTATATCTGTGTTGAAATACATATGTCTGAAGTTGACCGTTTAACGTCCATTATACACTTTTCCTCTTTTTTACAAATGTATACTGTGTTTCCATACATGAACTGTTCCTTTGATTAGCATTGGCCCTATACATATGAGTGTTAGATGAACAGTGTACCCGACACAAGTTCTTTTCAATATTCTCACATTAACATCCAATTTATCTCTCTGTCACAGTGAAGCAAGGTGTTGCAGAGACACAACATGCAGTAAAAAGAACATGTACTGTATTGATCTTTTAGTGAGTATTGCGAGGTGCAGCAAACTCTCCTCGTTTAGCTCCAGCAGCAAGTTTTAAATAAATCCCCCTTTGACACATTTGGTGCTGCCTGGCCCCGAAGTGTAAATAGTATTTATTACTAAGTCTGGCCATACACCGATAGTTTATTTTTTTGTTCAGCCTGAAGGCTGAGTAAGAAAAATCTAATAGATTCCTTCCACCCTTCCTGGGCCATTGTATTCTGAGAGCCACTGCTGGCAGTTGGCAGAGCTGAACAGTGGCTGCACCTGATTGAATGCAACTACTGTTTGGCTGACAATTTTCTGCCTGGCTCCTTTTTTTAAATCAAAGGATGTCAGGCAGAGGGGGCCCGACTTGACTGTCCACTAAGCGAATTTTAGCTGAATCATAAAAATTTGCACAGTATATGGCTAGCTCTAAATTATTGTGCTTATTGAGCCTAATGAAATATCTAATTGTTTTCAATACTACAGCAGGACAATTTACAGAATGTGGGAGTTTCTATGAAATGCTCTTCTGTTCATTCTTATTTATTATATTTAATCATACCCCATGATCATTTTACTGCTGATTTACACTATTGAATTTATCAGAATAGTCATGTTAGGCTTTCAGACCTATTATATATGGTACATTGGTACTCAACAACCCCTTTCACCCCTCTGCCAGCCAGTGATAGAGGTAATATTTTAACAGTACAAGTATTTTAATCTGGGATATGTTTATCACCATGGACAGACACTACTTTTACTTAACTTTTCTGGAATAAATGCTGTATGAACACGATGAGGTGGTCTATTTAAAGTAAAAATTTGCAATGCAATTGTTTCCGTATTTGCATAAAAGTTCAAAATAATACCATTGCAAATGTTTTTATTATGTATGAAATGTTATTTTCTGATAATTACATTTCTTCCTAGGGGAGAATATATAATTCCCTAAGGACCCCAAGTACATTCAATCCTAAGAAAAAAATTCTCAATCAGAAGAGAACATAATCTAACACAAAAGCCAAACAATATTCAACCAAAAATAATCTAAAACAATAGCTCAAAAGCATTCAACCAGATATGAAATAGCCTGAAAGAACATTTAACCAGAAGAGAACATACCTTAAAAGAGAAGTAGGGCTGATGTTTATTTGGCCTAATTTCTCCCTTAGGTCACAGGAGTGCACTTCATTCTGCACTCTTGTGACCTGTATTCAGCTGACAGCAGGGTAAAGCCTGCTGTCGTCTGAGGTCACTTAGCCGACCCAAACTCTGGAAGGATCCCAGCTTTAATGTCAGGATCCGCCCAAATGCCTGAGGGGCAATTGGCTCAGTATCTCAGTGCATCAATGAGAGCCTGAGTCAGCCACTCCTGCCCCCTCCACAGCCCAGTGTTCCATAGAGAGATAGAGGGCAGAGCAGAGAGTCATAAACTGACAGTCACCACTGTCTTTTCATTGAAGACTGAGATCTGAGGGATCAGCGGTCTTCAATTGTTCTCATTCTTGGACAGAACCAGCATCAGACCGATGCTATATTCACCTAGGTGAGTATATATGATTATTTTGTTTATAACCAGCACTTCTCTTTTAACCACTTGCCAACCTGCCACAGTACATTTACTGTGGCAGATTGGAACATGCAGGCACAATCATGTACCTATAGGTCATGTGCCTGCACCAGGTTTAGGAGTATGCTGCGTGTGTGTGTGATTGTGTGTTGGACACAGTGGACTGCGGATCCCTGTACTTGGGACCTGGTGATCATGTGATTGCTATGCACAATTCCTCCCGCTGACAACAATGATGGGGCACTATTTCTCCCACTGACACTAATGATGGGACACTATTACTCCAATAAAGTGGTTAGAGTTTGGAGACCCCGGCCTAGGCAATTTTAAGCAGAAGTTCTCCTCTTTCCCTCCCTCCCTGTAGTCTTCTGGGATACATCACAGGTCCCAGAAGACTGCGGAAAAATTGACAAAAGTGTCGTGAGCAGTGGGCAGCTGGCTGCCCACAGTTAAGATGCCAGCGCCGGACAACCAAAGGCTAGTGAAGAACTAGCCCAGGTGAGGAGAATGCTGGATTCATGGACAGGTAAGTGTCGTATTATTATTAACAGTCAACAGGTACAATATTTGTAGCTGTTGACTTTACATTTTTTTTTCCAGAGTGGAGAATCGCTTTAAGAACATTTGTTTTTGCTCCATTTGCACAACAACCACAGCTTTATACATTGTGAGAAGAATCCCTTAAACTAATTTGCGATGCTGGCTAAATCACACAGAACATGCCGTTTTCCTTGATGTATAGCCATGCATTTGTTTTATCAATAGACCCCTATATGAATCCTGCTATAATAACACAGCCATTTTAGTTATGTTTTCATGTCTTCTGCCTCCGTAGGATATCCTCGCTTTTCTGATGGTTGTCCATAAAAAAGAGCCGTTGTTAGACCCTTAGACAAGCTTCAGTTGAACAAACAAGCTAAACACATGGACTGAAAAGGCAGCCAGTTCAGCCCAGCTTATGTTGGAGTTCTGTCTTTTTCAAAAATTATTGTCTGCCATCAGTTTTGTTCTACTGTCTATATACATTTTCCCTCACTTTTCCTTCCCTAATTCTTACACATACCTGACTTTAATTGAAGAAATGTTTTGCAAGATTTGATGCATTTTGTACAGGCAGGGACCCTGCTGTGCCACATCATATAGTTAGGATGATCTTTGCAGGTTACTAAAGTCTCACAGTAAAAGTGATTTGGGTAATTTAGTAATTTTCACAGTGTTAGAATTATAGAAAACAGATGAAGCTTTCCTTTACGTCATCCAAGACTCTGCAGCTGTACTATAAGCATCTAATGGCAGGCAGGCTTGCATGGGGTAAGACAAAGCATCATATAGTCCCATAGTATACTCACGACCAGGACATTTTATATTTCATGAATGTTATCGATTACTGCAACATGAACATTGTGCTGACTCACAAGCTGTGTATTCACAATGCAGATATGCAGTTTATTCTATGGACGAACCAATGTTTATTTCATATGTGTCTGCATTAATATTAGGCAAATATATTAATAGAAGACAAAAATTGTGTTTATTATGATGAGCCAACCACTTGACTCCTATATATTGAAGCAGAACTACAGGCAAATTTATGGGATTATCAATTTAATCCAGATCTATGTTCCTTTTTTTTTTAAATCCACAATTTTAATCAATTTAGAATCTACGGTATTGAACGGTAGTGCATCCCCCACGCCCACCCGAACACCACTCCCACGAGTCCCCATTGTGACAGCGAGCCAGGGTTCTTCTCCTTGCACCCGCTGTCACAATTTTAAAAAAATATGTGAGCGGAGCAGAGTGCTGTGAATGGGCGAACTTCAACTACCGTCAGCTATTACGGCTGATGGCTTGTAGCTCTCAATTAACTACCAGGGTTCTAATGGCCCTCTTGGTAGTTCCTTAAATTGTCCTGTCATTCTGTAACTGCCTGTCCCTATGAGTTACAGGCAGACAGCTACACTGACAGTCTGAATGAGCCTTCATTGTGGGAGCAATGCTTTACAGGCTTCTAAAAGAAAAAAAATAATAAATGCACTTTTTTTTTACCTGAAAAAAGATGTGCATTTATTTTTATTTATTTTTTTAAAGTGAACTTATGCTTTAAGGCCTCCTGCACACAGGATGCCCCCCCCCCCCCCCCTTGACTTCTTTGGGGGGGAAAATGGCTGAGCAAACGCATTTAAAACTTCATTTAGGGATGCCAAACATTTGGACATTCATTCTTTCCATTGGCCAGAATATAAATGTAATAATTTATTCTAGCCATTGGAATGAATGAACGCTCATGAGCTAAATGCGCCTAAAGTTCATTCAGAGTTTTTTCAGTATATAAACACTCCTTTTCTAATATGCCTGTAAACATATGGCCATGTAGGTTAACATGAATGAGCATTTAGAGACTGAAGAAAAAATGACAAATGCATGTAGAAGTGAAATTTTTAACATCCTGTGTGCATGAGGCTTAACTCACAGAATCTGATGACAGCAGGAAGCATAGGGGAGGCCTTATCATTGACTAACTATGTAATCAGAGGTTGGACCATGTGTATTGCTTTAACTGCAATAGAGAAGAGTGAGGTCAGGGACCTGGTATAAGGAGGTAGCTGGGTTTTTAGGACAAGCAATTCATATATGTATATAGTTACATACTTCATGCAGTAAACTACTGCTACTGTTTATTACTTAGGGAATCTGCCCATGATTATGTACAACTATATTTTTGGCATTACTCCCATCTGTTAAAAGTTTTCCAAAAAAAGCTTCATACAACTGATATCCCAATTTCATGGCTAATTAAACATTTCTTAGTGCACTCTAAATGCTTTACAATGCTTTAGGCAAAGCAGTACACTAGTATTACAAGCTTTGGGGTTGATTTACTAAAACTGGAGAGTGCAAAATCTGGTGCAGCTCTGCATAGAAGCCAATCAGCTTCCAGTTTTTGGTCAAAGCTTAAAGTGGTTCTAAAGGCTGAAGGTTTTTTACCTTCATGCATCCTATGCATGAAGGTAAAAAACCTTCTTTGTGCGGCACCCCCTAAATCCTTACTAGAGCTCCCTCTGATACAGCAATGTTCACAACAGCCTGCATATTATGGACACATAGAGCAGCAGCTCAGGAGCAAGCAAGCAGCAGTGTCCCCAGTGCAAGCGGCTTTCACTGGGGGCCCTGCTTGAGTGATGGATAAAGATCGGGTTTAGGTAAATATTGGGGGGCTGGGAGGGAAACTGCATACTGACGTTTTTTACCTTAATACAGAGAATGCCTTTCTTCCCAATCACAAAATGAGGTAAGGTTCCCCAAAAACTTAGTTTTACCTCCACCTTAGTGGAGCAGACCTCTATAAACCTACCTTCTCTGTTGGTAAGGTTGAAAAAAGACAAAAGTCCATCGAGTCCAACCTGTATGTGTGCATTTTTATGTCAATATTACATTGTATATGCCTGTATGTTGTGGTCATTTAGGTGCCTATCTAATAGTTATGCTCGCCATTGAAACCACTGCTTGTGGAAGAGAATTACACATCCTTACCACTCTTACCGTAAAGAGCCCTCTTCACGGTTTTTGGTTAAATCACTTTTCCTCTAATTTTAGTGAATGGATTCAAGTCTTTTTTAATGCCGATTCATGGAAAAGTTTTATCCCTATTGTGTAATCACCAATATGATATTTGTACATTGAAAGCATATTCCCTCTCAAACGTCTCTTCTCCAGAGAGAATAAGTTCAGTGCTCGCACTCTTTCCTCATAACTAAGATCCTCCAGTTCCTTTATTAGCTTTGTTGCCCTTCTATGTACTCTCTCCATTTCCAGCACATCCTTCCAGATGACTGGTGCTCAGAACTGGACAGTATACTACAGGTGCGGCTGGACCAAAGTCTTGTAGAGTGGCAGAATTATCGTTTTATCTCTGGAATTAATTCACTTTCTAATGCATGGCAATATTCTATTGGCTTTGCTTGTAACAGCTTGGCATTGCATGCCATTGCTGGGCCTGTCATCTACTAGGACCACCGGGTCCTTTTCCATCCTAGACTCCCCCAGAGGTTCTCCCCCTAGTGAGTAGATTGCATACATGTTTTTGCCACCTAAATGCATTATTTTAAAATGTTCTACATTAAACCTCATATTTGCCATGTAGTTGCCCTCCCCATTCATTTGTTTAGATCTTCTTGCAAGGTTTCCACATCCTGCAGAAAAGATATTACACTGCTTAGCTTAGTATTGTCCACAAATACTGAGAGTGAGTTGTTTATCCTATTCTCCAGTTCATTTATGAATAAATTACATAAGATTGGTCCCAGGACAGAACTCTGAGGGACCCCACTTTCCATATTGGACCATTTTGAGTACTCCTAATTTATCACTGCCCTCTGAACTCACCCTTGAAGTGTGTTTTCTAACCACGTTCTCACCCTTTGGTCCATGCAGACAGAACTTAGCTTGTATAGTAAAAGTTTGTGAGGGACTGTATCAAATGCCTTTGCAAAATCCGAATACACTATGTCTACAGGCCTTCCTTCATCTAGATGGCAGCTCACCTCCTCAAAGAAGGTTAATAGATTTGTTTGGCAAGAATGATTTTTCATGAATCCATGATGATTACTGCTAATAATACCATTTTCATTACTAAAATCTTATATATAGTCCCTTATCATCCCTTTCAAGAGCTTGCATACTATTGATGTTAGGTTAACTGGTCTGTTGTTCCCAGTGATATATATTGGCCCTTTTCTAAAGATTGGTGCTACTTTGGCTTTTCTCCAATCAGCTGGTACCATACCAATCAGTAGATTGTTTGTAAAAATTAGGAACAACGGTGTGGCAATTACTTGACTGAGCTCTTTAAGGACCCTCGGTTGCAAGCATTCTGGTCCTGGTGACTTATTTATGTTATGTTTTTCAAGTTTGTTTCTGATTATATCCTATGTTAACCATGGGGGTGCTTCCTGTGACGTGACATGAGGATAAACATTGCACTTTTGGTTACTGAAGCCCCCCGTTTCCCTCATGAAAACTGAGGAGAAGAATACATTCAAAACCTTCGCCATCTCACCATCCTTTGTAACCAGAATCCCTTCATCATCCTTTACTATTGATATACTTAAAGAATTTCTTGGGATTTTTCTTACTCTCCTCTGCTATGTGCTTTTGTGTTCTATCTTAGCCGCCCAGATTACACCCTTACATTTCTTATTGCATTCTTGGAATGCTGATGATGATCCCTCAGCCTTATATTTTTTAAAGGCCTTCTCTTTTGTTTTTATATGATTTTTACGTTGACGTTTAGCCACCCAGGGCTTTTATTAGCTCTTTTAAATGTATTACCCTTTGGGATGCACTGGCTAATACCCTTATTTAATATACTCCTAAAGCACACCCATTTTTCCTCTGTGTTCTTTGTTCCTAGGATTTTATCCCATTTAGTATCTTTTAGCTTCTGTTTAAAGGAAAACAATCTCTAAGATGGAAAAAAAAAATCTACTTTTTTTTTTTGGGGGGGGGGCAATGTGTAGAAATAATAACCTGCTATTTTGAGTATGTAACAAGTTTTTAGAGGACCAATATGCTTCAACTTCCCTATAGTATTTACCCCTTTATCAATGCCAGGATTTCATTATGGCTAGGTTCAAATATAGTCAAGTACCCAGGATGTTGGCAGATTTATTGACAATAACCTTTAATTGTGCAAAGTGTTTTTGAGCATTAACATTATCTTTTTTAAATACTCTTTTAAAGACTCTGTAGAAGTCCTGGAAATGAGCATGGGAGGAGGAGACAAGGGAGCTTGAGAGCAGGAGATCTTGAGAGGTGCGGGAGGACATTTTGGGAGATATTTGGAGACAAGGTTGGTCTGACAATATTTCATATTAAAGAGAAAACCCAGAGTGCACTGGCCTCATGAAATAAGCATATAAAATGTATTAAACATATGGTAAAAATACATGCAGTAGTTAATTCAGAACTCAGTTTCTACCCTCTCCATGCTCCAGTGCTGTCACCAACTTCCCCTTGCAATGCTAGAGGAAGAATAGAAAGCTGCTGTGACATCACCTGACCGGCTGGAAGACTGCAGGTAAACAGGTGTGTGTATATATAAATATACTGTATATACACATACAGTGTATATAGATTTGTTTAAAAAAAAAACAGAGGAGGCAGCAGATCCTGGAGTTCTGCTTTAAATCATTTTCCAGAGTGCAGAGTGCCATGGTAAATACTTATATTTCTGCATATCCCAGCAATCTCCTCTGTACAATCCTGTGCAGCTTCCTGAAAATATCCCCACTGACTGAGCCATATTTATCTGGACTAAAAGTGAACTTGTCATAAATAACAGGCTTATCTGATCCAAAGACCTGATCTCCAAATTCCTCTAACTTTACCTCAATATTAGAAAATTGCAATTAGGCTGTCAGTGTATTCTATCAATGCTAAGTGTATTTTCAGTCCTGAGTGTAATAATTACAGTGCATATGAAAATCCAATAATTCCTTTAATTGTATTCAAAAAACAAAAATGGATATTGCAACTTACCAGTCCTTAGATGTGGTGGCTACATCACTTTTCAGGCTAAGAACATTTTCAGCAAGTACAGAAAACACCTATTGATGAATGAATGCAAAGTGTTCTCTGATTGGAGGAGGTGGAGCGGCATCATGCACCCCAGTTTGTCCAGATAACATTTTGCAGTCATTTGGAAAATGCAAAGCATTCTCTGAATTGAGTCAGTGCTGAGCGGCCGACCTCCTGTGTTCACAATACATCAAGCCAGCTGCTCAGCATAAGATCCAGAAGCAAATAAAGATCACTGGAGTAGCAGTGCCTATTTTAGTGATATCTAGCTTCCAGGAGCATCGGCCAGGTATGGTATGTACATAGTTACATTGGTCAAAGCTGGACTCACCATAATGTAGGTGTCACAATCTGACAGTACAATTTCTGTACAATCTAATTTAGATCTACTAAAACTATGTAATATGGGGACCTACGTAGGATATCCAAACAGTTTGTATGTAATCAGACATACTCTTTCACTAGATACTTGTTGGTAGATCTAAAGGGGATAGTAAAAACACATTGTAATGTTTGTGGTGAGCTTAAGGCTGGGTTCACACTGGAGAACGCAGCGGCTCACAGCAAGAGTCTGGTGCATCTCCATTCACCGTTTCAGGTCCAAATTCAGCATGGATTTTGGGATGAATTCGGACCTGAAACGGACCAAAAGACACACAGGATTCCTGTGCAATTCGTACCAGAGCCGATCTGGAGATGTGTGAACCAGCTACATAGAGAGCCGGTCACAATCTCCTACTATGCGAATTGGATGCGGGAATCCACATCCAATTCACAATAGTGTGAACCCAGCCTAAAGGACACAATCAAACTGTAACATGTGATAAGCTATAGCCACTTTGTGAAAAAGCGATCTACCCTTGATCACTTTTCAGAGAATGCTGTAGTGTGAATCTTGCCTTAAGCCATATCAAAAGAAGGAACATTAGGGTTTATTTACTAAACGCAAATTGACTGCACTTGCACTCTGCAAGAGCAGTTGCTCCAGGGCTTAGTAAATGAGCAAAAGCTCTGCTGACTTTCATCATCCAATCATGTGCAAGCAAAAATGCTGTTTTTTTTATCTTCTTTGCATGTGATTGGGTATTCTTTGCAAAGTAAAGCTTTACCTCATTTACTAAGCTCTAGAGCAGTGTAACTGCAGTTTGCAAAGTGCACAGTCTAGTTGCCTTTAGCAAATCAACCCCTCGGTATCTCTTCTTGTCTGTAGCTGAAGCATCTTTATTAGTGCTGCCTAGCAGTTTGAATCCTTGGGATCAGAATGATATATAGACAATTTCTAAATGGAGTCTGAATGTTGAAGTTAAAGTGGAATTCCAGCTTCATACTAACTAGACATAAAACTGTCCCCTCCCTCCTCTTAAGGCCTATGCTAACTAACTTGTGTAACAAAGATGTATATACTGTATTTACCCATTTTCAGCCTATTGCGGTCTAGTCATGTGATCTCCCCTGTGTCAGCTAGTGTCAGCTAAAGGGGAGAGGGAGGAGAGAGCGTTCCAACAACAACTGGGTATGCCTGGAGCAGTGACATCACCCACAGGCTTCAATGGCTCATCTGCCTGGCCCTCCCTCCTCTCCCCTGCAGCCATTCTGACTGACCATGCTGCTGGTCCAGGCTTCTAGGATGATCCCAACCATATGGTTGGGATCATTTCAGAGCTTGAACCCACTTAGTGACGTCAGCAGACAGTGGGCTTTATCAGAAGCAGGAACAAACTACACTCTGGTTTGGCCAAAAAAAGGTTTGGTCATATACTTCTCCTTTAAATCATTTCTTACTGTATTTTCCCCCTGCTTCATTGTAATGCCCCCATTGGTTCCCAAACCTCTCCTTTACCCCTCATTTCTGTTTTTTTTTTTTAATGGGCTGTTCACGTTTGTGGAGGGCATGTGTACTGCTCTATGTACTCTACAATTTCCATAGTCCATTTCAGGAGTGAACATAAGAGGGTGGCTACTTTTCTAATCACAGGGGCCTATTGAGAGTAAACATAGCCACCCTCTAATAGGAAGTCAGATCGCAGCAGCAAACAAAACCAAAAAAAGGAATTGGTAGCTTTGGAGGAAACACAGTGGCTATCTGGTTAGCACTTACCTGGCAGCACTAGGGTCCTTGGTTCCAACCAGAGCACAACCTGCCTGGAGTTTGCATGTTCTCCCTGTACCTGCTTGGGTTTCCTCTGGGTACTCCAGTTTCCTCTCACACTCTAAAGACATGCTGATGCATTAATTAGCCCCTGTCTAAATTGGCCCTAATATGTATGAATGTGAGTTTGGGTCCTTAGATTGTAAGCTCCTTGAGGGCAGGGACCATGACCAGGACAACGGGTGGGCAGGAGGGGCAACTGCCCTGCGCACTGACTGTGGCATCATGTGAGGTGGGAGGGCACCATGAGAAGACTGGGGGGAGGGGATTTGTGTTGGAAGGTGGAATTTGGGAGTGGCAGGAGGTTAGAGATGTTCTAGGAGGAGAATATTGTGTTATGACGCGAATGGTGGAAGAGGATTTGTGCTAGAAGGGGGTATTTGGGGGGTTTGCGCTACAAAAGGTAATATGGTGGTGAGGGGTGGGGGATTTGTGCAAGGATGGGAAATTATTATTATTATTTTTGGGGGGGGGGGGAGTGCGCTAAGATGGGGGATTAAGGGAGGGAAATAAGTGCTGGGAGGGGGATTTGGAGTGGGGAGAAGAGGATTTGTGCTCAGAAGGGAATTTGAGAGGCAGAGGATTTGTTCTAGGAGGGGGATTTTTTTTTCTTGGTAGGGAGGGATTTGATAGGGGCATATGGGGAGAGAGAGAATTTGACCTGGGAGAAAAAAAGATTTGTGCTGGGAGGGGGGATTTGAGAAGGGATGGCGGAAATGTATAGGGAGGAGGGGGAAATTATGCATAGGGGTATGCATGCAGTTTAGTGTTTGGTTTGTTTGTTTGTTTTTTTTGGGGGGGGGGGGGGGTTCTGACACATAATGCTCATACATCTGGGGTGGGGGGGCACAAATTGGCATGTTCGCCCTGGACTCTAGGTGACCTTGTCCTGGCACTGGCAAGGACTGATGTGAATGTACAATATACAGTAAAACCTTGGATTGCAAGCATAACTCGTTCCAGAAACATGCTTGCAATCCAAAGCACTTGTATATCAAAGCAAAATTCCCCATAAGAAATCATGGAAACTCAAATGATTAGTACCACAACCATTTATTCATAGGTCCCTCAGTTTATAGTCCATATAAAAAGATTATAGCAATGTGATAGGTTGTGTAGCCATAAAATGTCCATCCACAAATGGAAGCCTCCACAAGGGGATTAGAAGCAAAATCTAGCAAGAGCTACAGAGTATAAAAGAGAAGAGAGGCATCTCTAAATACCGGTTCACACTACAGCAACTTGGGATCCGACTTGTCCGACCTCAAGTCGCCCCAAGTTGCTGGACATAAGAAATTCCATTGAAGTGAATGAGAGCCGTCTTAATGTACACGACTGAAGTCGCTCCGAACTCAGAAAAGGTTCCTGTCCTACTTCAAGGCGACTTCTAGCTGACTTGTACCCATAGATTTCAATGGAAGTTGCCTCCAAGTCGGATCCTTATCTTAAAGAGGGATTCCACCTACAAAAAAAATATTAAAAGCCAGCAGCTATAAATACTACAGCTGCTGACTTTTAATAAATGGACACTCACCTGTCCCGGGTTCCAGCGATGCCGGCAGCCGAGGCCGATCGACCACTCGGCTCTCGGCTGCGGCCGCCACCATTCTAGGTGAGGGAATCAGGAAGTGAAGCGATTTGACTTCACTACCCGGTTCACTACTGCACATGCGCGAGTCGCACAGCGCAAGAGGAATTGTCCGCGCTGTCTCTGAGACCCGTGTGTGTCCCAGCAGACAGCGTGGCAGGACAGGAAATGGCGTAGACTCCCACGGGAGTCTATGCCCGGAAGTGGGTGTAAATACCTGTCTTTGACAGGTATCTCCACCCCCCTCCCCCCTGAAAGGTGCCAATTGTGACACCGGAGGGGGGGAGGGTTCCGATCAGCAGAAGTTCCACTTTAGGGTGGAACCCCGCTTTAATTGATGTGATTTGGATCCGACATTACAGGAAGATTACCCAGGAATTCTTTGAAGTTGCTTCGAAGTTGCCTTGAAGTTGCCTTAAAGTTGCCTCCAAGTTCCCTGGCAAAGCCATGCCGACTTTCAGGTCGCTGCAGTGTGAACCAGCACTAAGTGTAGCAATATGTTTCTTAGAGTTCATTCACACAGGGGCAACATGACTTCAGGAGGCAACTTGGCAGGCATGTACTGGCCATTGGGACTACAGGGAGTTTCCCGGTGGGCCGATGGCTCAGTGGGCCGGTTTCAGTGACAAAGTAATGGCTGCGCGGCTCGCCCCTCAACTTCACGCAGTGATGTGAGAAAGATGAGAGAAAAATACAGAGGAGAATAAGTGAAATAATAAAAGAGGTTAGTGAGGGCTCCTTATGTTATGCTACTTATGTTTTTTTTGCACAATTGCGTATAGTTTTATATACTGTTTTTGTGCTTGTTTGCAAAATTAAAGTTGGCCAGTCTGGATGAAGTCCAGGGCCAAATTTTTGTCCCAGTCCAGCCCTGCAACTTGGACACGACTTGAGTATGAATCACAGTGCGACTTGGGGCAACTTACAATGCAATTTGAAGTTGCCTCCAGGACAGGGGACTTTGTCAGTGGCCAATCACATAATAATCAGCTCTGTGGGAGGGAGGGGTTTGCCTAGAAAACTCTTTTTACTTTCTGGAAAGTTGCTTCAGTTAAGACAGGGGATCTGACTTGGAGGCAACTTCCATTGAAATCAATGGGTACAAGTCGCCTAGAAGTCGGATTGAAGCCAAACAGGAACCTTTTCCGGGGCGACTTCAGTAGTGTGCATTAAGACGTCTCTCATTCACTTACATTGATTTTATCATGTTGAGCGACTTGAGGCGACTGGGGGCAACTTCAAGTCGGATCCGAAGTTGCCCCTGTGTGAATGGACTCTAAATATTGTACCTTCATTAAATGTAACCATATTGCTACACTTAGTGTGCCCTCTTCTCCTTTATACCCAGCTGTGACATGACACTACTTGTATATCAAGACATCGCTTGTATATCAAGTCAGAATGAATTTAAAAATTTTGCTTGTCTTGCAAAACGATCTCAAACCAAGTTACTCTCAAACCGAGGTTTTACTGTATATGTAAATACGTAAAGCGCTGCGTAAATTGTCAGGGCTATGTAATAAATACATTTGGAGGAGGCTGAGAGCAACAGAGGAGACTTTTTCACGTTAAGAATACATACTTTATTAGAATATTTTTTAACAAGAGTTTACTGTCACTTTAAAGAGAAAAAAAAAAAAAACTTGAATTGATTGAAAGGCAGAGATTGAATGGAGCCCATGTGAGATCGGCGGACATTCAGCTCTTTATTACAGGCTGAACATGGTGCTGGGAGCGGGCAGACAATAGGGAGCAGCGGGATTCCATGTCACAGCACATGGCCGGTGCATGCAAGTTCACAGTTCAGCCCATTGAACAGAACGCACAGCTTTTCTCTGCTCCTGGCTTTCACATCATCGACCACCCCCCCCCCCCCCCCCCCCCATCCATTCACATCGCATGGAGAAATCACTGCTTACATAATCTGTCTGAAATAGAAACATACACCTTACTACATATAATTGTTACAAAAGTAAATATAAACATACACCTTTCTGTATACAAATATTAAAAAGTAAATATAAACATACACCTTTCTGTATACAAATATTAAAAAGAAAATATAAACTTACACCTTTCCGTACACAAATATATATATATAAAAAATTATATATATATATATATATATATATATATATATATATATATATATATATATATATATATATATATATATATATATATATATATATATCTACACCTTGCAATTAATAAACATGAAAAAGAAGACTATAAACATGCACTGCTGTCAGTCCTGGGGCACTGATCCCAGATGGTCCCCGATCCCATAGAAGAAGGATGGTGTGAAATGAGGGTCCTGGTGGTCCCCGGGGATGTCAGGGGGCTCTGCAGTGGGAATGCACACAAGTGGTCATCAGATGTGATCACACCCTCTCTACCTTCCCAGCACACACACTCAGCACCTCCTCCTCCCACTGGCAGCCTTTTTATAGCGCTCCCCTCTCCAATTCTCAGGTTACTTGGGGAAGAGTGTGCAGACCTGCAGCCTGGTGTCTCCTCTTCCCCTCCTCTGCCTGTTACAGGAGACATCCAGCCATTGGACTGTGCTGAGTGCTGCGGGACGTGTTTCAACAGATGGTTGGGGTTAGTGTGTGTCATCACTGTGGAGTGGGGATTAGAAGAGCAGCAAGGCTGCACCGCAACCGGAGTTGTGAGCTCTTCAGCCAGTGAGGGGGAGCCGCAAGGACACATCAGGGGCCACTCTAGTGCCTTCAGGTAAAGTTGGGGAATGTTTCTTGGGAGTAGTCGCTGTGCTGGGGTGGGAGGAATGCTGAA
Organism: Lithobates pipiens; assembly: GCF_037356315.1. Lineage (NCBI taxonomy): Eukaryota > Metazoa > Chordata > Amphibia > Anura > Ranidae > Lithobates > Lithobates pipiens. The sequence continues at coordinate 467,388,904 of NW_027507764.1, forward strand.
CTCTTGTGAAGAAACTTCTCTGCTATCAATGCTGTTATTGTGCTTAATAGATACAGGGGATGCTTGCCTGCGTCCACAAGAAGATCGTCTGAAGGTTCTCAGTTGTCCAGGTCATGGTGTAACTTAGTAGTTAGTTACATTTAACTAAACTTGTTCTGGTACGTTGAAGATGTTTTTTTTTTTTTTTTTAGCTCTTATCCAAAGAACTTCTTCAGTTCAATTTATGATGCCTGATAGGTACAGGAGATAATTGCCTGCTTTTTCAAAAAGATAGTCGGAAGGTTCTCATTTGTCCAGGTCATGATGTAACTAGTACTAGTTGGTTACATTTAACTAAACGTCTTCTGGAATGTTGAAGATGTTTCCTAGCTCTTATACAAAGCACTTCTTCAGTTCAATTTATGATGCCTGATAGCTACAGGAGATGCTTGCCTGCTTTTTCAAGAAAATAGTCTGAAGGTTCTCATTTGTCCAAGTCATAGTATAATTAGTAGTATTTGGCAACATTTAACTAAACTTGTTCTGGAGTGTTGAAGATGTTTCCTGGCTCCAATAATGTTAAAGATGTTTCCTAGCTGGTATGTGAGCCATTTCTTCAGTTCAATTTATGTTTGATAGATACAGGGGATGCTTGCTTGCTTTGGATCTGTGAAGGTTCTCATATATCCAGGTCATGGTGTAGCTGGAAGTAGCTGGTCACATTTACCTAAACCTGTCCTGTAATGTTGGAGATGTTTCTTAGCTCTAATGCAAACCACTTCTTCAGGTCATTTTCCTAACACTTGATGCTTGCTTGCTTAAAGAGAGTCTAGGCTCTCATTTATCCAGGTCATGATATAGTTAGTACTAGTAGTTGGTCACATTTAATTGGACTTGTTTTGTAATGTTGAAGATGTTTCATACCTCTTATCCAAGCCACTTCTTTAGGTCATTTTTGGGACACATGATAGATACTTGGTTGCTTCCTTAAGAAGAAAGTCTTTGAAGGTTCTCATTTATCCAGGTCATGGTAGCAGTTGGCTGCATTTATATGGACTTGTCCTGTAAAGTTTAAAGTGTTTTGTAGCTCTTTGCAGACAATTTATTTAGTTAATTTTCCTGACACTTGGACACTCTGGACTTGTCCTGTATTGTTGAAGATGTTTTGTAACTCATATCCAAGCCACCTTTTCAAGTCAATTTCCTGACATTTGATGCATGTCTGTTTCAAGAGAATCTGAACGTTCTCTTTTATCCAGGCCATGATATAGCTGGTAGCTGGTCACATTTAACTGGACATGTTCTGTAATGTCGAAGATGTTTCATACCTCTTATTCACATCTTAGTCACATCTTTAGGTAATTTTTGGGACACATGAGAGATACTTGACTGCTTTTTCAAGAAGAGAGACTGTGAAGGTTCTTATTTATCTAGGGCATGGTGTAGTTGGCCACATTTCTATGGACATGTCTTGTAAAGTTGAAGATGTTTTGTAGCTCTTTCCAGACCATTTCTTTAGTTAATTTTCTTGGAACTTGATGATTGCCTGCGTGTTCGAGAAGAGAGTCTTGAAGATTCTCATTTAGGCTATGGTGTGGCTAGTAGCAGTTGGCCCCATTTATATGGACTTGTCCTGTAACGTTGAAGGTGTTTTGTAGCTTTTTCAAGCCATTTATTTAGTTCATTTTCCTGACACCTGATGCTTGCCTACTTCTTCAAGAGGATAGCTTGTGAAGGTTCTCATTTATCCAGGTCTTGGTGTAGCTATTATTAGTATCCATTATTTATCTGGACTTGTTCGGTAATGCTGAGGATGTTTTGTAGCTCTTATCGAAGCAACTTCTTTAGTTCCTTTTTTTCTGACACTTGATAGATACAGGGGATGCTTTCCTGCATCTTCAGTAGGAGAGTTCATGAATTATTTCATTTATCTAGGTCATGGTGTAGCTAGTAGTAGCTGGCCACATTTATCTGGATTTGTTTTATAATATTTAAGAGGTTTCATAGCTCTTATCCTAGCCACTTCTTTGGTTCTTTTTCTGACACTTGATAGATACAGGGGATGTTTTTATGCTTCTTCAGGACTAGAGTCTCTGAAGATTCTCATTTATCCAGGTCATGAATACATTTGATAGAAGAGGCTTGGACAAGCTACAGAACACCTTCAACTTTAGAGAACAAGTTGAATGAATCTAAAGGGAAGCAAAGTCCTGCTGGTGCTGACCAATGCTGACTTGTGTGAGGCCAGGTTTTTTATACTGTTGTTCCCAGGCTTATTCTCCATGGAAGGACCTTGGAAAGGACTTAAAAGTCTACACTATTTCCCATGGAATGGCCTTTATAAAGTCCAGACTATGTCCTTCCTATTGGACCATGACAGCAAGCTATTGCCTGGCTGAAGTCTGCAAAATTATGTTGGCATAGAATGGATACAAAGTAACTGGCATCAACCCTAATCATGATCTTGAGTGTCCATCTGAGTTGATGGAGGTTTATTAGAGCTCAGTGTTTTACAGAACCTGTGCGGCTATCTTGGGGATAGAGGGCTACTTGTACTAGATGTGGCTTGAAGCACATCTAAAGATAAAAAAAATAGAGTGGTCTGGGGGTTAGAACCCCTGCCAGCATTTTTTTTTTTTTGCTGTCTGTGTGATTCACTTCCTCTGTTTGTCCTCATGACCTGTTTCACTGGGACTGAATGTTAGAGAAGGTCCAACATATTGGGGTGATTTACTAAAACTGGTACACACAGAATCTGGTGCAACCATTCATAGTAACTAATCAGCTTCTGACTTGGTTGTTCAATTAAGCTTTGACAAAACCTAGAAGCTGATTGGTTACTATGCAAACCTCGTTTTAGTAAATTAAATCTCTTCGACTGAGTTTCCACCAGAACAGTAAAAATGTGTTCCAATGATAACTGTCTTTAAAGAAGTTTACTCACTTTATAGAAACTTAGTCTACTAGACAGTAAGTAAAGGGAAATGTCCCCAGTGGGACACAGATGGCAACAAAAACCTGATTTTATTCTCTACTCTGTCTAAAATGCAAGTGGCTTTGGATACACTTTAAATGCAGGTCACCCTAGTGAAAGACAACGCAGTGACTTAATAGCAGTGCCTGGTGAATATCTATGTGCTTGAGACCCAATCAAGCTGCTACATGTGCAGTTTTTATTTGTTTAATAGCATCTGTTAAATCTTTATAAAGCTATCAACTTTTCTGCAACACACTAAAGCCAACATATTGCAAATTAAACATTCTAGAAGAGGTTCATTTCATTATACTGAAAAATTAAAAAGTATGCAGCTGAACCATGAAGCTTCTCATTCAGTAGCATGTTGTAATACATTCATCAGTGGATGCTCCATAAGCCCATTCCTTTTTGTCCCATAACCATTCTGTAATTATGGTGAGAATTTATCGCAGCTCCCCAAGCAGCGGTGCCCTAAGCAAATGCTGTAAAGATCACCTCTTTTGAAGCTTACTTATTGGATTATGCTGGATAGATCCGTCAAGAGTTAAAGGAAGCCCTTGCATCATTTAATCTGAAGGCATCATTTTTTATTCTAGCAAGTATCACATGTGTCTGATGTTTTCTTAGAAGACTTTCTAGGAAGTGACTTTGTACAAAGTTTACTAACTACTGTAAATACAAGAGGAGCTATAATTTACTTTTAACTGACACCACATGTACAAAAATACATGTTCCAGCTCTTCCTAAACTTTGCTGACCCCCCACTTTTCCCCCCAAGGCTACTGAAACCTTGGACCAATAAGCTTGCAATCTACATTATACAATGTTGACATTATTGTGCTTTATCTTGGATGTTGACTTGCAAAGTTTAAAAGTCATCAGTTCGGTGGTCCCCCAACAATTGCATTTGTACAGAGAGGAAATCGTGGTGGAGTGTGGGCGTCGCACATCATTAGAATGGTATTATATTTCCAGCCAGAAAAAAAATAGACATAAAATGGGTTATTGTGTATTTGTTTAATTCAGCTGCAAAGTGAAAAACATTCTTTGTGACAATGCTCAGTGTCAATGTGCTTCCTAATGTAATTGAGGTTTCCCCATGAATTGTGGGTTGCTTTGCAGACTGATATGCTTTGATGGCAGGAAATGTATATAATGTAACTTGTGGGATACATTTTATAATAGACAGTATGTACAGTAAACTGGTATTGTCTTGCTTGTCAAGCTATAGATGGTTACCATGATAGTGATACAAAATCCCGAAGGTTTCATTATCCAAAAAATAACATTGCTTGAACACATGGAGCGTGGCATATTACCTAAGCTGTGTAGGTAATCTGGCTGTATTATTAATGCCTGTCACTGGATATACCGGCATGTGTTCCTCTCTGTCAGGGCTTGTTTTACTATAGCTCAGGGGCTCTTCCTCAAACCAAATTGATTACACTTTGAGTAGAAATGAAAATTGCTGTCACTATCTAATGGGGAAGCACTAATATCAGATGTTTGAACATTTTGTGTGGGTGTAGTGACATTTTCTGTAAACTTTATCATACTTTCCTATAATGTGCTGTAAACTTTAGGGACATTACATGTAGTCAAAGCACCCGAAACCAAAAATATAATATATTGCAGGCTGGCAATCTTTAGATGATCGTTTTCTTTTTTTGGGCATTTTTCCTCCATTTTTATCTGGTAATCTGCCCAGTAACACACCTCCTGTATTACAGTGCTCCCACTCTGGATGAAGGAGCACAGGGGGCACAGCAGGCAGTAGCATTTTCAGTCTTGGGGAAGGGGAGTATTATATGTTCTAGAACAGCGGTCTCCAAACTACGGCCCGGGGGCGGATACGGCACTTGGCTTGCCTTTATCTGGACCTTGGGACAATCTTCCTCCCTCTGATAACAATGATGGGGTAATAGTCTTCCCACCATTACTAATGATGGAGCATAAATTCTTCCTCCGACACCGAAAGATTGGACACTATTCCTTCTACTGACACCAATAATGGGGCACTATTCCTTCCACTGACACCAATGATGGGGCACTATTCCTCCCACCAGTGGTGGCTGTTGCTCAATAATTCAGGGGCGTCAACCAGCACTCCCTCACCCCCACGGTGGGAGAGTCGTCGGTCCACCCCTTCCCAGGGGAACTGAATGTGGGGAATGTGGTCCCCCGGCGAGGCAGATGGCCTCCTTACCTCCTCACACCAACTCCCCTCCCCTGTCCAAGCCAGAGGGCACCACTGGGGGTGAGCCATTTCAGTGACGGCTGATGGTTTGGCAGGTCTTCTCCAAGGCGTCCAATAGGATCACCTGGCATTTTGGCCCAATAGGAGGATTAGTGTGAAAATAGTGAATATTTATTTGCTGTTGTCACACAACTGGGTTGGCTCGGAGTGTAGTGCTCTGCACCCGAGCCCACCCTTTTTTAAAGCCTCTGACTCTACTCACATGCTTCAACCCCCCCCCACACTTTTCCCCATTGGAATACATGGTTCGGCATCCCTGTACGTAGATCAGGGGGCCGGATGTATGGATGGGGAGGTGGGGCCCATGTGCCCTCTATGGACTGGCCGCCACTGCCTCCCACCAACACCAACGATGGGGCACTATTCTTCACACTGACACCGATGAGGCACGTTGAGACACGAGACCAAGGATGGGGAACTATTTCTCTTGCTGACACCAAGAATGGGGCACTATTCCTCCCACTAATATCAATGATTGGGAACTATTCCTCTTCCACCTAACCACAAGAGCACTATGTACTTTTTTTACACCATTTTACATCTTTTTTTTACATTATCTACTCCCACTGCCCCCGTAAAGTCTGAAGGACAGTAAGCTGGCCTTTTGTTTAGAAAGTCCCCTGTTCTAACAGATTAAAGCCGGCCATAGGTGGTTTGAAACTCAGCTGGTTCTGCAGGGACTGACTGAGATTTGAATTTGTATGGGTGGGCTGAATGTACCCAAGTTGATTAATTGATCAACTTGGGTACAACCAGCCTGTCAGATTTTACATGTATGTGATTACTGCTAATGGCTATTATAGCTGCTAGCAATAACCACCGTGTTCTCCCTGTGGGAAGAAGGGGGGACGACACCCCCCGCTTCCCTGCTGGGAGAACACAATGGCTCCATGGGGAGGGATTCCCTCATCAACACTGACTGTGTTGATGGGAAAATCTGGAAAGTTGGGTTGCATGATGGCCTATTATATATTAGGGTTTGAAACAAGAATTCATTCTAACTTGGAAAAAAAACTGAAAGCAGGCGACTCTTTATTGCAGAAGAAACATGCTATATCTGTTCCGCAGTAAGACAAAGTTATGGCCAGATCACATCAGAATGCAGTGCAGAAAAGGCATGTTCTGTGTGCATTTTCTTGCACCACATTGCAATCTGCACGCAGATGCCAATGTAATGTTAATGACATCCCAAATGAAAATCGCAATTGTGGGAATCAAATAACACATAACGGCTGTACTGCTGTACTGTATGCACTGCTTTCTCTGTGTTCCAGTGTGATCTGCATCCCATTCAAATGAATGGGCTGTACAGTGCACATGAGCACAGCTAAGTGATGTGGGGAAAAGGAGAGGCTTGGAAGCTTATCAAGGTCACTTCAAGGAGGCAAACACACGGTAAGAAAGGATTTCATGAAAAATAGATTACAGGGCCTTTAAATAGTGGATGAGTGTGCATTTTTATGGGAGAAAAAGGGTATCGTTTAGTGTCAATGTAATAAAGCACCTATTTTGGGAGCAAAGCTAAAGACTCCAAAAAAACAAAAAAACAAATGCAGTTCAGTGTCATTAAATGCTAGTATATGTTGTATTTGTACAGCTGTAGCCTCAAGTACATGTGTCACTCTCTTCACCTAGAGCCAGACTGGGCGCACACGTTGGTTTGATTCCCCATTATTTCATATCACACTTCCAGAGATAAGCATTGTGCTGCTGTCCACATCATGGCGGATCATAGTCTTTGTACAGTGTGTACATATCAAATGAAAACAAGATTTTTGAAGACTATTATTCCCAGCACAAATGAACTTATTCGGAATATCAAAGACTCAACAAAATTCCCCTTTCAGTAGTCTGAACTCAGTAAGTTGAAAGGGCTTGGTTGCCATGGGTTAGTACGCATTGGGGTTGATTTACTAAAACCGGAGAGTGCAAATCCTGGTGCAGCTCTTCATAGAAACCAATCAGCTTCCAGGTTTTATTTTCAAAGCTTAATTGAACAAATTGAAGTTAGAAGCTGATTGGCTACCATGCATAGCTTCTCCAGATTTTGCACTCTCCTGTTTTAGTAAATCAACCCCCATTGCACATTGTTGCTGTTTACACCGTTTTGCTGATCAAACCCAGAAATATGTCTGTAAGAGACGGTAACATACATTGTAAGGAATAAAACATAAAACGTTTGAAAAGTCCTGATTCAGTATCTTAAAGCATATTAGAAGAGCAGATGTAATGGTTACGAGCAGGGCCCTCTGATTCTTCCTGTATTGAATTTTATTGTAATTGTAACATCCGCCCGAATGCTGTAAAGTTCTGAGCAAACTGTCTGCACTATATAAATCCTGTATAATAATAATAATAATTAATGGGAATTCCTATTTTCCCACACAGAGATGACATATTTCCCAATAATTACTTAAAAATGGTTTAAGGAAAATTCCAGTGACAAATAACGCTATAAAAATGAATAGCCTGTTAAAGGATCAAATAAGAAAAGCAGCCTTTGCTGCAATAATTATGTCCAGTCCAGAGATTTCCCCTGCATTTTCTTTTTCCTGCTGCTTGTTGTCTTCAGTCTAATGGCCAGCAGCATTCAACCCACTTCCTCTGAGCCCAGGTTGTCCTGGACCTGCCCCTGGCCAGTGAATGGACAGTGAAAGGAGAAGCAGCATAGTAATGTGCTCATGTCTTTGCCACTCTGCTTTTTCCTCCTATCAGAATGTGTCTTGTACTAGTGGGTATATGTGTGAATATGAGTGCCTAAAATTTGGCTCCCGCATTAGCCAGTTAGCCTGGTAAAGTGACACTAATCTCTGGATTAAAAAAATGATATCCAAGTATGTATTCCTAACTGACAAAAAGTAACTTCTATTGCTCTCAGCCTCCTCCAAATGTCCCTATCCATTTGTGATCCAAATTCCTGTTACACCGGCCATAGATGGTTTGAGTCTTGGCTGATTTGAACCATGTATGGGCAGGTTAAGTGTACCCAAGTTGATCAATCAATCAACTTGGGTACAACTAGCCTGCAGGAATTTACATGCGATTATTGCAAGCGGCTGTTATAGCCGCTAGCAATAATCACTGTATTCTCTGGCAAAGACGGCTTTCCCTGCCCCCCTGCGGGGAGAACACAATTACTCGGCAGGAGGGATTCCCCTGTCATCACTCTCTGTGTTGATGGGGGAATCGAGCGATTGCAGAAAAGAAATGTGCTCCGTCTATGAGGATAGGTTATGGAGCTCATAGAGGACATTACTAGGAGGCAGAAAACACAGTAAGAAATTATTTCATGATAAATGGATTACAGAACAACAAAAGGGAATGTTTTGTTTTATTTTAGCTACAGTAAAGAAGTTATAACCCCTGTCATTTTTTATTTTTTTTTATATTCTGTGTCAAGTTGGGTAGATTTATCTTCACTTCTTGTCCCATAGCCTAAACAGGAAGTGAGAGGAAATCCCTCCATGGTGTCACCACAACTAGTGTCCCAATAGGAAGATTTCCCCTCTATTCCCATTCTGGTAATAACCCAAAATCTGAGATTTTCTTTTATTTTCAGTCTCAGTGATAATGGTCTCTACTAGCACAAATAGAGAGGGTGAATCTCCCAAATGGGGACACAGACAGCAGTAAAAAGCATGACAGGGAGTCTAATCCTCTCCACTCTATCCAAAACTTTAAAAAGTTTGTTCTTTGTGCTGTATTCACACCTGAGTGATGCCTTGCGTTTTGCATCATGTTTTGGCGCATTTGTCACGCGCCATTGATTCAAGCACTGAGCCAAGCATGTTTGGCGACAAGCATTTTTGTGTGTTTTGAGGTGGGGAAAACACATGACAAAATGTGCAACTGCTACCTGAGTTAGAGGTGGAATTAAGAAATGATGGCACTACAAATGCAACGTGCATTTTAGCATGTATTTTATCCATGAAAACATGGATAGAAACGCACATTCCTGCGCGTTTCCCTGGAGAGCAATTTGGAAGTCCAATCATTTGGAATGGCGCACAGGACACACCTTTCTTGCACCGCGTTCCGGTGTGAACTGCCCCTGAATGGGGCTTTGGAGATGGGAATAATTTTTTTTTGAAGAATAAGAATAATGTTTGGTGTCACTTTAACCACTTCCTGTGGGCTGTAAATTTATAAATGTCCTTGGACAAGAAAGGTGATATCGAGGTCATTATTGCTGCAACTTTTATAAGTAAAATGAATCCACGTGGCTAATGAGCTGCTGCATTACTTTTACAAGCGGCGGAAGGGGATCCCACCATCTCAGCCTTTACCGGCATCTCCCGTGTAATCAGAGAGCCCGGTAAGGATGCGACCAATGGCATCCAGCTCTGGGCACACAGTGAGAAAAGGATGATGTTCCTCCCACTGTGTGATGTCAGAAACAGGAAGTAATGAGATTTCTGTCACTTCCTGTTTCGATTGTTTGTTTACTTGGCCGTTACCACCCAGGGAAGTATCTTATCAGACCGATCTTTGTCTAATCAGCTACATTGGAGGCCAGCGGAGAGATTTGGGATATAATAGACCCCAGATCTCTCCATGAAGAGGACCTATAACCAGTAGTGTATTTAGGGTTTGTGCTGCCCTACGCTTGACTAAACTTGTGCACCCCCTAATTTAAATATGGCCCACCTCTTCTTGTCAAGGCCACACCCCTTGCTGTTTAAGACGAGCTCTGACATTTTCAAATGGGGACACTAGTTTGGAGGGCCGGGGGGGGGGGGGGTCAATGGATTCCCTTAGATTAGCATAGATTTCCTCTTACTTCCTGTTTGGCTATGGGGCAGGAAGTGAAGGGAAATCTCTGAAATGGGACAGGGATGGTAAAAAATAAACTGACAGGGGCTATAACCCTCCCTTATTCTAGCCAAAAAAAAGTGTTGTTCTACTTTAAGCACAAACGTCTGATAATTTTATGGAGAGGACTAAGAAGATAAAATCATGCCAATGGTGCAGCAGAAAACATATAGCACAGTGAAGAAGGTTTGTGGTCCAGGATTATAGGACAATTAAAATTAGAAGAGGCGCCCCCCCCCCCCAACAGTGTAGCGCAGGCCGGCAGGGACTTTTTCCATGCTGCCCCCCTGCAAAGTGCTTCTCTAGGCCTGGGCCTTGTCGACCTAGGCCAGGATACAGTGTTGCCTAACACAGCAGTAACAGTACTTGCATAGCACTCTAATAGAAGTACTAATTTAGCACTGTCAGTACTAACATAGCACTATCTGATAGGAGTACTAACATAGCACTATCTGATAGGAGTACTAACATGGCACTATCAGTACTAGACTAGCACTATCTGATAGGAATACTAATTTTGCACTATCAGTACCAACATAGCACTATCTGATAGGAATAGTGGCATAGTATTATCTGAAAGGAGCACTATCTGATAGGAGTACTAACATAGCACTATCTGATAGGAGTACTAGCATAGCACTATCTGATAGGAGTACTAGCATAGCACTATGTGATAGGAGTACTAACATAGCACTATCTGATAGGAGTACTAACATAACACTATCTGATAGTACTAACCTAGCACTATCTGATAGGAGTACTAGCATAGCATTATGTGATAGGAGTACTAACATAGCACTAACAGTACTAACATAGCACTATCTGATAGGAGTACTAACATAGTTCTAACAGTACTAACATAGCACTATCTGATAGAAGTACTAACATAGCACTATCTAAAAAAAAAATCTATGAAAGCCCATGGTACATGTCTGAATGTTTAATTTTTTCCACTTGTTGCTTTTCTAATACAGCCCACATTCCACCCCATTCGCTCTCTGCACACAGAAAAGCACGGTTAGGAATCCTGCCAGCCTGAATGATTTTGACTGATATTTAAAAGCTTGTGGTTTTGTCGATGAATAAGAAAAACGCCAGACATATTCGCAGACAACCGTTTAAACCCAATGATCTGAACCAGAGTTATCGCTGGTAATCATACCCTGGCATAGCCGCTAAATCCCAGAGCAGAGACAAATGTCAGATACTTATGTGGCTGATTTAACAGAGTTTGCTTTAAAGTGTAATTATTAGCTTAGGTTACTCCGCAGCGCTCCCATTCTGGAATCTGGTGGAAGGGATCAGTCGTGTTATTCCAAATCGCTGCTAGCTCTGCGAAGTCGGGACGCTTGGCTAGTTGGGAATTTTGAACTGTCATTGTCAGACATCCATTACTGAAAGTTGGAATTCTCAGTTACTGCCTAGTACTTTGTTTTGGTGCTACCGGTATTTCAGTTTGTGATACTGCTTTATTATCAGCTAAGTCTCTGTCAATCAAGCTTAGAAAGCGTGTATTGGGTTTCACTGATGGTGATGTGAAATAATAACAGTGGCAACATATCTCAGCTATTTGGATATTTAATATGGCAGTAGTTATGTGCAAAATGCAGTAACCCATAGTAACCGTAGGGATGCTAGATTGAGAAAAGGATAATTTGGCTTGGTTGCAGTTGGTTACAGCTGTGTGCAAAGAACTGTTTATCTAAATAAATAAGATCCCTGTACAAATCGGCTTATCAGGACATTCTTTGATATGCCTAGCAAACTACCGCTTGATTTTATTTCTCAAGTTTTCTTTACATTTATAATGGAATACTAAGTATAAGTACTAAGTAAATTCCTGTCCCTGTAAGGAATGTCTGAACGGCAGTGACACTGCAGAGAGGCGGCCATCTAATCACTTAGAGAAAGCCATTAGGAGGGTAAATAATTAACACTGCAGCAGTGCTTGAAAGATTTACATTTAAATGCGTATAAAATGTAAGTATAGATACTGTATATACACATCTCCCAATCACACCCAAAATCCCTAAAGGGAGATTTTTTCTGACTGCTATTTCTGCAGTGTGTTCAGCTTCATAGCCATAAACAGAAGAGCTTATGCGGCCCAAGCATCCCTGTTTATAGCTGAAGCCAGGACTGGACCTGTGGCCTTTTATATCACAGTGTTTAACCTCCCTGGCGTTATGATTATTTCAGATTTTAGGTGCTGCAAGCGATACAATTATTTTACATGAAAATTTGGCGTTTTATATTGTAGGCCTGTAATTCTTAGGAATAACTCACTTAAATCTGTCCAAACCAGAGTCTAGTAAACATCCCCGGTATGATAAAGTTTGAAAAATGAAATCATAAATTATAATATAATAACTATAAATAATTATACCAAATAATAATATAACAATAATAAAAAATATTCAGTAATGGAATCAAATTCAAAAACACTGAAATTTGCTCAGTTGCAGAATTGTCACTGTCATTACTTTTCAATATTTGATGACGGATCTCCCCACAAATCGCTATCACTCAATTCTGCGAGTGATTCCAATTTATTATCGCTGTTTTTTAGCTGGTCTAAAATCATTTTTGACAAAGTGACAGTTTTGGTTGCTATGGACAATCTCCAGTTTCCAGGCATAAAGAATAGTTTTTATAATATAAAACTACATGCAGGACACTGGGCAGACCACTAGGGTCAAAGGGGATGTGAAATAATTACATACAGCAATGTAATCTGTAAGATTACATTATACTGTATGTAATGTGTGTGTTTTACTTTTTGAATTTGGCGCAGTTCTCCGTCCCCGTGCGTCGCAACGCTCGCAGGGAATGGAGCCCGGTGATGTGATACATTGAGCGGAGTACGGTTCGCTCTTACAGCGGAGGGGACATCACAGGATCCAGGGGATAAGGTAAGTAAGCTCTTCCTAGATCCAGCAATGCGATCCTGGCTCGGGGTTACCGCTAATGGTACAAAATTTTCACCCCGAGCCAGACTTGGGAATACCGCCAGGGGGGTTAACAATAAAAGTAGTATTAAGCCCTCATTTTTATTTTAGTTTAACACTCTGAACACAATAACAAACATTCTCCAATAAACTATTCATTAAAATTGCTTCCTTGAACGTCCGGCCTTCCAAGGAAAGAGTTAACACTGGGTAGTGCAGTCTGATGTCAGTCTGTAAGCTTGGAGGGGGAAGGAGGAGCAAGGGAGTGCCTTGCCATCCTAAGCTGTGGGCTGTATGTTTCTATTGATGCACACAGCATAGGGAAATGCAACTCTAGTCCTTGCATGCACGGGTGGCTCCATGATGCTGCGGGAGAGCTACCCCGAAACAAGAAACCTAGGCAAGGATTAAAAGATAAAGAAGCTGCTTACTCAGTAAGTGATTAAATCAGCTGCTGAAAGTAGTGAGGGTTTAATATCTTAAAAATTTAGAGTGTTACTAAATCCTGCATTCACTATATCAGGTCTCCCACAGTACACAGAACATGGAAATGCAATCATTTTAGTACATGTAAACTGCTAAATACATTTTCTCATCAGCAATATACAGGCATACCCCACTTTTAAGTACACAATGGGGTTTATTTACTAAAGCTGGAAAGTGCAAAATCAGGCTCACTTCTGCATAGAAACCAGTGAGCTTCCAGGTTTTATTACCAAAGCTTAATTGAACAAGCTGGGGTTAGAAGCTCATTGGTTTCTGTGCATAAATAAGCCTGATTTAGCATTTTCCAACTTTAGTAAATAACCCCATTGTGTACTTAAAAGTGGGGTATGCCTGTATAGCAGTCTTGTGGCTTCTATTAGTGTTTGGTAAAGCTTGTAGGAGGAGTTTTCATTCTGCTCCGACTGTCATATGAGGCTGCAGGACCTCTGACTCTCTGTCTGGTCCTGTGCTGATCACATGCAACCTCCCCAAAAAAAAGGTCTCTAGCAATGCACACCAAACTGAGCATGTGCAGAATGACTCCTAAGGCTCTGTCTTATCAAGAGATAGATTGGGCACAGTGGAAGAAGGGGAGGATAAGAGAAAATAGGGTTAAACAGACTTTTTACTGAATGCGGAGGATTAACCCCTTAGGTTCAACAGTGAGTATAACAAGTATTCTTTACTGCATATACAGAATTTACTGTTGTGGGATTAGTAACACTTTAAGGCCCCTTTCACACCATTAGACCAATTGGGTTCTCCTGTCAATTTTTCAGGTAGACCCGATTGGACCACCTATTGTTCTCTATGGGGCCACGGATGTCAGTGGACATGTGTCTGCTGTCACCTGCTGGCATCCGATCTCATCCAGTCCACTAAACACAGATGGATGGGGATATGTTGGCCATCCCTCCATTGGATCGGGTGACAATCAGATGGAAAAGAATATGCAGCCCATTTCCATCCGACCGCCCACAGAGAACAGCGGGCTATGTCTACTCTGCATAGGCAGCGGATCCACTTGGATGGATTCCGCCCCATGTTATAGGGACCTAAGTGTTCCCAGAACACTAGGTGACTGATAGAGGATTTCCCCCAGTGGTGTGACCAGGAATAGTCCAGCAATGCTAGTATTATATACAAGGGTTTTGGGCAGCAAGGAATGTAAATTCCTGCTAAATGTCCAACTGTACGATGGAACCTTTATAAATATGGGGTCCTGTTCAGGGCCATCTTTAACCTCCCTGGCGGTATTCCCGAGTCTGTCTTGGGGTGGAATTTCAGAACCAAAAGCGGTAACCCCGAGCCAGAGTCGGGATCGCATCACAGGATCCAGGAAAAGTGTGCTTACCTTATCCCCTGGATCCAGCGATGTCCCCCCGCTGTGTGAGCGGCTCGTCCTCCGCTCGATCTATCATGGAGCTGAGCTCCGTTCCCTGCGAGCGTTGCGACGCACAGGGACGGAGAACAGCGCCAAACTCAAAAAGTGAAACACACACATTACATACAGTATAATGTAATCTTACAGATTACATTACTGTATAAAATAATTTCACATCCCTTTTGTCCCTAGTGGTCTGTCCAGTGCCCTGCATGTAGTTTTATGTTATAAAAACTCTTTCTGCCTGGAAACTGGAGATTGTCCATAGCAACAAAACTGTCCCTTTACATAAAAAGTGGTTTTAAACCAGCTAGAAAACAGCGATAATAAATTAGAATCACTCGCAGAATTGAGCGATAGTGATTTGTGGGGAAATCCGTCATCAAATACTGAAAAGTAATGACAGTGACAATTCTGCAAATGAGCAAATTTCAGTGTTTTTGATTTGATTACATTATTGAATATTTTTTATTATTATTATTATATTATTATTTGTTATAATTATTTATAGTTATTTATTATATTTTAATTCATGATTTTGTTTTTCATACCCAATTTTATCATACCCAGGATGTCTACTAGACTCTTGTTTGGACAGATTTAAGTGAGTTATTCCTAAGAATTACAGGACTACAATATAAAACGCCAAATTTCCATGCAAAATAATTGTATCGCTTTAAGCATCAAAAACCTGAAATAGTCATATCGCCAGGGAGGTTAAGGCAGGGCAAAAGGCAGTTTCCCTGAGCCCTGTCATTGTGGTGGGGCCCAAAGCAGCTGCCTCATACTTGCCAACTATCCTGGTTTATATTCCTTTGTCCCTTGAAGATTTAGTCATGTGCTGTGTCCCAATATCTCAGTGTGAAGTGCTGTTACTAATGCTGCCCAGCTCTGCCCTATTGCCGTGCCCTTCACTACATACTTGCCAAAGATTTCTAGCTTTGCTCTGCATGATTCAGAATTTGCCACAGTGTACTGCCTCCTAACTAATCCCACTCCCCCCCCCCACCACTGCCACTGATCCCAGGAGTCCTAGGATTCCTAGATGTTTTCTGTCTATTGATGGGTCCCCTCAAATCCCCAGTCCAGTGCAGGCAGTGAGGAGATGATGTACTGTAACCAATCGATGAGCAGTAATGAGGTGCGCTAACCTATAGCAACCAATCAGTGAGCAGTAATAATGTGCAATAACCTCTAGAAACCAATTAGTGAGTGGTAAGGATGTCCAGTAACCTATAGCAGCCAATCAGTGAGCAGTATTGATGTACAGTAATCTCTAGAAACCAATCAACAAGCAGGAGCGATGTGCTGTAACCTTTAGCAACTAATCAGTGAGCAGTAATGTGTGCTATAACCTCTAAGCCGCCAGTTAGTGAGCAGTAATGATACATTGTAACCTCTGCCAACTAATCGGGGCCCAAAAAAGTGTTTGCCCAGGGTCCAATCAATATTAAATTCCTGTTCACATCATTGCATAGTGGGAACAAGTGTTCCCGCTAAGTGATTTTGTGGAGCGATTTGCACGTGATCTGGCTCACAGTGCAAAGTGAATGCTCACTTAGCATCATGAAAAAGGCAAATCTGTATTCACTTGAATCATCCAATTAAATTTCCCTTGCACTTATTTCAGTATTCAAACACAGCTTCACCCTATTCACTAAGTGAAGCGATCATTCACTTTACAGAGTAATCATTCTCTCCTTCCTGAGTTATTCAGCCCCATAGAGAACACTTTCACTTTTCATCAAATCTCCCTGAATGTGATAAATATGAAATTCCTTCCCCATACAACCATGATAAATAATAAACAAATTCTGATCATTGTGCTTTTGACCAAGATCGAGGTCTGCTGAGTACATGAAATGCTTACTGCTAGGACAGAGTACTGGGACCACCATGAAGACACGTATGATTGATATTCCAGTGTCAGAGGAAAGGTCATACCATATAGGCCTTCCTACTCCTTGGAGGAACAGCAGAGATAAGGCCTCTATGGGCTGGAGGAGGATCTGAGCGTTAACAGAATCTTATTTTGGCTAAAAAAGGAGCAAATTTTTATGTGATGGATTTGATTATAAACAACATTCTTTGCCACTATCTACAGAAAAGGGTTCAGGATATACAATGTAGGGTAAAAGTTATAGTGTTCATTCACCTTTACAAAAAATGACACCCTTCCCTTCTTGTCCGCCCCCTGTTCCCTGCTGTACTTACCTCCGAGGTTGCCAAGCTGCTCCTGCACTCCCAGCTACCCCAGCGGTCCAGGGATTTGGAATCCCTGCTCTTCTCCCAGCACTTCTAGGATGGACCAGATGGATTCTGATTGCTCAACGCCATCACATTGATGGAAAAGAGTTGGCATTTCAAATCCCCAGACCACTGGAGCAGCTGCAGGGCTGCTGACAGCTTGAAAGCCATGTGTCAGAACTGTGAGTAGATCACCATTACACTACTGCTTCCCAGGAGGGGGGCAGCTGCCTCTTACAGTTTTTTTTGCAGCCAGCCCCTGATGACGTGCATTTAACACAAAATGTCATTGCCTTGGATAACTCAAATATCATACTAGTCTCCCTGACGATGCCTGGATCTTTTTTTCTCTCCAGAAGTATGAAGCCTTCTTTGTTCAGGCTCAGTCTAGAGTCAGTATTTACTTCCAGGGCTTGGATGCTGGCTTGATAATGACACACCCATGTAAATCCTGGTGACTGTGCAGTTTTTGGCTGTGTTTGAAAATATCTGGCACAGATCAGCCCCCTAGTCTTGCACCCCGAGACTTGCTGCAGATGGTGCTGTTTGATGCCTGGGAGAGAAGAGACTGAGAAAATGCCTCCTCCAGCCTGTAGCAGACTGATGACTGATGACCTTATCGCAGCCTAGGAAAATTAAGAACTACAGCCAATTCTTATTTGGCTGTAATTATGCAGCTTGTTCTGAACTCCTGTGACCTGATTTTAGCAGACAGCAGGCTGAAGCCTGCTGATTTCACAGAGCCAGTCCAGGCTTAGGCAAGATCACGACAATGGTGGACAGAAATAGTAGTAGGTTCTATAATGAAAAAATAACCACACATAAGAAATACAAAATATATTCATACAAAGAATGAACATAAATGGTTGCAAATGGTTTGTATAGATTTCATAGTGATAATTTACAGGGATCAGCAAGGGATTGAGCATCTAATAATCCACCAGGAGGTCTCCAGGTACCCATGCACTGATAGATAGCTCAAGGAATGGGAGCCTAATGATATGAAAATCAGTACAAATCAAAGAATGTAACCACAAGTGCAGGCGCACAACACATACATCAAAACACCACCGGTACTCACTGGATTAAAGTGGGAGTAAACTCCCCTATCGTTTTCAGCCAAGAAGGCTGCTATCTTTGCCTCTGTTTAATCTTCAACTGCTATGGTGCTGCACATGTGATTCGTTATGACACCAGCCAATGGATGATTTGATAGTTTGGCTGAGAGCACAGCCAATGTGCAGTTAGCATTCCCGGTATGCCTTTTTTTTTTAACTGTTTAAATTGATGGGTTTACTTCCACTTTAAAGACTAAAAACAAGGAGGATCCAAAAGGTGGAGCCACTATTGCTGTGCACAGTATGGCAGAAAGCAAATATAATATACGGTTGTATCCTAGATGTCATATGGCCAAAGCCTGTATGTCTAATGAAAAGAAAGTTCTGCAAAGAAGAGTGGGCAAATATTGCAGACAGATTAAAGGCTAAAGGCTGTAATTAAAGCGGAGGTCCACCCTAAAGTGGACCTTCCGCTCATCGGAACCCTCCCCCCCTCCGGTGCCACAATCGGCACCTTTCAGGGGGGAGGGGGGTGCAGTTACCTGGATAATCCAGGTAACTGCACCCACTTCCGGGATAGCTCTCTGCGGAAAGGGGCGTAACTTACGCTCCTTTCCGCAAGTGCCCGCCCCTTCCCGCAAGTGCCCCGCTGCCTGCTGGGAAACACACAGATCCCAGAGGCAGCGGGGACCGTCCTCATTGCGCAGCGCGGCTCGCGCATGCGCAGTAGGGAACCGGGAAATGAAGCCGAAAGGCTCAATTTCCTGATTCCCATACCCAAGATGGCGGCGGCAGCACTCGAGTGTCGATCTAGAGATCGGCTTCGGGTGCCGACATCGCGGGCGCGCTGGACAGGTAAGTGTCACTATTTTAAAAGTCAGCAGCTGCAGTATTTGTAGCTGCTGGCTTTTAAAAAAAAACAAAAACGCGGAGTCCCGGTGGACTCCCGCTTTAAAGCAAAAGGTGGTTCAACAAAATACTGACATCATGGGGGTGATCCTTTTTCCAACTCAGTGATTCTGTTTTTGATTTTTTTTGACATGTTGGTGTTTTATCTTTTACTTGGATGTTATAAGTTGTAATAGTAACTCTAACTAGATGAAAACAAAACTTCATTTCAGGCTGCAATGTAACAAAATGTGATTCTTTAAAAGGGGGTGATTATTTTCTATATCCAATGTAGATTAGAAAGCCTTGCTGCTTTTCTGAAAAAAAAAAAACTGAAGCAATGCTGATGTTTGATAAAAACTCTCTTTAGAGTGTTTGTGTCCTAAAAAGTCTTATTATTCACAGATGTCCCCTGTAATACAGCCACTGAGCACATAATCCAATTTCAAGGTCTGTGCAGGAAACAAAAAGTAACTTATTTGAGATTTATTAAAAGAATTACAGTAAAACTGTTGTGCGAACTTAAAAGAAACTGAGTAATTGTCCCAGCACAATAAATAGAGCAGTTTAATATCTCTGCCTCTGGGGAGGACCGGCTTGTTGTCAAAGAGTAATTTACTGCTCCAGGTGGCGGACACTCAGGCGAAATATTTATGGCGCGTTCGACATTCCTAACATGCACTGTTCTACTACCAGCAAGTGCGTAAAACAGTCAGTGCATGTGTTCATAAAACGCTATCTACCTTTCATTATAGAAATGAAAGGGTGACTAAACACTTCATTTTCTGGATATTCTAACCTGTGAATGTGAAACTATTAAAGAAACTATTTTTAGTATTTTCAGTGTTTTTTTTTTTTTTTCTTGAAGTCATCTCACCTCCTTTTTACTTGCTTTGTTGTATGTTCATGATTACTTTTCACAAAGTGACTGTAAGTCTTAGGCCCGGGTCACACTAGTGCGATGTGAGAACCCTGCAAAATCCAGTGCGGGCTCCCACATCGCACCTGAATCGCACACTGGTTCACACTGAGTTCGGCAAGCTACAGAGGGTGTCTGTGTAAAGTTAACGACACCTCCAGATTGGTTTGCTGATTGCAGTGCGAACTGTGAAGCGGTGCAGGAATCGGATTGCATAGGTGTGAACACACATGCGATCCGATTCCAGTGCGGACCAAATGGCTGAAATTGCATAACACAGACATCGCATGTGATCTGCACAGCAATGCGATGCGAATCACATGCAATGTCTGGCATTGCACTAGTGTGAACCAGGCTTTTACTTTTTAGTAAGTTTGATATCATGCCTCACTGTGAACAATTTTCATAAGCAAATCGTTTGTTTTTTAATCTGATACAAAATTTCATACGTGGAGATTCTGCTAGTAGCAGCTTTTCCTGTTGCAGGCTGACACCACTAAACCACTGACCTGGAATAAGCAGCAGCATTGTCGGTGTGCCATGCATGTTCCATCAGTTGACTGCTGCACTGCCTAACTTAAAGGCAGATTTTTTTTTGTTAATAAACATGTTATACTTACCTGCACTGTGCCGTGGTTTTACACAGAGCAGTCCTGATCCTCCTCTACTCAGGTGCCCCGTTTGCCCTCCTGGCCTCTCGCTTTCTGCCGAATGCCCCCATACCAGGCTGCTCACTCCCAAGGTGCTGCTCTGTTTGTCCATTCATTGTGTGTCTCCTCATTGGCTCACTGGCTGTCTCAGTCCATGAGGAGAAAGAGACCGCTGCTCTCATGCATATTACTGGATCAAGATTGGGCTTAGGTAAGTATTATGGGAGGCCGTGGAGGCTGCTGCATACAGAAGGTTTTTTACCTTCATGCATGCAATGCATGAAGGTAAAAAGCCTTGAGCCTTTACACCCACTTTTAAAGTTTAAAGATAAATTCCAGGTATGATACATATTTACATAGATATATTGGTCCAGTTTGGCCCAGTGCAACTATGTATATTACATATCTGGAATTTATCTTTAACCACTTCAATGCAAGGCACTTTCACCCCCTTTCTGGCCAGGCCAATTTTCAGCTTTCAGCACTGTCGCACTTTGAATGACAATTGCCCGGTCATGCAACACTGCCCACATTACATTTTTTGAATTTTTTTGAAACAGATAGAGCTTTCTTTTGGTGATATTTAATTGCCACTGGGTTTTTCATTTTTCTCTAAACAAACGAAAAAAGATTCAAAATTTTGAAAAAAAAAACCTAAAAACCCTTTCCTTCGTTTCTTTTATACAGTTTTGCAAATAGGTAATTTTTCTTCTTCGATGTTCTTCTTCATGTGTGTTGATGAGGCTGCACCGATGGGCACTGATTAGGCAGCACTAATGGGCACAGGTGTGGCTTCACTGATGGGAACTGATATGCTGCACTGATATGCTTCACTGATGGACACTAGACATGTGCATTCGTTTTCGTCCGAACGCATTTTCGTCCGAATTTCAGCTATTTTCGTTTTCGTTTTGACAAACGATAACGAAAGCACAAAATCCGAAAAAAACGAAAATCCGACATAAATAAATGCTTATTTTCGTTCGTTTTCGTTGTTACAACAGTTCGATATAGAATAGGAGATTGGGTCCTGCCCCAGGGGACATGTATCAATGCAAAAAAAAGTTTTAAAAACGGACGTTTTTTCGGGAGCAGTGATTTTAATAATGATTAAAGTGAAACAATAAAAGTGTAATATTCCTTTAAATTTCGTAGGGGGGGGTTGTCTATAGTATGCCTGTGAAGGGGCGCATGTTTCCCGTGCTTAGAATTGTCCCTGCACAAAGTGTCATTTATGCAGGAAAAAAAGTCCTTTAAAATCACTCGCGGCTATAATGAATTGTCGGCTCCGTAATGCAGAGAACACTCATTGAAAGTCATTGATAAAAAAAAAAAATAAATAAATAAAAAAAAAAGCGTGGGGGTCCCCCAAATTCAATTACCAGGCCCTTCAGGTCTGGTATGGATATTAAGGGGAACCCTGCCTCAAATTTAAGAAAAAATTTGACGTGGGGTTCCCCCTAAATATCCATAACCAGACCCTTCAGGTCTGGTATGGATATTAAGGGGAACCCCGCGTCAAATTTAAAAAAAAATTGACGTGGGGTTCCCCCTAAAAATCCATACCAGACCCTTTATCCGAGCACGCAACCTGGCAGGCTGCAGGAAAAGAGGGGGGGCGAGAGAGCGGCCCCCCCTCCCTCCTGAACCATACCAGGCCACATGCCCTCAACATTGGGAGGATGCTTTGGGGGTCTGTGACCCCTCAAAGCACCTTGTCCCCATGTTGATGAAGACAAGGGCCTCATCCCCACAACCCTGGCCGGTGGTTATGGAGGTCTGCGGGCGGGGGGCTTATCAGAATCTGGAAGCCCCCTTTAACAAGGGGACCCCCAGATCCCGCCCCCCCCCCCTGTTTGAAATGGTAAGGGGGGTACAAAAGTACCCCTACCATTTCACAAAGAAAGTGTAAAAAATGGTTAAATAAAACAAACACACTTTTGAAAAATTCCTTTATTAAAAATAAAAAAATAAAAAAAAGATTCTAGCGGCGGTAATCCACTCTTGCTATCCAGCGACGGACGGTCATCTCTCCAGCGATGTCTCATCTCATCCAGCGCAGCGCAGCATCCTTCTGTCTCCTCCACGGAGACACTACAGGCATTCCGGCGGCTGACGTTTGTTATATACGGAGGGCGGGGCCACCCGTCACCCGTCACCCCCTCTGACGCAAGGGGAAACCCGGGGTTCCCCGTGATGTATGGGTGACCCCGCCCCCCCTCTGATGTAACGGAAACCTGCCTGTGTTACATCAGAGGGGTGCGGGTCACCTATACGTCACGGGGAACCCCGGGTTTCCCCTTGCGTCAGAGGGGGGCGGGGTCAGGTGACGGGTGGCCCCGCCCTCCGTATATAACAAACGTCAGCCGCCGGAATCCTTGCAGTGTCTCCTCCACGGAGACAGAAGAAGGATGCTGCGCTGCGCTGGATGAGATGAGACATCGCTGGAGAGATGACCGTCCGTCGCTGGATAGCAAGAGTGGATTACCGCCGCTGGAATCTTTTTTTTATTTTTTTATTTTTAATAAAGAAATTTTTCAAAAGTGTGTTTGTTTTATTTAACCATTTTTTACACTTTCTTTGTGAAATGGTAGGGGTACTTTTGTACCCCCTTACCATTTCAAACAGGGGGGGGCCGGGATCTGGGGGTCCCCTTGTTAAAGGGGGCTTCCAGATTCTGATAAGCCCCCCGCCCGCAGACCTCCACAACCACCGGCCAGGGTTGTGGGGATGAGGCCCTTGTCTTCATCAACATGGGGACAAGGTGCTTTCAGGGGTCACAGACCCCCAAAGCATCCTCCCAATGTTGAGGGCATGTGGCCTGGTACGGTTCAGGAGGGAGGGGGGGCCGCTCTCTTGTCCCCCCCTCTTTTCCTGCGGCCTGCCAGGTTGCGTGCTCGGATAAAGGGTCTGGTATGGATTTTTAGGGGGAACCCCACGTCAATTTTTTCTTAAATTTGAGGCAGGGTTCCCCTTAATATCCATACCAGACCTGAAGGGCCTGGTAATTGAATTTGGGGGACCCCCACGCTTTTTTTTTAATTTATTTATTTATTTTTTTATCAATGACTTTCAATGAGTGTTCTCTGTATTACGGAGCCGACAATTCATTATAGCCGCGAGTGATTTTAAAGGACTTTTTTTCCTGCATAAATGACACTTTGTGCAGGGACAATTCTAAGCACGGGAAACATGCGCCCCTTCACAGGCATACTATAGACAACCCCCCCCCCTACGAAATTTAAAGGAATATTACACTTTTATTGTTTCACTTTAATCATTATTAAAATCACTGCTCCCGAAAAAACGTCCGTTTTTAAAACTTTTTTTTGCATTGATACATGTCCCCTGGGGCAGGACCCGGGTCCCCAAACACTTTTTAGGACAGTAACTTGCAAATTAGCCTTTAAAATGAGCACTTTAGATTTTGAACGTTGGAGTCCCATAGACTTTAATAAGGTTCTAAAGTATGCTATATAGTTAGCTCCGTCAAATCTTCTAAGACAGATTCGAACGTAATTCATGTGGATTTTCGGACGAATGAAATTTTTGAACGAAAACGAAATAAATAAAAACGATTTTCGGGAGTAACTAAATAAATTAAGTTTTCGGACGAAAACGAAATTCCGAAACGAAATATTTTACTCTGCACATGTCTAATGGACACTGATTTTGTACTGATGGGGCTGATTATCAGTGATTGGACACAGCTGATGACATAGTAAAGAGCCTACGTCATCGGCTCTTTACCCTGATCGGTGATGTGCTGTGTCTGAGGGACATACCTCACCATCGCAATGTGATGAATAGTGATGGCCGAACGGTTCGCCCGGCGGTCGTTTCGCGGCGAATTTCCGACATTCGCGGTCCGCACGTTCGAACGCCTTTTTCCGTCGTTCGCCGCGGCGGACTTACGTGTTTAATGTATACAAGAACTTTAACCTTTGGTGACACGTTTATCATGTGATACAGGACAGCCAATTGAGACATGACAGCACATGGACACTTGTACATTCCCCCTAACCTATAAATACACCCGATCCGGTGGCCATTTTACATTCTTTCTTCTGTTAAGATAGGGACAGGTTCCTGTGTGGAGTAGGGAGAGATAAACCACTAGCTATTTGGTACACAAAAGTTCTTTTCAGGACTGGTATAGGTGTTAGGTGTTGATAGGTTTGCTGTGCTGCTGATTCTTGCAGCAGCCTGAGTGTCTTTTGTTAGTTTAGAGAAAGGGAAAGGACGGTGTATGCTACAGGGACAGCCAGATTAGTCTTTCATCATCATCATCATCATCATCATCATTAGCTGTTACTATCAAGGTCCACAAAAGAGCTGTTCCAGTAACCACTAATCGTTCTCTTTTTTTGCCAATTTGTATAGGGACAGGAAGGAAGCAGTGTTGTCAGGCAGTGAGGGTAATTTTAAAGACTTGCTGTTATTATTAGTTCCACAAAGGTTCTTTTCAGGACTGGTATCAGTGGTACAGTAATAGGCTTGTACATGTATAATATTCTTTCTTCCAAATATAGAAAGGATATTATACTTGACTGCTGCCCTTCTGCTGCAGTCTGCTAAACATTCACAACTCACTTGTTCCACAAAAGTTCTTATAAGGACTGGTAACTTGGTATAGGGTGCTACGGTACATAGGCTTGAGTGCGGTACAGTCTGCTGTTCTGTAAGGACCGCTATCGGTCCACAATAGATAGGGTTGACGTGCACCACTGCTGACCGCTGCCCTATACTGCAGCAGTCCTTCAGCGGTATAGGGACTGACGTACAGTCTGCTAATCACTAACACACAACCTGCTTGTTCCACAAAAGTTCTTATAAGGACTGGTAACTTGGTATAGGGTGCTACGGTACATAGGCTTGAGTGCGGTACAGTCTGCTGTTCTGTAAGGACCGCTATCGGTCCACAATAGATAGGGTTGACGTGCACCACTGCTGACCGCTGCCCTATACTGCAGCAGTCCTTCAGCGGTATAGGGACTGACGTACAGTCTGCTAAACACTAATACACAACCTGCTTGGTCCACAAAAGTTCTTATAAGGACTGGTAACTTGGTATAGGGTGCTACGGTACATAGGCTTGAGTGCGGTACAGTCTGCTGTTCTGTAAGGACCGCTATCGGTCCACAATAGATAGGGTTGACGTGCACCACTGCTGACCGCTGCCCTATACTGCAGCAGTCCTTCAGCGGTATAGGGACTGACGTACAGTCTGCTAAACACTAATACACAACCTGCTTGGTCCACAAAAGTTCTTATAAGGACTGGTAACTTGGTATAGGGTGCTACGGTACATAGGCTTGAGTGCGGTACAGTCTGCTGTTCTGTAAGGACCGCTATCGGTCCACAATAGATAGGGTTGACGTGCACCACTGCTGACCGCTCACCTATACTGCAGCAGTCCTTCAGCGGTATAGGGACTGACGTACAGTCTGCTAATCACTAACACACAACCTGCTTGTTCCACAAAAGTTCTTATAAGGACTGGTAACTTGGTATAGGGTGCTACGGTACATAGGCTTGAGTGCGGTACAGTCTGCTGTTCTGTAAGGACCGCTATCGGTCCACAATAGATAGGGTTGACGTGCACCACTGCTGACCGCTGCCCTATACTGCAGCAGTCCTTCAGCGGTATAGGGACTGACGTACAGTCTGCTAAACACTAACACACAACCTGCTTGGTCCACAAAAGTTCTTATAAGGACTGGTAACTTGGTATAGGGTGCTACGGTACATAGGCTTGAGTGCGGTACAGTCTGCTGTTCTGTAAGGACCGCTATCGGTCCACAATAGATAGGGTTGACGTGCACCACTGCTGACCGCTGCCCTATACTGCAGCAGTCCTTCAGCGGTATAGGGACTGACGTACAGTCTGCTAAACACTAATACACAACCTGCTTGGTCCACAAAAGTTCTTATAAGGACTGGTAACTTGGTATAGGGTGCTACGGTACATAGGCTTGAGTGCGGTACAGTCTGCTGTTCTGTAAGGACCGCTATCGGTCCACAATAGATAGGGTTGACGTGCACCACTGCTGACCGCTCACCTATACTGCAGCAGTCCTTCAGCGGTATAGGGACTGACGTACAGTCTGCTAATCACTAACACACAACCTGCTTGTTCCACAAAAGTTCTTATAAGGACTGGTAACTTGGTATAGGGTGCTACGGTACATAGGCTTGAGTGCGGTACAGTCTGCTGTTCTGTAAGGACCGCTATCGGTCCACAATAGATAGGGTTGACGTGCACCACTGCTGACCGCTGCCCTATACTGCAGCAGTCCTTCAGCGGTATAGGGACTGACGTACAGTCTGCTAAACACTAATACACAACCTGCTTGGTCCACAAAAGTTCTTATAAGGACTGGTAACTTGGTATAGGGTGCTACGGTACATAGGCTTGAGTGCGGTACAGTCTGCTGTTCTGTAAGGACCGCTATCGGTCCACAATAGATAGGGTTGACGTGCACCACTGCTGACCGCTGCCCTATACTGCAGCAGTCCTTCAGCGGTATAGGGACTGACGTACAGTCTGCTAAACACTAATACACAACCTGCTTGGTCCACAAAAGTTCTTATAAGGACTGGTAACTTGGTATAGGGTGCTACGGTACATAGGCTTGAGTGCGGTACAGTCTGCTGTTCTGTAAGGACCGCTATCGGTCCACAATAGATAGGGTTGACGTGCACCACTGCTGACCGCTCACCTATACTGCAGCAGTCCTTCAGCGGTATAGGGACTGACGTACAGTCTGCTAATCACTAACACACAACCTGCTTGTTCCACAAAAGTTCTTATAAGGACTGGTAACTTGGTATAGGGTGCTACGGTACATAGGCTTGAGTGCGGTACAGTCTGCTGTTCTGTAAGGACCGCTATCGGTCCACAATAGATAGGGTTGACGTGCACCACTGCTGACCGCTGCCCTATACTGCAGCAGTCCTTCAGCGGTATAGGGACTGACGTACAGTCTGCTAAACACTAATACACAACCTGCTTGGTCCACAAAAGTTCTTATAAGGACTGGTAACTTGGTATAGGGTGCTACGGTACATAGGCTTGAGTGCGGTACAGTCTGCTGTTCTGTAAGGACCGCTATCGGTCCACAATAGATAGGGTTGACGTGCACCACTGCTGACCGCTCACCTATACTGCAGCAGTCCTTCAGCGGTATAGGGACTAAGAGTTTTGTCACAGGGTCATTTAAAAAATGACATGCAGAGGAAGAGGCAGGCCCTTCCGCAGGGGTGGTAGGGGTAGGGCAGGAGCAACAGGCTTGAGCCAAAGTGGGAAGTTGCAGAAGGTGCGTTCAATTACTTTAAAGGATGCACCAGACTTGGTTGAGTGGCTCGCTCAGCCTTACTCTTCTGCACCCTCCTCATCCTCTCGATCTGCACCCTCTTCTTCACTCTCTGCTATGTGCACCCCCAAAGACACTACCACCAACAACACGACCACCACCACCACCACCACATACCTTCCGCTTGAGTCACTGGAATTATTTTCCGATCCATATCAAGAGGACATTTCTGATGCGCAGCCACTCTTGGTATTGGATCAGGAAGAGGAGGTAGCAACAAGCGCTACTCAGCAGTCTGACGCCAGTACCCAGATCAGCCCAAGGAGGAGGTTGGTCCCCGGTGTTGCTGCCTACTCTACTTATAGCGGTGGGGAAGGTGACGTTGATGATGACGTGTCTAGTGATGTCACGTGGGTGCCCACAAGAGAGGAAGAGGAGGGGAGTTCAGAGGGAGATATGGACCAGCAGATAGGGAGGAGAAGCAGCAATGACTTACATTGCACAGCAGGGACAAAGCAGACTGCAAATGTATCAGGAGCGAGTCATCGACCATGTACGGTCACATCTGGCGCTCCCAGGACACCGGCACATGGCTCCGCAGTGTGGGCTTTTTTTAACGTGTCCGCTGCTGACAATAGCGTTGCCATCTGCAATCTTTGCAGTCAACGCGTTAGTCGCGGTAAGCCCAATACTCACCTAGGGACGACCGCCTTAAGAAGGCACATGAGCAGCCATCACCGAGCCCAGTGGGAGCAACGGAACACACAAAGCCACACTGCAGGCTCTCACCGTCCAGCCTCGTCTTCTACTTCTCCTTCTCCTCTCTCCTCACAATTGTCCTCCACTCCACCTTCCATCACGCCAAGCTCACATTTTTCTGCAAAAAGGCAGGCTTCCGTGGGCCTAATGTTTGAGCGTAAAAAAATGATGACGCCGGATAACCCTCTTGCCCAACGGTTGGCGGCTGGCTTGTCAGAACTCATAGCCCGCCAACTACTGCCATATAAACTGGTGGACTCGGAGGCCTTTCGCAAATTTGTGGCCATTGGAACACCACAATGGAAGGTCCCAGGAAGGAAGTATTTCTCAGAGAAGGGCATCCCAGAGCTATATGGCCATGTTCAGCGGCAAGTGAATGTATCTCTGGCACACAGTGTCGGTGCCAAGATACATCTGACCACAGACACGTGGTCTAGCAAACACGGGCAGGGAAGGTATATCAGTTTTACTGCCCACTGGGTGAACCTTCTGACGGCCGTCAAGCATGTAACCCGTGGCACCCGTGTAGATTTGGTTTTACCGCCACGGATTGCATGCAGGCCTGACTCTTCTTCTCCTCCTCCTACTCCATCCTCCTCCCTCTCCTCCTCAGCTGCCTCCTCCTTTTCCGCTGCTAGCGTCTCTTCCACTGCACCGCCCAAGCTCCCCAGAACCTATTCCACATGCCAGGTGAGACGTTGCCATGCCGTGCTGCGTCTGTTGTGCCTGGAAGCAAAGAGCCACACTGGCCCGGCACTCCTTTCAGCTTTGCGTTCACAGGCAGATGAGTGGCTAACACCGCTCAATTTGACAGTTGGTAAAGTGGTGTGTGACAACGGTGCCAATCTGCTTAGCGCATTGAAACAGGGCAAAATCACGCACGTGCCGTGCATGGCACACGTCTTAAACTTGGTCGTGCAGCGATTCCTTGTCAAATACCCTGGGGTCCAGGACATCTTGCGGCAGGCAAGGAAAATCTCGGCCCATTTCAGAAGATCTTACACGGCCATGGCTCGCCTTGCTGACATTCAGCGGCGACACCATCTGCCGGTCAGACGTCTTATTTGCGATTGCCCGACGCGATGGAACTCAACCTTCTATATGCTTGATAGGCTGCTCCAGCAGAAACGTGCAGTTAACGTCTACCTGTATGAACTCTGCGAAAGAAACGGTTCTGGGGAGCTGGGTTTTTTTTCACCGCGCCAGTGGCTGCTCATGCGCGACACATGCAGACTTCTGCGGCCATTTGAGGAGATCACCAAACTGGTCAGTCGCAGCCATGGCGCCATCAGTGACATGGTACCTTATGCCTTCTTTCTGGAGCGTGCATTGCGTCGTGTCATTGATCAGGCTGTGGAGGAGCAGGAGCGGGAAGATGAGGAAGTCGCAATGCTGGATGAATTCCCAGGGGGGGCTACTCTATCTGAGACAAGTCAACAACAGGAGTCTGATGAGGAGTCAGAGGAGGATGGTGCCGGGGCGGATGAGCAGGAGCAAGAAGAGCATGCTTTAAACCTTTCTGGGATCCCTGTTGTGCGAGGATGGGGAGAGGAGAATGAAGAGGACGACATTATCCTGGATGATGAGCAGGAGCCAGGCCACCACACCGCTTCCACTTTAGTGCAAATGGGGGCCTTCATGCTCCAGTGTTTTAATAGGGACCCCCGTATAAAAAGCATGAGGGTCAAGGACCAGTACTGGGTGGCAACGTACTTAGACCCCCGGTACAAACACAAAATGGCGGAAATGTTACCGCCGTCGCAGAGGGCTGTCAGAATGCAGCACTTCCAGGCCTTGCTTCGAGAAATGCTGCATTCTGCTTTTGCGTGCGCTGGCAGAGGAGCAATTCCCACTCCCAGAGAAGGATTTGCGGGTACCAATCCAACAGCGCCTGCAAGAAGAGGCCGGTTTGAAGATGTGTTGGTGACTTCGGATATGAGGTCATTCTTTCAGCCGACCCATCGACAGGTGTCATCCGGATCCAGCATCAGGGAACGCCTAGACCGTCAGGTGTCCGACTACATTGGGTTAACGGCCGATGTGGACGCTCTGAGGAGTGATGAACCCCTAGACTACTGGGTGGGCAGGCTTGACCTCTGGCCAGAGCTTGCCCAATTTGCAATCGAACTGTTGGCTTGCCCCTCATCCAGTGTCCTGTCCGAAAGGACGTTCAGCGCAGCAGGGGGGATTGTGACCGATAAGCGTACTCGCCTAGCTCACCACAGTGTTAACTACCTCACATTTCTAAAAATGAATGAGGCATGGATCTCGGAGGAATTCAACACATGTGATCAGTAGACCATGTATATGTCTATAAACAATTTTTGGAATCAAGCACACAGACCTTCTTAATTCATTTGGCTCACTTCCCTGACCCAAAAAAGCACACCGTACTATATGCCCCTACCCTCCTCTTTGAAGAGGTTGAGCGGTGTCATATTTCTACTGGGGCTGCTTATTATGAGGGGTTCCCACCATCCCTGTGCTGTGCTGACTTCCTCCTGGGTGTTCTTATTATGAGGGGCTCCCACCATCCCTGTGCTGTGCTGACTTCCTCCTGGGGGTTCTTATTATGAGGGGATCACACCATCCCTGTGCTGTGCTGACTTCCTCCTGGGGCTGCTTACGGTGCTGCTGTCAGCGCTGTATGTCACGGAGCTGCTGTCAGCGCTGTATGTCACGGAGCTGCTGTCAGCGCTGTATGTCACGGAGCTGCTGTCAGCGCTGTATGTCACGGAGCTGCTGTCAGCGCTGTATGTCACGGAGCTGCTGTCAGCGCTGTATGTCACGGAGCTGCTGTCAGCGCTGTATGTCACGGAGCTGCTGTCAGCGCTGTATGTCACGGAGCTGCTGTCAGCGCTGTATGTCACGGAGCTGCTGTCAGCGCTGTATGTCACGGAGCTGCTGTCAGCGCTGTATGTCACGGTGCTGCTGTCAGCGCTGTATGTCACGGAGCTGCTGTCAGCGCTGTATGTCACGGAGCTGCTGTCAGTGCTGTATGTCACGGAGCTGCTGTCAGCGCTGTATGTCACGGAGCTGCTGTCAGCGCTGTATGTCACGGAGCTGCTGTCAGCGCTGTATGTCACGGTGCTGCTGTCAGCGCTGTATGTCACGGAGCTGCTGTCAGCGCTGTATGTCACGGAGCTGCTGTCAGCGCTGTATGTCACGGAGCTGCTGTCAGCGCTGTATGTCACGGAGCTGCTGTCAGCGCTGTATGTCACGGAGCTGCTGTCAGCGCTGTATGTCACGGTGCTGATGTCAGTGCTCTGTATTACGGTGCTGCTGTCAGTGCTCTGTATCTCCTGCACCCTCTTGTTTGCCTACCCTGGTCCCTGACCTTCCCTCTCCTCCATTGCCTTCATTAGCTCCATAGTCCTGAATTGTCAGAACAATTTCCCAAATAAAAAAAAAATGCTTGTAGTTATCGATCCCAAATTCACCTCATACATGTATTATGCTATTGTCCAGGTGGTGGGACTACGTGCTACCCCCTAATAATTACCCCGTGGCCGCAAATTCGACCTAAAGGTTTGCGAAATTCGCCTCCCATTGAAGTCAATGGAGCCCGCGGCGAACGGTCGTTTTCGCGAACGTTTGTGTCCGTTCGCGTTTCGCGTTCGCGAAACGTCCCGTCGGAAGTTCGTCCATCACTAGTGATGAACAACATGATGCCCAGTTAGAACAGGAACACAGGTGTTAAAGTTTAAAGTTGTTGTAAAAGCTCAAGGATTTTTACCTTCACGTATTCTTTGCATCTACATCTGGTGAAGAGAGAAAAAAATTAGCACAAAGCAGACATAGTACAGCTTTTTGGAACCTCATAGAGAGTAAAGTATTGATAAAGCTTTGTCCATAGTTATTGATTAAGCTTTGTCCATAGGCTGCAATTTACAGAAGAAAAGCTGTTGTGTCATTGGCCCTGATTCATCAAGCAGTATTGCGTGAGTGCAAAGTAGTGCAAGTGACATACAATTATATTGGTAATATTGGTATTATTGTTTTTTTTATGTCTCTTAAAGACTCCAGAATTGAGTATTCTTCTACAGAATTTTCTACACCCACCTGTGTCAGCTATTAAAAGGGGGCTTTGTTTTTACCTTTAGATTCTCAACTGACTGTGTGAAACTCATTTAATATATTATACCTTGATGGTTAATTGGGAAAGAGGTATGAGTTTTGGTGGGGTTCTTTCTGGGTAGTTAAAAAAACTAGTGCCTCCAAAAACCAGAAAATAAAAAATAGACTTTTGGATGACTACAGATAAACCTGTAAATTTTAGAACTCACAGTCCTTACAAAGAGCAGACATCACAAGATTCCCACTAACTGCCTTATGATCCATACAGTCTTCTTCTGTGCCCCTTCCCAATTTAGTTTCAGTTTGTCACAGGGGCCTGTGAAGGGCCTATTGCTGCCATCATGGATAGGCTCCACCGAATGGCACAACCCTGCCTATTGAGCGTGCCCTTACAGGTCCTAATGCAGTCCCCTCTTGGACACAGAAACTTCAGTTGGCAAATCCTACTAATGGAGTTTTCTGGCTAGTAGCTGGCATCTCCTGTATCTACATTTAAACAGTCTTTTTTCAAAAAGAAAACATGTTGTGTGGGTTTATCTCAGGACAGTTACTCCTAATTAGAAATGCAAGTAATACGTTTGAGCATATTCTATGGAAAATGACATATATACATAAACATAGGTAGTATCATATGCTTTCCCACACAATTGTTTTTACAGTCCACTTTAAGTCTTTTGAATTCCTTTAAGGAGCTGTGTGGCCTCGAGGCCAGTATAATGTAAGTCTGTCACTGGGTGTAAATGTAGGGAATGCATAAATCAAAAGCAGCAAGTTAAATATAGAAGTGATTGCTCAAAACAGCATAATGAGCATTTAATGTGTCTGTATAATTAGCGATTTGAATAGACAGACCATGTCGTAGGTTGTGGTGCATTTTGTTTGTTTAACATAATGACTCATTTCTAAAGGAACATGAGCCAGCTAGTTTTCAGGGTATAAGTATACAGTTCAAATCACAGGGACTTGGATAATATGGGGGTCTCTGTTAAAATTGTACAATTGTAAAATACGAATTTGATTGCTCGTAATGGGACTATTTTAGCACCATTTTTCTTTCCGATGAAGAACGCTTAATGCTAAACTCCAGACACGTTTAAAAAAAAAACACGCAAGTCTGCAACTCTATTCATTAATCAAAACTTAAAGCATGTTTCATGCAAGCAAAGTAATGACTTGAATTTAACTTGGTATCAGCCTCCTGCAGTGCCTGTACAGCAATGCTCAGGTTGGGGGAGGGAGAAACAGCACAAGAAACCAATTAGTTGTATGTCCATATAAGACGGGATGAACTCAGCAGTCTACTGTATTTCCTTTAACTGTCCAGTCACAGGCTTAGGGAGGGACAAGACCTACTGTATAAGTGTTACGTAAGGCGGTTCTTCAGCCTTTTTTTTTATTTATAATAGTTAGCAGCTACAAATCCTGTAGGTGCTGACTTTTAATAAAAGGACACTTACCTGTCCAGGAGTCCAGCGCCATGCTCATCTAAACTACTTCTTTGCCGGTCTTTGGGTCCTGTTTACTGTGGGTATCTGGCTGTGAATCCTTGCAGCGTCATAGCAAGCCGTGTTGCACTTTGTGAATGGTCCTGCAGCTTTCTGGGACCTGTCATGTTTCCCAGAAGGTTGTGGGGGAGGGGGGGTGGTTAGCACTTTATGGAAGTGGGAACAGGTACCTGTCAAAACCTCCAAAAGGTGCCAACAACAGAAAAGGGGCGGGGGGAGGGCAAGAGGGTATAAAGTGGGACTTTGCCTTTAGGGGGAAATTCCACTTTAGCTGCAGCAAAGAAAAATCAGGCCTCCTGTTCTTCCAGACAGAGTTGTGAAAATCTCAGGACTGGATAGATGGGAATGCAAATCCTTTGGCATGTGCAAAGGTTCCCATACATGTTATTAATCTGTGTATTTATCCATGTCCTGGAGTTTGGGAAATTAATAAGGTACTATTTGCACTTACATTGGCAACACTTTGTGGTAAAACAGGCATCTTTATTTACTCCAAAGTCACACACATGTAAAATCATGGAAGGGAAGACTTCAAATCAGCTCCACACCCTCACAAAAATTATGATAACATTCCTTTATTGAAAATTCATAAAAGCAATGGATGGGTACAGGCAGGGAAAGAAAAGGTAAGGTTGACGCATTTCACACTATTAAAGTGCTTTGTCAAAACCACACAAATGCAAACACAATACACTCTCTTATATCAAGTTAATCACATGACAGTTCAGGTGTATTCCATTAGTTTAAATTAAGTGATTGCACAGATAGATATGAAAACACTCCTGTTTAAAGATAGTATTTGAAGATATACAAACAACAAAAATTAAAAACAGAAAAGGTTCTATACAATATAGCAACATTAGCAATAAAGGGAAAAACATTTTTCCCAATATCGGAAAAGATAAAAAGATAAATACACACCATGAAGATGGGTACTACAATAATTAGCACACGGACAGAAAAAAAAACCCAAGGATATATATGACCCTCAATAATAATATAATTGTAAACATCCGAAGGGCAAATAGTGGTGTTACCTAGTCATAGAAATGAGCCAAGTCCCATTCAAAATTGTAAACCGCGGGTAACATGATGGGGATGTCCTGAGTCCGCATGAAACAACGTTTTTCCAGAGTTTGGTTTTCTGTATACACTAGATTTTATATGGCCATCCCCTTTGGAGAGCGTGACATCTAAAAAAGAGATTGATTCACTATTCATCTGTCCAGTAAACTGCAGTTTCAAATTATTGTCATTTAAATAACCAAGAAAGTTATTCAAATCACCCACAGTATCTGTACAGGCGAAAGGGGTTCCTATCTTCAAAGATGCAGCCCCTCTCCCATCAACCCATATGGAGGTTGGTGAGAGATGGAGAAAAACAAGCCCCCATGGCTGCCCCACACCTCTAAAGATAGAAGCTACCATCAAAGGAAAATAAGTTATGGGTAAGCAGAAATTCCAAACATTTCAAGATGTACTCTTTATGTATGGAAGAAAAATGACTGACATGAGCCAAGAAAAATTCAACTGCCTGTAAGCCCAATGTGGTAGGGTATAGAAGAGTAAGTCTAGAGATGTCGCAAGTGATCCAGGTGTCACCATCCTCCCATACTAGCTTATTGCAACATTGTAGTAATTGCTTTGTGTCCCTTAGATAGCTGGGGAGGCCCCTCACTATGTGCTGTAGCGGACAATCAACCCATAGCCCAAGATTTTAATTGAATGAACCTATGCCAGCCACTTTAGGACGTCCCTTAAAAGGGACTAAACCTTTTTGTGTTTTGGAAACACGGGTACTATTGGTGCCTCAGGGATCATGTTCTCACCCTCCTTCTGTGATAAAATGTCCAGACGTATCCCTTTTAGTACAAGCTCACCCAAAACCCACTTGAACTCATCAGTGGGGTTACTTCTAAGCTCACCGTATATATCTGTGTTCGATAATTGTCGGAGAGCTTCTGCTTTAAACATAGAGGCATCTTGAATCACCACCAGACCTCCCTATTCTGAATTCTTAATCACAATAGCAGAATCACGGCTAAGAGACTCAGAGCGCTCTTCAGAGGAGAGATTATCATTAAAGACATGTCCCCTACTCCCAGAGTGTAAAGCCAATCTAGTTAATTTTCCTCTGAAAGGTGTCTAAAGCTTTACCTCTGGAGTTCACAGGATAATAGTCAGAACATAGTTTGAAAGAGACCTCCACAGGAAGGGTGGTCTCACATACCTCCCCACCAACTGACTCATCCTGTAGCTCTTCTAAATCCTGAACTGCACACTGCTCTCTAAAGCCCATGGGTACTTGTGGTTCTACAGTTGCACTGGAATCATTAGTGATCACGTCCTGAGTATCTTGATAGTAGTGTTTCTGAAGGGTGATATTGCATGCATATTTGTTTACATTTAAGATCGTATTGAACAAACTGAAATGTCTAATGGGGCAAAATATTTAAATCGCACGAAAGTAGTGAAATCTCTGACGTAGTTAATGATCTTGTAGACAAATTTAAGACGTTTGAACCGTCTTCTGCTGCTGGTCCCTAAGGTTGTAAAAACGTCTTTCTTCTCCTACCCCCCTCTCCTGTTTTTTTGGAGGGAATTTCTTTTCCCTTTCTTTTTCTTTTTCTTTCCACGGAGGCCCGTTTGGGAATTTAAACACAGTTCAGCTAATCCTCTAACGGCTACTTCCACAGATGAGTCAGAGGTAAAGCCACTTAGAGTGTGGTCAAAGATCTGTCTCTGTCAGAAAAACTGACATGTTTACCTGTACTACCCTCTGTGAATCATTTCCTGTGTCTGTACTGGAAGTGGGGTCTTTTCCAAACATAAACAATGTTGGACTCATAATCAAACCGATCTCTCAGTAATTTCTCTTTTTTATTTCAATGATTCCTCTCTCTATACGGCCCAACTTTTCTCTCAATATCAGATCCAGATCTTTAAATGGCACGAATAATTTTTTGATGTCTGAGATCTCTTGTTGCAGTCTCTCAATCTTGTTAGATTTGGATTTAACAATAATTCTCATGAGTTACAAAGAGTATGTCGTAAAAGCATCAGCCCATGATTTCTTTAAGTCCTCATCTGTAAGTTCAAAAGTCAGGAACTTCTTAATTCTAAGACCCAGAGGAACTTGCTAAAGAGACAGGTATTCATTCAATGTGTTTTTGTCCCAAAATTATTTCATCTCTTTAACCATGAGGCTTTCCATTTTACGGAACAAAAACTTAAGAGAACCCATCCCATCATCCACAATGGTGTGCAGACTTTGGCTGGCCGCTGTTTGCAGAGGATTCTCATGTGCTGTGCTCAAAGTCCTGCTATATCTTTCCCCTGTTATGTTACTAACCACATCCGAAGAAATGCTCATGTTGTCTACATGGAAATTTGGAATATATACAATGAGCCAACTATTCACTGAGCCAAAGTGAAATCTGAGTGAATAAATGAAAAAAGATCCCTGCTCCAGGTGAGTAGTTATCGGCTACTGATCCAAGATGAATCCCATGAGGTGGGGTACACGCCCTGCCACTGCAGCAGTGAATATGGAATGGAAGACTTTGGATTGGCTGCACACCCACACAAAAATTAAGATAAGATTTCCTTATTGAAAATTCATAAAAGCAATGGGTGGGTACACGTACAATCACGTGTGTCATGCTACAGCTGAGAAGGACTAAATCAGAAAACAAAACCCATCCTTACAAACATAGGGGCCTTGCCTTCCCATGATTTCCAGGTTAGTGAGGATAATGCAATGGTAGAGGGTGCACAAGTGCAGCACATTGCCCTCACTATTTCCCATTGATGTTAATGCATAAAACAAATTCCCATGTTGGAACATTATCTTTTATCAAAATACTGTACTACAATAGACATTTACATGCTTATTGCACACCTGGCCAGATCAAACAACAGTCCTTTTGTTTGTGTCCACCTTCAAAAGTCATCCAAACACCCCCAGCCCTCAGATGACAGAAGTTGGTTGAATTGAATAGTGTTGGGGCAATTGACATTGCCATTCCAAATAAGATAGGATAAATGTGGGTGACTTTCGGATTGCAAAAATTCTGTCCATCAATAGAGAGGGTGAATGAATGATCTGTAGTAAGCTTTAATTCTCCATGGTGCTTTTATGTGGCATGAGAATGTGGGGGCTACCACATATTGCACAAAAAGTCAAATATAAAGTATACATTTGTAACCCATTTGTTGTGGTCTTCAAGATTCGCATTACAAACCTTTGGTGCGAGCCTGCATACCGATATGAATGTCACCCACCACAGCAGTCACACTTATTGCTATTGGGTCAGATGTAATATTATTATAGATAGAGTTTCTACTGGCTTTTCCCTAGGGTCAAGGTTGGAAGAACTCTGAAGTGCTTGATCTGTTCTCCCATATGCAGGAAGAATGAAACTCTGGAAGAGGAGTCAGTTATAATGTGCAAATACAAGAATTAGCAGCATTCTGCAGAGTGTGGAAGTTTTATCTTTACACTGTGAAGAGGATAAAAAAACATTAAACATTAACTTGAAAGGCCTTCAAAAATACTGGCTTAGTATAAAGCCGGACAATGTGTAAAAATGAATGTGCAAAGAGTAGTGGTCTACACACTACCATGCAGATTTTACCTTCCACTAATCTGACTATAGTAATGGTAAACTAATACTTAGCCCTGTGTTACTGCTCTTTGCATTGTCTTAGTGAATTCATATGATAGGGTCTATCTTTTTGTGATTTAGCTCTAGCGGTAGGCTCTGTTTAGTTTTCCAAACACATCAGTTTGTTGTGTTAGCAAAAAAAAATTTCTTGGAGAAAAACAATTGTTGGAGAAGGCTATTATTTACATTATCATATGATTATATAGGATTTTAAAAAGATAAATTGATCTGAGTATACAAAAAAAAAATATCTGCAGAGTGTACTTACTCTTGAAACTATTTGAATTCTGACACCTCATTAACTTAGCTGCACCTTGGAAAGCGATACACTCTATTACCGCTACACCACCTGCTAGAATCTGGTATATCGTTTTTTCCCGTTAGATAGTATGTGTGTAGAGTACGTGCAACTTCTTTTTTAGTGCTTTGTTACCTCCAAAAATGACTAATCAGTCCAAGAGCACAAGTATTGAAGCACAAGCAAAGGTGTGAAGGCATGTGAATGGACATGTGTAGGTCACAGGTATTAGGACATACTGTACCTAAAGTCTATCTTACCTCTTTTATTATTTTTAAAGGGTAAATTATATTGAAATGTTCTCATGTTTTTTTAACATACAAAAGAAAGTGAACAAAACCAACAAAAATTCTAAACCAAGACATTGCTCAGCAGTTTACAAAACAAGAGCATATCCATACATACTAGTGCAATGATTAATGAAAAGGACCAAATACCTGTGTCCTGATACAGAAACACAGCACAGGAAATATATCATTACAAAAGTTTTGAAGGCATAGGTATATCAAATGACCTCAGAGCCAATGTGAGTAAGTAATTATTTACATGTAGGCATAGGACACTATTCTGGAGTAACCGTATCTTGGGAATCTATCCAGGGGGACCAAACTTCTTAGGGCATCCCCTCGACTCAAATGTCAATGGGAATTGCCCTTTTAACAAGCAAACCATAAAGATAGTGAGGGGAGGACGGTAGATTTCCAATGCAACATTATTCATTTCTTAGCATAGAAAAATAGTAAACATAGAATTGTTTTCATTCCATTAGGGAGAGTGTCATTTTCCACATAATCTAATAAGCAAAGTAATAGGTTACATATATTGAGGAGCTGTAGAATCATACTGGTAAAGTTAGTGACCTCAGACCAAAAGGCTCATATTGATGCGCATTTCCAGGCCATATGGTAAGGATCAGGGCTGCACTGTGCAAAACCATTACACAGAGCAGATAAGTATTTTTATTTTTATTTTTTTAAAGCTGAACTTTTAATACCACTTAAAATAGTTTAGTCCTAGAGTGGAGCAGGGAGGTACAATGTGGAGAAAATTTGGAATGCTCTTCTTGCAAGAGCTATTTTTCAAGCTTTGAAGCTTGGAGCGTTACAAAAGCCCACATTTAGCAGCGGCAGTGCGGCAGACTATCTTACCTCTAGACTAGACCAGTGAACAGGTAGCTCTTGCTTTCTTCAGGAGAACTGGTGGGTGTTTGGGGCTTGTTCATACGTGGCTTTGTTGTCTCACTCAATCCTGTTTAAAAATAAAATTTTAGCAATGGACTAATCCTTTAAGGCTACATTAATATGGTGCTTTTAAATTTTACTCTGCCTTTATTGCAGAAAATTACTTTATTCCTGTGACACCCTGTCTTTGGTACAGGAAGTTAATAGACACTTCTTCAACAGTGACAAAGGCAGCAATAAAAACCTTCACACCAACTAAAACAACAAAGAAAAAGTTTTGGCTGGAGTTTTGGCCTAAAACACAGGCTGTCCAGTCAAATTAAAGTCAGAATAAACCAAAAGTACACACTGGTTGTATAAATAAGAAATGAGAAGCTTCTCAGAACTGAATATATGTATTATGTATTACTAGCTACCAGGAGAGATTTTGTTATACTCTGTTACTTTGCTTCCACAAGGTCAAGGACAATAACATTTATAAAAATGGTTGTTTTAGTTACAAATGTTACTCCAATGTCAGAATAATGTGAAATATGTCAAGATCTGTATCTGGGAATCATTATGTACAAATTAGAGACCAGTATTGATATATTCATTATATTTATGATGTGTGACTCTAAAGGGGATCTGTCATGAAGAATAGTGTACTTTGACCTGAAGAAGTTCTTGCATGTTAAAACAAGTATGGAGCCTGCTATCTACAAGGCAATCTAGGCAGACGCATAGGGCCTAGTGGATGTCCAGGGGACCCAGTTACATCTCTCTTGCTCCTGTAGTAGACCAGGTGGATGGCACAATTGGTAAAAGCTGCACATCTGTCTGTCACTTCACAAAGGAGGATTTACTTGTAGGCAGTTGGTGTCAGATGAGGACATGCCAGTGTAGACAATGCAAATGGGGAGGGGTTCTTTGTACCTATTGCAGTCCTTATGCTGTCAATCAGAGGGATGGGGAGGACCAAAGCTGCTACCTTGCTTATAGCCAAATTTGACCTTAATCAATCTCTGCTCAAGTGGCATGTTTTTGCTATTTTTTGGGGGGGATTTATTTTGAGTTTTGGGGATTTTTTTGGAAGTTGTGGCAAACTGTTTTCCATCTTTATCAGTGACAACCTGCAGAATGATCAGAGCTGCTATCTCTATGCTACTTTCTCTTATTGGGGTTGAGTTACCAAAGGAGTAGTAAAGGTTGTCTCTCAAAGCAAATGTTAAACCTGAAGCATAGGCATACATTTTCATGTACATTTACATTAGTACAGCTTGGACCAATGTAATCATACCTGTGCAATGCCTGTAGTAGTCAGCGCTACTACAGTGATAGTAGTAGTCTTCTGGGTCCAGTGGCAAGTGCTGCCCTTCTGCATAGTAGCTACAGGGGGTTGCTCACGTAGCACTGCTACCCTTCACAGAATGCCTTTTATTTCTTTCAATCAATACTGAATGAAGGTGTTCTATAACTGGATAAGGTGTCATTTGTGACGTCACCTCTCTACCTCACTCAACCAGGGAATGCCTATATATATATATATATATATATATATATATATTTAAATATATATATAAATATATATATTTATTGAAGGAAATATAAGGCATTCTCTTAATAGAGGCAGTGCCTAGTGGGCGACCCCCCACCATGTAAAAGGGCAGCCACTCGGCACAGGACACAGAAGACTGCTGTTATCACTGAAGAAGCTCTTAATAAACTGATCAAGCTGGACCTATGCAAAAAAAATTGGTCCCTAAACTTTAGTGGTAACATAACTTAGCAAAGCTTGGTAAAGCTGATATGCAAAGAAAATGAAAGCAGCTGAATTTTTTGCTTTTGCATAATTAGATGATTGAAATGAACACAGCTTCAATTTATTTACTAAACTGTGCACATTCGCTTGGCAACAGGTAAAAAGGAACAAAGGGAAGGCTCCCTATTCTGCATTGAAAAAACATACGTTTATATGCATGTAAACCTAAATCTATTTTTCAGTATGTTTAACATTTAAAAAATTTTGTGAATATGTTTTAAATTATCTGGAGATTCTGTCAGTAACAACACTTCCTGTAGCAGGCTGACCACGCTAAGCCACCGCTCTACAATCAGTGGTGGCGTTGTCAGCCTGCCATTTAAGCTCCTTCAGTTGGCCATTGTGCTGCCTATCTGATAAACCTTAAAGGCAGCCCCAGGGCCAACTGAAGGAGCTCACACGGAGCTGACAATGCTACTGCTTATTGGAAGGCAGCAGCTTAGTGTTGTCATCAAATGTTGTTACTGGATCTCCAAACAAGAAATCCTGAAATTGAGTCACAAAAAAGGGATTTGCTTAAGAAAATGGTATACATTGAGAGATGATTTCAAACATACTGAAAAATAAATTTTGGGCTTACTTAAACTTTAAAGAAAGAAGGTTTTTCCATAGTTTCTGTCGGCAGTACAAGGCTGGGATCTTGCATCTTATTTGATAGGTTCGCTTTGAGGCAAGTTTAAATGTTGCTTAACCTGACATGATGTTTATAGAGAACACAAGCTCACTGAGATTCAGTATAATGTATGCCCCTTCAGTAAATCAACCCCAAAATAATTTGTGTGACAAACTCTGTAGGTCACTGTATCTACAGTGTGTGCTTCCTTGTAGGAGGTATATATTTCAAGGAAAATTGCTAAGTGTGACCTATAAACATTAGTTAAATATTTAGTTTGGCCACTCTTCCTCACCAAGCAGCTGAGAGAAATGTAAACAGATTCGTATAATTAAAATCCAGACACTTCTTGTTTTTTGGTGGAATACACTTATTTGTTGCAATGCTTAAAGCCCAACTGTGGGCAAAAAAAAAACCTGCAGTGCCCCCTCCCCCGCCCCCCCCCCCACATTAAATGTTAAATGCTTCTAAGCCTAGGGCATTGGAGAAGATGCTCTATTACTTACCTGACCCACTGCTTCTTCTATTTATCTGCCGTCTGACTGGTCTGCCGCACTCCATCCTCCACCAGGTATAATGCAGGGTTATTAGCTCTTCACTGTACATTTTTAGAAACAGTAAAGAGGGGACTTTAAAACTGCCATAACACACAAGTTATAAAAATATTTGTTTATTATACTGTAACATTAAAATATGTAAGTACAAATGGATATTAAAAACAAACAAAGAATATTGAATACAGATTCTTATGTTGTTGACAAATGC
The DNA here is from genome assembly GCF_037356315.1 of Lithobates pipiens. NCBI lineage: Eukaryota > Metazoa > Chordata > Amphibia > Anura > Ranidae > Lithobates > Lithobates pipiens. Next base: position 467,432,491 of record NW_027507764.1, read on the forward strand.
TCTTTGTTCGACAAGTTTCAACAGTCGGCTTCTTCAGGAGCCATAAAGAATTATATATATTGTCACAACATTGATATTCAAAAATTGAATAAACAGCATTCAACAGGGAGTCACTGAGGTTCATGCACCAATGGATCTGGCCCCAACTAGGTAGGCCATAGGGGGAACAGATTCATAAATATAAAATCATCCAAATGCTAAAAATTATATTGAATGAACTGCTGAAGAAACCACTTAAGAGATTTCACATGGGAAGCCAAGGATCTTTTTCCGGAAACTAACTTGAAATGTTCACATGGTAATAGCATATAACATGGGCAACAATAAAACCCCAAGGTAGGGCAGCCATTATCCTAGGATCAATGATAAAGACCCGGTAGAGATTCCTCAGCTCCTGCACTGTACATAGTAATACCAAGGCTCCACCCACAGGCCGGATCTTTGAGGAGAGGAGGAGGAGAGCATCAGAGCATGCTGGTGCGGGAAGTCAGGTAGGTAATACAGCCTCGTTTGCAAAACCCTAGACTTTACAAGCATTTAACGCTTACTGTGGGGTGGGAGGAGGATGTGGAATTGTTGAGCTTTAAAGTGGATGTAAACCCTAACCGTATAACAACTAGTAAAACAATTGCCATGTTTTTCAGTAAAATGCTGTTTTCTCAATTTTACATCCTTTTTTGCTTCCCAAAGAGAAATAGGGCGATAACGCTCCCACACTGTACTATATCTATGGGGGAGGGGGGGCTGGGGCGGGAGTGTTGTCATCCTAAAATAGGACTACAATATTTATCCCCCTTTTTTTCTCCAAGGCTTAACATATATAAAGGGTTACTTCACCTTTTCACAAAACAACAACACAAGAAGAACTACCTTACAACACCCATCTTACACCCCCGGTCCCTGATGCATTTACCTTCTTGGATGATTATCTTCTGCCACCCATGTCTGCTGGTGTAGTGGTCAAGACAATTAAAAAATGCAGTATACAGCCGGTGGCTGTGTAGTATCATAATGCTCCCAGTGGTTTGTGGGCATTAACAAGGGCCGCCACATGGCCTTGCAGACCAATAAGAGCCCTCTTTCCTCCAGGATGGTGTTACACAAGAAAGTTGGGTGCAGAAGAGATAGTTTTTCAAATACCCGGACCGCTACACCGGCAGGTATGGGTGGCAGAACATATTCATCCATAGAGGTAAGTGCAGCGGAGACAGGGACTATGGCGAGGGTGTTGTGAGTTAGTTCTCCTTTTCAAGTTTTATGAAAAGGTGATCTAACCCTTTAAACTCTGAAATGTTTACATTTACAGAGCCTTGCATTCATTACTTTTAGAATTACTGCACGGCAGCAAATAAAATTTCAATATTCTCAGTTGGCACAGCTGAAACTTCAAAACTCTTTCTGTACATAATTGAACATAATATGTAGTCAATTTTAATTATAAAGCTATTTTTTTCTGATTTGGTTTAGAACATCATCTTATCCAGAAAAGTATATAAAGATGATTACGATTGAAAGGTTTAGGCTTTCTCCTCTAATATTAGAACATCTGTATAAATGTATTTTTCTTTTCTCTGCAATTACCTGATTCAGCTTTATTTCGCTTTTATTTCCTTAAATGCAGACAAAATCCTAATTTCAGGATATTAAATCTACCTTGTAATTAAGTAGTGAGCTAAGTGATAGTGTGATTACTTCTAACAACTTTTTAATGTTTCGACGCCTATAATTATTCCTAAACTTGTGTTAGGTGTAATGTGATAATGTGGCAAATGGTTTAGTTACACCAATCACTAGGGAATTCACAAGCACACAGTAATGAGCGGCCAAGACTGATGGCTTTCAGGCAGAATTTTATGGTGGCCACAACTAAAGATGCTATGTAAATTTAAAGAGGCTGTGTACACACATGCAAGTAAAATATTTTAAGAAAATTGAGCAAAAATATAATCAAATTTAAGCTAAAATATATCTGTTGGAATGATATTCTAAAAGCTAGAACAGTACAATCTTAAAGAGAATCACCATCTTAGCCTCAGGGCACTGCCTTTCGATCATTCAGAACTATGCCATTTTACTGTATATCTGAGAAATAATACTGATTTACTATTTGGTGCTCCAGCTGACTGCTGATAAATAGTTTTTTTATTATTTGTACCACATATATTGTATCCTTTAATTCAGTCCAGTCTGTTTACAATATGTCCCATCCTAAAAGTGGAAGTAAAGGCAAAACTTAACGACTGGCCATACATTTTACAATTTTATATTTCAATTTTCCTTTAGATTTACCAAAACCATATAATATGAGGTCAAACCTAAACACCTTCAATTTGTATGCAAACAGGCAAGTCCTTGTACTACATATTTTAAGGTAAATCTAAAGGAAAATGAATAAGAAAATTGTATAATGTACGGCCAGCCTAACTCTAAACCTACACTTACTCCCATCCTAAGCTCAATATACCTAGCCCTGTAAAGGAAAGATTGCTATACTTACCTATTCTGAAGTCACTCTGGTCCAGACCCAGGGCGAGCTGTCAGCAGCGGCTTCAGTGTGTAGGAGAGAAGGAATGGATGGCTGCACACCAAGGTAGTGATGAATCTCTTTATTGTAAAACCCATAACATGAATAACATGACAGGATAGGCAAACAGGTACAGGTAGACGAGTTTCACACAGCGATGCTGCGCTTGGTAATGAATAAGTGCAACGTCGCTGTGCGAAACGCGTCTACCTGTACCTGTTTGCCTGTCCTGTGATGTTATTCATGTTACGTATTTTACAATAAAGAGATCCATCACTACCTTGGTGTGCATCCATCCATTCCTTTTATCCATATTGCGCGGCCGGCGAGCCGAGGCTAGTACCCTTGGGAGGAGTCCTTTTCCCCAGCCTACTGGGTTCCATCACTTACTTGGAACAGCATTTTCTTATCCTAGTGTGTAGGAGAGTCAGCCGACAATGGAAGCACCATAGTAAGTCTATGGGTGACTTTACTTCCCAGGCATTTCCCAGTCATTGTCGCCTTTCTCCTGCACACAGAAAGCACCGTTGGAGACCGGACTGGAGTGGCTTCAGAATTGGTAAATATAGCAATCTTTCCTTTACAGGGTTAGATAGATTAGACTTAGATTGGGGGTGGCAGTAGGTTTAGTGGTTAGTTAGGTTTTGCCTTTAATTTCACTTTAAACCATGATGAAAGGGGTGAGGTCTGGCAACCAAAACGTGCTGGCTTCCATTTGATCTTACATTGGAATAAAATTATTATCTAGAAAACCAGAAGGTTTTATTATTCGTAGCTACTTTCTTGGCTTGTGCAGTGCTTGTTATGATACATCTAATGCTCCATGTAAACTCTGGTTTATATATTTAATGCTCACTGTTATCTTGTAATTATTGTGCAACGATCATTAAAAATAAATATAAAATAATTTTATTTAGGCCAGCCCTTTTCAACCTTTTTACCCTAGAGGAACCCTTACAAATAATTTTCAGGTTTTGGAGTATACCAGATAAAACCAGTTCATCGGGGGTCATTGGAAAAAATGCCCCTCTTAAGCTGTCCATAGATGGTTGAACTCTGAACCGGCCGTGATTCAAACCATGTATGGGCAGGCTGATTGTACCCAAGTTGATCAATCGATCAACTTGAGTACAACCAGCCTGTCGGATTTTACATGTGATTATTCCTATCGTCTATTATATCCTCTAGCAGTAATTACTGTGGGGCAGGGAGAACACAATGGTTCCAATTTTATTGGTGTAAATCTCAGATCCATTCGACATTCCCGTATAAGTGTTCAGTCATGGGTAAATATTTACTATTTGTATACCCCTGGCACAGAAGTCACTCGTGACTTTTTTTTTTCCAGGGATACTAAAAGCATACACAGCATACAAGTTACTAGACATCACTATGAAGCGAAAGGGTGAGCAGTCACCGTCTCCTTTTCTCAGTATGTGTACACATAGGTTGGGTGTGTTTGGAGAACTGATGGTTTCTGATTGACAGCAGGCTATAGAAAATCAAAAACCCGCAGATCACACAACCATACCACCCCTAGAAAAGTAAGCGCTACGCAAACTGTTGGTGCTATATAAATCCTGTATAATAATAATAAAAAGAAGTAGTAGGGCAGCTCATATGCTGAAAACTATATACGTATGTATGGAAGGAGTTATAGAAGAAAGGTTGGGACTTTGAATGAGACACAGGTCTAAATCCCTATGCATGCATGAAAAAGAGGGGTTTTTATGTATGCAAGTATATATCCATTCAATTCTGTGGGCCAGCTGGGCACCGTGCCTGATACGCTTGAAAGCTATTTTCCATATCATTTTTACAAAATAAATCATCAGGTTTTTTCTCAACCCTTCCATATAGCTCAGATTGTGACTGGCATGCAGAATTTAATAACTTATTCATAACCAATTTGTATTCACACAATAGGGCCACTTTATACAGGAGCCAATTCACCCTCAGTCTTTGGTTGTGGGAGGAAAAGGGAGAACAAGCAAATTCCGTGCAGGTAGGGTCCTGGCCAAGATGCAAACCATGGATCCCAGTTCTGCAAAGCATAAGTGCTATCTACTATATAAAAAAGTGGAAAGGGGTTAGTGAAAAAGCTGAAATGCTCATATGTGGCAGCCACTGAGTATTATCTGTGGGCTGGATTACTGAAGTTTAATCAATATGTGCTCTGATTTTTATTTGACCAGTTCCATTATCTGGTATTCAATTATATTAAAATTAAATAAAAATACACTTTAAAGGTACATTGGTTTGTGCATTCAAAATTTCATTTCACCTTTATCCAGAAATGTATTGAAACTGAGGGCATTAATAAAACACATTTTCTAGATAAAGACATAACATTTGCAATTGACAATTTCTGTCTTTTTTTATATTTTTAATGAAAACCATTTTTTCCCCTTAGGAAAACGCTGTTTATTAATGCCAACATCATGCTTTTCCTAAAGAACTTGCCAGTCAAAAGACACCTCTAGCGAGGTAAGTGCTGCTTTATGTTGTATTTAACAAGTACAGTGTGTTTTGTTGTTGGGTATTGACATTGTCGATCTGTGTTTATACAATCTATTTTTGCCCCATTGCACTGCAAAATTAGCAGCCTAATGCCACATACATGTGGTCGGATTTCCCAATGGAAAATGTTCGATGGTAGCTTGTTGTCGGAAATTCCGACCGTGTGTAGGCTCCATTGGACATTTGCCATCGGAATTTCCGACACACAAAATTTGAGATCAGAAGAGCTGCACTGGCTATTGAACTTCAATTTTCTCAGCTTGTCATACGTCACCACGTTCTTGACGTTCAGAATTTCCAACATTGTGTGACCATGTGTATGCAAGACAAGTTTGAGCCAACATCCGTTTGTTGTCGAAATGTGCGTTCGTGTGTACGCGGCATTAGTCAATTAAGAATTTCTGTCTACTCAATACTGAGATTTCGCCAAAGCGCATAATCTGATTTTTTCTCAAGGCTTCACTGTCACGTTAAAGCTACAATTTGCTTAGGCAAAATAGTTTTTAAACATTTTTCTTTTTTGGTTGGGGTGATTTGAATTTTATTTTATTTTTTGTGTATTTGTATTTATGTACTCTCACAAGGCTAATGAGTAGCCATTTTTGGACACAAGAACAGGTACAGGATAGTTAAAAGAAGCTTCTCTAACCCTCAGAATCCATTTAAAGTCAACTGCACACTTAACAACCACAAAAAAAAAAAAAATTGCCTTCCTTACTGACTTCAATCCATTTAGGAAAATTGCTGGTAAATTAAAACTCTCCATTTTGCTCATTCCCATATCTAATGCAGCAACTTGTAGCACCCTATCAGAATTTGAATTCAGACCAGTATTAAATGGGTTCTGACTGGTTAATAAAGGTTCCGTTGCAAACAATATAAATTGAATAAGATTGGTTTTGTGTACAGAGACACCCGTACTTCGTCACTAGCAAATGCAACAGGGTGCAAACTATTATGAAAAAGTTGCAGTGAGGTCACCTGTATGGTGTTGATTGGCGCAATGGGATTTTTATTCACTGAGCTCTAGTAACCACCTAGCACCAGTGACCACTCACTGTGTCTCAGGGACGTATGGAAGCATAATCCCACACCAGGGTATGTCAAATGCCAGTGGCTCTAGCCAAGCTTGGAAATAAGTAATGTATGCAGTAGGCAGAACTCTTGTGGGTTGCCATTGGTCATAACTTTTTGAACAGGCTTTAAAAAAAAAAAAAGCCTGATTGTCCAATACATAAACAGGAGTTACCTGTTAAGCATTGTCCCCACTTATCACATGCTTATGATTCATCATGTTAACAGAGGTACTGAGCCAAAAATGACCCTATCAGAGAAACAAAAGCACCAGCCCTTACAAGAACGGGTGATGAGTACTCACCAGCATCTGCTGTACTGCACACAGAGTATAAGCTTTTCTTTAAAACCCCAAGCCATGGCAGATGCTCATCTTTAATGGATCTCAAGTTGGTGCCTCTTCTGGCAGGAATAATTGAGTTTTTTGTATATATCTTTTTTTTTTTTTTTTTTGCTAAGGGTTGTTTAATGCCTTAATTATATTCTAAAGATAATCTATTTTAAAATTCCCACATTGATGCCCTACCATGTATTCTGATGGTCACAGCTGTCTAACATTTACCTAACAGCAGCTCCAAACTTTGTTCAGCTGCCAACAAAGGAGCACAGCCGTGGAGGAGGGGCACATGGATGGTGTCAAAGGGTGACATTCAGGCAGGGTCAGCCAATGATTCTGCTGAGCGACTGCAGCTATATGTCTAGCATGCGTGTTAGACAGCTATTGGAATTGGTGCAGTGAGCAAGAAGGGGGGTTAATAGATCATTTAAGCAAACAGCTTACCCTTAAAGCCTAAAGATTTTAGGGGGGGTTTCGGTGCTCTGTTAAGTTAGAGCTACTCAGGTCCGTGCTGGTTCACACTAGTGTGATTTCTGATGCGGTATGAGATGCATAGAATCGCATGACAAACAAAATATTATAATCAGTGGTGCCCGTTCTCAGCAATGCAAACCAACACACTGGGGGTTATTTACGAAAGGAAAATCCACTTTGCACTACAAGTGCAAAGTGTACTTGAAATTGCACTGAAAGTGCACTTGGAAGTGCAGTCGCTGTAAATCCGAGGGAGGCACGCAAGGAAAATAAAAAACAGCATTTTTGCACATGATTGGATAATAAAATCAGTAAAGCTTCCCCTCATTTCAGATCTACCCCTCAGATTTACAGCGACTGCATTTCCTGTGCTACTTTGGTGTGATTAGTGCAGCTTGGCACCATAGAATATGCAAAAATGCAGTCAAGTCACATCAAAGTTGCACTAAATGATCAAACTGAAAACTGACGCAAAATCGCATCACAGTTGTGTGAACACAAGTTTAAATGTTTTATGTGTTAATGTGTGTTGTAGCAACAGGAAGACATAATGATGAATTACTTGAGAATGACCTATGCACCTATTCTTTGTAGTCTTTTGTAGTCTTTTGTCACGTAGAGAAAGCTATAGGTCAGTCAAGTTTTAAAAAAAAAAAAGGAAGGAAGCTGACAAAAAAAGCAGAAGTATTGATAAGTGGAGAGACGTTGCTTTTAGTCTAAGAGATAAAAGAGGGAAGCTATTCATGTACAGAAGCAATTGCCATCTATTGCATGTCAAGGCATAATCCTAGTGATAACTGTACAGAACTAATAAACATTTAAACTGTTGTGATTTATAATTTATGGCAGCATTAGTCCATTGCAGATTAAACGTATCACAGCAAAGTTCAAATGAAACTCTGGTTTTGTTAATAAAAATCAAAATAAATCTATTTCATAGGGGAGGATTTCCACTTAAAGAAGATCCATCAGCACAAGGGACACATCCTACTTGTTTTTGATTGTGGCTGCACGTAGGCTTTAAATGTGGTGGTTGTATTAGTTTTCTATTGTTAGTCTTTTATTTCCTTTATTTTCACCTGGTGATCCAGCCAGTAATACACTCCCTGTGTTAGGAAGTCTCCACTCTGGATGGAAGAACAATAGGGACACCAATGGACAGCAGCATCATCAGCATGTGGAAAGGCTAGTGTTAGGCTGGCCACAGATGGATTCAAATTTGTCAGGGACAGGCTAAATTTTGATCCATCTATGGCCATTCCTGTTCAGGAGCAGTCAATCTAAAGACTAACTGCTCTCAAACTGGCTGGTTGAAAAATGTTGATAAATGTGTTCTGGCTGTGGAGGAATTCTGCTGTCAGAATACAATGACCCAGCCGGGAGGATTCCCCCATCCACCCGAGGCTTGGCTTACACTGCCGTATGTAGCGGCTCACAGCACAGGTCCGGTGCTTCCTTGTTCACCAATTTAGGTCTGATTTTAGTTAAAATTTTCAGCTGAATTCAGACCAGAAACAGACTAGAATACACACAGGATTGCAATTCATTGTGCAATTCACACAGAAGCGGCTCCGGAGATGTGTGAACCGGCTCCATTGAGAGCTGGTCACAATCTGTTGACAAGCAAATTGGATGCGGTGAAAGTCACATTCAATTCGCAAAAGTTTGAACCCAGCCTGAATGTGTGGATGGGGGAATTGGTTCATTTAAAAAAAATTTTTTTTATCATCTTGCTGTCTGTGATTTAAAGTGGAGGGCCACCCTGAAAAACAAAACTACATTAAAGTGTTGCAAAAAATCTGAAAAAAAAAAGGAAGACATATTTTTTTTTAACTTACCAGTAATGCCTGTTGCTAGTCATATCGTCCTGATCTCCCTCTTTCTACTCCGCTGTGATCATCAGTCTTCTCTCCTCCTCTCGTTGTCTTCTGGGTAATGGGGTGCTGTGTGTTCTGGGAACTCGCGCATGAGCAGCAGGAAATGGGCAGTGAAGCCGCAAGGCTCCACTGCCTGTTTCACTTAGATAGAATGGCGGCGCCAGGACCCGAGAGCCGAGGGACGGATCGGCCTCGGGCGGCCGACATCATGGGCACCCTGGACAGGTAAGTCTGCTTATTAAAAGTCAGCAGCTACAGTGTTGGCAGCTGCTGACTTTTAAAAAACTATTTTTCAGCTGGCCCTACCCTTTAAAAAAGAAAAACGGATACGTATATGGCCAGATTTAGATTTACTAGCAGATTTTGATTAAATTGACTAAAAAATTAAAGCCAAATTACAGCTAACACTTTTAAGCAGGTACAGCTTCTTTTTTTTTTTTTTTTTTTTTTTTTTTACTTTTGAGATAAAGGTTTTACATCAATGAATAAAAACAGATCACTGTAAGCTCTTTTCTCACCGTTAAATGGTTTGTATCAATCCTCTAGCTGCCACTTTTGATGGACAGCTTGGTCTGTTAAAAGAAAATGGAAAAATATCAGACTTACTGGCCAGATCACTAGGTGAAGATAAAGGGAAAAGCCTAAAGAACAAAAACCAATGTAGCCACCATATCTAAAGATTGGTAAGCTGCAATATAATAATTTTTTTGTTTTTGGGTTTAATACTGCTTTAACCACACTTGGGTTCCAGGTCATCTTCCTACAACTGGGTTCGTAATTTTTTTTCTGATCTCTGCTTGATATTCTGGTTCTGATCTTGGCCCCAGCTGACCTCCCAACCAGTATCAGCTACCCCCTTTTAAGTTATTTTCCATGACACTGTAATTTGTGCCCCCTTTTTTTTCTTTTATCTGTAGTCCCAGAAATAGAGGTGTCCAATAACCCAAACCTGACTAACAATTGCCTGCATACTTTATACCTCCTGATCCTTTTTTTCTGGATCATGCCATATTGTTTTACTTGCCTCAGCATCTTTTGTTTCATTTGATGGTGATGGGTGGTAAATGTACAGAATCACTTTATTGGCTCTTCAGTAATTTTTGTCTTTGAGATGGGTGAATGACATTTGTATGACTACAGAAGGGCCAGTAAATTTCAAGCTATTGATATAATTTTCCCCACTTAAAGTGATTGTAAACCATAACCTTGTAAAAAAAAAATTCACTTTAAAAAAGAAATGAGGCAAAACATTTGTGTATAGATATACCAAAAAAAAACACTACTAAAGCCCACGCTACTCTTAGTGCTCATGCACACGGACGTTTTAAAAAACTGGCTGCAAAGCTAGCTCCGATGCCTGGAAAAATCGTTGTTAAAAACGTGATTTTTACCACGTTTTGCATTGGCGTTTTTGCGCGTTTTTTAGCGTTAGCGTTAAGTAGCGTTTTTTAAGAAACACATCTCTTGGCTATAGCACTCAGAAAACAAAGAAAATATGTTGCGCGTTTATGCGCGTTTTTGCGCGTTTTCCCGCGATTCGCGTTTTTACAGCTCTAGCTCCACGCCACGGAACGCACTGGTCCTGGGTTTTTTTTACAGCTTAAAAACGCCTATGCCATTTGCAGCTCAAAAACGCCTAGGTGGGCATGAAGCCATAGACTAACATGGACAGCCGTTTTTAAGCTGCAAAAAAAGCTCAAAAAAGTGGCTGTAAAAACGTCCGTGTGCATGAGGCCTTAAACACAAACTAAGACACATTTGAATGTAAAAAAAAGATGTCTTAATAATCTACAAAAATTTTAGGCATATTTTATGTGTTCCACCCTGCTCAAATATTTTCAGCAGCAGTCAATCAGCATGAAAAAGTTATTTGAACCCAAAACTCTTCATGTATAAGGCACATCTGAGAGGTATTAATAATTTAACCCACTTACTGCCAAGAAACTTACAAATTACCTGGCCCATTCACACAACTGCAATGCAAAGCATGTTACCTGCAATTGTGCATTGCAGTGCCTTTCTTTCTGAATCGAATCCCAACAGACATGTGCTGGCTGTAGCTCCACACAATGGGCAGCAATGCGTATGTATATTAAAGTGCTCTGCCAGAAATACTACATGCAGCTTTTTAGGGCATTTTGGTATTAGGCTTACCTCAATGCATGCTATCCCACTGCATAATGTCCATTAACAGGCATGTGCTGATACACTGCAATAGGGCAAATGGCTAAAGTGACACATTTCTTTTTCAATATTGGCTATCTTCTATGACCAATGCCCTATACACATGATTGAACATTGATTGGACATTCCGACAACAAAATCCATGGATTTTTTCAGACGGATGTTGGCTCAAACTTGTCTTACATACACACGGTCACACAAAGTTGGTCAGAAATTGAGAACATCAAGAACGCGGAGACGTACAACGCGTATGACGAGCCGAGAAAAATGAAGTTCAATAGCCATGGCTATTCTGCTTGATTCCGAGCATGCGTGGTACTGGAATTTTGTGCGTTGGAATTGTGTACACACACGATCGGAATTTCCGACAACGGATTTTGTCAGAAAATTTGAGAACCAGATCTCAAATTTTGTGTGCTGGAAATTCCAATGGAAAATGTCTGATGGAGCCTACACACGCTCGGAATTTATCGACAAAATCTGAAAAAATCCGACCATGTGTTCAGGGCAATAGACTTGTTTGGGCTCTGCACATAAGTTAGTAGAGTCAGAATGAGTTGTTTTTTAAACCAGTTTGTGAATGTTCAGGTCTAAATGGCTAAACTGTTAAAATAGGATAAATGACGGCCTTTTAAACATAAAACCCCTGTTAGGTTAGCATGAGTTATGGGAACTTTTCTTCTTGGCTTTAACCCATACTATTCCCAATATAGCTAGTTCTGCCAATTGTAAGGAGTGGATGAAAAGTCGGTTGTAAGAAATATGATTTTATTAAGGACATACTTTTTCCTTTCTATGAGCCCCATAACTTAATCAGAGCATTGAATTAAAGTATCAAATCTGGACCTTTTTTAATTACTAGTTGAAAGATAATGTACTAAGGATATTTTGAATAGTCCCAGTTGGGTACTTCTGACCTAGACATATACACCAAATGATGCCACTGATACCAGGGATTCAAGCTCTAGCTGCATTAAGCTGCTCTCGAAAGCCTCAGCAATGCCCAAGGCCACCAATACAATCAAATAAGAAAAGAGGTTTAGGAAGTAGCAATACAATACTAATACTAATAAGTAGCAATGCACCGCTTGGCTTGGGGAAAAGGTGGCAACTCTACATCCACACCAAATCCAGGGCTGCTTTATTGGTAATTACCTGTTGGTGTAAAATTTTTATAGATATTAGCTGTGTATGCGATGGATTTGTGACTGATCCTACATAAATCACTGATTATTGAATCAGTACTTCACTGACCTCTTTTGTTATTTGATTGCTTAAGGTTAAGGCTCAGTTTTTACACTGAGTTTCACAGCTGCTATTTAGGAATTGATGTGACAATAGAGAGGGAGCAATAAATAGCATACAACAGCCTCTATGCATCGGTATTGAGAGTATAAAAAGATGAATGACCTCAATCACATAGAGAGTTATGTTGTTTTCAACTGGGACTGCCAAAAACACTTCCACTGAGAAAGAGAAAGAGAGAGGATCAAGAAAAGAAGGTCTCCAAAATATAAATCAAAGTAGAAAATAAGGTCCTCATGTACAGTATATACTGTATATAATTGCAAACCATACAAATATACAAAGTCCCAAATGAAAACTATAGAAAAAACTATAGAAAAAAACAATTACCAAATATAAACTATGAAGGGGAAGAAGGTCCTGAAGTACATCCAGTATATAATTACAATCTAAAAAAAAAAGGTTCACAAATACAAACAATTAAAAGATAGAAGGTCCTCAAGGACATGCAGCATATCATTTGAAACTATAGAAAGAAAAAAAAGATTTCTAGGTAGATACTGTATCTAATTGTACACTAAACACCATTTTGTAAAATATTAACCCATAATGATAAGATTTTACATTAGGCTGATCACTTTCATTTTTCTATCTAAGAAATAAAAGTCTTGAAAAGACCTCCATTTCCTTTTAAAACAAGCACAAAATAAAATTCACCACCATTGTCTATGGCGAACTTCGTTACAATGAGGGATTTGAAATTGTGCGAGTTCAGCTGAACTTGCACGATTTCAAACCGTCATTTCAGTCCGACTTAGGGGGGCAATTTGACAAATATCTGTGCGGATTCATGCACAGATGTCTATTGCAATCACCCCTTTGTCATTGCAGGCAATAGGCTCCGATTTGGCATGTCAAATCGGCTCCATGTGAACGTGGGCTTAAAGGGCAGTTCACATGAAATCATTGAAAACACATCTGATTGGTTGTTATGGGAAACACCAGTATTTCTCTTTTTATAGGAGTCTTGGTGCCTGCCAGACATGCTTTTATTTTAGCCAAAAGAGCTTAGTCATAGGGACTGTGCAACTTGGCCTGCCACAAAGCTAGAACAAGCTCAGGTGTCTGTGCTGCAGCTTCTGGTTTTAATTAATTGTTAATGTAAAACATATGTGTGCAGTACTTGTATGGGACCTGGTCTTCAGACAAGACTACCCAGTCATAATGCCTGGATCCAGGATTATTATTTAAAGGGAAATCGTAAATTGTTTTCAGTGAGCACATATTGTTAGTTATTATTGCAATGTTCATTCTAATGCTTTATCTGCCATAGTTTGTTATTAAATACAGAGATTTGCAGATTCATCAAAAGCTTAGCCTTATTTAAACTCCTGATATAAAGTAAATTATGCATATACCCCTTCAAACGGTGACAGTGGGGTTAATTTACTAAAAGCTTGAAGCAGCCTCTTAAACTACCATTGAAATAAGCAGTAAGCCCCACAAGGAGTGCATTGTTTTCATACAATCTATATCGTTTGAAGGAGCAGCAAAGCACAAATATTGTGTAGCACTGGATGTAATGAGTAAATACCTCAGCACTGTACATTCATATGTATATTTATAAAATATATATATAGAAGGACTGTTAATCTATATTTTTAGGGATCATAAAAATGCTGCGTTTACAGGTGTCCAGAATTATTTTATGCCTCTAAATGCAGTTCAATGTTAACTTATGTTCCCATTCACATTAGGAGCTTAGATCCAAATTTAAAGAGCAGCATTTAGGGGCATCAAAAAATGCTCAAAGGCTGCATTTGGAGAGGAGTTTATGAGCATAATTCACATGGGTATGCACATTAACACACCTAAACATATGTTAATGCACATACATTTATTCTATTGGCTAGAACAGATTAATATTCTGGCCAGTAGAATGAGCGTGCACTCATACCCTTATAAATGACATACACCTGTAAACTCGCACAAACACATGTAATTACGCACCTAAGCAAGCATTTTAAATATGCTCATGTACATGAAACTTAATACACAATAACATACATTTTTAATCTAGGATATCTAACCCAAGAACAAAACTATATATTGCAGCTTACCAGCCCATAGAGGTTGTGGCTACAATTAAAATAGTAGTGGAGGTTGGGACTAAACCAAGGTTTTTATTTTATCGTAGTAGTATTTGGGAATTTGCCCCTTTCATACTTGTGAACTGCAAATTTGCAGCGAGTTCTGTGCAGATTCTGCACCGCATGCAAATCGCACCCTGTTCATGCCAATCGATGCAGGTGTGTATGTAAACTTAACGACATCCAAAAATCGGTTTGCAAAATGCAGAACACCCAGGCAATCCATTCTTGGTGAGAATTCTGTGTAGTTTCAGCCATACAGAATAATGTCTCAAATTGTATTGTATATGTGATTTGAACAGGAATGTGGTGCAATTCCTGTTCAAAATCACATGCAGTTCCCCGCACTGCATGTCTGGGGTATTGCCCAAGTACCGGCTGATATACCACTTACCCAAATACAACCTTACCTTATTTAAGTAATTAAAGTCGGACAACTTCTTTGGGTTTAAATGGCCATAGCAGCACTTTATTACAATAAACTCACCATAGAAACACTTTATTACATAATAAAAAAAACAGTAATAAACAGCAAAAAATATACCATAACCTGACTGAATAGGATAGGATTTTTGAAAGCACCCTTGACTGATCAAACTAGCTGTTTCTGGCACCACCTTACCTTTCCACGGCCCTCAGCTGTAACTTATGCCAGCTCTGGGACAATTGTTTGGCAAATTCACCAGCCGATACAGCCAACTATTATTTCCGCCCTTATTAGGGCAGATACACCCATACAAGAGATGGGCCCAACCCATTGTTGTTCAAAAACCCTACGACCTCTGCCTGCTGCTATGACAACATGCAATGACAACCATGATGACACTAACAGAACAGGCCTCATCATGTAGGCCCTATGCTTATGCTGCCCCTAAGCTCCGAGCCTATACTTAGTGTGAACTGGGGCTTAGTGTAGACACATAGACAACAGAAATGAGTGTTATTCACAAGATTGGCAAGAGAAAATCTGCCTAAAACTGATGTATCCACCTCATTTAAATCAGAGTTCCAGCCCGGGGAAAGAAAAAATCAAGTCTGCAGCTACAAATACTGTAGCTGCTGACTTTTAATATAAGGACACTTACCTATCCAGGCAGCCCGCAATGTCAGCATCCCAAGCCAATTGAACCATTGGGTTCTGGTGCAGGTGCCGGCATTGCAAGTAAGAGAAACTAGCAGTGAAGTCTTGAGGCTTCACAGCCGGTTTGCTACTGCGCATGCACGAGTCACGTGGTGCTTTCTGAATGGTCCTGTTGTCTTCTGGGAAACACACAGGCCCCAGAAGGCAGTCGGGGGGAGGGCCAGATGCAACTTCAAAAGTGACGTATCGCAGCGACATAAGGAGGAAGCCCTGAAAGAAAAATACAAAAAAAGGTAACAGAATAAAAAAAATGATATCCAAAAAAAGGCAGGATGGGGTACTCAATTGTTTGAGACAGAGTTCTCTTTTTGCCTGAAACTCTGCTTTAAGAAACTGTAATATTTTTTAATTTTTGTTATCAGGTTTAGATACACTGTAAAAACATATGTAAAAACAATTACAAAAAGAATTGACGTGGGATTATACTGTATACTTCCATACTCTAACCAAAAAAATAAAAAAGTTTGCCATTATATGTATTCACTGTAATTATTAGCAAACATTAACTTCTACCTTATAAAGCCCAGCATTTCCATGCTTCATCATGTTGTATGCGTGAGAAATGTTATATTTTTACAAGACAAGTAGAATTACCTTCCTTTGTACAAGAGAACAAAAAACTACAGAAGAAACAATTTACATAATCCTGTTATTTTAAAAAAAAATGGCCCTACATAAATCTATGGAGCATTTAAACATCCATGTCATAATAACCTATTAAAAAGGTCTGGATTGTGCAACGACCAAGTATAAACTGTGCAAATGGATTTTTGTATAACAAAGTTTAAAAAGGTTCCGTCAGCTTAAACAAGCTTCTTTTTTTCTATAGTTACTAAAAAAAACTTCACTAATAGCTTTAATGTTATCATTTTTATCCATTCACCTCCGGTGACAGAAGGTTATTGTTTGTAAAAGTGTTTCAAAGGTTTTGCTGCTGTCTCACGATTATCTCTCCATATGCTTTGATAGTAGTTAAAACACAGAGTTTTCATCAAATTGACAAGTCGGTTTGGTGCTTGTGACTCAGCTGAATAGCCCGTGTGCTCTGGTTAAGAATATCTTCCATTCATTGACTTGTTACATGGTGTACTGTAGTTCTGTAATTAGGAAGCAATTAGTGATTGTGCAACACCCTGAAGCCATTTAAGGGCAAATGTGTAGTCACAATAAGCTTTATGTACATGGCATAATGTGGTATTTAAGCCAGGCACTCACATTTAAAAGGAAGCATTTCTTATGCCTTTGCCAGTGCCCCCCTTGTTCATTTGATAAGTAATATTAAGCCTAATGGCTCTAAACATTTACGAATTCTAAGTAGCAAGTAGCAGTTTCGCTATATGCTGTGCACAATTAATATGAAGGGGGACTAAAATATTTAAGAGCAGTATTTTTTGCCATTAATATTTATATTTCTAGCGACCATTTCAGGAGAGAAGGTGGGATGGGTTGAAGGTAGTTTGCTCACAAGAATTTTGAGTGGCCCTCAGGGGCGTAACTATAGGGGGTGCAGCAGTTGCGACCGCAACCAGGCCCTGTGATGCAGGGGGCCCATGCAGCCCCCTCTACATATGGCTGCTCTTTAGTTGTGCATTACCCGCATGACCTGTGTCCTCAGCCGGCTCTTCAGAGTACCCCTCTCCTGCTCCATGCATTGCCGCTCAGTCCGATGTCTGTTCTCCCCAGCCAGAGTCCCGCCCACCCCGAGTCCGGCCCACACTGCACTGCATACTTCTCCCTGGTAAACAAACTTTAAGCACACAGATGCAGTGCAGCCCTATGAGAGCCGGCTCCCCGGAGGACACTGCAGGCTTGTCTGCCAGCCCCCCCTCCTCCCCCGTCATACACAGATGATGAAAGGTCTTTCTGGGAGATATGCTGATTGCCCGTCGAGCACACTGGATGGAGCCCAGGCCAACATGGACGAGTGCACGGCCTACAGCTTGGTCATGGTGAGTGAGAGGACCCCATCCCCCACACACCATTACATACCCCCTCCATCTCCCCCTGGGGACAGGGACCCCTTCTCACGTGGGGACAGGGAACCCCACCTCCCCTGGGGACAGGGACCCCTTCTCACCCGGGGGCAGTAACTTCATCTGCCCTGGAGAAAAGGATCTCATCTCTTCTGGGGACGGGGACCCCATCCTGCCTAGGGACAGTCCCCCAATGGGACACCTAAAAATAAAAATAAAAAAAAACTACTGATACCAGTGGTGGAACTACAGGGCTCACAAAGGGCATACCTGTGACCACGCCCTGGAGTTCCACCACCGGACTCGGAGGGAAGGGCCCTGGCTGGGGTTCAGGGGGGGGGCCTTCATGGTTTCTTGCATCGGGGCCCTGAAGGTTCTAGTTACGCCACTGGTGGCTCTATGGGTTACAGCACTTCTTTTTTGCCTGAAAGAGATAAAAAAGGACAGATCATTTCAATATATGTCACCAAACAAATAGTTTACTTGTTTTATAGGTATATTTATAGACATTGGCTTATTTTGTAGAATCACTAGCATAGCAAACACTACACCAAAAGCTAGAAGCCATCTTTGTCTGAAACGTATATTGGCAGAGAATGGATTTTAAAATTGGTAAGTCAAGCTGTACTGGTTAACCGTGATTATTCTGCCTGGTTGTATATTTAAATTATTCCATAAATAGTCCAGCATTTTAAGTATTCCAGTAATAGTTTCGAGGCCAGATGTTAGATATATATTTTTCAGTGTTTTTGAGGTATGTCCCAGGTCCCCTACCCATGTATAAACTCTAGTAGAACAACTCATCTTTACAGGCTTTGGAGTTTGCTAAATGTCATAAGCTGGCCTTACACC
Organism: Lithobates pipiens; assembly: GCF_037356315.1. Taxonomy (NCBI): domain Eukaryota; kingdom Metazoa; phylum Chordata; class Amphibia; order Anura; family Ranidae; genus Lithobates; species Lithobates pipiens. The sequence continues at coordinate 467,450,842 of NW_027507764.1, forward strand.
GGTAGAATTTCATTAAAAAGTTGTCAATTTCAGAACATTCATTTGATTATGTAAGAGTTAAAAACAATGAAGCACCCCAGATGTTTTGGAACTACATTTCCCATGATGCTCATGCACTCTACAATATAGTTGAGCATCATAGGAAATGTAGTTTCAAAACATCTGGGGTGCCAATATTTGCCATCACTGATTTAAAGAGACAATTCAATTATAAGTTTTAGACCAAAGTGAGTGAAAAATCAAAGAACAAGAATGGCAAATTTTTGTCGAATCAAATGAAAACAAACACATTTCTAATCATTGAACTTGCTCCCATCCAAATGAAATCATAACTAGTTTTGTGCACTTGTCAAAGATAATCCAGAAGTAGAACATTCGTTCTATGAAAATCACTGAATTGACATGGTACTTGAATGAAAAGATGTTTGAAATTAGTTGATTCTAGGGAGGCACCATTGAAAAGCCAGACCAGCTATTTTTTTTTATACCTTATCATCTGAACAAAATTCCGCAGGTGTAGGTCCAGCATTTTTGTAGAATGAGGAGCAAAAGATGCACATCACTGGAGAAGCCTAACTCCTATCACTTGGATTTTTTTATTTTTTCATTGGATTTTAATCTTTTTTATTTAATCTCAAAATGTATGGCCATAGATGAGGACAGGAGAATAGACTAATCCATAAACAACCTCCTGTGTTAACATCTATACTTCCCTACTTCAGTTGAGTACAGTGTTAACAATAACCCATCGGTTGTGCTTACCCTTGAAAATTCCCCTATTTCTAATTCTCCTGAACTTCTACATGACTCCCAAAATGAATTGAACGGTGCAATCTATTATTTAGCTGTTTGCCATTCAGGGTTGATGATTTTCATACTAGTTGATATAATAAGAATTAGTGTTACTGGAATCAGGAGGTGGAATTGAAATAATAAGTGACCTTTCTCCATGTAATACAGTGATACATCAATTATCTGCCTCATATGGAATAAATGACTTGAACATAAGTACTCTTAGGATAGAGATCTTTAAACTTGCTGTGCAAAGTTGGAGAATTGTAGTTAACTTTTAGGTCAATTTGTAATGCATTATTTACATAGCGTTTGGATTACAGTCAAATCTTTTTTAATACAAGCAATCTGTGCATTGAGTTAGGTTAACATCTTAGTATTACTTTTCATGAGGTTAAAAGGTTTCTTATGCATAAATGGAAGGATTAATCTGCCGGAGACTACAAGAAGGCATTTATGATTGAACGGATTCTGTGAGTTCTGGATTAATGCTTGTGTCAGAAGGATTCTGCTGAAAGTACATTAGTGGAGTTTTGGGCTTGTAAGGTACTATTCAGCAGCAGCAAAGGTCCCATGGCTGCAGACCCTGGCAGTACATAAATGACAAGTTGCCCCTCTGTTGAGTCGGGGTCTTTTTAGCATTCATTCAGTAAAGCTGGCAAACTGCTCTGTGTGTCTGAGATGTAGTATCCCTCAGAGTATTCTGCTCAGGAGGTTTGTGTAACCAGCAGGCTCAAGTCTATAGCTTCATTTAGCTCAAACCCTGGGAGGAATTTTGCCTGCTGTTGGCTAAGTAGCAGAAAAGGCTCTTTAGCAGCCGACATATAGGAACACTTTGGTTCCTGCCGACTCAGATGACAAGTATGGAACATAATGATATTAATGTTGATTATATAGACCTAATGTGATGTCTAGTTGGCGTTTATTTACAAATTCCATGATATAGTTATATAGATTTATTGTGTTGAGGTTTATGGGGAAAAGAAACACTATGAGGCCTTATTTTATTGTTTTTCCCTTTTCTTAGGCCGCGTACACACGCGGGGACTGTTCGCCCAACTTTGTCCGTCAAACAGTTTCAGCAAACAGTCCGCTCAAAATTAGCATGGACGGACATGGCCACACACGACGTACGAACAGTTTGCTGAAACCGTGCGCGATGACGTGAACGGCACGTACGCCGGGACGAAAAATACGACGTCCTATACACTGCATTATAACTTTCGGCGTGTAAAGCCTTTCTGAGCATGCGCGGAACTTAGTTTGTCGAACAAGCCTACACACGAGGGAACTGTTCGCTGAAACAAGGTTTCAGCGGACAGTTTTTCGGAAATTCCGAAAAACCTTGTTCAGCGGACTGTTCGCTGAAACTGTCCGCTGAAAGCCCACACACGAGCGGACTGTTTGCCGAAACACTCTTCAGCGGACAAAGTTGGGCGAACAGTCCCCGCGTGTGTACGCGGCCTTAGTGTTTGTCTCCAATTTTTTCGGATTGTATTAAAGTGATAATAAACCCTCATGCCAATTTACACATCTTCCCATTAACATGCATTTTTATGAGTGGGGGGGGGGGGTTGCTAGTTTTTTGTGTGTTTTTACCCGATTGGCAAAGGGCAGCCCATTCACTTGAGTGGGCTTCCCTACGTGTAACATAAGAAGCTCCTGTACCTTTTTGGGCATAGAGCTTTGTGTGTTTTTCTGCATGGGAAAACGTTTGTCTGCAGGCCATGTTTGGGGTGCCCTTAAAAATGAATGGCACTTTAAGCTAAACTCATATTTTTTCGTGTAATCCTGGAACACATAGATGTGAACGCAGCCTGAGTTTTTTAAAGTGCATCTAAATTTGATCAATTGCATCTTGTCAGTCCATAGACGTGGTGGTTACATTCATTTTCCTTTTTCCTCCTTTTTTTTTCCCCTTTATTTTCACCTGGTGATTCTACCACTAACACACTTACTGTCCTAAGGTGACAACTCCCCCTCACCGTACTGTATCTATTGAGGAGCAGCGTTCTCACTCCAGGCTGCTACCCTGATTTCAACTAGAAACATCTCCTCGTCTCCAATAAATAGAAAGGAAGTGTACTGTAAAACCTGAACATTGTTTGAGATATCTGTATAGTCCACAGGGAGTTAAAAGGACAATTATTGATAAATCAATGGGTATTTATATTTATTTTCAGAAAGTGTTTTTGCCCTGAAAAAGGAAATCAGCCATCGTATCTAAGGACTAGTAAGCTGCAATATATTATGTGCTTGGGTTTAGATATCCTTTAATTTACTGCAGCTTGATTAGAATATTCACAGCAGGCCATGACAAAGTTGTGATTCTTCGTAAAGAATGCAATAAGAGCCATTCACCGTGTGTGCTACATACTTTATAGTGAACTACATAAGGATGATCACTAAGTGGACCTTTCTACATTGAAACAACCCATTCACAATTTCAGAAATATTACAATTTGTAATGCATGCACAATGGGACCAAGAGAAGAAAGGATGTCTATTTGGGTGTCACATGATATAATTCCCAAAAGTCTCTGCACTGTTCAAAGTGTGGCAGGATCCTCCCCAGCTGTCATACATATGAGGTCTCTGCCCATATGAGCCAAAGCCAAATACTGCATACACTTGGCTATCTTGTGAGTAATTGTTGAGCATCCCATTAGTCCTTAAAATAAATAAATTCCCTTCAGTCTATTTTCACACTAGATTCAATTGTTACAAAACAATTGTAATGGCGGGTGGCAGGTTGCTCTGTTTAAAAGCTGATAGAAATGGCGAGTTGGACTGGGAACCAATTGGGTGTCCTTCATGCAGATATGTTGGAAAGAAGCATGTTGATTGGAGGAGAGTGAGCAGACGGATGAACTCATCAGCCTTCTGCTAATTGTTTACTGTCTGGTCATCAGGCTGGGGTTGGAAAGAGGATTGTATTTAAGGCTAGGTGCACACCTATGCGTTTTGCATTTTGTTTACAGTCTAATTAACAATAGTTCCTATGGGACACGTGCATCTATGCAGTTTCCACCTGTGTGTTTTTTGGACAGACACAATCTCCTAGCAACAATAACACATCAAAAAAATGCAAAATGCATGAAAAACGCTGGATGCTCCAGAAAATGTGCCTCAAAACTGCATCAACCATACATGCATAGATGTGAACTCAGCCTTAAGGGGTTCTTTCACGCATTCTTCACCTGCAGTAGGGAGTGTTGTAACAAAGCAAGACAAGGTTTACCACAGTGTAGTTAGCAGAGCTGACACCAGGTGAGCTTTGGTGCGTTGCAAAAAAAAAAAATCTATGCAATTCATGCAAAGTGAAAAATTGCAACCCACCTAAAGGCAACATTGCAGTGTGAACCACAAGGTATACTGCGCAATCACAGATGCACACAAACACAGTAACCCTCAGTATAGAAAGGTGCTATACAAATTAAAGAGGAGTTCCACACCACCCCCCCCAGCAAAAAATGAAAAGTCAGCAGCTACTTGTCCTGGAATCCAGCTATGTTGACACTCCAACCGATGTTTCCATCAGCTCTCGGGTGTACCACTGCCATTCGTAGTAATGGCTTCACAACCGGTTCCCTACTGTGTGACGGGGGAAGAAGGAGGGGTGCTGAGGTACCCATCCCCCTTCCCTCCCGAACGGTGCGAAATGCACCAGAGGGGGAAGGTGGCTGATAAGCGGAGATTCCATTTTTGGGTTGAACTCCGCTTTAAGAAGTCCATGATATTGCATAAAGCAATACATTGCATAAACAAAAACAGTGTTTGATTAGCCAGCTAAATGTGCACTCACATAAATCCACAAGAAGGAACGCCTGTAATGTAACATCAGCCGTGTCTATGTATGGTAATGTGTTTCAAAACGCCAATCAGCTCCTTTGTCAAACCTCCAAAAAGTGCAAATGCAAAGTAAAAAATTGCAACCCCCTGAATGCAGCATTGCAGAGTGATCAGAGTACATAGAAATCAATTGTTTGAGTGACTGGTATTGGTCTGGTCTGGAACCGCACATAGTGTGAATGGGCCCCTACTGTAGGTGGTATCATCCATCTAGCTGTTCTGTGTAATGGGGCTGTCAATTTTATGACTCGATGAATAAGAATACAAGCCCTTTGGTAACTAGATGTATTTTAACATTGTTTTTCGCTACCTGAGTTCAACTTTGGAATAGATCTCGAGCAATATTTCCATACAGTACATTTTATCTGGTATAAAATACTGTATACAATATATAGTTCTATTCACTGTAAGATCAGAATTAGAAAGCACAGCCTCTAACAAGCCCTTTGAAAACAATCCCGTGAATCCAAATTCTTTTCCATTTCATGTTATTGTTAAATGACATACCAGGACGGGGGGGGGGCTGCTAATTAACGCGCTCTTTCCAGTTCCTGACACTTTTTAGTGTACACTGTAAACATGTTCCGAGTGAAAAGGTTTGTTTGGAAACCCCCAGGGTTTCCTGAGCGGGTGTAATGAATTGCTGACATGCTCAGTTAGCAAGTGGCTCATCAGTGTACACCAGGCAGCATGTTGGCCTACTGAATTACATGCTTTCATCGTGTCAGGATCTGTGGAAAGGGGAAAAGAAAACAAATGTGGGCGCATTTGGCTTTAAGAAACATGTTAATGTCTTCCTTGTTACATCAGCCTGCAGTTTTTTGTTTTGGCTGACTTATTTTTATGCATTAGTTGGGCGCCAGCCTTGTGCAGAGATGACCCTCATGAAGCATACAGACCGTACAGACAGCTGGGCTACTTTATACATAGATGTGTTTTATGAATGGCAGATCACTTTTTTGGCTTTGAGTCTGCAAAAATCTATTTCAATTTGTTTTACAGTATATTTCAACAAAAATGTTTTTCCAACAAAGGTGTATATACAACATAAAAACCAGCAAATAAACTAGCCGTGGCCACAAATATTTGAGTTGAGTCGTTGATATTCTCATTTGTGAAATGTGCTCTATGTTCCAGTTGGGGAGATTCACTGTCGCTGTTGGTCATGGTGACTGAAAGAAAGGGGAAACAGGAATAGATGGGAAATCTTCCATTGGGGACACTTGTTGCAGTGACAACTTTCTAAGGGGGGATTTTATTCCCTGTGCAAAGATTTTTTTTTCACTTCCTGTTGTGTCAGGCGGACAGGAAATTAAGGAAAATCCCTGAAATGGGGCAATGGGGAAAAAACTGACAGGGTTGGTTCACGATTAAGTTTTTATCCAAAATGTGAAATGAAAAATTTTTGGCTTGAGATATACTTTAAATCTATTTCAGTTCTAAGATAAGCATATCATGAGAGAAATACAAGGCTACCATTGCTGACCTCTTTCTGCTAGTTGTTTGGTTTCTATACTGACCCACTTGTAGTTTCTGGGAATCTTTCACGGAATTGACTCAAAAGAGTTGAAGCCACTGGGTCAGTATAAGGCTGGCCATAGACGGTTTGAATCTTGGCAGAAACAGGCCAAGATTCAAACCATATATGGGCAAGCTGAATGTACCAAGTTGATCTATCGATCAACTTGGGTACAACCAGCCAGCCGGATTGTTTATCTCTAACGGATAGCATAGCTGCTAGCAATAATTACTGTATTCTCTTAGCGGGTACAGCTTCCCCCACTCCCTCCACCCCCCGCCAGGAGAATACAATGGCTCGGCCGAAGGGATTCCCATGTCAACACTGTCTGTGTTGATGGGGGAATCGAGCCAATTTCTTTCCTGCAGCCCGTGTTTGCAGGAAATAAATTTGCTTTGTGTATGGGCTAACTGTATGGGCTGCTTAACTTGCATTGTCAGAAGGAGAGGTCTGCAGTGACAAATTCCTCTCTTGATAGGTGTCCTCTAAGAAAAGGTCACACAAGAGCACTTTAGGACAATGACTTTTCCTAATTGATAGTGTGAAAATTCCTCTGTGAGTTGATCTCTGATTACTCTGATCCTGTCAGACACCCAGCTTATTTCTGAAGACAGTCATGTCTCATCTGACCAGGATCACAGGAATAAACATGCTGGTGTAGAAACCTCTCAGTCAGCCCTAATCTTATGACATGGTCTCAATTCATCATGCTGGGCTGATAACACTGCTTTAGAGGAGGATTGAAGCCTGGTACACACTAAGACTGACAGCTCTGGTCAGAGATGCTGTACTAACAGTCCCACATAAGTACAGTGATCTCCCCCACTGAGCTGTTGTGTTCTGACAGGGGGATGCCATTGGCTGAGAGCGCTGACTGGGAGCCAGTCAGCTGCTGGTTTTCCCATATACTCATTCGACAGTCAGACCAGCTGTCATACACATGGCCCGAATGTTAGCCGGATTTTATTGAAACAACCGATGTCTTCCGACATTGAGCCCATGTGTACTAGACATAAGTGTTAAGAGAGAAGTATGGGGTTGTTTTTTATGTTTGAATGACACTTACCCAGTTGGATGCAGCACCGGTCCCCCCGCTGACTCTAATACTGAGAACTGAGCGATCAAACACTACCGATCACTTGGTTCTCACAGCAGAGAGCTCATGTCACTACCTCAACACCACTCCCACTCACCTGGAGCACTGGGCTGTGCAGGGGGCAGGAGAGGCTGGCTCAGCCTCTCAGCAACTTGCTGAGAGGCTGAGCCTGGTGCTGGTCAAGGCAGATTCTGACTTCATTGTCCCAATCTTGCCCAAGCCTGGACAGGCTCTGTGACATCAACCGACAGTGGGCTTAAGCTTGCTGCCTGCTAAAAACGGGTCACAGGAGTGCAGAATGAACTACACTCCTGTGATCCACAGAAGTACAGCCAAATGACCTTTGACTGTACTTCTACTTTAAGTTGGCCATATATGGATCTAAATTCCTGTTGAACTGGACACATCACACATTTGATCCATGTATGGACACTTTGTCAGGGGTACCCCTGCTCGATCAGTGGCACAGGCTACAGCCAGTAGCACTGATCAGTGTTTTCTGATGGTGGGAAAGCCTCTCCATTGAATATGTGGCTGGAGGAATCTATTTTTTTTCCCATCATCTATTCTATGGGTTGCTTTACTCTTCCCTCCCACCATATTAAACTGCATTTAGCAGCTCCACCATCATACAAGTAAAAATAAGTGACTTTGCCATGATACAGTGGCACTAAATCCCTAACACAAAAATGTAATATATTGCAGCTTATCAACCAATAGATGTGGGTGCTGCATTTGCTTTTTTTATTTTTAGGCTTTTTTTCCTTTATTTTTACCAGGTGATCTGGCCAGTAATACACTCTCTTTCTTAAGATGGTCATAGGTGGATCGATATTCAGCCAACTCAGCAGGGACCAGGCGAATTTCAATTAGTGTGTGGCCCTCCCTGTTCAACAGAAGCAGTTTGTTAACAAGTTGGAAAACTTTTGTTGATCAGCAGAGTCCTGCTGTCAGAATACAATGTCCCAGCGTAAAGGATTCCTCCATCCACCTCATTTGTGTGGATGGAGGAATCATCTATGGCTAGCTTTAGGGGGGCTATACTCTGGATAAAGGAGCAATAGAGACACCATTGGACAGCAGCATTGTCACCCTGTGCACAAGATAGCTCTAGATGTACTATCAGTTTTAGATGGAATTGACTAACACTTTTTTAAGCAGTTATCCCTTTTAGAATAAAAATGTTACTTAAACGAATAAGAGCTTACCATTAAAAGCATGCTTGTCAGTGGCAAATGATTTCTATCAACCGTCTAACTGCCACTTTTGCTGAACATCTTGGTCTCGTAAAGGAAAAATAACATAATGCCAGGATAACTAGGTGAAAATAAAGAAAAAAGCCTAAAAAAGAAAATGAATGCAGCCCTCACATCTAAAAAATGGTACACTGTACAGTACACTGTACTGTACTACAGCAATAATACATTTTTGTCTTTGGCTTTTATAACATGTTAGGATTGAATGAAGACCTACAGGTTTAAAACTGTGTTAAAGCCCACATGTGAACCCAGTTTTTCCTCTTTTTTTCATACAAGGTTAACACTGTATACTCAATATTGAATTGTCTTCAAGTTACAGGCTAGGGTTGCACAAGACCTTGATTCATCCGGAAGATTGGAAGAGCATCTCCCATTGACAGGAAACAATGTTCATAACTTCAGCAATGCTGTGCTTTATTGCTAAATAAAATCTAAGACATAAGGAGCGTCCTTGTGACTTTAATGTAAGCCTTAAGCAGTCAGGGGTAACCCCCTGCATGCATTAGTAATTTTCTGTCTCCTCTGGAGTTAAGCTTTAACATTAGTAAAGAGAGATGGATAACATAACTACTGTTTACATGAGCAGTATAGCTAAAGCTATTTGTCTATACTCATCCGATAGGTCACAGGAGTGCAGCCCGCTGTCGGCTGACATCACAGAGCTGGTCCAGGCTCTGAAAAAAATCTGGCCTTATTGTCAGGATCTGTTCAGAAGTCTGGACTAGAGCTGGTTCAGCCTCTCGGTGATCCACGTTCCAGTGAGTGCTGGAGGGGCAGAACAGAGAGCCAGTGACTCACAGAATGCTGAGAACTGAGCGATCAGTGGTGTTTGATCGCTCAGTTCTCAGTGCAGAGTCGGTGGGGTACAGATGCAGCATTGGATCGAAACTGCATCCACCTAGTTGAGTATATATATTTTTTCTAAATCCCATATGTCTCTTTTAATTCATAATGGCTTTTAAAACATTTATATAGAAACAGTGCACACAGAACTTCTGAATTATATATGTTATTGTTCTTGGGGCTTTCCCAATGGGGTTCACATGGGGTTGCTGCCATGTCCTACCAGAGATCGCCATGCCTGTCATCTATTTCACCCTGCCGACAGACAAACTAACTGCTTGTATGCATTGGGGGTTGTTAAAACTGGAGAGTGCAAGATCTGGTGCAGCTCTGCATAGAAACCAATCAGCTTCCAGTTTTTTTTTTTTTGTCAAAGCTTTATTGTACAAGCTGCATGTATAAGCTGATTAGCTACCATGCACAGCTGCACCAGATTTTGCACTCTTCAGTTTTAGTAAATTAAACCCTTTGTCTCCTTCCCCTCAGAATGTTGTTCTGATCATGTATTTTGAATATTACTTTAGTATGACTGTAACATACAAATTTATCTTTCAGTAACTGCCAGGATTCCCAGTGAACATTGGCACGATTGCTGTGAAGTGCTCGTTAAAGTTCACTACCGAGGCAGTAATATTTCAGTCTGAAATTACAGCAGAACTCAAAGTTCTTATAATCTTCTGTAAACCATCAGGGTTCAATAAGCATCTGTTTGTGGGCCACATGTGCCTCAGACAGCCAGGAAACCAAATCAGTCCAGAGCAAGGATTACCTCAGATTCCTCTGAAATATGCATTGTTTGAAATGGCCTCTGGTGACCAGCATTCATGAATGGCTGATTTTACTTCAGCGACAAATCATCTGGTTTAATTATATCAGCCTGCTTTGTGTGACAAGTTTATTTTTAGCACAAAATGAGCGGTGAAGAGAAAACGAAGGCCACAACATATTGCAGGAAAACGGTGCAAGCAAATCTGGTGTGCATATTATGCTCTCGGTGGAAGAAGGACTTAGCTCTGCACTAAGTTTGTTTACCTAATATTAAAGGGTCAGTTTATGAAAAACTGATGTTTAACTTATGTGTGGACTTTTTGAGGAACGAATCATTGGATTTTGTCTAAACGCCGCTGGCAAGGTGTGTCCTCTGGAGAACCCAGCACTGTTCTACCATGCCTTGGTTTCTCAGTTTTACTGCATCTGAAATAAATGAAAAATAAATGAAAAGTCCTTTAAAATAATGAAACCCTATTGTAATAACAAATGACCAGCCTATACAGAACAAGGTCTCACCACTGGAGTTTAGCCTGAGTGGTTGAGCTTAGCCTTAGAAGATCCCCCCTATACATTGTAAAGTGCTGTGTAAATTGTTGGCACTATATAAATCGTGTATAATAATAATAGAAGATGGGGAATTGGAACCATTCTTGACAAAGTAGAACCAAAATATGCCACATGTAAAGCATTAGGGGTCTTCTGTCACTGACAAAGGGTCCCCTTTAAAATTAGCCCTTGGATTTTTAGTTATCCTGTTCTTTGTGAGACCCTATTTACACCTGAGCGATTTGAAGCATGTTCAATGCTCAACATCAAGATTCCCATTATATTTGATTGTACCTGTTCACACCTGAGCAACTTGTCCCTTGAAGCTGGCCACTTAAAGCTAGAAAAGGTAAATGAGCTTCTTTGGATCAGAGTCAATTTTGGCTCCTGTAGACTTCAATGGAAGCGCCTGAAAAAGGCGGGAAAATGTACTTCATGTGCATTTTTCATGTTTTTTCTTGCCTCTCTTCCTCCTAGTAACTACCACTACATTTGCAAAAATAAAACATTTAAGCCTGAAAATTCCCCAAAAACGTGTACAATTTATAAAAAAGAATTCCTCAAATCCCCTTAAAACACTTAAGTATGAATGGAGCATAAAGCTTAAAGCTTAAAAAGGTTTTGAGTGTATACATAGTTAGTCTGGTTGGAAAAAGACACAAGTCCATCCAATTCAATCAATAGAAGGGAAAGTATACAATCATATAAACGCAATCCTATACTAACAGTTGATCCAAAGGAAGGCAAAAAAAAAAACAATAAAGCATGATCCAATTTGCTCCAGCAGGGAAAAAATTATTTCCTGATCCCTTAAGAGGCAATCCCTGGATCAACTTTAGCTATAAACATTAGTATCCAGTTATATTATGATTGAGTCCTACCTTCCATTTAATAGTTATCATTGTGTATTATATGTATTGTGAATGTCTAATGAATTAGGATTTTTTTTATTTACTAAATCTATTGTAAAATGGCCCAAGTAACAAAAACAAACACATTTTCTGATCAATCAAATTTGTGCTGTTTATGTTTTTATCCTGTACTATTCCTGTAAAAAGAGCAGTTTATATTTTATTACTTGTAAGGAAAAAAAAATATTTAAATCCATTAAAAGAAACCGATTTCCAAGCTCACACTGTTGGGTCATAGTTGAGTTGAGCTTAGTATCTAAATAGCAATCTTTTGAAATCTGTTGAGGCATGAGTCATAATAATGCCATTTAAGTGTAATAAAATTACAGCTGTAAGGTTGCAGGCTATTCAGTCTTGACAGTGTTAGCCCTATTTATATTTTCTGAATACACCCCTTTGTATCATCCATATCACCAGAAGAATGCAACATGCTATGCTTAAGGCTTTATCTTATAATTATAATATTTGAGAGATAAAAATATTGATTTTACATACATACATTTATCTTCGACTATGTAGAAAATGATCAATCCTTTGGTAACAGATGTTTCAGTTTTTTGGGTAATGCTGACAAATTTTCTCGCTAACCACCTTTTGTGAAGTGGTGCCATCATAGTTCCAGTCCCCCCCCTCCCCCAACACTGGATACTTGCTTCTTCTACTATAGCAGAGAGGTCTCTGTATTACTGATGTATTTTCTGTAATATTACAGTGGAGTTCCAAGCTCCCCAAAAAAGATGAAAAATCAGCAGCTACAAATACTGTAGCTGCTGAATTTTAATATAAGGGCACTTACCTGTCCAGGAAACCAGCAATGTCCTCACCAGAGCCAATTGAATTTGCTTTGAGTGCAGGCGCTGCCATCATAAGTTAGGGAAACTCTTGTCTTGCAGCTTCACGGCTGTTTTCCTACTGTGCATGTGTGAGTCCTGCTCGCTTCGTAAATGGTCCTGTAGTCTTCTGTGACGTGTCTCAGAAGGCTGCAGGGGGCCGAACTTCCTTTTGGGTGAAGTTCCACTTTAAGTGAAAGGAGCATCTAATAAGCAGAGTGAGAGTTGTAAAACAATGTAAAGCTAGGATGTTAGGTGTAGGGTTTTTTTTGTTTTTGTTTTAAAGCTGAAATTTAGGCATGGATGGATCTTTTGACATTGATAGCTTGGACCAATGTAAGTATGCATGTTCCGTACCTAGCCAATCCTTCTGGATCTGGGTCTCATGCTGAGTGGCTGTTCTGCGGCCTACTGATCACAGGAAATTGCTTGCTCAAAAAGCAAGTAATTCAGAGAATACTTAGCATTTTCTCAGTGAATGAAAAGCATTATCTGATTGGACAGGGTGGGGCTGTGAAATTACAATCACTTTCATCATCTTTCATTGAGGAAAGACAAAGTGTTTGCTGATTGATGCCCTTGCCGAACGAGTGACCCCGTGTCTACTAAGCAGCACAGATTGCTGTAGTAGCAGTGCCCATTACAGTGATTTCCAGATTTCAAAAGGATTAGCCAGGTATGGAACATACATGCATATACTGGTCTTACTGGTCTAACCTGGACCAATGTAACTATGCAAAAATATCCATTCCTGTACTGTATATCTATATACCTATATCCATACCTGGAAATCAGCTTTAATGTACCTGAACGATGCAGTAATTTGTTGGGAGGTTTAGCTTACCCTGGGTGTTGTGTTTTACTGTTAAGAAAAACTTTACCATTTCAGTGAACATCAGAATGAATAGATAGGTTAGTTTGTTAGTTGACATTAGAGTTTGCCTATACCAGTACTACAAGCATTAATGGGTGCTTAGGTTTTCTATGCACTTTACAAGCAGCATACTCAGATCTGAGGACAGTGTCTCATGGGAGGAAAGGTTTGTGGTTTTAGTACAGTTACTGTTCTCTCTGTCCTTCTGCACTCCATCTAGAAATCCTCCCGGAAATTGAACTGGGATTTGTTTCCATTATTTTTGATGTTCTCAAGACCATCCTTAATCTCCTGTGGTCTAGTCAATAGGAAATAAACTTGTGTCAGCACTTTTACATATGGAGCAGATCAGAGAAATGCATTCTCACACCTGGCACTTGCATGTCACATTTTACTGTCTCTACACTCAAGATAAATTGACGTAAGTCATGTGTCCCGGACTATCCATTGATATTGTTCCAGTATTTCTTTCTTTGATTAGGAATTCTTTTTCATGTGAGATGTTTTTCTAAAACAGATTTAATAACAGCTCTGTGCTCCTAGTTTAGATGAAGAGGAAAGCCATCCATCCATTTTAATTATAAACTACATCATTTTTGATTTTAACTTAAATTCATCTTCTTCAATACTCAAATTTTTTGGTAATACGAGCTCATACATGGTTTGCCAAATTAGGAGAGTTTCTTCAAAATGAAGGAATATAAAAAAATTGCATGGCTTGAAAAAAAATGCATTCACAATCATTCTTCAATATTAAAATCCTAAATATAGGAAAGGTTTGGCTTGTTCAGCATGCCAGTGCCCAACATTGGAGTTTTATGTACATTATGTATGTTTTGATTTACAAAAAAAAGCAGTAGATAAAAAGTTATGCAATTTTCAAAATGCCTTGTTTGACGGACATCAGTGTGGAAAAGTGGTTGTTTATAGCCAGGCTTTATTTGGATGCAGACCATCCTCAGTAAACACATGTGAAGCTGAGCCTCCGTGATTGGATGAAGTGAAAACCAATAATTGAAAGGGACAGTACAATTGGGGAGGAATGGGCTAGATGATGGTGGCAGGAAATGCTCTATCTGACTTGTTTCAAATACACACTGTGAGATGCTCACAGGGTGCTGTAAAATCAGAGTAAGTAATCCTTTCTTGTATTAAGAGAGTTATGGACAACAGAGAGAGAGAGATCATTTTGCCCCTGTACAAATCATTAGTAAGACCTCATTTGGAATATGCAGTTCAGTTTTGGGCACCAGTTCACAAAAAGGATAACGGGGAACTGGAGAAAGCTCAGCTATGAGAAAAGATTAGAGGAACTGAATTTATTCTCTCTGGAGAAGAGAAGATTAAGGGGGGGGGGGGGATATGATAAACATATATAAATACATAAGTGGTCCATATAGTGAACTTGGTGTAGAGTTATTCACTTTAGGGTCATCACAGAGGACAAGGGGACACTCTTTATGTCTGGAGGAAAAAAAGATTTCATCTCCAAATACAGAAAGGTTTCTTCACAGTAAGAGCTGTGAAAATGTGGAATAGACTCCCTCCAAAGGTGGTTCTGGTAAGCTCAATAGATTGCTTTAAAAAAGTTCTGGAACCTTTCCTAAATGTACATTATATAACTGAACTGGGTACTGACATTTATAGGTAAAGTTGATCCAGGGAAAATCCAATTACCTCTCGGGGGAACAGGAATGCCTTTTTCCCCCTGCTGGAACAAATTGGATCATACTTGCTGGGTTTTTTGGATCAACTGTGGGCATAGGATTGTGTATATAAAATGTTTGTTTCCCTTTTATTGGTTAAACTAGATGGACTTGTGTCTTTTTTTCAACTAGACTAACCATGTAATTATATAATATTAGTACCAGAGAGGAACATATACAGCTGTGCAGGATTGAAGGTAAGGCTGGAGTTGAGCGTTTATGCATAATACTTGTACTTCTTAAAGTGGTTATACACCCACTTTAAAAAAAAAAAAAACTAACACCTGCAAGACAAAGGCATAATGAGCTAGTATGCATAGCATACTAGCTCATTATCTAATACTCACCTGAGATCCAAGCCCTCGCTGTGGTGCCCGTACACCGCTCCAGCGCCTGACATCACTCCCAGGGGTTACTTCCGGGTATCGCGGTTCTGACGCTGTGATTGGCCGGATGACATCACTCCCGTGCATGCTCGCGGTAACAGCACACTCACTGAAGCAACAGCACATACCTGCCATTGCTTCAGTGCGTGTCAGTGTGCATGTGGCGATGAAGTCGGCACATGCAAATACAGGGGATATCTCCTAAACCGTGCATGTTTAGGAGATATCCTGGGTAGCTACAGGTAAGCTTTATTATAGCCTTACCTGTAGTACAAAGTGGTCTGTAAGGATTTACAACCACTTTAACATATTTATATTGTATGACCATAACAGGGACAACACACTTTTGGCTTAAATGTAGTATTGTCTTGCTATTTAGAATAGATCTCTACAAAATGTCACTCCTTACAGTATGTATACTATCTTGAAGTATGTATGGCCATATTAAAAACTTTTAAGAAAGTAGTAATGAAACAGACACAAATACTTACATATGTATGTTTTATGAATTCCTAGGACTGAAGATTTATGAAAGTCACTTTGTTTGCTTATCTGCTGTGCATCACCTCACTAAATCTCAAAAAGTATTTTTCTGAATTTTCAGGCTGCATTCTGAAGTTTCATTAATTCCTGTCTTGTTTCCAAGGATATTGTTGGGTTCTGCTCATATTGCGGAGCCAGTGTTACATTATTGTCTAAATCATCAAGAAGTGCTTTATGCCTCTTTTCCTTTCCTTGGATATCGTAACTCAGAGTCACACTAGAAGTGAATAGAGCATTGAGGGAGAATTTATGCAGTTCTTGGAATTGCATCATGATTAACATAATTAAATTTAGAACATATTTAAGACTCAGCCAAATCTGTGTAAGAATTGAGTTTAAAATCTGACATGGATGCAAATTCCCCAAGGATCGCAGTCCTTCCTTGGAGGAGCATAAAAAGTGATGCTGGGAGCTGCACTTACATCTGTAGGTTTATATGAAGTAGGCATAGCCATGTGTCATTTAAAGTGGTTGTAAACCCATGGGGAAAAAAAAAAAAAGCAACCTGCAAGGCAAAGGCATAATAAGCTAGTATGCATAGCATACCAGCTCCATATGAATAACTTACCTGAAAACGAAGCCCCAGAAGCGGTCCTCCGTCTTCATGTCTGCCGCTGCCATGGATCCCGGAGTGACTTCTGGGTCTCGCTGCTCCGGCGCTGTGATTTGCCGGAGCAGCGATGGCGTCACTCCTGCGCATGCGCAGAGGAGCCGACACTCGCGGCATGTCGCCGCGATCTGTGGCCTGCCCAGTGCGCCTGCGCGCCGCATGAGCGGTAGACATCGGTGGCTGTCTTTTTGTAAATATCTCCTAAACCGTATAGGTTTGGGAGATATTTCTTGGACCTACAGGTAAGCCTTAATCTAGGCTTACATGTAGGTCAAAGTGGTTTGTAAGGGTTTACAACCACTTTAAGCGATGCTGTTTATCTAAGTTGTTCCAATAATTTGCCTCTGTTTGTGCTTCCTTATTTCAGTATGAAATGTGATGAAATGTGAAATGAATGTGCGGATTGAGTTACCTTATATATCTGACAAACACTATAAAAAGTAGTGAGGTGGACCTGCTACTTTAAAAAAAAAGGTTTTTGGCAGACATGAAGAGCCTCTTCATGACCACATGCAGAAATCCAAGAATCAGATTGTTAGATTTCAAGATGAAAATTTGGATTGTAGGGTTATGAATTAGCAAATTGCTATGAGAGCAGATTTTTTATCTTTATTGTACTAACATTAGATTGTAAGCTGCAACAAGTAGGGCTGGCCATGGATCGCCATGGATGGATCAAAATTTGCCTGGTTTGGCAGGAACCGACCAAATTTTGATCCATCTATGACTGTTCCTGCTTGACAGAAGTTGATCTAATGATTGACTTTTGCCAAACAGAATGTTGTAAAATTAACCACTTTCAGACCGGACCATTTTGCTGGTCAATGACCAGAGGTCTTTTTACAATTTGGCACTGCGCTGCTTTAACTGGTAATTGCGCGGTCATGCAATGTTGTACCCAAACAAAATTTGCGTCCTTTTCTTCCCACAAATAGAGCTTTCTTTTGATGGTATTTGATTGCCTCTGCGATTTTTATTTTTTGCGATATAAACGTAAAAAGACCGCAAATTTGGAAAAAAAATTATATTTTCTACTTTTTGTTATTAGAAAAATCCAATAAACTCAATTTTAGTCATACATTTAGGCCAAAATTTATTCAGCCACATGTCTTTGGTAAAAAAAAAGTCAATAATTGTATATTTATTGGTTTGCGCAAAAGTTGTCACATCTACAAACTAAGGTACGTTTTCTGGAATTTACGCAGCTTTTAGTTTACGACTGCCTATCTCATTTCTTGAGGTGCTAAAATGGCAGGGCAGTACAAAACCCCCCCAAATGACCCCATTTTGGAAAGTAGACCCTCTAAGGAAATTGATAAGTGGCATGTTGAGCCCATTGAATATTTTATTTTTTTGCCTCAAGCGATTGAATAATGACAAAAAAAATATATATTTTTTTTTTTTACACAAAGTTGTCACTAAATGATATATTGCTCACACATGCTATGGGCATATGTGAAATGACACCCCAAAATAAATTCTGCTGCTTCTCCTGAGTACGGGGATACCACATATGTGGGACTTTTTGGGAGCCTAGCCGCGTACGGGGCCCCGAAAACCAAGCACCGCCTTCAGGCTTTCTAAGGGCGTAAATTTTTGAGTTCACTTCTCACTACCTATTACAGTTTTGAAGGCCATAAAATGCCAAGATGGCACAAAACCCCCACAAATGACCCCATTTTAGAAAGTAGACACCCCAAGCTATTTGCTGAGAGGCATGTTGAGTCCATGGAATATTTTATATTTTGCCACAAGTTGCGGGAAAATTACAAACTTTTTTTTTTTTTTTTCACAAAGTTGTCACTAAATGATATATTGCTCACGCATGCCATGGGCATATGTGAAATGACACCCCAAAATAAATTCTGCTGCTTCTTCTGAGTACGGGGATACCACATATGTGGGACTTTTTGGGAGCCTAGCCACGTACGGGGCCCCGAAAACCAAGCACCGCCTTCAGGCTTTCTAAGGGCGTAAATTTTTGAGTTCACTTCTCACTACCTATTACAGTTTTGAAGGCCATAAAATGCCAAGATGGCACAAACCCCCCCCCCCCCCAAATGACCCCATTTTGGAAAGTAGACACCCCTAAATTTAGGGGTACACTAGTGAGACTAGGTAATAAATGGCGGGTGCCCTGAAACTATAAAAAAATAACTAACCAACCAGCGTCACCTGTAACAGTTATATGGTGATCACTGGTGAAAGGGTTAACTAGGGGGCAATCAGGGGGCTTTATGCGGTAGTATATGGGGGTCCCTGGCGCTATAAAAAGCTGCGGCGAACCTAAATACCTACCTGCCTAACTAGTGTCACCTGTGACACTAATACAGCGATCAGAAAAACGATCGCTTATTAGGCTGGGTTCACACTGGAGCGATGCGGGAACGCCACGAATCCGCGGCGGGTTCCCGCATCGCATGCCTCCCGGCGGCAGTTCACACTGCCCTATGCGAACTGCTGGGAGTGTCAGTGAAATGTTAATGACACCCCCAGATCAGTTCGCATTTCGCAGTGCGATCTGCAAACTTGGATCGCATGGTGTGAACACCCATGCGATCCGATTCTGCTGCGGACCAAAAAAAGGGTCCCGTGCGGGTGCGACGCGAATTCAGCCATACTATCTGTATGGCTGAACTCGAATCGCACAGAGATCGGATGTGATTTGCACTGCAGTGCGGTGCGAATCACATCCGTTCTCATAAACCGCTGCAATGTGAACCCAGCCTTAGTGACACTGGCGACGGGGGGTGATCACGGGGTTAAACCTTTATTGGGGGGGTTAGGGGGGTACCTTAGAACTAAAGGGGGCTAACCCTAACTGCCCTAACAGTTATTACAGTCACAAATGACACCCGCCGGGTGATCAGGGGGTTAAACCTTTATTAGGTAATAAATGGCGGGTGCCCTGAAACTATAAAAAAAATAACTAACCAACCAGCGTCACCTGTAACAGTTATATGGTGATCACTGGTGAAAGGGTTAACTAGGGGGCAATCAGGGGGCTTTATGCGGTAGTATATGGGGGTCCCTGGCGCTATAAAAAGCTGCGGCGAACCTAAATACCTACCTGCCTAACTAGCGTCACCTGTGACACTAATACAGCAATCAGAAAAATGATCGCTTATTAGGCTGGGTTCACACTGGAGCGATGCGGGAACGCCACGAATCCGCGGCGGGTTCCCGCATCGCATGCCTCCCGGCGGCAGTTCACACTGCCCTATGCGAACTGCTGGGAGTGTCAGTGAAATGTTAATGACACCCTCAGATCAGTTTGCATATCGCAGTGTGATCTGCAAACTCGGATCGCATGGTGTGAACACCCATGCGATCCGATTCTGCTGCGGGCCAAAAAAAGGGTCCCGTGCGAATTTGCGGCGGGTGCGGCGGGTGCGATGCGAATTCAGCCTTACTATCTGTATGGCTGAACTCGAATCGCACAGAGATCGGATGTGATTTGCACTGCAGTGCGGTGCGAATCACATTCGTTCTCATAAACCGCTGCAATGTGAACCCAGCCTTAGTGACACTGGCGACGGGGGGTGATCACGGGGTTAAACCTTTATTGAGGGGGTTAGGGGGGTACATTAGAACTAAAGGGGGCTAACCCTAACTGCCCTAACAGTTATTACAGTCACAAATGACACCAATGCAAAAAAAAAAAAAATGACATTGGTGTCACTGTGACTGGGTGGCAGGTGTAATTGGGGGGGTGATCGGGGGGTGTGAGTGTGCCTGGCATGTTCTACTGTGTAGTGTCGTGTTGGTGCAACTCACTGATCCTCTCTCCTTGGTGTCGGAACGAAAAATACCGACACGGAGGAGAGATTACATCACTTCCTCTCCTGTGTTTACATTACAGGAGAGGAAGTGATGTCACGAACGATTTCTATTCGTCGGGAGCGATCGCAAGGGGGTGGCCATGAATGAATGGCCGCCCCCTCGTCCGGGATCGCTCCCGAACGAATACCGACCGCCGCAGGCACCGATCGGGCCCCCGACCCGTGGGAAGGCAGGGACGTACATGTACGCCCTTATGCCTGCCCGTGCCATTCTGTCGACGTACATCGTCGTGCGGCGGTCGGGAAGTGGTTAAAATTTGATCAGCAGCTGCAGCCAGTCAGTGAAAATTTTACTGAACTGTATATTCTGACATGGAAGGTCTCCACTGTCAGAATACAATAGCACAGCGGGGAGGATTCCCCCATCCTTGAGTGTGGGGATGGGGAACCTGTTTTTTTGTTTTTTGTTTTTGTTTTTGTTTTTTCGATTAGCCCTCTGGCTGATCCAAAAAAAAAAAAAGAATTATCTATGGCCAGCTTAACCCTTTTGTCTTGTTTTTATTGTAACTGTTCTGTCACCCTTTATTTTGTAAAGTGTTGTGCAAACTGTTGGTGCTATATAGATCCTTTTTAATAATATTCATTATTTAGCATGCATCATAAGTTATAAAAAAATGTATACAGGTCATGAATTTGACATCACAGTGTTAATAATGTTGAAAAACATTGAAATTGTCCAATGTTCCTAGATGTGCTCAATTTGTCTTTTGCAAATCCATTAGCAAGAATCAGTCCTTTCCTGGACATTAGAATTTTGCACATTAAGGGGGTTCTGATAACTTTAGACCCCTTTCACACTGGGGCACTTTTCAGGCGTTTTAGCGCTAATAATAGCGCCTGTAAAGCGCCTCTCAAGCGTGCTTGCAGGATGTGAAAAAAGGTCCTGCAAGTAGCATCTTTATATACACCGCTCTTCCACCGCCCCCCGCCCAAAGCGCCTGCAAAGCACTTTACTGCTAACGCCCGCACCGCCCCAGTGTGAAAGGGGGTCTGAAAGCTGGCCATACAATAGCAGAATTTTATTCCAAATTATTTTTATTTTTATAAGAATTTTTGTTAGTGGGCAATGTTTTATTTTTTAACCACAGTGACAAGAAAATTCGAAGGAGCAGGATGTAAATCTTTCAAATGAATGAATTTCTAACAGCGAATGCGGTTTTTGTTCTGGAAATTACATTCATTCCAAAATTGAATGTTAAAAGCAAACAATATTTTGAGGTACTTTCGACTAACATTCATCCAGTCATTGAATGTACAAAGAATTATCATTGTTTGTACACATGTTTTAGTAGTGTATTGTCAGCTTGAAAACAAATAGATTTTTTTCAACCTTCCTTCACACAACATTCATATACACCATGTCATGGAATCTCATTATTACTGCCTGTTTGGCACTGCTCCATGGTGTTATGAAATGAATAACTGCAAAGGATCTCACAGCTGTTGGAGTCCTTAAAGCAGCAATACCAGTCCCACAAATTTCTTTGAAGTCATAACTGATCTGTACACATGAATGTGACTGCATGGAGTTTGTATATTGTCTTTCTGTTTCTGCAGATTTTCAGTTTTCTTCCACTATATATATATATATAACAAAATATACTAGGAGGTTCTTCTGCATCTAAATAAACTCTCACTGTTATATGTGACTGTAAGCTGCTTTGCAGTAGAGACTGGTGTCAATAAGCAGAGCTGTGTAATCAATGCTAAGTAAAAAAGTAAAATAGACTCTTCTAAAATATTTAAGATTATGTGATATCACCCTGTGCATAGTTTTACAACAATCATATTGGACAAAAAATGGGTTCACTAAGGGCAAATTGGCTGTTCACTTTGCAGAGGAATTCTCCCCAGAGCTTAGTAAATTAAGTGAATCTCTACTGACTTCAATTCACCAACCGTGTGCAAGTAAAACAGCAGTTTTTTTTCCCTTGCACGCGACAGGGTATTTTATGCAAAGTGAAACTGCACCACATTCTCTTAGCCCTGGGGCAAATTCCCTTGCAAAGTGCAATTTACTTTGCAAAAGTGAGCAGTCTTATTTGCCTTTAGAAAATTAGCCCCAAAGAGTGCAGTGTGGCTGTGTGAAGACATATATGACGGTTTTTTTCTGTGTTCTAATTTTCTTTGCCTTAAAGTAGTTGTAAAGACAGAATGTTTTTTTTTTTTATCTTAATGCATTCTATGCATTAAGATAAAAAAACATCTGTGTGCAGTAGCCCCCCTCAGCCCCCCTAATACTTACCTGAGGTCTCTCTCTGTCTAGCGATGTTAACATGTGTCTCAGCCATTTTTGAATGGCTGATACACCGCAGTGGGGCCATTAGCTCCCGCTGCTGTCAATCAAAGTCAGCTAGCCAATCAGGGGAGAGAGGAAGCGGGGCTGGGTCAAGGGGCTCTGTATCTGAATGGGCACAGGGAGCTGTGACTCAGGTCAGGTGACTCCATAGCAAGCTGCTTGCTGTGGTGGCACTGAATAAGAGAGAGGGGCCAGGATCACAGCAGAGGGACCCGAGAAGAGCAAGATGTAGGCTGTTCTGTGCAAATCCACTGCAACAGAGCAGGTAAGGATAACATATTTGTTCTTTTTGTAGGGAAAAAAAAATAGACTTTACAATTACTTTAAGAATAAGCAGTGTACCAATGTACAATCTCTCATTTTATCATGTATAAAGCATGTTCCATAGGAAATCTCTGCTCAAGAAAGAAAAGGTTTCCATGGGTGTATAAGTAAATCTCTGCTTTCACTTCCACTGAAGTGCATCCTAAAGCCTCCTACACACTCCCCACTTTTGGATCCAGCTCAGCTACTTTCATTATTTTTACGTCGGGTCAGGATAGAGATAAGCGCAGTGTTGATTAAATCATAATATGTTTATTTTTATACTGGGATTTATACCTATGGTGCCAGGTCTTGTTTTGACTGGATAAAGATGTAGGAGTAGAGTACATTAGCTGACATAAAAGAACATTCCAATCAAAATGGAAAATCAAGCCAGCATACAGAGGGTAGTGCCTACTTGGTCAATACTTCAGTTTTTTCCTCATTGCTGTAGTGCTCAATATCATCCTACTACCTTTTGTTAGTTGTCCGATGACTTGAGAACCCCTACATGTGGGGAGAAGACCTATTCCCAAACACTTCCACTGCAGGTTCATGGCTAACTTTTCCAAACAAAAAGCATAGTAAAAAAAATTCAGGTACAAAGAAGTGTCTCAAAGTCACCAGTCAAACTCATTCTTGCTTAGAATGTGATTGGTGATATATGAAGCAAAAAGAGGACATTACACGATGTAGGCTTAAGGAAGGGAGGTTCAGGAAGTACACTCATAGTGACAATTTGAGTTGCTCTCTGGATTCTGACAACACAAAACTCAAATAATGAGAAATTAGGTGAACTGGATTGTGTAAAAAGTTTACTGATTGCCTTTATTTGCCTGAAATTGGTGTTTAAGACCTAAATTATCCAAGTTTTTTCATTAAGGACTGGCCTTTTTTGTCTTCCATCCACTAAACAGATTCAAGTCTGCCCTGAAAGTGTGAATCCGATTGGCTGTGAAGAGGGAATAACCCTAATCTTAGAATGTAATCGTTGCTATAGCAGTCCCTAAATATTTGGTCTGTTGGTTGACATGACCATTTTATTTAAAGACTAAAGCCCCATACACACTATCAGATTTTCTGCTGATTATTTCCTTCAGATTTACCAAACCCATATAATATGAGGTCAAACCTTAGGAGTTTCAATGTGTATGCAATCATGCAGGCCCTTGCACTACATGGTTTTGGTAAGTCTGAAGACAAAAATCTGCTGAAAATCTGATAGACTAAAACTAAGCAGGAAAATGCAGGAATGTACAAAGTACATATAATCTGGAACTGCAAGCAAAACCTTCCTAATTATAAGTATATATTTTGTGGAAGCTGCTTAGAACTTGTATATTTTATTTCCCAATTTATGTTTTAGCATAAAGATTTCAAAATTCACTTTGACATTAATGCATGTGAATCTTTTATATAGCTTGTTAGCTATCTTCTCAAACATTACATAGTAGTAGTAGCATCACTTCATATCATAAAAGCCTCTTAAAGCGATCCACCTACTTTAGTGTGAGAAAGCTATGCTGACTTGTAAGTTTAAGTCTTCCTTAGTATCAGCAATTTAACACTCACCAGTCAAGATCCTTTAATAAACTTTTTTTGTAGAACCACTGACACTCAGACACAGACTCAGATTTCATGCTGGTGTGCTTAGTCATTGACCACAATTCAGTGACTAAGTGCACTAGAGGTTCTACAGTAAAGTTTATGAAGGAGCATTGATAGGAGAGTGCGACTGAAAAGTTTACTCACTAGTAGCAGCACTCCCTCTTGCTCTATTCCCTTGTTCACAGAATTTTTTTTAGATGATAGAAAGATGTCAGACATACAGTAGATGAGTATGGAATTCATCTGAATAACCCCAGAAGGCAGTTAGCTGGGGTGTCTCATTGTTTAGATTACATACTGTAGCTATGCTTATCTTTATTATCTATGTTTATCTTTATGACCTCGTAATATTAACCTAGATGATGTCTTCTGTGACTTTATTTTTCCTATTTTTGACAGAAGAATTAATATTTCCCATAATAAAGATTGCAGTGTTTTTTTTGCTAAAAATAAAGTAAATTTTATAGCATTCCTTATACACAACTTATTGTAGAAACACTTCCTGCAACCTCCAACATGTACACAGTTTGCCCTCTCAGCATTAGAACACCTGGAGACACTGGCTAGAAGAGAAAGGCAAACTATCACAATACTTTGCTAGCAATTCAGCTATAACATGATCGAGAGTGGCTAAACTACAGGTTTACAGAGCAATAATCCAGCAATAAAAATGCCCAAGTTGTGCAGGGTAGCAGCAAGGACTTAGATGACCTCAACATGTAGGCAGGGCAGCAGTCGGTAACCATTTACCACGTATGTAACAAATTACAGATGGTTGAGAAAACGTGTGGGTGGCGGCATGTGCTACCCTAGGCTACTGCTAGTGTTGCCTATGCAGAATTCAACCCTGCTCATAAAGTGCTCATAAAGTGCACTAAATAATGGTATATGTACCTTGGTCCTACTGTTGGCTGTTGGCTTAGTCTTGGCGGCATCATATGCATGTACAATCCATAAATTACTCAGAAAGAAGAGAACACCCCCCCCTGCCCATGTTAGGTACTGATGGCTGGAAGGTGGGCAGTCCTGTGGAATTAAAATAAAAAAAAGCACTACTGGTAATACTTCTCAGTGCTTTTTACCGCCATTTTGATATAAGTTTCAGTATTGATGAATATGGTCCACACATGGCTCAGTAAAGCATACAAAGATACAAGTGCACTGCCTCATTCAGAAAGGATAGCCATAAACACTTATATTTCTCTTGTTCAGCCTTCAAAACAGTGTGGATGGAGGAATCACGTTTGCAAGCTATTTTTTTCGTGCAGATGCTACACCCACAGTGCTCTGAATACTTGAACAGTCACTGCTTAGAATGTAGTTAGTGCTTGGCCAACAATTTTCCACTCAGCTCAGTAGACTTTTTGGCCACATTTTCTTGTGCTCTCCTGTGACCCAGAATCAGCATGTCATAGAGTCACTCCAGGCTCTGGAAGGATCCTAACTATATTGTCTGGATCCCCCCAGCCACCTGATTGGCAGATGGCTCCGATGCTCAGTACATGGCTAAGAGCCAAAACCAACTGTGCCCACCCCTTCTCCAGTCCTGGCACTCTAGTGAGTGCTGGAGATGCAGAGCAGAAAACAGTGACTGACAGTTACGGCTCTCTATTCAGAGCTGTCTAAAACCTGAGCCACCAGTGGTCATATGATCGCTCAGTTCTTGGTCTTAGAGCCAGCGGAGGGACTTCGGCAGCACAGATATTAGTTTTTTTAGGAACCCCAACATCTCCTTTAAAGCAGACGTAAAATCCATCCATAAAACAGTTTCATATTCTTGACGGAAATGTATCACTCCCATTGGTTGTGCTCTCAACCAAACTGTCAGCCCCTCCAATAGCTGGTGTCATAACTAATCACATGTGCAGCATCATGGCAGTTGTAGATTAAACAGAGGCAAAGATGGTAGCTTCCTTTGCTGAAAACGATAGGGGGGTTTACATATACTTTCAATCAACTTTTGTTGAGCTGGCACTGACAGGGCCACCCCCACTCAGAATTGGAGCAAAATTTAAGCTATGTATGGCTAGCTTTAGGCAGCTCAGAAAGCAATAATGGTAAGCAACGTATAATAACAATGCCAGCCAATCAAAAGTATTATTTTAGTAAGCTTACTGATTGTCATAGTTAATGAGCTTGATCATTGCTCTTTTCACTTTCTTATTAATCAGTCCTAAACATCACTGTTTAATCAATATGCAAGTAGATTCAACAACGTTGTTGCACTCCTATTAGCATATTTTACATAATTACATTACATTATACTTAAGACTATGCATATAAAGGAAACATAGAAGTGCAATTAGTATGGAATTGATTGCATTATAAAGAAAAAGGGGCTTTGTAGTGGTGTTTAGTACGGTGTAAGGGTGTGAATTTTATTAACACAGAGGTGTAGTTGTCAGCTATGGGGGTTATTCAAACACTTGCCTGCCAATGTTTGCTCAATGCAGTCAGGATGGCTGCACTTTCTGGGTCAACATTGTCTAAAACGTTCCTCTAAACTTCATAACAGAAAACACTGTGGGATATTTCACATGCAATTTTACAGAGGTGAGTTAAACTCCTAACTTTTCCTGTGGGAATAATATACAATGATGTTTATTTTAAATAAGCGCAGTACTGTGGGAGAGGCTTATTAATTTTTCTGTGCAAAGCCTTACTTTTGTTATATTATGTGATCTTCATACTATTTTATAGAACATCAAAGCAGTTTTGTTGCATATATAACATGTCTAAAGCCCCATACACACTATCAGATTTTCTGCAGAGTTTTTTCCTTCGGATTTACCAAAACCATATAATATGAGGTCAAACCTTAGGGGTTTCAATTTGCATGCAATCGGGCAGGCCCTTGCACTACATGGTTTTGGTAAATCCGAAGGAAAAAATGTGCAGAAAATCTGATAGTGTGTATGGGTCTTTACATGTCTTTGTACCTCCTCAACTGGGAGCGAGAATGTATGATAGCGCAAAACATGCTGCTAGTTAATTAGAAATATATGATACAGAATTCCATTTTACTGGCCTGCATCCACACAAAAATATAGTAAATGCTAATTTTAATGTACAGTTTATGTTGGTCATTTTGTGAATTCTCCTCTTTAATTTGCTGTACGGATCAGACTCAGAAATTAGAAAAAGTGACAAAAAGGGTATGAAAAAAAAGTTGATTTACCTTGGTTTGCACATGCGGGTGTTTGTTTAAGATTAACCTAAAAAATAGTGCTTTTTTGAAATACACCCAGGAGATTTTTTAAGTTGCCCAACCCTTCTATTGAGAATATGAAGCAGGAAAGGATAGGAACTTTGGCCAGGTTTTTCTTGCTGTGTACAAACAATCTTATCAGCACTACAAGTGAAAGAGGTTTTCAAAAAATTAGTCAAAGTGTAGGTCCAGAGCAAGCACCTCTTTAATCTTGTTGCAAAGAGTAGACCACCACCACTGGGAGCCCAGAACCACACTGGCCTTTCTGCCCCCTTCAGATCGGGGAAACCAAAATTGAAATGTAAACAAAGAAGAAGGTGCACCGTAGAAAAAGTGCATGTAACATGATGCAGTCCCAATGCTGTAAAAGCGGCCACCCAACAGGGTGCAGCTTATACTTTTCAAGGGTGATGTCCTCTTCCTCAGAGCTAACCAAAGCCCCCTTGCTGCAGTATTTATTAACTGCACTTCACCAACAGAAAAAGAAGCGATATTTTGAGGCCACTAACGACCCCTTCTTCAGGCAGACACACCTTCATGCTCTGACGCACAGGGTGTCATCTGGACAGAAAGTGAGGGTGTACTTGGAAGATATAGACAGCTATGAAAACCTCAAAAGGATGGAGGTAGAAGGTGCTGGATCCAAAATTGGATTGGTTTCTCAGTGTAAAGGTAAGTCTCTACTGTAGGATACAAGGTCTGCCTATGCAGCTTTCAAAGGGGTCTCATGGATGTTTCAGGGGAACTCTGAAAAGTGTAGAGAAAATAAGAGTACCACAGGTTATAGAGTCCAAGAGTACTTACTTATTTTATCCTAGAAGTATAAAGACAATAAGAAACCAGTTGCTGAAGCATACTTTTGAATTTTAATGTAAAAGCATTTGAACCTAACAGGCTCTGGTGTGGATTTAACACAATAGGCGCTATTGTTCATGTTTTTAAGTAGAAGCCCCAATTTGTCGAAAAAAATAATTTTCTGTATTACCATTACCTATTTTTTTTCTTTTCATACCCATGTCTTGGCAGTGCAGCACTCAGATGTGTAATTGAATGCCTTGCCTAAGCCGCAAAGCTTACCCAGCTGATTTCCCTTCCAAAACATTATGTTTAATCATTTTTAGTTAGTCTTCAGAAAAGGAAAGGGAAAAGTGCACTACAAATGCTTGTATACTTTAAAGGGAACCTGTAGTAAGCAAAAGACGTTAGTTGCCATTGCGGACCCCCTTCTAATGTTTGGTTCCAGCCTGGCTTTGACTTTGATACTTACCTGGAGCATACAGATTAGGAAATTAACATGACATCCAAAAACTGGACCATTACCTCAATACCATGTGCTTTCTACTTGAACTCTGCAATTTTTATGAAGTTAATTAGTCATGTCAATAGAAGTCTATAGGGATGATTTTTGCAGTGATTATTTTTTTTTCCCCCATAAAATAGTGATTCATAAAATAGAGACTAGAGCATAAAGTGCATGAAGCTTTGACATAAAGCTAGCCATACATGGCCCAGTTTCTGCCAAGCCCTGATGAACTGGCTAAATTCGAGCTGTTGGTGGTCCCCTGGGCACTACCTGGCAACAACACTTTTCAAAATCAACTGGGCTAGGTGGAGAATTATCCTTCAAACAGTGACTGCACCCTATCCGATGCAGTCACTGGGTATGCAGGCAGCCACTTGTACTGTGGGTATCTGAATACAATAGCCGACATTACAGATTCCTCCATCCAAGCTGCTTAGCATTGATGCAGTACTCATGTTATTGATTTTCTCTTGTTCAGTCTGAGAGAAATATAGAAGTTTATAGCTAGCTTAAAGATAGTAATATATTCCAGGCACAGTTTTAGGAAAAGCTGAATCTGGGAAAGGGCAAAGAGATAGTTGTTATTAACACATTACACTTACCAATTACTGCCATTTCAGGTCCTATTTCCTAGATATAGCTCTGGTATGATACTTTTTATTGGGTTACTGATATACTGATTGTATATGCTGTATTTTAGTGAATATTATTATATGATTAATACACTTTAAAGGAAGCCTGTACTGGCTGCTATTCCTGACTACACTTCATGAAAATATTAGTTGCCTACCTGTTATGCTAATGCAGTGTCTTCAACATTTTCTGAGTCACTGATCTAGAGCATGTACACAGAGCAGGTCAGACTAATTTCACTTTCTGCATATTTGTTCTAGATCAGTGCCTAAGGAAGTGATGAAGTTGGGGCAACCAGGCACTTTCCATTTTCAGAAGAAGGTCATCCATGTCAGAGTACTCATTTCTCTCAGTACAGTTTCTTTTACAGCACCATTGCATTATGAATGAATCCATTTCCCTTGGATTCTGATCAGCTCCTGAAATGACAATGCCGCAGCTCTCCCTGGGATTAGATGAGGCAGTGGGAGGTTTATTGATATTTGCATTTCATGGCCAAGCAGTTTGAAGGGATTATCTCCTTTCAGTGAGTGAAACCTGGCTTTATGTTGAGTGAAACCTTTGCTTTAATAGCAGTCTTCTTATAACATTCTCTATTAATTCAGTTTACTTTCCTGGAGGCATTCTTCACATATGGAAATTTTTGTGGTTACCAGAAAAGGAAGTTTTATGTTTTTTTTACAGGAATGTCGGGGATTGTTTGTTTGGAGCAAAGCTTTGAAAAATAACATTTCTGAGTTAATGGTGCCCCCCGAATGAAGCATTTCTGGGAGTTCAGCCTATCTGCTCAGCCCTTCACTTCTTCATCCAAGCATCACTGTAGGACACCAGTCCACCCTATTTTTCAGTAATCGGGGGAGCTGAGAACCCTGAGTGTCGTACAGGAGAGCTATTCACAAACTCAACCACTGCAGACCCTTTGTTTTTCTCATTTACTGAAGTAAATAAAATATCAGAATTAAGAAGTTTCTCACAGCCACTAGTCCGACTAATCTTTAAAGCCCAACTTTAGCCATTTTTTTTCAAAAGGCTTAGATCCTCTATAATGTCTTAAAGAGTTAGTTCAGCTTGACAATAAAATTGCACTCCAGTGTCCCCAGTACAAAACACTGGTTTGATAAATGAAGGTACTTTTTAAATGTCAAAACTGTAGGCTGTTCGTAGTCTCATAAGCCTTTCTCAAAAAAAGTAGGTGATCTCATCTTGTCCTGTCTAGATGGCAGGATGGGGCGATCATTGCAGTCATACTCCCAGCACTTTAGGACTTGGTATGGCTTGTTGAAGTTCAACATGAGCAAAGTGCCCCTTCTTTATTGAACAATGCAGATAGATCGCACTGTGCATGCATGGGACTCAAACAAGCCTGAGCACTTATACCTGCAATGCTGGATTTGCCCTGTGACAGTCTTCCTGTCCTGACATGTAGACAGGATGGGAGGGGGGGCGCTGCATTTATTAAACCTAAGAAATATTTTGAAATATAGGGGCTCCATAGTGCATGGGTGATTTTATTGTAAACATGAACTAATCCTTTATTTTTGCTCTCTGTGTCCCCATTTGGGGGATTTCTATTTCAGAGGTGTAAGAAGAGAGCTCTTTTCTATGGGGGCACATACAGCCTTCAAATTTGACAGAGAAAAATCATGTCAATGGGACACAGAAAGTATTTAACTGTGGCAGTTCTAACCCTTCCCCATGTAGGCAGGTACAGTCTGCTTCCTCCACTGTAGGTGGGCTCGGGTTCTCTGTGGTTCCCTTGTTCCTGGAGGCAGCGTTCCAGCTGGCTACGATGCATCCAGGTGACCCCTGGCAGCCACCTTTGGGTTAGCAGATTGCTTATAAGTCCCTGCCCCTGGTTTTGGTGCACATTCACATGTGGGTGCTGTAGGGACAGGTCACCCATCCAAGGTTCCAGATGAGAAGGGAAAGCTTAGGGCTCCCAATCTCCTTGGACATCTTCCTATTTGGGTAAGAGACAGCCAGATCGCATTTTTCATCTCCAGACAGACGCTGTCAGTTTGGCTGATATCTACTCCGCTACATGCTGTTGTCATTTGTGAGTGAGTGTTCCCAGTTGGGCTTTGTACCACCGTGTTTGTGGTGAACTGTTTTGCCTTTACTACAATACAAGTTCTACTAATTGCACTTGGACTGTGTGCGTATTATTGCTTCTGCACCATGCTGCACCCATCCACACCCACACAATGTAAAATGAAAAGTTTTGGTTGGCCAAGTAGTTGGAGCTGTCAAGTTAAAGTAGCCAACTTTAACTTTTTATTTTTATTTTGGCAGAAGGGCCATGTAACATTTTATACCTGAAAGTGGAAATTGTAATGGAAATGCTTTGTTTTGCATTTTATTGCCTGGCATTCACTACAGATTAAATGTCAAGGAACATTAGTAAGTGACAAATTAGATCTGACATGCAGAAAAATAGAGATTTGATGGTACATTTGGTCATTATGAAAAAAACAAAAACCAAGGAACAGTCTTGCAACTCATGCCATAAACTTGAATCGCAGTGATGAGGGTGCTGTGTATGCCACATACAAACTTATTTATAACTCAAGGGCCACTTGAACCTCACCACAAGCCCATGATCTTTTTCACATTCTGCTTGCCAGCACAAGAAATAATACAATGAATGGTGCAGCTGCTGACCCCAGCCTATTTTTAACGTTCACTATTTTAGGATGACGAATCATTGATTTTATTATTGATGTGCCAACTGATGTTCACTTACTCCCCACTGCACACATTCTCTGGACATTTGCTACCCTGCTAATGAGAATTTTATCCTTACACCAAGAACTGGGAGAGTTTAAAACTTCCACAAATGTGCAGGGTTAGAAAAAAATAGGCAATAAATGTGCCTAGACTTTGCCAAATGTGTTCTGTAGGCTGTATGCAGAAAAACCAGTTCCGTTCAGGTAATGACTAAAAGATCAGTTTGCGATTTCTGAAAATGTCTGATCCTGACTGCGGCAAAAAAAAAAAAATGTGCAAGGAACTTATTCTCTAAGAAAGTAAATTTACCTATGTGACTTTGCGTTCTAGTGTAGCATATTGAAGGCATGTTCCTGAAGTATTTGTGCTGCCGGCAGCACTGTGAGTATTGTATCTCATATGTGTCCAGTTTTACAAGACTGACCTGTCTGCCCCGAGGGCCTCCCCACCTTCTCTCACTGAGATTATGAGAAAAATGTAATTAAATCCTCCTGTATTATCCTTCATAAGCTCATGCTCTGTTATTTGACAGGGCTTTTAGCAGAAATTACAGCTTTAAAACAAAATCAAATAGACCCATCATGTCTTTATGTATCTTTATTTTTCTAGACAAAAGTTAATTACAAGGGATCTTTATTACAGTACCGACTACCACTGTCTGTACAGGTATTTTACCTTAAAAAAGACAAATACAATCAAAGAACAAGTTCCATTAAATAAAGCGCTTCAAACAACATTCACTTTTTAAAACCTTTTACCCGAGGCAGTGAGAAGATTTTGGAGCAGATTTTGTGGTTCTGGGGAGAGGGGTGTAATTTCTAAGCATGAATGACTTCCCATGAAGTAATCTAGATAAAAGACATTGGTTTCTCCACTCTAGTCTGAAATGTCTGCCAATGTTAAAGCTAAACCCCAGGTATGATATTTATTGCATACTTACATGGGTCCAGCTTGGACCCATGTAAGTATGCATGTTTCTTACCTAAGGGACTGTTAGAGAAACTGACAATCACTGTAGTAGCCAGCTCTACTACAGTGATAGCCACGATCTTCTGGGTCCTGTGTTGAGTAGCTTCACCTCTGCACACATAGTTACATAGTTACACATAGTTAGTCTGTTTGAAAAAAGACACAGGTCCATCTAGTTCAACCCATAAAAAGGGGAAAAATAACAACATCATTTTATTTTTACAATCCTATATAAATAATCCCATACCCACAGTTGATCCAGAGGAAGGAAAAAAAAAGAGCAAAGCATGATCCAATTTGCTCCAGCAGGGGAAAAAATCCTTCCTGATTCTGCAAGAGGCAATTAGATGTTCCCTGGATCAACTCTACCTCTAAATGTTAGTATCCAGTTATATTATGAACATTATATACATTTAGGAAAGAATCCAGGCCTTAAAAAAAAAAAAAAAACAATCTACTGAGATGGATAGAACCACCTCTGGAGGGTGTCTATTCCACATTTTCACAGCTCTTACTTTGAATAAACCTTTCCGTGTTTTGAGATTAAATCTCCTTTCCTCCAGACATAAAGTGTGTCTCCTTATCCTCTGTGATGGCCTTACAATGAATAACTCTACACCAAGTTCACTATATGGACCACTTATGTATTTGTACACGTTGCTCATATTCCTCCTTAATCTCCTCTTCTCAAGAGAGAATCAATTCAGTTCCTCTAATCTTTCCTCATAGCTGAGCTCCTCCATGCCTCTTATCAGTTTGGTTGCCCTTCTCTACAATTTCTCCAGTTCCTCGATATCCTATTTGTGAACTGGCCTTACACTGGTCACACTCACCTCAGCAAGTCCCTTGCTTGGCACCATCACCAATCACAGTACACCTTGGAAATTTTTCAATAAATGCAAGGCATTTTTTGATTGGATGAGGTGTAAAATAAAAAGGCAGTGATGTCATGATCATCATCTCTAATTAGAACGCTTTGTGTTTATTGAGAAATATACAAGGACTTTTGTGAATGCTGTCAGTGCTGTGAGAGCAATCCCCTGTGGTCAGTGTGCAGAGAGGAAGCCGCTAAGTAGAGAACCCAGAGGATCACTGCTGTCACTGTAGTAGTGCAGATTACTGAAATTCAGTTTTAAATAGTACAATGTACTCCATAACACAAGTGGACAGTGCTCATCTCCTAACACTTTATAATAAAAATTGGTATCGTGTTCATTGCATATCCAGCCAAACTCATACTCTGTAATACAACAGACACTTTGCCAGAATTAGCAAAGTACTGCACCTTCCTGAGTGCAAAAAAATACAATATGCTATGTAAAATGAGGATAAAACGGCATTTTGGGGGAAATTGTCAGGACTGAAATATGGGAGCTGTTATTGCTGAGTTGTTTTTCAAGGTTAATGCTGCTGTTTGTGATATTACCCTAATGTGAAGTCTGAATTTCTAACCTGCACACTTGTCACAGGCAGGCCATTCATTATACATTTTTTCATTCATCCGGTGGGTTGAATTAAAATAAAAAGGTACTGACTTCAGCAGTGCTATTCCCAACAGTGCTATTCCCCCACTCACAGAATACAATGATTAGTGTTGCTGGCTATAGCCAGGAAATACTGATCATTTGGGGAAAAAAACAACAGGTTGGTTGTACACAAGTCGATCGATAGATCAATACACGTTGATCAATACCTCATACATGGACCAAATTTGACCAGTCCCTGCTGAACCGAACAAATTTCAATCCATGTATGGCTGTCTTAAGTAGTGCATTAAAAATCTGTATAACCAGCACTTAACTCCATGTCAGAGGACCCCAATGACAAGAGGCAGGCATATCAGTCTTGAAAACAGATATGTTTATTTTTCCTAGAATTGTATGCCCAACACATTTCAGGACAATTACAGTGACCCCTGCATCAGGGCTGTTTGTATGGAACCTTTGTTCCTGAGGCAAGGTAAATTAATTCAAAAACCATCATACAAAGTACATTTTCTAGGTAAGATTTATACAAAAGATTTAAGCTGGCCATAGACGGTTTGAATCTCAGCTGGATCAGCGAGGACTGGCCAAGATTGGAACCATGTATGGGAGGCTGATTGTACCTAAGTTGATCAATCAACTTGCAAATAACCAGCTTGTTTTTTCATGCTATTATTGCCATTGGCTGTAGCCTCTAGGAACAATCACTGTGTGTTCTACGGTCTGGGATGGCTTTCGCTGACCTCTTGCCTGGAGAACACAATAGCACAGTGGGAGGGATTCCTCCCTCAATACTGACTGTGTTATTGGGGGAATCAATCAATTTTTCCCACTGCAACCCTTCGCAGGAAAGAAAATGGCACCGTCTATTGCTGGCTTCAGACCATGAAATTTCAGCTTATTAGCAACAGTGACAGGCAAAAAAGTAATTTGGTAGTAAGCATGGATGATAGTTTTGGAGTTGAAAACGGTAGCTTCCATGTTTATATCCTTACACCTTTCCCTTAAATACTGTGTACTTTAAGTTTTTAAATGCTGTCACTACTACTGTATGTAAATTCACTTACTTTTTTGTTGCTCTTTTAATAATTGCCATTGTATGATATGCATTAAAATATGCCTGTTTGTAGATGTTATTGTGCAATAAAATAATATTTCTGGTAAGTAAAAATTTACTTGGCTTGAAAATCCCATGTAATAATATTCTGAAAGACATAGGGGGTTATTTACGAAAGGCAAATCCACCTTGCACTACAAGTGCAAACTACAAGTGCAAAGTGCACTTGGAAGTGCAGTCGCTGTAAATCTGAGAGGTAGATCTGAAATGAGGGGAAGCTCTGCTGATTTTATCATCCAATCATGTGCAAGCTAAAATGCTGCTTTTTTTTTTTTTTACATGTCTCCCTCGGATCTACAGCGACTGCACTTCCAAGTGCACTTTCAGTGCAATTTCAAGTGAGCTTTGCACTTGTAGTTTACACTTGTAATGCAAAGGGAATTTGCCTTTCGTAAATAACCCCCTATGTCATAAAACATTGCCCGAGATCAGTTTCAATAAAACTAGAAGCCTTCATTGAAAAAAAGAAAACTCTTAAAATTTGGAAGACTGAGTGAATCTGGTTTTGGTGATGATGACACTGTGAATGGAGCATAAGAATATATATTTCCTTATTGCTCTTATTAGGGTCATTGGAGAAACCAACCTTACACTAGACATTGCAAAGAATTAAGACTGTTACAAAGCTTTGCAGCTTTTTTTTCTATAAGCATTCTACTGTAAACCAGTTTCCCATGCTTCTGTCTACATTCACATGGGTTTATTTTATTTAAATGCAGGAGAATTGATCTGGGAACAAACTTTATACTTCCCAGATCATTTTCTCCTACAATTAAATGTACCTTCGTCTACATGTGTTCAGAGTATCTAGTCCGCCCCTGGGCATACAGAATTCCATCTTCTCTAAATGCAGTTAGACCGAATGCACCTAAACTCAAGTTAACACATAATGAGACCTATACAATTTAAATCATTATGTGTACTTATACGTGTTTAGAAATGTCACTTAAACACACACATGTATGTCATTGTCTATGAACAGGAATTTAAAAAAATTAGGACCAGTGCTTTACTACTCTATTTCCTTAGCATGTCATTTACAGAGAAGATTTGAGCCAAAAAATATAGTTTGTTCCTATTATTTAATGGAGCTTTTATTATCAATCAGCAATTAATCAGGATAATATAGTGGAGGGAGGAAAATAGACTGCATATAAGATGTGAATATTTATTGATTCTCATTTTGTAAATAGTACCCTTTGTCATCTCTTTATATACGACGGGTCTTCAAAAAGTTTCCGTACTTTTATATATATATGACTTAGTTTGAAAAAATGCAGAAACATTTTGAAGAACCCTGGTATTTAGAATGAAGAAAGGAACAGATGTATGTTCAGTCCAGTTTAACTTTAATTCATCGTGAGAATAAAAACAATAGCCAGGACATATTGAGGGATTTACTTATCCTCCTTCTATTCAGTTGGTCTTGTGGTTCACACATCCTGCCAGATAGGATAGCCAGGTCCAAGTCCTGCAGACTACACAACAGTTAAGAATGACAGTCGACCCTCAGTACTCATTATGTCCTACATACAATACTGTGGCAATGCTTCAAGTGGGGAAACTCCAAAATACTACAAATAAAAAAGGAGGGAGCAAATGCATAGTGCATTACCTTTAACACCAATCAATTTATTAAAAAGCCAAAAAATACAAACACGAGAAGATACAAAGCCCATCGAATTATAACTCCAGCATGGAGGATAACCTGGTGTCTGTGATTGAAAATCTGACTCATTTCGGGAGACAAGCCCCCTTCCTCAGTGCTAATCCACATTTTGAGGAAAGGGGCTTGTCTCCTGAAATGCGTCAACTTTTCAATCGCAGACATTGGGGGTCATTTACGAAAGGCAAATCCACTTTGCACTGCAAGTGCACTTGGAAGTGCAGTCACTCTAAATCTAAGGGGTAGCTCTGAAATGAGGGGAAGCTCTGCTGATTTTATCATCATCCAATCATGTGCGAGCTAAAATGCTGGTTTTTATTTTCCTTGCATGTCCCCCTCAGATCTACAGTGACTTTACTTCCAAGTGCACTTCACTTGCAGTGCAAAGTGGATTTTCCTTTAGTAAATAATCCCTATTATGTTATCCTCCATGCTGGAGTTATGATTTGATGGGCTTTTTATCTTCTCGTGAACAACAACCTGCCCAAGCCTATTACTGTAAACAAAACAAAAAAAAAAAACAGCTGTAAATTGATTAAGTATTTCCTCTGCTTCCACTGTCTGTAAGCATGTTTTCAGTATTGGACTGTCCAGAACCGTGAGCACTGGAAACTGATTTTAAAGATGACTCCAGGACAAACACATATACTGTCTAATTACAAGAGGCATATGTAGCATTAGATGAATTGTGTGTACTTTGTGTATTTATTTCAGAGCTGTTCAGTAATCTTGCATGAAAATATGTCTCTGTGCAGGAGCTTCCTGTGATAAAGACCAGTCACTAACGCTCTTTTTCCTTGTGCAGAGTGACTGGTCTAGTCTCTGCCCCTTCCTGTAGTTTTCTACAGTCAGCCTGTAGTGGGTGGGGCATGCTGGGTCCCTCCCACAGCTCTGCTGTCTACACAGGTTGTATACAGGATGTCACTGCTACTTTTACAGCGTAATACATGAACAAAGGCATTTGGTAATCACAAAGTAGATTTATATCATTTGCGGCTATTGGAGAATATATTTAAATAATGTTTTTTTTGTGGCTGGAGTTCAGCTTTAAGACAGATTTGAGTATTTATGATAGTTATAGATAAAAACACATTTTCTAATGAATTATGTTTTTTTATATCTGCCTGTTGGCCTGGATTTATGGTCATCACTGATTAATGCAAACAGCCAAATAGCACTCTATTAAAACTTAATTTGGGGTTTGGAAATTTAAGGAAGGGTGTTTTTTTTTTTTTTTTACCTGACTGACAGGACTCATCTACAATGATCCCAAACCCCCTCAGTATTCCAACGATGGATATTTCTCACTTAATTAGTTCTGCTTGCTTGTCTGATTCGGGTTAATGTTGCATGTCAAAACACTGCTTTGCAGAATGTCTCAGGTGCTGAAGTGCTGATCATGTAATGAATCCCGGCCAGCTCCTAGGTAGGCTACTCCCCACAACTTTTACCCATGTAACATAGATGAGATTCATTGGAATAGATTTATTTCACATCTATTAGATTCTTTATTTTATATTAGGTAATTAAAAAAAAAAAAACTTTTTTAACAGCTCCCTTACTTTTAAGTTAGTTTCCCATTGAGCACAATTTGTTATACGCCTTCCAGAGTGACAAGCAGCAAGGAGGCATGCAGAGAAAATTGTGGGTTTGTATGCAGAACATAATGGGATGGTCTGGGGCTCTGTGGGTTATGTATAGGCTGGAGTTTCTGCCAATCTTGACAGATGAGTGACAGCTCTGAAAGTTCGTGGGTTTCTGTAGTGTAAATGGTGATTATCAGTGCTGTCAATCAGTGTGTGGCCGACAGTATTTCATCTCAGATCACATCATCAAGCAACTGTTTTGCCCCAGAGTCCATCTAATGAAACTTACCCTTTACCATGACAGGGGTTGTGCACATTCATTAGATTGAGATTTATTCCATCAAAGAGTACAAAGTGCAGTGATGAACTGTCAGTTATACATATCAACCACCAAGGGATAACTGTTATATGTTCATCATTAATCATTAGTAGTCAGATTACTGATTTTGGATTGCTTGTTTGTATGCACATTCACATTGCTCTTTGAAACCTGTCATGAAGACATCAGATGTGGATAATAGGACAATTACTTACCCTCTTTAACTGCGTTTAGGAGAAAGGATTTCCTTTGTCAAGTTACCTTGTTATACCTTTGCATATCTTGAAGCAAAGACTGCACTGAGTTTAATACCTAGGCTACCACTGCTGACTGGTTTCTGAAAATGCTTTTTGCTTAGCTGTCTTTGCTATCAATATTTTAAAGAGGAATTCCAGATATGGATATTAAATACATAGTTTCCATACCTGGCTGATGCCCCTGGAAACTGGAAATCTCTGAAGCAGACACTACTACTCTAGTGATCTCCACTTGTTTTCCGGGTCCTGCGTCGATTACCTGCCCTACTGCATGGGACTGTAGGCCACACCCGCCCCCACCTATTCCCCAGATACAACCCACACATCAAACACCAAACCAAATTTATTTGGTAGAAATGGTCGCTGCACTTTATTGGTTTACCACATATTTATACAACCATATATAACTAAAACACTTTTATAATAACACCATAAATCACCACAAAATCTCTGCCCAGTTTTTGGAACTCGGGCAGCTTCACTGTAACAATGCCGAATATGTCTCCCCCGGATTCCGGGGTGACCCTACCACATAAGATGCCATGACAGGAAGCGAGGGAGGGAGTTCTTCTTTCTTCTTCCTGGACCGCTGCAGAGGACGTCCTGGACCCTCTGCAGCCTTTAAATAGCTTCCCCTGGGGAACCAGAACCTTCCCTGGATCCCCATTGGATAGCCCCCACCTGTACCTGAGCTAATTAAAGGGACAGCACCACCTACCCTTACCCATACCTAACTTAACCCCTTACTACCTAAAAGGGGAGCCAGGTGGCCCCAGTCCAGAGAAAGCGGGCCCCAATGCTTTTGCCCACTTTTAACATTCTGAACATAGGAGGTCAGTCCCATGGCTTGGACGATTGCTGGAGTAGCAGTGTCTACAAGCTCCCTGCTCTTTCTGTTGGACTGAATTTTGGTACAAGTATAATATTCATATTCACTGTATTCTGTGCAAAGAATATCATTTGACATGGGGAGAAAAAAGCCTAATAATATTTGTTTTTGCCCCATTCACACAGAACTGTATATGCAGTTTCACAGGATGATTAGCTATGAAAATTGTTTTGATAAATGCACCCCTTAAAGCTTTTTTATACGAAGCTTTTTTTATTGCTTAGTATAAATGGCAATATTTGCCAGGGTCCTATTGCAATTGCATATTTTTCAGTAAATTTTAACATAAAATAGCATCAAAACACTACAGGCCTAAACTTCATTGGTTGAGGAGGGCTGCAACTTATTATTGTTCTC
Organism: Lithobates pipiens; assembly: GCF_037356315.1. Taxonomy (NCBI): domain Eukaryota; kingdom Metazoa; phylum Chordata; class Amphibia; order Anura; family Ranidae; genus Lithobates; species Lithobates pipiens. The sequence goes on from NW_027507764.1 coordinate 467,491,947, forward strand.
TGCAAACTCTTTTGGAATAAGCCTATTAAGCTTAGTACACATGACGAGATTATCGGAAGAATGATCGTCCGTTTTTTTTTTTTTTTTTTCCCATGCTAGTCTCATGTCAAAAACGAAATAGCTTACTAAAGTATGAAAACTCTCGTATGACAGAATAAAACTTTGGAAGTGATGTTTTGTCTTGTATTTTCGGATGAATGGTGTATTACGGGGCTTTAGTGTAAATCTATCTATTGTGAAGATGTTCTAGGAATATTTTATCACTGAATATAAACAGAAAAATACATGGCTATGCTTTAGCTAACTTACATGGAGCTCCATCTATAAATGTGTAATCATACAGGTATGTTATGTTGTCTACCTATTGTAATGAGCGCAGTTTACACTTTGCTCTCCCAAGTGCTTTAGCTATTCCCTTAGCTAATCATCGCAGAAAACTATTTCTTGGTCTGGCCAGGAGATCATTTATGTCACATCTTAATTCATGTAAATTTATGCTGATATAATTGGGCATATTCAGGCATAAAATGACTTTTTATTAATTGCATTGCAGCCAAAAGATTGCCTCCAAATAGCAGAAGGGACATTCAGCATCATCTGGTCACAGCAGAGCCACCGTCACCTCTACAATGAAGTATTACTGTCTTGCACTTCTTTTCATGATGCTGGATATGGAGCTTCCAGCAAGCCACGCTTCAACGTTGAAAGCGGGAAGACTTAGAGGACGTCTGCCAGCAGACAGGAAGAATATCAGGCCGAATATTATTCTAGTTCTGACTGATGACCAGGATGTAGAGTTAGGTGAGGACCTTTTATACACAATATTTTGCCCATTCTATATAAATTGACATTGCTGTTTGTGTTGTGATCAAAGAAGTACAGGCTACATTGTAACCACCCTTGTTGTGTACTGGATTTCAGCACTACATTTGTGAACTGCATTACTGATACATGTTTTTCTTAAAATTTAGAGAGTTTTCTTTCTTTAGTACTTTAGAACAAGAGTAAAGCGACCCATACAGTGATCAAAATAAGCCTCTGCTCGAATTTTGATCAGTGTGTGGCTATCCTTGCCCTACAGAAGTCCATCAGGGTTTAAGTGACTTCTGTGGAGAGGATAAGTTGGAAATAGTTTTTCTTGATTAGTGGGGGGGTTTTTCCATTCAACCCGATGTGTGGCAACCACCCCCATTTATATCTATCTAGAGAAAGGCAGCCAAAAAAATTAACACTAAAAAACAAAGTACGCTGTCTAACAATTTTGCATTAAAAATAGAGGTGTAAGGCTCCATTCACACTTGTGCGACTCCAAAGTCATGCGATTTTCATTGTGACTTTGATGTAACTTTCATTGGTGTGACTTTGGCCTTTACTGTTGCACATCTGTCGCATTGATAACATTAAGATGCAAAATTCACGTGACTTTTTGAGAGTATACATTGCAGTCTATGGCACTCAAAGTTGAATCAAAGTAGGGCAGGGACCCTTTTAAAGTCTTTTGAATGGCTTTCATTTAAATAAATGGGCTACTACTTTGTGTGTCCAAAGGCGCACAAGTGTGAACGGAACCTTACCCCTACTTAATTACATCCTGATCAATCACATAGTTCTCACAGTCAGAAGTGTCCCAGACGGGTTAGACATTTGTGGACATCTCTGGAGAGAGATGGAGCTCAGATAAGTAATTAGGGGGTGCTGGGGAGGCTGCTACACATAGAAGGTTCTTTATCCTAATGCATAGAATGCATTAAGATAAAAAACCTTCCGCCTTTAAGGTAAAAAAACTCCCCATTATTTGCCCTACCTACCCGCATATATAAACACCTACCTCACTCCTCTCACTGCTCCAGCACTGTCCCTCACTGCAGCATCACTTCTCCTCTTCCTGGTCTCGTAGGGGACACTGAGAGCAGCGTGAACCATAGACTCCTGCTGCTGTCATACAAACTCCTGTGAGGAGGGTGCAGGGGTGTGACTGGCGCTGTGTGTGTCTATGGATCCCACCTTGAAATGTCCCATAACACGTAGCTTGCTAAGAAGGCACCCGAAGGAAAAGAAGCGAACAGTGCCAGTGGGGGGACTGCTGAAGAAGAGGTAAGAGACTGCTATGTGCAATATTTTTGTGCAAAGCAGGTAAGTATAACCTCTTTTTTTATTTTAAGAAAAATAAATAACTTTCATAATGGCTTCATAAACTTGTATGCATGGTTTTGCCGATCATGCAGGTTTGTCTCAATCGAAAGAGAAGGGGAAGGATGCAGTGATGTCAGCCACCACTAACTTTTATCTTGGGTTTCATTATTGATAATAGCTGAGTGCAGATTTGGTTTGGGATGGAGTTTTAAAGGCTAAGAGAACCAACAGTGATTCTCTCAAAGGGCTATATTACGTGCCCCTAGAGCAGGGATATGCAATTAGTGGACCTAGAGTATCCTTGTTTGAAGTTAGAACTGTGTTACGATTGTCCTTGAAGCTGGTATGGCACATAAATGGTTTATACATTAGCAAAGAATTTTATTTATTTCAGGTTCGTTGCAGGTGATGAACAAGACCAGAAAAATAATGGAGGAAGGAGGTGCGAATTTTATAAATGCCTTTGTGACCACTCCCATGTGTTGTCCCTCGCGCTCATCTATGCTGACTGGGAAATATGTCCACAACCACAATATTTATACCAACAATGAGAACTGCTCCTCTCCATCTTGGCAAGCTATACATGAACCTCGTACATTTGCAGTGTACCTCAATAATACAGGATACCGGACAGGTAATAGCATTGTGACAGCTATTCTATACAGGGCTTATAGAATTGGAAACATAATATTTTACTGCGTATGTTCATTTGTGTTCTGGGTATATTAGGATAATTAATTTGTAGCAAAGCAGATGGAGCAGGGCTATTAATCCACTTACCATTTATACAACTAAAGCAACCTATACACTAGTAAAATTTTGTTTAAAATTTTTCATTTTAGCCCTGGTTCACACCGAAGCAGCGGGATTTCAAAGCCGCATATCAGTGTGATTTTCACTGCTGATTTCATTGCTGCGTGCGAGTTTATTTAACCATTTGACCTACGGAAGATGTGCCCCCCTTCATGACCAGGCCATTTTTTGCCATACAGCACTGCATTAATTTAACTGACAATTGCATGGTCATGTGACACTGTATCCAAATAAACTTGATGTCATTTTTTTCCTTACAAATAGAGATTTCTTTTGGTGGTATTTGATCACCACTGCGTTTTTGCGTTTTTTTGTTTTTTGTTTTTTTTTGCACTTTAAACAAAAAAATGCCAATAATGTTGAAAAAAAAGACAATATTTTTGACTTTCTGCTATAAAACCCATCCAACAAAACAAATCTAATTTCTTCATCAACTCAGACCAATTTGTATTCTGCTACCACTTGTTTGGTAAAAAAAAAAAAACGCAATCGTGTAAGTGAATGTTATAGCGTCTACAAACTATGGTATATATTTATGGAATTTATTTTTTTATACTAGTAGTGGCGGTGATTTATGGCGGGACTGAGATATTGCAACAGACAATCAGACACTGACACTTTTGACACTTTACGGGAACCAGTGACACTAATACAGTGATAAGTGCTAAAAATATGCATTGTCACAGTACTAATGACACTGGCTGTGAGGGGGGTTAAACGTCTAAGGCGATCAAAGGGTTAACGTTCTGCCTAGCCAGTGTTTTTGTGTACTGTATGAGGTGTGTTACTAGGGGAAGAGATGGATTTTATTCCCTGCTTTGAAGGAGCACAAAATCCATCCCTTCTCCCCCTGTCAGAATGGAGATCTGCCTTGTTTACATAGACAGATCCCAGTTCTTTGTGTTTCTACTGATGATCAGCGGGTGCCAGAGGACATTCAGTGCCTGGCACCCGCAGATCGGCTTCTGCTGTTAATAATTTCAGCAAAAGCAGCCTGCTGGCGGCACGCGCATCCCTATATCCATGTCCACATCCATATATATATGATCTTGCACAGGAGAGCCACCCTGTAGCAGTAAATCTGTTATGGGGGAAGACGCCAAGTTGCAACAAAATCAGTAAAAAGTAGCGCATGAACCTTTTTCATAATCGACGCGACATGAGTCGCGGTGATATGAACGGTTCAATTGCTGGCAATGGGGTGGGACTTAGGAACCTTCATCCAATTTTCTAGTTGTTAGTGGGGTCAAATTTATGTTTGCTTTTGACCACAGTAATGAGAAAATTCTAAGGAGCAGGATAGACATTTTTTCTTTAACAAATGTATTTCAGACAATGTATGTGTTTTTCCTTCGGGAAATTATTCCAAAAACAAATGTTAAAAGAAAACAACATTTTGTAGTACTTTTAAATTACATTCATCCAGTCATTTAATATACAAAGAATTTTCATACAAATGTTCATTTTAAAATCTACTAGTGTATAGCCAGCTTTACTTTGTACAATAAAAAAAACTGTTCACCATAAACAATATACAGTTGTGCTCATAAGTTTACATACCCTGGCAGAATTTATGATTTCTTGCCCATTTTTCAGAGAATATGAATGATAACACGAAAACTTTTCTTTCACTCATGGTTAGTGTTTGGCTGAAGCCATTTATTATCAATCACCTGTGTTTTTTTGTGTTGTCATTCATATTCTCTGAAAAATGGGCAAGAAATCATCAGTTCTGCCGGGGTATGTAAACTTATGAGCACAACTGTACATAGTATTTTAAGGGTTTATCTGCCCAGATGTAAATAAACTCTATTGAAACAAGTGCATGCCACAGTACACAATAGCAATTTTACTGATTTTGTCTCCTGCTTAGTGGCTTGTTAACTGAGACAGTCAATCAAAAAATACTAAGTCCCAATTCACACTTGCACGTAATTTCCAAAACTCAAGGTAAAAATTACCTTATTTTCAATGAGCCCATTTACACTTGATTGTTGTGTCTCCTGTCATGTAAAGCACAAACAAGTTGATGGGTTTCTTTGGGGCAGATTCATGTTTTTTTAAGCCCCATAAATTTTATTAGGAGTAAGTGAAAAACGCTTGTTAACATGCGTTTTTCAAGAGCTTCCATTTACAGTGCCTTGAAAAAGTATTCATACCCCTTGAAATTTTCCACATTTTGTCATATTACAACCAAAAATGTAAATGTATTTTATTGGGATTTTATGTGATAGACCATCACAAAGTGGCACATAATTGTGAACTGAAAGGAAAATGATGAATGATTTATAATTTTTTTTACAAATAAATATATGAAAAGTGTGGTGTGCATTTCTATTCAACCCTCTTAACTCTAATATCCCTAACTAAAAACTAGTGGAACTAATTGCCTTCAGAAGTCACCTACTTAGTAAATAGACTCCACCTGTGTGTAATTTAATCTCAGTATAAATACAGCTAACAAACTCAGAGGTTTGTTAGAGAACCTTAGTGAACAAACAGCATCATGATGGCCAAGGAACACACCAGACAGGTCAGGGATAAAGTTGTGGAGAAGTTTAAAGCAGGGTTAGGTTACAAAAAAATTTCCAAAGCTTTGAACATCTCACAGAGCACTGTTCAATCCATCATCCGAAAATGGAAAGAGTATAGTATAACTGCAAACCTACCAAAACATGGCCATCCACTTAAACTGGCAGGCCGAGCAAGTAGAACATTAATCAGAGGCCCTTGGTAACTCTGGAGGAGCTGCAGAGACCCACAGGTCAGGTGGGAGAATCTGCCCACAGGACAACTATTAACTATTAGTCGTGCACTCCACAAGTCTGGCCTTTATGGGATAGTGGCAAGAAGAAAGCCATTGTTGAAAGAAAGTCATAAGAAGTCCCATTTGCAGTTTATGAGAAGTCATGTAGGCAACACAGCAAACGTGAAAGAAGGTTCTCTGGTCAGATGGGACCAAAATTGACCTTTTTAGCCTAAAAACTAAACATTGTGTGGCGGAAAACTAACTCTGTACATCACCTTGAACACACCATCCCCACCATGAAATGTGGTGGTGGCAGCATCATGTTGTGGGGATGTTTTTCTTCAGCAGGGACAGAGAAGCTGTTCAGAGTTTAAGGGAAGATGGATGGAGCCAAATACAGGGCAATCTTAGAAGAAAACCTGGTAGAGTTTGCAAAAGACTTGAGACTGGGGTCCAGGTTTACCTTTCAGCAGGACAACGACCCTAAACATACAGCCAGAGCTACAATGGAATGGTTTAGATCAAAGCATATTCCTGCGTTAGAATGGCCCAGTCAAAGTCCAGACCTAAATCCAATTGAGAATCTGTGGCAAGACTTGAAAATTGCTGTTCACAGACGCTCTCCATCCAATCTGACAGAGCTTGAGTCTATTTTGCAAAGTGGAATGGGCAAAAATGGCACTCTCTAAATGCACAAAGCTGGTAGAGACATTCCCAAAAAGACTTGCAGCTCTAATTGCAGCAAAAGGTGGTTCTACAAAGTATTGACTCAGGGGGGCTGAATACAAATGCACAGCACACTTTTCACATATTTATTTGTAAAAAAAAAATTAAAAACCATTTATAATTTTCCTTCCACTTCACACTTATCTGCCACTTTGTGTTGGTCTATCACATAAAATCCCAATAAAATCAAATACGTTTTTGGCTGCCGGTTGGCTGCTTTTTTTCCAGGCTGCCATACACACAGGCTGAATGTTGGTTGGTTTTTATTGAACCTCCCCATGTCACCCGACATTTGGCCTGTGTGTACTAGGCTTCAGTGTCAATGTGGGGCTAAAAAAAAGAGGGAATCTCCTGTAAGTTTCAGCAGAGGAACAGCTATCAAAAGGTGATCTGCTTTCATACAAATTCCTCGAGGAATTAGGGGAAAAGACATGCAAATTAGTCATTTTGTCACTGCAGCCAACCGTACACACCAAGCCAACAGCTTAATTATTTTCTTTTCCTCAGAAATCATCAAACGGGAGATGGAAAAATAAAGACTGAAAAATGCATCTTAAGTAAGGAGAAAGAAAGTCACAGGAAATATATAATATACTGTATGTGTAATATAAGAATAACTAGGCTTCCTATAGACAGGTTGTTCCTCACTAAATGTTACAGTGCCAATGGTTTCACCAGACAGGAAGTGAGGTAAAAATCTGTAACAGGGACACAAACAGAAATAAAAATGCTTTTTTCAGTAGATCCCCTGTCAGCTGCTCCCCCCCGTGCCCCTTATACAGATCTTCCTTCACTTCCTCTCTTGGTAATGTGACAGGAAGTGAGGAAAAATCTCTCTCTAGCAGAGAGAAAAATTGGAAAGAGGTTCTAACTCTTATCTATCAAAAACTAAAAAGCCTTGCTCCAGGTTTACGGTATGTATAATATAACTTTGCTGTGTCATATTTTTTTCATATGTTTGTCTTGAATTGGCTTTTAGTTGAGCAGTGTAAAAATGAACACGTTATAACAACTTGTTTATAGTGTCTTTTGTTCTTCTCGGTAGCATTTTTTGGAAAGTACCTCAATGAATACAATGGAAGTTATATCCCCCCTGGATGGAGAGAATGGCTAGGACTAATTAAGAACTCACGCTTCTACAATTATACTATGTGCAGGAATGGATACAAGGAAAAGCATGGATTTGAATATGAAAAGGTATGTTTCTAATGTTTTCTAAGAACAGCCTCAGGTTCTTTTAATATCATGAGGTAGGGGTAGTGATATACAGCAGTTTGGAGCAGGGCTCTCCAAATTGTTCAGTACAAGGGTTACATCGTAAATTTAAATTGTACAAATATTCATGGGCAGCAAAAAATGTTAAAAATATTCTCCAATAAATGAATGAATACAATTTATTTGGAGCTCTTTTTGTAATCAGTATAATATGATTCAGAACACCAGAGAAAGTAAAAGACTTCAGTAAAACAGAGCCAAGGAATTCACAATAAGCTTGAGCCATTATTAAGGCTTCATGCACACAGGACATTATAAAAAAAGCCAGTAGCGTAAGCTGTAGCTGTAGAATTTGCAGTTTTGTAGTAGCCTTATTTAGCTTTTTTTTTAGCAAGACTGTACTCCCACAAAAACTTATGGCTTATGGTTCCAGACAGAAAATGCAGATAAAAGACCATGTGTGTATGGACACATAGGATAACATGCTGGGGAGTTTACTGGCTGCAGAAAAAAACACCCGGAGCCCAAAACAGCAACCGTTCAATGTGCCTGAGGCCTTCAGGGTGAACAAAAATATGTTTAGTCTGCACCTTTCTTATTTCAGTTCCCTTTGAATTCGGGTTCCCATAAGAGCCCCCCCCCCTTTCATCACAGCCCCCCTCCCTTACATCGGAGTCTTTGGGGTCCCCATCAGAGTGGAGACTGTACCTGAAAAAAATTGTACTATACATGCAGTAGGCCCTGTACCATAGTTTAGAAACCCTTGGTCTAAAGAGTAGGGCGTTTCGAACCACTGCTCCCACAAAAAGAGCAAGGGTTTTTCTCTACAGCAGTGGTGGTTACCTTTCTTGATAGAGGGGGCTTGTGACAGCACCAACGGACCACACATACATTTTCAGTGAATTTAAAGCTACAGAAAGCTCTAGTAGACTGCAGACATGAGATGAGATGATTAGAAACTATGGGCATACCACAGGAGATGGACAAGGCCTGCAGACATGCTATTGGAGTGTTGTTGGAGACTGAGTCTAAGCTTTAGGAGACTGATATAGACTGGAGACACATTACATGATAATGCTAGGAGCCACTGCCATGCCATTTCTGTCAAAAAGGAAACCTAGAAAGAGAAAAGGGATGGGCAGCACAGCAGATACTAAGGTAGTGTGAAAGAAAGAAATCAAGCCATTTATTAATAGAGCTGGGCTGAGTAAAGCTAGTACTATGATCTTTCCTGATTGAAAACTACATGGACTGTTCAAAATTTGTTCATTCAAGAAAAAAAATCCTTTGGTAAGGTAAACACAGGCTACTGTTGTAAGGGGCCCCAAAGGCTGCACAATATGTCAAGTGACTGCAAGTTCAGCACCAGGGCTCTACAGCATGCTGGCAAGCGATGGGCTTTGTTTGACTATTTTCTAAAGAAATCAAACTGTAAGCCCTTGTACACATGGTCAGAGATTCTGACGTAATGTGTCCTATCGGACCGTTTTGTCGGATAATCTGACTGTGTGTGGTCTCCATCGGACTGTTTCCGTCTGAGTATCCGACAGACCAAGTTTTCCAACTTGTCCGTAAAATTTTCAGTCAAAATGCTCTGATCGGACATACTCCGATCATGTGTAGCCTACTCCGACAGACAAAGTGCCACGCATGCTCAGATAAAATTCCTAGACCAAAGCTATTGGCTACTAGCCTGAACGTAGTCCCATCGTAACGAAATAACGTCATCACGTTATGTACAATCGGATTTTCTGACAACTTTGTCCAACCGTGTGTATGCAACAGTTTCGGACAAAATCCATCGGACAAAATCCAACGGATTTGGTTGTCAGAATGTCCGACCGTGTGTACAAGGGCTAAGACTTTACGTACTTTTTTTTTTTTTAAAGCATATTGTATATGTGTAGCTGATTTAGACCAGAACAGTTTCCTGACAATTTAAATAATTTGTTGGGTCCAGCGTGGACTCAACAAACTATTTGCATGCCAGAAGAGACTATCTGCTGCTTAGGTTCTAATATACTGTAGTAGGGTTACACACCGTGGCATGTTGTTGTGACAGCAGTACTAGAGGCTTCCCCTCTTCTGCTGGATATTGAGAAAGTCAGTTGTACTGCATCTCCACCATTCAGTTGTATTTTTTAATGAATAGAAGGCTTAGTCTGATTGGCCAAGATGTAGATTGTGATGTCCTCTGTACCTCGGCAAGTTAGAGGAAGCCCTGTATACATTGAAAAAATATAAGGCTTGTCCTAAATGGTGGAGGTGCTCCAAGACCAACTCTCTTTAAATACATCAACAGAGGGGAAGTGTCTTCATACTGCTGCCGGAACACAGCATTGCTTACTGTACATAGCACACCCTACTGTTATATATTACAGACTAAGCAGCAGCCAGTCTGTTTTGGCATGCAAATAATTAGTTTGTTCCAAACTGCAGGAAACCGTGAATTGTAGTTTAAACTAAATTATATTGAGACTTGCAGGGTATTTAAGAGCATAAAACGTGTGCAAATGGTCATGCAGTGCTGAGATGTACTGCATATGTTTGTTCTTTACCCTAGCATACACTTTAAGAATTGGCACTTACAAATAAGAAATGTTTCTTGAACAAGGCCATTACTGTCAATAATGATTGTATCTCTGAATGTGTTCATATGATACTCTACTGAGCTATTGATAGAAATAAATCTATTGTTTGAGGGACAGAGCTTTTATTGCACCTGTCAGGGACATTCTGCACTAATAGCATATAAACAACTGCTTGTTAGTCAGATTGCTAAGTAGACCTATTATTAACATCCCCATGTTGCATAATACAACAGGGTACACGCTAGCATTGCCAAATGGTGTTATTATTTCTAGACCCCTTTTGCTTTGAACTGCTGTTCCCAATTTTGCTTGTTTGACCTAAAGTCTAGGAAATGATCACATGATCTCTGGTTACCAAGAGAATCGTGGGTATTTTTAGATATTTGGAGACTGCCGAGAGTCTATTATTTTTAAACTGACATCTACCTAGTAGACTGGCAGTGTGAAAACAGCATCAGCATGGTATAGCCTTTGTTCACCAATACAAAGGAAGAAGCAGAAACTACATATTATTGTGCATATGTACAAGTGGCTGCCACTTCTAAATATATAATTACAGGCTATACATAGAAACAAGGTTTTAAACTATTAACATACTTTATATAAATTATGCGGTTTACATTAAGTTGATCATTTATATTACTAATAAAAAGGTAATAAAAGACTATAATTTTATATCAAAAATAGCTATACATGGCCACTTAATTGTGTCTCTTTTATAAACTATCATTAGTGGTCTTTCAGAAAATTCACCATATAACCACGTAATATGCAGATTACCCAGTGACTGAATATTAAATGCAAAATTTGTTATCCTTTAAGGCAGGGAGAGGCAAACTCGGCCCTCCAGTTGTTGTGAAACTACAAATCCCATCATGCCTCTGCTTCTAGGAGTCATGCCTGTGATTGTCAGGGTCTTGCAATGTCTCATTTGACTTGTAGTTTTAAAAGAGCTGGAGGGCAGAGGTTGCCTACCCCTGCTTTAAGGGTTTCCATAATGTCCCAGCTACAGCCTGCCATGGTATTACAATGACTCCAATGACCCTTATGTTAAAGTGAAAGAGTGCCCAGGCTATGTCTACTAATGTATAAGCTCCTTAAGGGTAGGGACTGAGCTGAATGTACAATGTATATGTAAAGCGCTGCGTAAATTGAAAATGCTATATAAGTACCTTAAATAATAATAATCATTTACATATTCCGAGCAAGTAGAGCAGTGAAAACCCCATTAATCTCTGTATACAATAGATTTGGGGAGAATTGTATTTTCAAATTTCTCTGAAATATTTGCGAATATTCTGTAAGATCAGTATCTTGGCAGTCTATCAGCTTAACAGCTCAACTCTAGAGCCTTTTATCTTTAAGATGGAATAATTTTACATTAAAAGATTAGGGGTGGTTTAGTTTAATTGTTGTACTGCTTGTTCAATATGTAAATAGTTGAATGTCCAAAGTCTGGGCACAGGTGCACTTTATTTATGGGTGAAGCCGAGCTTGCCAATTCCAATACAGTTTACCAGTAGTGTTGCACCACAACAAAGGATGACAAATGAATGAGATTAGGTGAACCTTTGCTGTTGCATGTGTCTCCTAAGTTATATAAGGAGCATTAGAGGTTACTATTATTTAAGCTTTACAGTGACGCATGTTACCAGTACATTCCATAGTAAAAAAGTCAACGTAGTGTAGGTACACGCAGCTGTTACATGCTTTTTCTTCTGATATGGATATATTGAGTAGAATCAAATAATAGTCAATGTGTCAGGCATATGTGCAATTTTACCAGCAATGCCCAGCAAAGTTTCTCAACCAAATAATTTCAATATGGCCAACAGATTTTTACCCTATTAGAGTTGTGGTTTTCACATCCTTGGGGCATTTGAGGTGTCTTAAAGTCATATAATGCATGCTTATAGGTCAGAAGGTAGATAGCTATTTCTTCCATTGGTTTATTTATCTGACAAAATATCTAAAATCTATGACTACTTTTACATTAATTAACCTAGGGACACGTTAGATAAATATTTAATCTAAACAGAGAATCTGTTAAAGATATTTAGAACAGATGATAATAAATCTTCCTGGAAATTGTAATCATGGAGGTCTGGATAGCCTATGACTTACTAACCGTAATGCTGATTCATAAACTACTTTTGGTATTGCAAGCTTTGACCTCTTCCTGATGTCACCCTCCTCCGCTATAGATTTTCGCCAATTTTTTTTTTCCTAATCAACGTCATAGATGTCTACTTGGAATGTGATATTTTTAGTGTGTTTGTTATCACAAAATTAGTTATTTTTGCATGTGAAAGTTCAACTGATGGTGACATCTGGATAAAAGAAAAGGTTTAATCCTGTGAAACTTCAATCAGGCAAGAGAGGAAGGGGCAACATGTGGCGTTCCTGGGATCTGTAATGTTACGATAAATGATGTTACCATGTATTTCCATCTATAAAACCCACAAACAGGACCTCTGTCCATGCTGTTTTCATTACGCTTTGGAAAAAAATGTGCTGTTGAGTCTCAGGGCAGTACAATTGGAATGGATATGTGAGAAATAACAAGGTTCTGGGAAGATTTCTGAAATGAAGACTTCAATCCTAACAAAAAGCTCGGAAAGTGTGCCAAGGTGACTTGCCTACAGCCGTGAGATTTCACAGAGCTGCTAACTGCTGCAAACCATGAGCCTTTTCAACATGCCTGCCGCATGCTGGGTTTTCTTCAGACAGTGACACAGATGTTCCAGTTATGGCATTTGACCCATGTAATAGGATTGCACATAAGATTACAAGCTTAATGGTGCTCATCCCCTTAGGTCCTGGAAGATATACGGCGTCAAATTAATTCACCGTAACCATCCTTCAGTGTTCCTTGATATATTTTATTCCTTAAGCTTTGGCAGATTTGTGACTTCTATAGGATTTGCAGAATCACTTTAATATAAACCGATTTCAATGACTATTTTTACTGATTTGTAACAATTGTGTAGGCAAATTTTTTCCTCTTTGTGTACCAAATTGACTATGTATGATCCTTTTTTACAGTGGTTCTTTTTTGTGATTTTTCACATGTAAGGCAGCCAGCTTCCCTAAATGCGACACACAAAATTGCACATACTCATGTGCACATTACACCTGCATAGGTTTGAATGGAGCCTTACCACTTATAGCTTAAACAAGGGATGAGGTGAATGACATAAAGACAGTAAAGGGCTTGTTGACAGTATGTGCAGTGACCTGCATGTTTCAATGCTGGAAAATCGCAGGTCACCTCTAGGGCATATAGAAAACCATTGTTTCTATGTACCCCATCCACACTACAATGCTGGTGTGATGTGCATAATTCAGCATGTCTGCATTTTCCGCATTTCCGACCATAGGTCACCGCACAGCAATACAGTACCCTGTGCTGCTATGTAATGACACTTCAAATAAAGTTAAACCCCCCCACTACAAAAAAAGAATGCAGTATATTGAAATGCACATGATAGCTGCCAGCACAGTAAAACCTGGTGTTTTAGCATGATGGCCAGTGTTAACCTAGACTTAAAGTGATATTAAAGTATTGGTTTACTTTTGTTTAAAAATAACAAACATGTTATACTTACCTGCTCTGTGTAGTGGTTTTGCACAGAGTAGCCTCGATCCTCCCCTTCTTGGGTCCCTCGCTGGCGCTCCTGGCCCCTTCCTTCTGTTAAGTGCCCCCACAGCAAGCAGATTGCTATGGGGCACCCAAGCCGAGCCACCGTTCTTTGTGTCTATTCAAACACAGAAATTTGGCTTGGCCCTGCCCTTTCTCTCTCCTCATTGGCTCACTGACTTTGATTGACAGCAGCGGGAGCCAATGGTGATTGCTCTCTATGGAGCAGCTGACACCTGCCGGCATCCGATCTGGTCCACTAAAAACAGACGGGTGGGGATTTGTTCCCCATCTGTTTGGCAGATCGGATCGCATGATAGTCTGTTTCTATCTGACCACCCCATAGAGAACAGTGGAGCGGACATGGACCTGTCATCTGCCTGCTCAGCGGACAGATCCCCCTCTGAGCAGGCAGATGCGTTTGAAGGAGTCCACCCCGTCTCCAAGGGGACTTAAACTGTGACCAAGAAAAAAAAAATTCAAGATGATTGCCTACCTTGCACCGCTGCACTAGATTTTGCCCTTGCCAGTTTTAGTAAATCAGCTTCTATATATCTCCTGAGGTACCAATTCTGAATTGTTACTTGAAATCCCAAATTTATATAGTTTCTCAATTCTAAAGCTGTGCTGATTGTACTTCAAATTACATAGTGGCTTAAAAGTCACTTATTCTCCTACTCATAAGAAAGGCTGTACACCCCCAGTTGCAGAGTGGCAGTACAAAAAATGACTTTTCTACCCAACTGTCCTGCTTGCCAAATCTACAGCTGACTGTGACCTCATCCGCATGTCGTTTTCTGAATCCTTTAACCCTGAGTAGTTGCTGGTTCATGTACCTTTTTCTAAGTTTACTGCCAGAGCTAGAGTAATGCAAAGAAACCTTGAGTTCTGTGTTGCTGGGAGGGGGGGGCACACATCTGGATTATGGCCTCTCCTGCCTCTGCATCGCCCCAGCCATCTACTGCACTGTGCAGGACTGAGCTGTAAAAATGACAGTTCAATCCTTCAAGTTAGACTGTATCAGGAATGCTGACAGCATTTTATTTTTTAACAGAACACCTTGCTCCCCTTCTTCCCTTGAGCTAATGTATTTGCTGCTCATATGTTCATTTGGTAAATTTGCGTGTGTTTCTTTTGTAGTACTGCAATAAAAAAATGCCATGTGCAAGAAACATAATTCTAGTACCATTTATAAAAGGGGAAAATTTCAGAATATAATTAGCATTTTTGTTGAGTGAGTAAACCACTTTGTTCCCAGATGGAAGAACAAGTTATGGCTTTTGATAATCGTTTTGGAAACCTGGCCTTGCTTTAACTTGCTGATTAAAGACACATTTGCATCCATGCCTTGGATCCTAGAGGACTTTGTCTCAGCACTGCCCACTGCACCCTTCACACACACAAACTGCAGCATGAGAGAATAGTTGCACTGTAAAGACAGGAGACCGCGGTCTTACCCAGAAGCACATGTAAGAACCGTGTTTCTAGGGTTTATCTACTATCCAGTTTTTCTTGTCAAGCATTAGCAGTTTTATTTTTTGTTGCTGCATGGATTTGCTCAATGATTCCACGGTGCTCATAAAATAAATCATTCCAATCCGTACACCCCACTTCTGTCTGAATAGAAACAGTGGCTGTCTTATGTGTTATAAATAAAGCTGGGGTTACACTTCATTCATTTGTTTTATTGGAGGAGTAGAGCACAGCTTCTCTCCCCCCCCCTCGCATCTGTTCTGAGCTCTATGGGTCATGTGATCACCTCTTGTCCCTACACGGCTTACTAGTGGTTTCGGCTAGAGACTACAGGCTGCTCCTGGTGGCAGGTGGTTTAATTTAAAAATTCATCTTCATCCTTAGCCCCCCCTCTGCTTTTGTTTAATTTCCTCGGCTTTCCTGAGAAGCACAATTTCCGCAACCATTTTGCCTATAGGTTAAGCCTACTTGTTTGCAAGTTACATTTCTCTTAAATGTCGACAGCTGCAGGATCGTAGTTATTACGACCTCTTTAATGGTTTTAACTTTTAACACTACTTACACTTCCCAATGATCATGCCAAGGTAAAGAGCACATTTAGTATTCTAATCTTTTATAAGCCCTTGACAACCCACCTTGACACAGCATTGTGATGTGAACAGGGCACATGAAAAAAAACATTGTTTTCTATGTGTCCTTTTGTTGTGTCTGCATTGGTGTTTGTAGATCAACACAGCTCAATGAAGATAATGAACAAGCCCTAACTTTAAAGCCTCGTACACACAATGAGACTATCAGATAAATGATGGTCCATTTTCTTTTTGCATGCTAGTCTTTTATCGAAAATGAAGAGGTTACTCAACTTACGAAAATTTTACAACTTCAGAAGTGATGTAATGTGTTGTATTGTATTGTAATTTATTCTTGAGCGTCCAAGCATGTGTGGTCTTGTGCTTCAAATTTTTTTTCTCAGAAGAAAACTGTACTGATTAAATTAAAATCGTACAAGCAAAATGTTTGTGTTTGTCCCTGGATAATTTCGGATGAACTGTCGTGATCGGCTCTCAAAAGCTGTGTACTACCGATTAGATTATCATATGTCCACTTCGAAAGCTGTATTTTTCGTCCGATTTTCTGATTGTGTGTGCTAGGCTTAAGGGCTAGCTTAGACTAGCCTTATCGTTCTGAAGAGCAATCCCCGGTGTATTGTTTTTTACAGGGGCTTCCTTATCTCCTGCTTTAACCCCTAAAAGCCCATACCACCTCTTAGCTAAAATGTATGTTTCATGCGGTTGCGACCTGGCCCCCTTCATTTGATGGGTTGTGTTTGGCCAATGTAGGGTTTCATTTTTGCAGAGAAGCAAATCATCACGACTGTGACATGTACACCCTAGTCCACTGTCTTTGTAGCTTATGGGGAAGCGGTTGGGGTAAATGAGCCTAAAATATGACTGATTTCCTAAATGCACCCCAGGAATCGCAACGGTAGGAATATGGGATTGCTGACTTTATTTTTAAGTTGCATGCTCCCAGGATGTCATCATTATATTGACCTCACTGCTTGAAGAGTTCCTGACCTGAAACAAGTATGTGCCTGTCAGGTGCAGTGATACTTGATATATCCACATGTTTGGGGTGAGTCTCTGGGTAGTGAAGCAAGGAACAGGATGAGTAGCCTAGAGTTTCTATCTTCTACGTGTCAGCATTGGCAACTCCTAGATTTCTGTCCTGACAGATCTCTTTTAAACATCTGCAGGGGACAGATATGTATATATATATATATATATATATATATATATATATATATATATATATATATATATATATATATATATATATTGCAGTCTTCTAAAATTACACAGTAGGGTAGATTTACTATTCAGTAAAAGATTGTTCAGTTTGAAAACTGTCCATTTGCTTTCAATATTGTAAGATAATAAATAGGGTAATCTTGTGTTCAATTTGAACACCTAATCATGATTAGGGAAGTTAAAATAAACACCAGAATTTTTGTTGATCATGATTCATTTATTGAAGTGAACACAGCTTCATCTTATTTACTAAACTTAGAGAACATTCACTCCCTAAGTACAGCGATCATCATTCCTAGTAGATTATCCTCAGTATGTCTGTGAAATTTGTAATGATGTTGCTTTATAAACACATCTCACAATATGTTGTATAGCTATTATTCTATCAGTTCCAGATGTTCCAGTGTGCCTTAATAAAGTGCTTCACAAATCACACACAAGCATTGCTATTTCAGTAATATTTAAAAAGCAGAACTCTAGCCAAAAATAACAAGCTAAAAATGGCTACCCCATTAAAAGATCAAATAACAAAATCACCTTTTGCTGCATCATTTACCTTCAGTCCAAAGATTCAATGTATATCATGATTACAGAGGTGCATTCATTTGTGTCTTTTATATTTGCATAGTGTTCACTTTCGAAGCTGAACTAGCCAGTCTTTCTGGCGCAGCTGGAGTGTGCCAGTGTTCTGTCAAAAAAAACAGCTTGTCAAAATCTCCAATTACGTAACCTCCTGGGACTCTCCAGCAGCAGCAATTGCAGATTTTGACAACTTGGCTGTTTTCACGGAACACCGGCAACGTATACCCTATGGCAGTGATGGCGAACCTTGGCACCCCAGATGTTTTGGAACTAGGTTTCCCATGATGCTCAATTACACTGCAGAGTGCCAGGGCATCATGGGAAATGTAGTTCCAAAACATCTGGGGTGCCAAGGTTCACCATCACTGCCCTATGGTATACGATATAATGAGTGAACATTGTTTGTCCGCCTGCTAGTAACCAACAAGATGGCCGCCTCCAAGGCAGCGAGTTGGCTCTTTTGATAGAACACCGGGAATGTATACTGAGCTGTGCATTCGCAGCTCAGTGTGCATTCAATAGAAGACTGCAAAACAGACAGGCAAATGTGTGATATTGCAGAAGAGGCATAGGGGTTGATTTACTAAAGGCAAATAGACTCAGCACCCAGAGCGATGATGCCAAACTGCGCCCCCCCCCCCCCCCCCAAACACAAGATGTGTGAGCATCATGTGTTAGCAAAAATCCTCCCCCCCCTTCAAAAAAAAAATGTTTGAGCACTAATCGGCATACTTAGCCCTAAGCATAAATTCCCTCTTGAAGCCAAAATTCCCCCTCCCCCAATACAAATCTCTCCCTGCTGAAATCCACCCTCCCAGCACAAATATTTTCCCCATCCTCTCTCTAAGCTCAAATCCTCTCTCTTGCCATACATTCCATGCTAGTACAATTATCCCTCCCTAAAAAAGCACCATGTTAGCAAACATCCACACCCTTCAAATTTCCCCTCCAAGTGCAAATCCTCCCCTCTCCCAAATGTCCCCTCCTAAGAAGTGGGAGAAATATGCAGTAACTCATATGAAACCAACAGTTTTCTATGTATGAAGATTAGAGCAGTGAAAAAAAACATCTGATTGGTTAGTGTAACATTTCAGATTTCTTTATGCCTTAAAGAAGAACTAAGCCCACTGATTTAACTGTTTCCCAAAACATTTAAGGCATGCCTTAAATGACAACTGTTATTCCCCTTGTGCACTGGTGTGTCTAGTCCATGTACATTCAATCCCAGGGTTTTGCCAAGGTGGCAGGTGGCATCCAGCCCTGCAACCTGCAGCCTATCAGAGTCAATGACGGGATAATGCATGCTGTCGCTGGATGGGGCTGAAACCTGAATAGAGTGATACTGGCATTTTAGGGCTTTATGCTTTCAGGAAAGAATGCCCTGAACTCATAGGGCATCTAAATACCAGCGCCACTAAAATTCTAGGATTTAACACAGAGGGGTTACACACCCTAGTATGCAAGGGGCCTTAAAGTTGCTAGTGCACTTATGTTAGCTATCCAAACTGTCAAGTCATCAAATGGCTGGTGTCATAGCTAATCTCATGTGCATCACTCTTGCAATGGAGATCAAACAAAGGCTTAGATGGCAGCTTCCTTGGTTGTAAAGAATAGGAGGGTTTAGTTCTGCTTTAAAGTGCACCTGTACCGAGGCCTGAGACTATGGACATGAAACTATTTACATATTAATAACAAGCAGCAGTACAACAAACTTTCATTCATCTTTCTAGCTCCTTTTCATATCAAATTATTAATTCTCAAAAATCACCAAAGATCACAACAAAGACTCTTAAGTTGTGTTTCAGTTGGTCTCTAACACCTGCTGTGTGTTTACATTAGAGGGTTAGCAGGCTGCAAAGATCTACTCTCATATAAAAAAAAAAGCTGATCTTTAATTTCATGTGTTGTGAACTTTGAAAATGAATTTATCCACAATGCCCACAGCGATAGAAGCAAGGCCTTGTTTTAAGTGCTTTTACCACTTGTTCAGAATATATTAATATTCAGTATGCAAATTCTGGACACCAGTTCCCTTTAATTTAGCATGAGCCTCAGTATTTTTTTTTTAATTTGCTTTATTTGTGTCTTACTTTGTTAGTTTTCATTTATAAAAGTGGAAACAGATTGGGTGTCTACTTGCAATTAATAATTCTTCCTGCATGTTAAATTGCAAATATGCAATAACCTCCGGCAGCCTAATATGCATAATATGTTGAAGTTGTCACTACTCTAAATTAAACTTTATTTCTGGAGATCATAATGTTCCAGCTTTTTTAGACTCTGAGTACCTTGATAAAAAAGGAATTTAGAAAGTAAAAGCAAATAAAAGACTAGCCATGTCACCCATTAATCAAGTAGGATACAATACACTGATAGCCTTTTAAGCCTTCTTTATGCTTTCCAGGATATCAAAGCTTTGACTTGGCACATTATGTAGGTTTTGTCGGGAAAGGTATCTGGAAAGCATCAGAGTGGCATATATCCTTCCCCCTGTACTGATATGTTATTCTCATTTGACTAAAATGTGTCTGTTCCACTTTTACTAGATTATATAAAGTGGAATTAAAAGGTCAAACATTTCCATAATCTTACATATTGGATTGATGTGACCTTTCAGTAAATTGCATAAAAGGGCTGTACAGGCAAAATATCGGAACACTTCCAGTTGACTGCTAAGCATCAACATTATTGCCAGAAATGTGTTATAATTTTTGGATCTCCTTTTTTCACTGTTGGCATCTGCTTTACAACTGTCCGTGATTGCATTTGGATCCTACTAGCATTGCCAGAGGCATTAATTCATGCAGCAGGTCACCGGGATAGAAGACAGAGGCTTGAAGTGAAAGTCCAGCAAAAGTCAAAACACAAGAGGAATCAAATACATTTATGAAGGCTTGATTGAAACATGGGGTTAAAATCCTAAAACATTGGGTTAAGAATGAGACCGGCTTGCATGTTTCAACCTTGCAGCTTGAAGTGAACCAGTAGTGACTGTACAGCTTGTATAATAACAGTGTAAATTTGCTGGGGCACTGTAGACAACGATATAAGAGAGGCACTCTTTTCACTTTGGGAGATTTCCTCTTAATTCCTGTTGCATCTCCGGGGAAGTGAAATCTCCCCAATGGGGTGCAGACAGCAAATTAGACTTAGGCAGACTTTTCAGCTGAAAAAAAATGCTACTTTTTTTTAATAGTATACTTTTTAGGATTTTTAGTTTAGTGTCCCGCCAAATTAGCTATGTCATATGAGGCTTTAAATTGTTACTAAACCCAGAACCCTGCATGCACTATATCTGGTCTCCCACAGTACACAGAACATGGAAATGCAATAGTTTTAGAAAATATAAACTGCCAAATACCTTTTTTGTTTGCAGTTAGAGCAGTCCTATGACTTCTATCAGTGTCTGGTTAAAGCTTGTAGGAGGAGTTTAATTCTCCCCTGATTGTCCTATGAGGCTGCAAGACCCCACCCTCTGTCTGGACAGTGCTGATTGGCCCTGTACTGATCACTTGCACTCTGCCAAGAAAGAAAAAAACTCTCTAGCGATACACACCAAACTAAGCATGTGCAGCTTGCCCTCAAGGCTCTGTTCTATCAGGAGATGGATTGGGGACTGTGGAAAAAGGGGAAGATCAGAAAAGACAGGATCAAACTGTCTTTTTACATAATGAGGAGGATTAACCCCTTAGGTATAACAGGCAAGAATTACTGCATACACAGACTGATTTTACTGTTGTGGGTTTAGTATGCTCTATGCTGTTCAGAACTATAAATTTAAGTTTGGACTGTACGCACTTTTTTCTTTATATGTTGTACTATGGGGAATATTTTTTAAACATTGTTTCATTTTTTCTTTATTTCAGGACTATTTCACAGATCTTATTACCAATGACAGCATTAGTTATTTTAAACACTCAAAGAACATATACCCCCATCGACCAATAATGATGGTGATCAGTCACGCCGCACCACATGGTCCTGAGGATTCTGCACCACAGTTTTCAGAACTGTTCCCTAATGCTTCCCAGCATATGTAAGTAGAATACTTAGTACTATATCCAGTGCAGATAACATTGGGAATTTGTTTTCTGGAACATAGCTATTGATCCTTTTTGGACTTTTCACAGAAATGCTATAATTGCTTGCACGGAAATGTTAATCAAATGTGTGTGTGGGGGGTGGGGGGTTACCCTTGTAGTTTTGACCAGTTTGATATGCCAAGCAGTTTAAAGTGGAGGGCCACCCTAAAAAAAAAAAAAATAGCATTAATATTCTTGAAAAAAAAAAATAATAATTTGAAAAAAAAAAAAGTTTAACTTTTCAGAAACCCCTGTTGCTAGGCAGTCTTCCGAATCTGCCTCTTCCCACTCCACGGTGATCTTCAGTCTTCTCTCCTCCCCGCATTGTCTTCTGTGGAATAAGGCACACTGTGTCCTGGGAAATGTGTGTGTCCCAGAATACAGCACACCCCATTCACAAATCGGTGCCTGACTCACGCATGCACAGTAGGAAACGAGCAGTGAAGCTGCAAGGCTCCACTGCCTGTCTCCCTTAGTGAGGATGGCGGCGCCGGGACACGATACGAGGGATGTATCGCCTCAGCGGGGCCGACATCGTGGGTGCCCTGGACAGGTAAGTGTCCTTATTAAAAGTCAGCAGCTACAGTGTTTGTAGCTACTGACTTTTAAAAAAAAACATTTTCCACTGGAACACCCCTTTAATATAAGAAGGGGTGCTACTTTACACTGAAAATGATATTTGAAGCCATAACCTTTTTTTTACATTTCGAATGGAATATGGATTGTTTACTAGCTCTGTACCATTAGGAAGATTTCTTTTATGTTCTATACTGTAGACATAATGGGAAGTTGCCCCCCCAAAAAGTGTCACCACTGGAAGCTTAACATTTTGAATTCTCTCTCACTTCTCTGTCACTAGGACAAACACAACAGGAGTTCTAACCCTTAAGTGGACCTTCCGCTCATTGGAACCCTCCCCCCCTCCGGCGCCACAATTGGCACCTTTCAGGGGGGAGGGGGGTGCAGGTACCTGTACAGTACAGGTATCTGCACCCACTTCCGGCGTAGATTCTGCAGAAGGTACGCCCTTTTCCGCAGAATCTATGCCCCTTTCCGAAGGTCCCCCGCTGCCTGCTGGGAAACACACGGATCCCAGAAACATCCTTATTGCGCAGCGCGACTTGCGCATGCGCAGTAGGGAACTGGGAAACTTCCTGATTCCCACACCCAAGATGGCGGCGGCAGCACCCAAGAGACGATCGAGAGATCGGCTTCGGGTGCCGACATCGCGGGCGCGCTGGGCGGGTAAGTGTCATTATTTTAAAAGTCAGCAGCTGCAGTATTTGTAGCTCCTGGCTTTTAAAAAAAAAACGGCGGACTCCCGCTTTAACTTCTATTATCCTAAACACTTATAGTACATGTTAGTGGCCGAGAAGTGATGATTTCATCAGATTTGCTAAAAACAACTTAAAACTTAAAACCACAGTATTGAAAATGATCTTCTCCGTTTTATACACAATGTTTAAGTAATATTTCTAGTTGGTAATGTCATGACATAAAACTCGTTCCTAGTGAACTCAATTGATGATAATTCATATACTGACCTTTCACTAAAATAAGTTAATTCAACCAATTTAGAGAAGATCTGTAAAAAAAGAGTGGACCAAAATCCCTCCTGAGATGTGTGCAAACCTGGTCACTAACTACAAGAAACGTCTTACCTCTGTGCTTGGGTTTCTCCACCAAGTCATGTTTTGCTTGGGGATCGAATACTTAGTTTACTCACTGAACTGCAACTCAATTTATAACATTTGTATCATGTGTTTTTTTGTTTTATGTTTTTTTTTTGGTTGATATTCGGTCTCTATCATTTAAAATACACCTATGATAAAAAATTATAGACCTTTCATTTCTTTGCTAGTGGGCAAACTTACAAAATCTGCAGGGGATCAAATAATTATTTTCCCCACTGTATGGTGATGTAAAGTGGTTAACAAAGTCCAAGCTTGCGCTACTACTTGGTGTGAAAATGGGAAAAGCCCACCAGGTTGAAACTTCATTGTACTGGTTGTTAGGAAGTGGGACGTAGTGGTTAATTATGTGTTTTGTTATGGCCTGAAGAACTGTAATGTATCAGATTTTCTCATTCAAATGATAATGAACCTTGTATGGCTAGCCTTACAATCACTTACAGATTACTAAACTTGGTGTCTGTTCAAATTTCACTAGCATTTTTCTCTTTACAGTAAAATGCAATTCAATTTTATTTACTTTTGACGAAGGGTGTATATTTCTGATTGTACTACTTAGCTTGCCTGAATCAGTGCCTTTAGGCTTACTTGGTAACATAAAGCTCATTAAGTCATTAATAACATTTCTAAACAAAGTATGTTGAATCATTCCTAAATACTTTTTTTGCTTATTGAAAATCATTTAACTGAATGAGTCATTCAGTGTTATTTGTTTTTTACTTTTAATTATATTATCCGCCCTTCCATGTGAGCCGGAAAAAATGTTCTCAGTCCCATTCCTGTATTATTATTTTTTTTTTATAAAATAAAAACATTTCAAGTGTCGTTGGCTCAAAATAACAGGAAAGAAAAAAGTAAGGAGCCTTTCCAAGAACATTTGTCCAAGTGATAATATACTTGGGATACTTTACAGGGGTGTAACCTGCACTGCCTTCCAAGAGATGTTCCCACTGGATTGGTAAAACACAGACAAGCCTAAGCTCTCGTTTGTTCTGCAGGTTCCTCTCAATTTCATTTGATTTTACTAATAATCCAGAATATTTGAAATAATTAATTTAAAGCAAATTTGAGCATTAAGAAGTCACAATTACTCTGCACCTAACTACTTTTGTATGCATATCTCCCAGCTATCCCTCATTTAGATGTAATGTCCCTCTTTTGGAACCAATGCCTCTTTTCCGCTTTTAGGTCTGATGTTAAAACCTTTTTTTAAAAATGTTCTTTTTAACTTTTTAAACTTCCAGAGTTTAAATCATTTCATGTGTTATTTTGAAAGGCCAGTATAAAGAAAATGTGGTTGTGAAAAAAGCACACATAGGTTTCACGAGTCCTTTTTAAATATTCATTATTCATTATGACTGCAAAAATGGGATTGTGTCCAGTGTGCTTTGTCTCATAAAGTAGGGAAGGGTTAAAAACGTAAGTGAAATTCCTGTCTTAGATAGCTGTCACCAGTACCAATTGGAAGATTTACCTTTGCCTCATTTTCCGGTTGTTGCTATTGGATGCCTGCCACTCTTTGCCCAATTTATAAAGCTTGCTAAAATAGTTTCAAGTTAAGTGGATATATTCGGCTCTCAAAACCTTCCAAGAAAAATTATCTTCATCAGACTTTATTTTTTGATGTATATTTTATTTTTGGCTTTCATATTCGTGTTGGTGGCAGGCCTTTTCCATCCCCTTCATCAACTTAATGAATGAACATTGATCTAATGAACATGGTTATATAACGTTCAGAGCTCACCTGCCTTGCTTCCCTTTCATGTAGAAATCATTACTACCCAGAAACTGTTGGGGCCATCCTACAGATATTGCATTCATTTTATAAAATGAGAAATTAAAGCAGTATTAAACCTAAAAATAAAAATGTAATGTATTGCAGCTTAAAGGGGTTGTAAGACTCGGTTCACACTGGGACAACTTGTCAGGCGAATTAGCCGCCTGACAAGTCGCGCTCCATTCTGTACAATGGAGCCATTCTAATAGGAGCCACACAAGTCGCTCCGACTTAGAAAAAGGTTCTTGTACTACTTTTGGGACAACTTAAGGCGAC
This sequence comes from Lithobates pipiens, assembly GCF_037356315.1. NCBI lineage: Eukaryota > Metazoa > Chordata > Amphibia > Anura > Ranidae > Lithobates > Lithobates pipiens. The sequence goes on from NW_027507764.1 coordinate 467,517,506, forward strand.
TTGCATTGACTTCTATACAGAAGTAATTTTGCAAGCCACCGCTGAAGTCGGATGCAGGTCGCCTGAGGCAGTCGCGCTGCAAGTCATGCTGCCTCAGTGTGAACCGACCCTTAAGTCAAAGTTTTTTTTTCTAATGCATTCTTTGCATTAAGATAAAAAAAACCTTCTGTGTGTAGCACCCGCCCCAGCTCCCCCTAATACTTACCTGAGCCCCCTCCCTGTGCAGTCATGTCCACAAGACCTTCAGACATCCAGGACACCCCCTCCTGATTGGTTGAGACACAGCAGCAGCAGCGCCAGGGACTCCTGCTGCTGTCAATCAAAGTCAGTTAGCCATTTAGGAGAGAGAAGGATAGGGCCGAATGGCTGCTCCATGTCTGAATGGACACACAGAGTTGCAACTCAGCTTGGGTTCCCACATCATAAGCTGCTTGCGATGGGGACACTCAACAGGTGGGAGGGGCCAGAAGCAGAAAAGAGGGACCCGAGAAGAGGAGGATCTGGGCTGCCATGTGAAAAACCACTGCAATGGAGCATTAGAATATGTTTGTTATTTAAAAAGAAAAAAAAAAACGAGACTTTGCAATCACTTTTAGTGAATAGTTAGTACAGCAGCTCCTGAGCTGTCGGTTTTTTTTTGTCGTTCAGCCCTGCTGGGTTGAATGAAAAAAAACTAGTAGTGTGTATTAGGCTTTAGTTTGTGCTCATTGTTACGGAAAGGGATTTGCAAAAGATAACTCATTAACATTCTATTTTGCTTTCCACAGGCATTAGACTGTAGTGTTGTCTCCAGAAAGGTCCAGCACCTGACTGTGCTGTCTGGCAGGGGTTTTAGTGATGACTAGATTGGCTTAACAGGCTTACAAAAAAATAGTCAAGTTCAAACTTGCGTTTAGTTTATTGGTATTTATAAATTAAATTAGGTTTATGTAGGTCGTGCTGTATGCATAGCTGTATTAACAGTTGTGTGTTTTCTGCTTTCTTGAATCAGAACTCCCAGCTACAATTATGCACCAAACATGGACAAGCATTGGATCATGCAGTACACGGGGGCCATGTTACCTATACACATGGAGTTTACAAATGTGCTGCACAGGAAAAGGTTGCAGACACTTATGTCTGTGGACGATTCAATGGAAAAGGTATATTTTTGTTTTATGTTTATCTTTTATTTTCCCCGATGATAATGATTAAACTAAATGCATGGTCTTTCAGATGTTTTAACTGAAATAGTCTTGTCCTCTATTTTTAGTAAAAATATCACTAATACTGTACAAATTTAATATACTGTAGGTTTTCCCTCTCTGCTTCATTTGAAGCATAGATAATGTTGTATGCTTTATGCATATCAGCTACATTCAGTATTACACTGAATGTACCAAATACCCCATTACAGGGCCAGATGAAGCGTTTATAATCAAAAAAGTCACTGCATTGGGCAAACCACGAGACCACTACTTCCATGAGGGTGGCTTCCCTTCATGTGCTGGCAGGGGGACAAACTTTCCTACTCAGGATGTGTCTTTTTTTTAATAAAACAAACACTTAGCCCTTGTACACACGGTTGGACCTTCCGATGGAAAACGTCCGATCGGACTGTGTTGTCGGATAATCCGACCGTGTGTGGACTCCATCTGACTTTTTCCGTCGGAATATCCGACCGACAAAGTTTTAGAGCTGGGCTATAAAATTTTCCGACAACATGGTCCGATGGGACTTTGTCCTATCGTTTGTAGAGAATTCCGATCGGACAAAGTGCCACGCATGCTCAGATCAGATTCCTAGACCAAAGCTATTGGCTACTAGCCTGAACGTAGTCCCGTCGTAACGAAATAACGTCATCACGTTACGAACGATTGGATTTTCTGACAACTTTGTCCGACTGTGTGTATGCAACACAAGTTTCGGACATAATTCGTCGGACAAAATCCGACGGATTTTGTTGTCGGAATGTCCGACCGTGTGTACAAGGGCTAACACTTTTCACTTCTTTTGCTTTGATGCTCCTCGAAATGACAGTATTTAGCAGATTTAAGATGAAAGCTTCATTGAACTTAATATTTTACTTTTCCCATATTTTCTGTTTATATGTAAAACAATATAACTGCTGTTTTAATATAATATGTTTATGGATTTTATTTTGTATCTTTCGGTAGCTGTACAACATGCTGGTGGAAACAGGAGAATTGGACAACACGTACATCATTTACACAGCAGACCATGGCTACCATGTAGGACAGTTTGGGCTGGTCAAAGGGAAGTCTATGCCTTATGACTTTGATATCCGAGTCCCTTTCTTTGTGCGTGGGCCAAATGTGGAGCAAGGATCAGTGTATGTTCTCTTGTCTAGTTCAAAACTGTTATATCTGTTGAGTTTCCAAATTGTAACATGATTTTATACTCACTTGGACTAGCTGTCCTGGCCTTCATCAGCCACTAACTGCTTTGTTTGGGCTAAGAATATCATTACTCTTCTTAAGGCCATGTTACCAGCAGCAAATACTATAAACAAAACTGTCTGGGAGTTTACTCAATCTGCTTTGTTCTGTGTTTTTGCCGCAGTTGTTGTCTGGTTCTCTTTATCAACACATGGATGGATGAGAACACCATATCATACAAATATGGTTAAATGACCAACGATGGTCTTCAGAGTAATGACTTTTGGTTGTAACTACATTTCCAGTGACTAGAATATACATTATATTGTCTGCTTTTCCAGTTGGCTACGGACCAAACATTGTGTGTGTGGGGGTATCATCTGTACATATATAGGCATGTTTGTGTCTGATGTATTCAATGCAAATAATCCTAAATAGGGATGAATGACCAGAATGTCTTCCACTGTTATATAACGTTTATATAAGCTATGGATTGATGTGCTGTTATGTGCAACATCTATAGACTGCTGTATTGATTCAGTATGTGCAACACTAATGATGATCATCTGTTAGTGCTGTCCACATGATTTTCCGCAAATTGCAAAATAGTGTTCATGCTTCTCTTATCAACGTCTGGTCTTTTAGAACCACTGGGTCTCCTAGAACCAATTGGGGTGATAGAAAAGGAATTCAAATCTGCAGTTCTGAGATATACTGTAAATAGGTATACACTTTAGTATGATGTATACGTATGTACTTGTAGTATCATTGATTTAGAAACTTTAATTTTCAGAATTAGCGAATAAGGCAAGTGGGAACCAAAATACTGAAGCACAATACACTAATTCTTCTTTTTCATAATTCAGAGTTACTTTTTGTAAATATATCTGAAGTAAACGATAAGGAAAATCTGTCTTGTGTTATCATTCAGGAATCAAATTATGCTGCTGTAATACTCTTTTTAAATTTTTATAGAATACAAAAGCAAATTGTTAATTGGAATGTATGTCATTAACCTCATCATATTCAAAATGAATGCAGATACCTTTCTGTTACATTAGATCTGTAACTCTGTATGGTTGTGTTTTGCAGTGTGCCTCAGATTGTGCTGAACTTGGATATTGCTCCAACTATACTGGATATTGCGGGTTTGGATACTCCACCTGACATGGATGGGAAGTCTGTTCTCCCCCTGATGGATATTGAGAGACCAGGGAACAGGTTTGCCAGTCTTTGTCTTTACATATTGTTTGTATGCAGTGTATCTGAAAATAGAAGAGAAAGTATAACTGCCTAAAGCAAAAAAGGAAACGGTCATTGGCGTTTTGGTATCATAAAAAACAAAAAGGTTCTTGGACTACTTTTTCGGGATTTCATTTCGACTTCCATAGACTTTTGCTAAATGAAGCAGCAATGAAATTGGAGGTGCAAATCGCACTGATCTGCAGTTTTGAATTCACACTGAAGTAGCACAATTTCAAAGCCTCATTGGTGTGAAGCAGGGTTAAGACCAAATTCCAAGATCATGTATGAATACAATCACAATCCTCACACAGTGGTCTTCTTATTAAAATTTCTGTGTCAAAAACACGTGATCTTTCTAAAAACACTCTTGCTGTGCTCAAAACAGGTGCTCTCCCGACTCCACCTCGTGCAATCAAACTGCATAGACCCCTTAAGCATAGGTGTTCTAATATTGCTTGATATATAAAGTGTTAACAACGTCCACAGCATAGTTCAGATGTAGTAACAAACATGGTAGTAATGGGTTGATCTCACAACACTGCCAGTGGTAAGCACTTCATGGAAGGGAGCGGAAACCATATAATAGTGCTCACTGCTAGTATTTATTACAGCCACTTAGAGCGCAATCTGCACTCAAAACGTACAAAAAGGTAAAACAAGCAGTGTGTTAAAGCATCCAGTGAACAGATAAACCAGAGCTGTATGCAACCACTATATGTTCCGAGATTACTACTCCTCTCTGCAGAGATCACACATCATAGGCTCTACCTTTATGCATTATATCCAACAGAACTCAGAAGGAAGTCCTGCTGAGGGAATCCTGTTGGACGTAATGAGTAAAGGTGGAGCCTGTGATGTTTTCACTCTGAATGAAACCTGTTAATGGTGATCTCTGCAGAGAGGAGTAGTCATCTTGGAAAAAACAGTGACTGAATATAGCTCTGTTTTTTCTGTTCACTGGATAAGGTAATAATAATGGGATCTCTACAAAGTAAACAAAAAATCTTCAGTTTCCACTGGAACAGGTGTCCTTATTGAAAGGTATCTGATCACCTCTTATTCTGAGAACGCTTGTTAAAAGCTGAATTTCTCATCAATGCCTGTCAGTGGTCACCAGAACACATACAGAGGGTGAATCTACCTACCCTGTTTTCCCGAAAATAAGACCTAGCGTGATTGTTGGTGATGGCTGCAATATAAGCTCTATCTCCCAAATAAGCCGTATCCTGTTTCCCCCGAAAATAAGCCCTACCTTAAAAAAAAAGACCTACAAGGACTAGGGATTATATTGCAGCCATCACCGACAATCGCGCTAGGTCTTATTTTTGGGGAAACAGGGTAACAGGGACATAGGCAGCAGTAAAAACTTAACAGAGCTCCCATTCTTTCCCTACTTTAATAAAAAAAAAGTTTTGGATATACATACACTACATAATTGTTTGTGAAAAGTGTATCGGCAGGATAATTCTTTAAAAATTACATGATTTTGGCCTCATAACATTTTTAGCATTTTGGCTATTGTTGCATACCTGTGTGCTCTTTTTAAAATGCTCTGAGCACTGGGATAGAATGTTAATAAAGTTAATAAGGTGTCTTTTTTTTAAATCATATTTACCAATTAATATAAATGATTGAACTGACACCATCAAAAACCCTGAAAACATCACACAGATTGGCACCTTTTTCGTTTGTTTATGGATTCTTATGGACAGTGTCAGCTAGGCCCCTTTCACACTGCCGTGACTGGAAAGTCGCTTGATTTTGCAGCCGCAATTTTGACATGATTTTGCCACGATTTCAGGGAATACCTGTATAAACTTGAGGTCTATGGACCTCAACTCGCATCAAAGTCAGACCAAAGTAGTACAGGGACTACTTTGAAGTCGGTGGGACTTGAAGTCGCCCCGATATGAATGGTACTCATTGGAAAGCATGGGGAACAACTTGTCATGCAACTTTGCAGTCCCAAGTCGCAGGAGAAGTCGCACAAGTCTGAAACGGGCCTTACTGGTTTCTTATATGTTACAGTGACACTAGCAGTGAAATCTCCTTGTCATAGTTCCCTTCTATATTATTATTGTAAGATAGAGACATCCCTTGTAACGGCATGACAGGTATGAAGACCTAGAGACACAACTACAGAGTTCTCACCGCTATACTCTCAAGAAAGAAAACAAATTTGATCGTTTAAATTTCTAGCAGCACTTTTATATCAGATTAAGGTAATGATAAAATAGACAGCTGGCAACTAAAATCCTTTTGTAGTAATGCAGGGGTAGGCAACCTCGGCCCTCCAGCTATGGTGAAATTACAGTCTCGTGAGACATTGCAAGACCCTGACAATCACAGGCATGACTCCTAGAGGCAGAGGCATGATGAGATTTGTAGTTTCACCACAGCTGGAGTGCCGAGGTTGCCTACCCCCTGTAGTAAAGCATTGAACGATTGTTTCATCAATGTTATCGATATTTCAGGATATATCACCAGTCCAGAAAAAAGGGGTTTAAAAGAAAACGGTCAGAAAAGCAAAATGGAAGCTGCCATTGCTAACTGAAAACAATGATGATCTCATATGGCACCCAAAGATTCTTCCCATTTGTATAGTAAGGGTCCAAGCTTGGACTGTCATATCTATTCTTGCTTCACTATTTAGTGAGTCATTGACCCAGAGCAAGTATGCATATGCAAATTGTTGGGGCACCAGATATGTATAATCTTGTTTTTAGATCAGTACCGCCACCAAGTAGTGGGTGATGGGTACGCACCACTGTAAAACATGTCTGCAATGGCAGTTCCCATATTTCTGTCTGGCTATTTTAAGAGGGATTACATAGTGGGCAGAGACATACAAGCCATTCTATTACACCACTGGAATCATATGCACATCCAGAATGGCTGGTGTATAGCACAGATGAAGCTTAAAATTATAGAGTCATTTATGCAGCCGACATACAGATGTTTTAAGTTTACCAACTCTTATTTCAACCTTCAGTGAACTGACATTTACTAAGGAAACAAAAAAAAAAAACACTGAAATGATCTCAAATAAAAAGAACAAGCTACTAGGATTTTAGTAATCAGTCATCATCCATAAAACTGGAGCAAAGAAAATGATTCAGTTCGTGATAAAGCAAGCTTCTTCTGTCACTTTGTAGGACTGGCTAAAAAAAAAAATGCAAACTTCCCGTTGCTAAGGGCAATGCAAACTTTTGACTCTTTTGTTTTAACGTGAGGCCTACTTTTACACAGCTGGTTCTCACTCAGACTCCTTCTCCTTCCTTTTATTCCAGATTACGGACCAATAAAAAAAACAAGATCTGGAGAGATACATTCTTGGTGGAAAGAGGGTAACAGGCTACATTTATTATTTCATACAATGACTGAACTTCATTTTACATGTCTCGACAATATAAACATGTGTCATGATTTAAAATTACATCTGGCACAAGATTGGAGAGGAGGTTACTGTACTTCTCCAGTGGAATATTTTTCTGACTTTATGCCAGAGAGCCCCGAAGCAAAAACCAGTAGAAAACTACCAGGCTGGAATAGAAGGTTCAATTTCTAGCTTATAATATATAAAATATACTGTACAAAATAAGACCTAGTGATATGTTGTAAGGTCATAGCTGTTTAGTATGCTCAGTGCAATTAAAGGTATACAAGGGACTTTTACAACTTCAATATTAATTATATGTTGATTTTTTTGTGTGTAGGAACGTGAAGCAGTATGGTTTAACAACTACTGTGTGGTCTTTGTAATGTATATTAAATAAAGAGTCCAGCTGAATGGGGGTCATCAGGTGATGGCAGAGCTAGTTTTGTAACCCAAGGGGAACTTAAAGTTCCTGGCATAGTATATAGGTTGGGCAGCACTGGGATCTTATTATTTCCATAAATAACTATTGAATTGTCATTAATGTGTGGTTTGTGAGCACCAAAATTTGACAACACCGGTGCAGGGATCTGAGCCAAACCCCAAGTGCACTTCCTACCATGCAAAATTAAAAGGCTCAAATTATAATTAGGCCATGCACAGAGTGAGGTGCCAGAAGAAGATCCCTGGTGACAGGGAAGATAATTTGCTAATGGCTTGTGCAGTGATTCTTCTCCACATATCTTATGGTTAAGTGATCTGTGATATTTCATGGCTAAACCCAGGGGAAGTTTCCCTTTGGAATTAAACAGCCATGATAAAGAGGTGATCTTAATAGCAGTGGTTATAACTTGCAGTGCCTTGAAAAAGTATTCATACCCCATTTTCCACATTTTGTCATGTTACAGCCAAAAACGTAAATGTATTTTATTGGGATTTTATGTGATAGACCAACATAAAGTGGCACATAATTGTGCAGTGAAAGGAAAATGATAAATGGTTTTCCAAATTGTTTACAAATAAATTATCTGAAAAGTATGGTGTGCATTTGTATTCAGCCCACTTTACTCGAATACCACTAACTAAAATCTAGTGGAACCAATTGCCTTTAGAAGTCACCTAATTAGTAAATAGAGTCCACCTGTGTGTAATTTAATCTTAGTATAAATACAGCTATTTTGTAAAGCGCCCAAGTTTGCTGGAGAACCTTAGTGAACAAACAGCATCACAAAGGCCAAGGAACACACCAGACAGGTCAGGGATAAAGTTGTGGAGAAGTTTAAAGTAGGGTTAGGTTATGAAAAAATATTCCAAGCTTTGAACATTTCACAGACACTGTTCAATCCATTACCAAAAATGGAAAGAATATGGCACAACTGCAAACCTACCAAGACATGGCTGTCCCCCTAAACTGACAGGCCGGGCAAGGAGAGCATTAATCAGAGAAGCAGCCAAAAGGCCCATGGTAACTCTGGGGGAGCTGCAGACATCCACAGCTCAGATGGGAGAATGTGTCTACAAGACAACTATTAGTAATTTACTCCATAAATCTGGCCTTTATGGAAGAGTGTCAAGAAAAAAGCCATTGTTGAAATAAAGGCATAGTAAGTCCTGTTTGCAGTTTGTGAGAAGCCTTGTGGGGGACACAGCAAACAGGAGGAAGAAGTTACTCTGGTCAGGTGAGACAAAAATTTACCTTTTTGGCCTAAAAGCAAAACGCAATGTGTGGTGGAAAACTAACACTGCACATCATCCTGAACACACCATCCCCACCATTAAACATGGTGGTAGCAGCATCATGTTGTGGGGATGCTTTTTTTCAGCAGAGACAAGGAAGCTGGTCAGAGTTGATGGGAAGATGGATGGAGCCAAATACAGGGCAGTCTTAGAAGACAAACCTGTTTGAGTCTGCAAAAAACTGGGGAGGGGGTTCACCTTCCAGCAGGACAACAACCTTAAACATACAGCAAGAGCTACAATGGAATGGTTTAGATTAAAGCATATTCGTGTGCTAGAATGGCCCAGTCAAAGCCTAGACCTAAATCCAATTGAGAATTTGTGGCAAGACTTGAAAATTGCTTTTCACAGACACTCTCCATCCAATCTGACAGAGCTTGAGCTATTTTGCAAAGAAAAATTAAATTTCGCTCTCTCGATGTGCAAAGCTGGTAGAGACATCCCCAAAAAGACTTGCAGCTATAATTGCAGCAAAAGGTGGTTCTACAAAGTATTGACTCAGGGGGGCTGAATACAAATGCACGCCACACTTTTAACATATTTATTTGTAAAGAAATTTGTAAAACATTTATCATTTTCCTTCCACTTCACAATTATGTGCCACTTTGTGTTGGTCTATCGCATAAAATCCCAATAAAATACATTTACTATTTTCGTTGTAACACGATAAAATGTGGAAAATTTCAAGGGGTATGAATACTTTTTTAAGGCACTGTACTATCTTTATGGTGGCACTGAATTTTTATAAATAATGCTGTTTAGACTAGAGTTGCTTATTATTTGCAGTGGAGCTAGAAAAAAATTACTGATATTTGCTATGCACTATATGCCAAGAGTTTGTGAACATCTATGTTGGACATCTTATTCCAAAACCATGAACATCAAGAAGTTGCCCCCTCCCTTTTGCAGCTATAACAACCCCCACTTTTCTAGGAAAGCTTTCCAGGGGATTTAGTGTATGTCTGTGGGAATTTGAACACATTTAGCAAAAAGAGCATTTGTGACATTAGGTAATGACTTTGGACAAGAAGACCTGGTTTGCAATCTCAAGTGTTTTGAGATGAGAGCTCTTTAGCCGCTCAAGTTTTTCCACACCAAACTATGTGTGAACTCTAAATTACATTACATTATATACATACTATTAAGGTTTTACCAAGCACTTGCATTTTAGCCTTTGTTAATTCAGTGACTAAAATATTGCATATAATCTGCTATTTATATAGTAGCACAAACATATTACACAGCAGATTAACATAGTCACGAATTGCAGCCAATTTGACTAAATATTTAAAGCAAACTGTTAATTTTCAAGTTCCATAACCTATAGGAGCCATAGAATTCACTCATAAAGTCCAACAGTACATTGATTTAGATTGATTTCTATAAGTTATTGCAGTTAGCAAGCCTAACACAAGATCAGCACAAGGGACATAACTTACAAGTCAATAGGATGTGTCCCTTGTGATGATGTCTCTTCTTTTAGGTGAAATCCTCCTCTGTCTATGCCCCCTCCATCAACACCACTGTGTTCTGATGCAAGATAAGGGTAAAAAGGGAAGCACCACCTGAGTGCAGTATTAAATTGTATGTTTTAATGACACAACGTATGATTACACTTACAGGACAACAAAGATAAAAAGGCTCATCTGTTATTCAGTGGTCCATGGAGATTTCCTCAATTCCCAATCCGGGTGACGCTGCAGAGATGTGGAGCTGCAGATAGATGGTTATCGGCAGAGAGTACTTCCTGTGGCCATCAGGAAGATGCTGGGGCCGGCATGGAACACTACCGGGGGAGGGCTTCCAACAAGTAGACAAGCTGGTGCTGGATGGGCGGATAGGCTACATGCTCGGAAGAGCTGCTCCTTCAACAGGCCTGGACGCCTTGGATTGGGAATTGAGGAAGTCTCCATGGACCACTGAATAACAGATGAGCCTTTTTATGTTTGTTGTCCTGTAAGTGTAACCATACATCGTGTCATTAAAACATACATTTTAATACTGTACTCAGGTGGCGCTTCCCTTTTTACCCTTCTCATGCTTACTACAGAGCCAGCTCTCTGAGGACAGCAGCCGCCTTTCTGATCAGCCATTATACTTTGTTTTAAACCCCTGAACTGCCAGATAAAATTTTAACCATTGGACTGCCAGCTTGAGCACCATGGACTTAATACTCAGTCAGCTATAATTGTCCAATTATTGTATGCATCTTTTGTATTGCGCTTACAGTTACTACCACATTTATGTGTTCTTCTGATGCAGCAGGGGCTCAACACAAGGGACATGTCCTACTGTCTGTAAGTTATGTCCCTTGTGCTGACTTCTGTGGGTTTTTTTTTTTGTTTTTTTAATTTTGGCTGCACTTAATAATTAGTACCTTCATGCTTGAATCCTTTATTCAATAACGCTATTTGTCTTAAACACCTAAACATCTCTCTTACCAGAAAATTCATCAGAAAAAAAGAGGAGCCAAACAAAAGTGCACCACAGTCTAACCATTTGCCAAAATATGAGCGGGTGAAGGAGCTTTGCCAGCAAGCCAGATACCAGACCGCTTGTGAGCAGCCAGGACAGGTAAGGAAAACATCTGTTTCTTTTCATCAGAGTTAAACATCAAACAAAATACCTCGCTAGGTATCAAGAGCAACTATGCAGTATTTTGCGGAAGCTACTCTAACGCCATGTTAGCTGATTCCCATGAGGGCCATTCACTGGAAACTGAATTCATTTTGCAGGTGTCCATTTTTTATTCTTGTCCTTTGTATGATGTAGCTGGAGTTTGCAGGGATGAATTACATACTATATGTGTACAGATACTTCTCAGGTATGAATGTTAACCTTGCATGAAAAGCTGTATTTCTGTATTGTAGGACATATGTATATATTTTTTACTGAGTCATCTAAAAAATCTAATACTTAAAGTAGAAGTTCACCCTAACACTAAAATCCCTGCATCTACAGACATCCACGATTTAACACTAACCTATCTAGCCCTGTAAATAAAAAAAATCAGCTGTCAGCTGCAACTTCGCTGTGCAGAGGACAGGTTCGACAACGGAAGCCCCATAGTAACTCTATGGGTGATGTCACACTCCAGTTAGTTCACAGCAGTTGTCGGCTGTGTCCTCTGCAGAGCTTCCCTGCTGGAGACCGGATCAGATCGGCTTCAAAAAAAGTATGTATAGCGATTTCTTCTTTATCGGGCTAGATAGGTTAGTGTTAGATCGTGGATGTCTGTAGATGCAGGGATTTTAGTGTTAGGGTGGCCTTACATTTTAAAGGATAATTCTAGCAGCTAAATACACTGCTCCAAAAAAAATTTAAAACTTTTTAATCAGAGTATAGCATCAAGTTCAGTTAAATTCCTGGGATATTGATCTGGTCAGTTAAGGGGCAGAGGAGGTTGTAAATCAGTTTATGTATACAAGTGCGTGGGAGCTATACAAACTACTGAGTACCTTTTTGAGTTGCTGCAATGAAATTTAAGCAAAATGGACTAGTTTTCTGCATAATTTTTTCACTTTGATTTTCAGGGGGTCTTTGAATTCAGCCCTCTGTAGGTTGATTACTTTAATTTCCATCAAACGATGTGGCATCCTTTCATTCCTAACACATTACCCAGTCCATATCAGTGTAGATATCCAGCATGATATTTTTCCCCATTGAGATCTGACGTGTTTTCAAAGTGTTCCTTATACATATAAGGCATCTCTTTTAGCTGCCAAACGTTTGTTTCTGTATAGAGCTGAATTAGTTTGGTTATTTGGTGTCTTTTGGAGTTCAGCTAGTTATATGAAAATGTATCTGCTACAGATTCTTGAGCTATTCATTTTTAACAACTGTATTCACGTCAATATATTTCTCCAAACCTAAAACTGCACTTCCAGGAATGGAATAAAACCTTCAAGACATTACAATTAAACATGATAAGCTGTATCTGGTCAGGTAGGCCCTCTCACTTTATATTTGTTGACATTGGACGTAGTGGGGTTGATTTACTATAGACAAATTGACTGTTTAATTTCAAGCGAAGTTGCACAATGCAAGGTACTTTTTCCCCAGAGCTTGGGATAGTGGTGGAGTTTCACTTTTAAAAGAATACCCAATCACATGCAAGGGAAAATGAAAAAAAAATGCATTTTTGCTTGCACATGATTGAATGACGGAAGTCAGCAGAGCTTCACCTCATTCACTAAGCTCTGGAGCAAATTCCCTTGCACAGTGCAACATCCCTTGTAAAGTGAACGGTCTATTTGTGGTCTATTAGTGGCCATTTACTAGATTAAAACAATCTCCTGAAACATAGGGCTTTAGGTTTATGATGCTCCCTGGAGGGGTAGATGCATGTATTTTATATATTGGTAGTTTGTTGTTATTTATGTGTGTTTAGATCCTCCCACTCTGCAGACTCTAGATATTGGCAGTCACGCTCCCTCACATAGGAATTTCTTCTCTCATCTGCCTCAGCATTTCCCCTTTTGTGCACCCCCCCTTCCTCTCCAGTGGTGGCCTCTAACTTGCCATAGTTTTATAATTGTTGCCAATATTTTTTTCCATATCGCTTTACAGTAAAAGTAGTGACTAGTTAGTAGAATCTCAACTGCTAATCATCCTTTTTGGGATCACCTCTGTAGAGCATAAATTTTCTTCTCACTACTTGAACTGCTGAGGACAGCAATGCTAAAACAATGAAGGGGATTATGGAGGCTTAATCCTCTATCTTATTACAATATGCGAAGAATCTCCTTCATTGCTGGAGCAGTTATTTATAGGAACTCTGCTTTCTGTCTTTTACTGATATGGTAAATGACACCGGCGAATGTTGACTCAGAACTGAGAACTGTTCTTTGTTGGACTTATTAGTGTAGAATTATGCCCTGTACACACGGTAGGAAATTCAGACGGAAAAGGTCCGATCGGATTATGTTGTCTGAAAATCTGATCGCGCGTGGGCTCTATCAAATTTTTTCCGTCGGAAATTCTGATGGCAGGATCTAAAATTTTCAGACAAAAAAATCCGATCTGACTTTTTCTGATCGTTTGTAGAGAATTCCGACGGACAAAGTGCCACACATGCTCAGATCAAATTACGAGACCAAAGCTGTTGGCTACTAGCCTCTACGTAGTCCCATCGTACGCAACGAACATCACCACGTTCCGAACGATCGGATTTTCCGTCAACTTTGTCCGACCGTGTGTATGCAACACCAGTTTCGGTCAAAATCCATTGGAAAAAAATCAGACGGATTTTGTGGTCAGAATGTCCGACCATTTGTACAAGGCATTAGAATCATAAAGAATTACATTTGGATTGATTGATGTTTAATTTGTTTTGCGTATTTAGCAATCTACAATATTTTAGTACTGTATTCTATGGTTACAAGCAAGTTAGATTTTATTAACACATGCTCATGACAGCATGACACATGCTCAGATCTCCCATTTCATATTTACAATTTTGGAAGATGTTTTTCTGTAAATTTTAGCACAGTGGTTATTCTCATTTTAGGAGGAAACAATGCTATGTAGTGGCCACATATAGATGTATCTTTATTTTTTCAAAGTAGGTCCTAGAACACACCAAAAATAGATCTGGACACATCAATGACTTGCTTTGCATTTATGGCCACATGTAATAGCCTTGTAAAGAATAATGCCATGTACACACAATCAGATTTTCCGACAACAAATATTGGATGTGAGCTTGTTGGCAGAAAGTCTGACCGTGTGTATGCTCCATCAAACAAATGTTGGCTAGCAGGTTCTCAAATTTTCCGGCAACAAATTTTTGTTGACAGACTTTCCGATCATGTGTACACAAGTCAATCACACAAAAGTCCACGCATGCTCCGAATCAAGTACGAGCCAGAAGCGATCGGTCTTGAAAAACTAGCGTTCGTAATGGAGATATCACATGACTATTGAACTTTCTTTTTATCGGCTTATTGTACATCTTGTATGTCACCACATCCGTAATTGTTGGCCAACATTTGTGTGACTATGTGTATGCAAGACAAGTTGAAGCCAACACCCTTCGATCAAAAATCCACGGTTTTATGCTCGGAAAGTCCAATCATGTTTATGGGGCATAAGTCTGCACCTGGCAATGTTTCCATGGAAGGATCAGGTCACTGCACAACAAATGTGATATTGGTGTTGGTATCTCTATACATGCAATAACATAAGTCTATGCTAAATCCTCACTTATAATGTGTTTCTTGCATGACCTGTTTTGTTGTATTAGTCTAAGCCCTTGTACACACGGTCGGACAGTCCGATGGAAAATGTCCGATCGGACCGCATTGTGTGGGCTCCATCGGACTGTTTCCATCAGAATATCCGACCGACAAAGTTTTAGAGCGGGGCTATAAAATTTTCCGACAACATGATCCGATCGGACAAAGTCCGATCGTTTGTAGAGAATTCCGATCGGACAAAGTGCCACACATGCGCAGATCACATTATTAGATCAAAGCTATTGGCTACTAGCCTGAACGTAGTCCCATCGTAACTAAATTACGTCATCACGTTCTGAACAATCGGATTTTCCGACAACTTTGACCGACCGTGTGTATGCAACACCAGTTTTGGACAAAATCCGTCGGACAAAATCAGACGGATTTGGTTGTCGGTATGTCCGACCGTGTGTACAAGGGCTAACAGTGAAGCTTTTTAGGGTAAGCAATATAAAAATGGGCGGCCATTGGCATGCTCAGGATATAGCATCGTGAGAGTCCACTTGCCAACTCTTGACATTTGTAGTGTTTTGTTTAGCTCAATGTGGACTTATTGATTGTTTGTGGGATGCTTAAAGGAGTTGTAAAGTCAAAAGATTTTTTATCTTAATGCATTCTATACATTAAGATAAAATGCCTTCTGTGTGCAGCAGCCACCCCAGCACCCCCTAACACTTACCTGAGCCCTCCGGGACTCTACCTCCTCATTGGCTGAGACACAGCAGCGGTACCATTGGCTCCTGCTGCTGTCAATCAAAGTTGGTTAGCGAATCAGGAGAGAGAGGGGGCAGGGCCAAACCACATCTCCATGTCTGAATGGACACAGGGAGCTGTGACTCAGCTTGGGTGCACCCATAGCAAGCTGATTTCTGTCGGGGCACTCAACAGATGGGAGGGGCCAGGAGCATTGAAGAGGCACCCGAAAAGAGGAGGATTGGGGCTGCTCTGTGCAAATCCACTGCACAGCAGAGGTAAGTATAACATATTTATTATTTTTATTGGAAAAAAATAAGACTTTATAATCACTGTAATCAGGGATCAGTACAATTTATCAACATAGCATGAAGAAGGTCTTTATCCATCCCAGCAATTTTACAAACATGGCTGAAAATCTCTACAGTAATAGTAAGCCCTTATTTTACTACTCTATGTTTTCACTTGTCACCTATGCAAAAATAGCGATCTTTAGATTTTCAAACAGTAGCATCACCTCAGCCACCCCCCGGTTCGGTTCGCACTAGAACATGCGAACAGGCAAAAAATTTGGACAAACACTTGAACACCATTAAAGTCTATGGGACACGAACATGAAAAATGCTAATTTAAAAGGCTTATATGCAAGTTATTGTCATAAAAAGTGTTTCTGGACCCGCTCCTGCCCCAGGGGACATGTATCAATGCAAAAAAAGTTTTAAAAACTGAAGTTTTTTCAGGAGCAGTGATTTTAATAATGCTTAACCACTTGAGACCCGTGCTATAGCCGAATGACGGCTACATCGCTGACCTCCTTTGCCTCCTCCTGTGCACGAGCGGCCTGCGCGCCCCCTGAGGGGCACGCGCGGCGCGATCTGTGATTGGCGAGTCTATGAGACTCGCCTGATCACCGATCCGAGCATCCTTAGCTCAAGATGAACAAAAATTTTAATAATTATGTGTAACCTGACATTGTGTACATGCCCTTTAAAGTTTATAGTTATTACTTTTACTGTGGTTATCATTCTACCTTTAAACTTATCTGTGCTATTTGACTTATAGTTTATAGTTTATAGTTTAAACCTTTATACAGCAACTGAATAAGGACAATGTACATTAGGTTCCTAAGTTGTTTTTTCGGCAAATCCTGTTTCTATAAAAGATGTTACAATAGTCTTTTAATTATCTTTCAATCTTAGAGCTCTCTAGCCTATAAAAAATTAAAAATGACTTACTGGAAAGAGTTGGCAACGGCAGTGCCTTATTTCAAGCTTGTATCATCTGACATATACCTTTATTAATATATCCAATTTTTCCTTGTTCTTATAAATTCCAATACGGATTAACATGGGATTGCATTCCAGTGGCCAGTTGTAAGCCTATTGCACAGCGCAAATCTCCCTGCAAAGAATTTCCTATTTGCCACATAAGCGATTAGTTGTTAATCTGTGTGAAAGTGCATCCTGGACTGTTCTCCTTGAACCTGAGTGATGTATGTGAGCTGTACCCAGTTCAGGTTTCCCCTGAGATCTGCTGCATAATCACTCCTTATGACTGACCCTTATGGACACTGGAATTTATTTTGGATATAACATTAAACTGCAATGGTTTTTACACAAAGCACTACGGGTAGTATTTTTAAGACTTTTTTTTCTTTGTGCTACCCTTTTCAGAATTGGAAAATTGTGTTTTGGAATGTTGTGTATAAAATGTATGGATTAAAAATATTCTAAAGATCAGCATAGAATGTATTTTTTTTCTCTTCTGTAAATGCCTCTCAATGTTAGCCTATATGTCCTTGCACACAAAGGCATTTACAGGTGTTTAGAGGCAGAAGCATTTACTGGGAGAAAAAAAAAAAAACAGGCACGTTCAGGAGAGGAGTTTTCAAGCCTCCAAAAATGCTTGACGTGTCTAAACACATGCAAACCCATCTAGACATGTTCTAGACATGCATTCCAATGACCATAATAAATTAATACTTTGGACAACGGAATGAATGAATGCTTAAGTGCATGAAATGCCTTAACGCGTTTGCAAAATGTGGCTTTAGATGTGTTTTTAACACTGCTTTTTCCTCCCCTGGAGCATAGGCGTTCAAGGGAGGAAAAAAATGTCCTGTGTACGTGGGGCCTAAGTAGGAATCAGATATGCTGTAACAGACCTCCGATGGACCCTTGCTTGCCATTTTAGATTGTTGAAACTTAGGAACGATCTGTTAAAGCTAAGCTCTGGTCACATTTAAAAAAGGAAACAGAAAAAACATGGGAAATGTGCATGTATTCCAGAGATGTACAAAATATGTGTTTCTTTGTTTTTCTTAACTTATGCTGTAGGCTACTTGTACTACTTTATGGAGATCTCACTCAAGGTGTACTACTCATGCATGTCAAATTAAAAAAACAAGGACCTGACTACATTTTTCTGAGTTCTTATGTATGGCTAATATCAGACCTAGGTTGCCTTTTGAGAAAAAAATTGTATAACATAAGGCTGCTAATAGTTACTATGTCAAATTTCACGTAAGCAGAGAAAATCAGCCTTTCTAATAATTCAGATGAAAGTTAATGTAGTCTGGTTTGGCTCAGCCATCTACTTTTCTCATAAAATAAACATTTTTCGACCATACATTTGTAAACTTCCAGTCTATGACCAGCTGTGGATTTTGAATAAAACCACACATGTCTGGGACTGGGAGCTGGAGGTGTCAGATGGAGATCTAGATATTGACAGTCAAATACTAGACAAATGTTTTTTCTGTTATAATGATGACTTTGATCCAAACTACTGGCATAATTTTTGATAATTTATGAAATTTTTTTAAACAAAATATAACACTTTAGACTCAATTCACAAAGCTTTATCTCAAGAATAAGAATCTTTATTTTCATCCAAATTTTATTGGATTTAGACAAATTTAATTGTCACTTATTTGAAAATATTGATCCTCTTCCTGGTGTACCATTGTGGTGATTTGGACCTTAAATGTTTTAAATGTTTCAGTCATGTCTCACCTTTCCCTTCTTTCCTACAGACTGTACATATTGAGCTCCTGAAGTCTCTCTTGATATGTTTTATCCCCCAAACCTTTCACCATTTTTGTTACCCATCTCTGGACTTGATCTGTCTTATCAATATTTTTTTTTTGTAAGTGAGGTTCTCCGGAATTGCACACTGTAGATCTATATAGAAGAATCAGGACCTCCTTTCTTCTGTCGGAGAACCCGCTAGTGATGCATCCTAAAATTCTATTTACTTTTCCCATTGCCTGGCCACATTGTTTGCTCATTTTGCAATCATCTGAAAAAGTAATCCTAAATCTTTTTCCTCTGCCAAATTTATTTCCGTGTTACAGACCCCTCCAGGGATATCACCTTTGTGCCATCAGCAATATCTTATTCACCAACCCTTCAGCTATATCACTTATATATAGATTAAATAGAACAGGACCTAGTACAGAGCCTTGTTGTACACCACTAGTGACAGGTCTCTATTCTAAATGAACCCCGTTTACAACCACACTCTGGTATTTATGCTTTAGCCAACTGCATATCCACTGAACCATCCAAAGGTTAAGTTCTAGCTTAAACACATTTTTTTATTAGACTATTATTTGGAACTATGTCAAATGTTTTGTTGAAATCAACATAGTCTATGTCCGAAACACCACTCTGGTCTAAAACTTTAGTAAAATAGAAAAAGAAATTCAGTCAGATTAGTCTGACATGATTTGCCCCTAATAAAGCCATACTGCTTTGGGTCCAGCAAGTTGTGTGTTTTTAAAGAGGAAGTAAACTCTCCCACTCTGATGCTTCTTTTCATTTAGTTCTTTATAATAAGTCATTATCAGACTATAGCCACTGTAATCCAGCCCAAATCGCATATTACTTACTGTTTAAAGAAACTTTAAAAAAACTTGTTTCCAGGGGTTAGGCAGCGCCATCTTAAGTATTGTTTTCTGAGTCCACAGTGGAGTGTATTTCCGCCCTTACATTGAGCACTTCCTGTACTGTTAACCAAGCCTCCTTCTCAATCCAACATTTCTATGGCAACCCTGCCTCCCTGTTCATAGCTGACTTGTTTATTTCATAGTATTTACTTGTGCCGATGTCTAATGTTTCCCATTGTCAGACTCATCAGCTTCAGCTGATAAGACTGCAGTAATGGCCAAGTTTAGACTGTATGTCATGTCACATAATCACATGGTGTGTAGGAGGAAGCTCTGAGTGATTAGCAGAGTGTGCCATAAATCAGGGGAGATCTGGGCATGCTCAGTGACTTCATTCTACAGAACAACAAGGATTACAACAATACTAAGCAAGTAAGGAGATATCTACAAGCAGTGTTCATTAGGGTTTTTTATGCTGATTTACATGGGACAAAGTTGTGGGGGAGGGTTTACAACCACTTTAAGTGATCTACGACCCTTCTTTGTAGTAGTGATCCCATTAACTTGGACTGTAATTGCCAGCTTCTACCTTGCTGTACTTGCTGTACTTATTATGGATAGGTACAATATTAGCTGTCCACCATTAATGAGGAACTTCTCTGTTAGAAGAGTACCTATATTGTAAGCTCTAACGAGCAGGGCCCTCTGATCCCCCCTGTCTTGAATTGTATTGTATTGTAATGTCTACCCCAGTGTTGTAAAGCGCTGCGTAAACTGTCGGCGCTATATAAATCCCGTATAATAATAATAATACGAGTGATTAAAAAGATCTGTTAATAGTCCAACAACAATACCTCGAAGTTCTCTTAGAACTCTGGAGTGAATACCATCAGGGCCCAAACCTCCAGGGCCCACTTGCAGAAGTGTGATTGATCCATCAACAGGGTGCAAGGAGAGGAGTTGTTAATAGACTTAAAATAGGCAAAGCAGGTATTTGCCTTGAGCTTAACTTATGCAAGAAGACATTTTAAACAAACCCTTTAGAAATCCCTTTTTACCTGTCATTGATCGTCTTTCTTACTCCTCATTGAAAGGGTGGAAGCATTGGCCAAGTTGTACACATGGAAATATCTCCTTGATGCAATATACCGTTATCCTTATATTATTTTCTGTATTTTCGAGCTTTACACATGTTGTATTGACACCACCTCCGGACTTTCCATTCCAGATCACTTTATCTAATGTGAATAAGAATAGCTGCATTCAATAGTTTTATCTTTGCTAAAAATGGAAAAACCTTATAAATGAGGACAGTGAGAGAGTAAGTTGCCAACAGAAACTGGTGGATAACAAGGTGCCTCCTTGCAACACAGCTGTGTGGACAGCTATTACTGCTGGTGTTTGATTTTTTTTTCTACATTATCTATGAATAGGTCAGAGGTTTCACTGTTTATCATTACTGTAGACTCATCTATTAAAGCTTTATAAACAAAAGTCTCTTCATGACGCATGGTGGGCTGAGTTTAGACAAGCTGTACCACTTCCTGTGCGGTGCCTGGTTTACACTCACTTCTGGTAAGCTGGAAGGAAGTTAGGTTGTATATTAAACATAGAGAATGAAGATTCCCAAGCTGAGTCACTTTCACCTCCTCTTCAACATCTGTTTACTAGATGCTGACGTCTTTTTCAAGAAAACCGTAACGGATATAGATACCTTTAGTCAGTTTCCACAAAACCAATTTTGTTTCAGCTCTAATCAATCTCTGCTGCTAATTGGAAATCTGAAGGAGAAAAATTCCCATTAACAGCTCATTCACTGCAGACAGAATGTTGTGTGCTGGATTGTCCTTCAAAAAAAATGTATCAGCTGTTGACTGTTCCTGTCCGAAGCACCCTACATAAATATATCATGAGCAAGCATTACTTGATCCCTTCGTAGTAATGTGATGCTAAACGTGAAGACATTTGATCTGGTCCAGTGTACATAAACAGTGCTTTGCAGTCTCCTCTATTTAGGAAACATTTGAAGACTGGCACGCCAGCTATGGAGTGTGAAATGACTACTGAATCTCATTTTACATTCCTACATTAACAGCGCTTGTAGGGTTGGAGAAAACGATATGCTGCTAAGGAAGTCTGTAAGGAAGATAGATCCTGCCTTCCCTTTCACTTATGAAGGTTTTTGGGGATATTAGGCAGACAGAGTTTTCTAGCAGCATCCTTAGTATGTACACTTCTTTAAGAGTAAGAATTGATGTAAACATCTCAGCCATAAACTGTATAATGTGTTGTAAATAGAGTATGGAAGGATTCAAACTCCTGTTGGGTTTTTACTGCTATCCAGGGGCTCCATAAAAACTTGTTCACATGAATGGCCAGGGGTTTGATAAAAGGAGGTGTTACTGCCCCTTGACCAACCAACTAAAGAGCATGCATCCCTCAGGGCTGTATATGTGCTTTGCGGCTGCAGCAAAAATGGTGGTCATTGGGAAGAATTACCTCCTTACAGATAGCTAAAAAAAACAGTGGGAACTTATCTGAGAGGCAGAAATTGCTTATTGCTCAAGGAACCCCCAGCAACCTCTGAAGTTGAGTTCCATGGAAACGCTGTTCCATGGTAGAGAAACTCTGGACTATGGGCTTATTGATAGCAATGCATGTTCAGAATATGCATACAGTATAATCATGTGTGTTCAATATGTACATTTTAGATGTGCATTGAATATTTGTTTTGTTTGGATGTCTCAGGTAAGTCTAGTAAATTTTTTTATCACTCCTTTTTCTAAAAACCATTGTAAAAAAATTTTTGTGGGTATTTGTATATTTTTTTAAGTATAAATCAGCAAAAGGAACATTACTTTAATTTAATGTAAAGTGTACCTTGGGCTGTTTTTGGCTGTTATAGTGGAAACCTTCAATCTTTTGCCCCCCACACCCCTACAGCGTTAATCATCCGATACTCTGGGGGTTAATACCAAAGCTGGACTCGTCACAGGCTGTCATTAAGATTGCTGACTATGCTCACTCTTTCCATCCACTTCTTCCTTCATAGATCACTTTTTCGTTTAGCTATAGTACAACTTTTGTGAACAAAGGAAGGGTTGGAAAAGATCGGCATAATCGTTACTCTTGATGTGTGTCTGTAACAGGTAAACTGCAGCACTGTAACATTGTGGATGTGGGCAGGGCAGAAAACTGAAGATTTCCACTTTGAGATCGGACACCAGCACAAGGAACAAATTAAATTTTCAGTCCCTTGTGCTGTATTTTTTCCTAAACTGAGGCTTTGAAAAAAAACATACAAGCTGTGTAGACAAGCTAAACTGCCGTGATTGGAACGTGACTTCTGTGTTTGGGCCTGGATAAGTAGGTTACAGCAATATTCAGTCATTAGAATGTGAAGGTGGATTGATCAATAAAAACCTAATACTAATCCTACAATGTTTTGCATTTCCTCGTAGAAATGGCAGTGCATTGAAGATGTGTCTGGTAAACTTCGGATTCATAAGTGTAAAGGATCTGCAGATGTTGTACCACTGAAGAAAAGGGCACGGAGTATAAATTCAAAGGGCTATGGGAGCAGAGATTGTGTGTGTCCTGAAACAGACTACAGGCCACATAGGAACCCCAGGAAAAAGCAGAGGATTTTCCTAAGACCAGCCAATGCTAAAAGTAAGTGACAAGTGGATGTTAATGACAAATGCCTGTGTAAAGCAGAAATAAACTTTCTCTTTTTTTTACATTTCTTCAGTTGCTTCCTGGTTTCTGGCCTAGGCCAAAATGATGTCATACGAAGTCTTCATGGGCATTTTTTTTTCTTTCATGGAGAGGGGGGCTTTCTCAGCTCAGCACACCCTCCTGTCTGTATACCTGAACTAAGGGTAGATGGATTCCAGGGAGTAAATGCTACATGAATCCTCTAATCTCTGCCCATTTTTTTCAAAGTATTTTCATAATAGAAACTATACTATACACCAAATCTTTGAGGTACATTTGTTGAGAAAGTTAAAGCTGAACTAAACTTACCTTCAATCCAGTGATGTGCCATCCTGGAACTCTGCACTTGCCGCTGACATCTTCAGGCAGCTGGCATCTGGGTCTTAATCTTCGGCCACTGTTATTGGCCAGGCTGAGCTGACATCACTCCCACGCATGCACGGAAGTCCTGCATTGCTAAATATATGCAGTGAGCTTACTTTACGGGGGCAGACAGGTAGGTAAGTAGCTTTAATGCAGAAGAGACAAAGAATTTATTTTCTGCATTATAGATCCTGCCTGTTTGCTCTGCCTGTTCGCCCATCTTCAATTCCTAGCATAAATTTCCAGTTTAAGATGAGTTCACTGCTAAGAGGTTCCCTTTAATTCCATGTTAGTGCATAGGCCTCAGATTGCTGCAGTACATACAAACTTAGGGCCAGTTCACACCATAGAAATGTAGTCTGGATGTGTTCCGGATGCTTTTCTGCATGTGCGTTTCTGATGCGTTCCAATGCATTTTTGATGCGGTCCAGTGGATTTTTCCCCCTCTTTTTTCTTAACCTTAAATAAGAACGTGTGGTCCAGTGCATTTTGGTGTGTTTTACCGCATTCCAGTACAGTCCAGTGCAGACAAAATGCAGCATGTTCTGGAACTGTAAAGCACTGGAACTGACTGCACTGGTGTGAACTATGCCATTGAAAATCATATAGCCTATTATCCATGCGTTTTGGATGCAGAAAAAAAAGGCACTGGACTGCATGTGGTGTGAACTGGCCCCTGGAAAAAGCTTTTTTTATCACAGTCACATAAAGTTAATGAAAATATTTTTTCTATGTTTTCTCAATTAATAAAACTATTTACGTCAATCAGTAAAAAATGCAACTGGTGTCGGATTAGTTGGTATCAGTAACCTTTTGTAACTGTAGATTATTGCTCTTCCCACTGACTATGTTAGTCCTTAATACAACACCTTAACTGATCATACAACAACTGACACTGACAAGTCGATCTGTAATGGCGGGGATGTAACTAAACAGTCTTGGCAATACTAAGTATTAGTAATACTAAGTAATTAGTAATACTAAGCATCCCATTCATCTCCACCTCCTACCTCCCACAATGCATTACATGGGTTGCCTGAGCCATCAGTCACAAGGCACAAGCACTGTCATGGCAAGGGGTTTTACATTTTTTACAAAGTTGGCAGGGCTATCAACATAAGAGAAGGCATCTTTTGGTCATTAGTCCTGCCTATTACAAGTGTACTGACTTTTTGATTTCTTAAATAATGGTGTCATTCTTTACGCCTGGCATATAAACTTAATTTGTCTAGTCCAAATGTCAAAATTGTCCCCAGCTTTCAATTTGAAAAAAAAAAACAACAACAAAAAAGACATGTTCCTGCCACATCCCATGGACCACATACCGGTACATCTAATATGCAAAAAAATGAATTGGCTAAACCACGCTAGTGCTTTTTTTACCTCTATTTTTCCATTATATTGATTATTTAAAAATAATAAATGTAGTAATATCAAGGTGGGATAAAAGGTTTAGGGCAGCAGAACACTTTTGGTAGTAAATTTGTACATTTTGTATAGAGATGACCCTATCAGAGCAAAAACAGAGGGACAACTGGCGCTGCACGAGGGACAGAGGGACTTGGTCTAAGCCCTTGTACACACGGTCGGACATTCCGATGGACAATGTCCGATAGGACCGTGTTATCGGATAATCCGACAGTGTGTGGGCTCCATCGGACTGTTTCCGTCGGAGTATCCGACGGACCAAGTTTTCTAGCTGGGCTATAAAAGTTTCCGACATCATGATCCGATCAGACTTTGTCCGATCATGTGTAGAGAATTCTGATCGTACAAAGTGCCACGCATGCTCAGATCAAATTCCTAGACCAAAGCTATTGGCTACTAGCCTGAACGTAGTCCCTTCCTAACGAAATAACGTCATCACGTTAAGTACGATCGGATTTTCTGACAACTTTGTCCGACTGTGTGTATGCAACAGTTTCGGACAAAATCCGTCGGACAAAATCCATCGGACAAAATCCGACAGAGTGTACAAGGGCTAAAAAGAGGGACAGCCCTCCAAATGAGAGATAATAGGGAGCTTTATAGCAACTAGTTTACTAAGATCTTTGTTGGTTGCATTCTGCCTGCATTTTATACCTGCAACATTTTTTTATTTAGATTTTTTTAACACAATATTGTACATCGTTATCTAATTTAAAGCAGAATGTTTTCTTTTTTAGTTTAGGCAGTGGGGAGTGGGTTTGATCCTCTACTTTTGTCCAATCCTTACAGGAAAAAAAATCCTATCACATATTATATCAGGGACAAGGATTAGTTCAAAGGGCCACAATAAAATTCAATGAAACATCAGAAAATAGGAAAAATGTCTTGTGCTTCTTTGCATATTGACTATTGAAATGTAGGCTTTAATGGCAGAATTAATAAAAAATATTATGGTGGAAAGGACACTAAAGGGCCAGTAACACCATGATGGTGGAAAATACACTCCAGTCTACAGTCTCTGGTCTTCGGTTAAGAGCCAGCGCTAAGGTTAGATCTCATCTCCAAGGAAGCAATAAAATACAGAAAGAGAATCAAACAACGCACCAATACACCCAAAACTAAAAAGGTTTAGAACTAGGTTCCTTGTTTAGTATTTAATAACCAGTAGCCAGTGTTTAAAATGAATTACAGATGTACAGGCATAAAAATAAGCCGCAATTATAATTTCTCTTATACCGGCTTTACTGCTAGGTCCCCAAAAATGCTCTCTTTAAATCCTATAAATTTAGTTTCCAAGATTTTATTACATAAAAGACCAAATAATCTTAAATTCTCTGAGAATCCTTAATCATCACTGTTCTAGAGCTTTTAATTAAATTAATGAAATCTGGAATTAAAGAACGGATCACACAATTCAGGGTCATTGTGCCAGCGCTATCCTACTGTGCCACAGTGACCCCTAGTGGACGTTGACAGTTCACATATCAGAATGCAGAATGTTAACATTTTATTTTAATATCTGTGTATAAAAATTATAATTCACTGAATATTAGGCTTTGGGCATTTGTGTTTTTTTTTTCTTTAGTTTGTCTTTACTACATGTGAAAAATCCATAATTATCTATTATCCATTTTTGCAAAAATTTCTGCTTCATCGAAAAAGATCAGTGTCCTATTGATTATATTTACCTCTGCCAACGTGTTCCAAAAAAAAAAAAAAATCAGCAGAGATATTTCTGTCGTGGCTTGTACTTGTGGCCTAATTTATTCCTCTGAAGGTGGGCATTGGGCAGCAGTGAACTTGTAACCATCATCCTGTATAATAACTCCACACTTCCCTAAAGTATGTTTATCTTTCTTCATACAGCTGACACCATAAATCACTGGAGGTCTTTAATTTGGACAAACACAATTGTTTTATTGAAGCTGTTTTTCAATTAGTATAATTGGCCTTTCTGATGGCTGTTGAAAGTGAAACAGATGTTCTATGTGATTTATATATATGCAGCTGGCCTGTATGTGAAAAGATAGCAAAATCAGGCAGATGGAAACACTAATAAATGATATGGACTTGTTCTGGTTCTTAGAGGAACCTGACCCAGGTATATGTATATGACAGCAAGAAAGGATCATATATTTGCAAGTCTAGTTTTATTTGGAACATGGAGGTATTTCTTGGAAAATAACATTTTTCAAAGATGTACACTATACCATTCATAGCATAGTGCTTATAGACTCCTCCGACCAGAAAGTCATGTTGGAGTTCTCCACCTGCCTCATCTGGCTTGCTACCCCTTCAATGGGGAATATACTGTGCAAAAACAGCCATTCCTACCCATGTTGAACTCACCCTGCTTTTTGGAGGGAAGTATGGAATGTCTGAATTAAATGTGGATGTTAGATTCATACATCAGCCTAGTGACCAGCACGCCAGTAATTTATTTTTTAAAGAGGAGCTCCAGTCTGTAAAAAAACAATTAAAGGTCAGCAGTTACAAATACTGCAGCTGTTAACTTTTAATATAAGGACACTTACCTATCCAGGAATCCTGCGATGTCAGCATCCTGAGCCAATAGGTCAAGCAGCTTCGGAGACAGGCACCGGCATTGTAAGTAAGGGAAACTGTCAGTGAAGCCTCCAGGCTTCACAGACAGTTTCTTACTGTGCATGCACGAGTTGCGCTGCACTTTCTGAGTGGTCCCGCCATCTTCTGGGACCTGTGTGTGTCCCAGAAGGCAGTGGGGGGGAGAGGCCGGAAGTGTCATAGATCATTGATCGGTGATCTTACCTAGGAGTGGGAGCGGGTAATTGTCAAAACCAGGTACCCAATCCCCCCTCCTCCTCAAAAAGAGCCAAATGTGGCAGTGGAGAGAGGGAGAGTGCGAACAAGTGAAGCTTTCTCTTTTGGGTGGAGCTCCACTTTACTATATCACTGAGCAGGAAATTTGTTTTTTTAATCACTTAAGGACCGAGCCTGTTTTTCAGACTCAGTGTTTACAAGTTAAAAACAAGTTTTGTTTGCTAGAAAATTACTCAGAACCCCCAAACATTATAATTTTTTTTGAACACCCTAGAAAATAAAATGAAGGTCATTGCAATACTTTTTGTCACACCGTATTTGCGCAGAAGTCTTACAAGTGCACTTTTGTTGGTAAAAAAATCACTTTTTTTAATTAAAAAAATAAGACAACAGTAAAGTTAGCCCAATTTTTTTTTATATTGTGAAAGATAATGTTATGCAGAGTAAATTGAAACCCAATGTGTCACACTGCAAAAATTGAGCCTGATCGTGCAATGGCGTCAAACTTTTACCCTTAAAAATCTCCATAGGCGATATTTAAAAAAGTCTACAGGTTGCATGTTTTGAGGTACAGAGGAGGTCTAGGGCTATAATTATTGTTCTTGCTTTAATGATTGCAGCAATACCTCACATGTGTGGTTTGAACACTGTTTGTTTTTTCGGGCGCTGCTCACGTATTCGTTTACTTTTGTGCGTGAGCTCGTTGGTACGGGCCCTTTAAAAAAAAAAATTCTTATTTATTTTACTTTATTTTATTGATTTTAAAACTGTTTTTTTTTTTTTAAATTGGGTTGCTTTTATTCCTATTAAAAGGAATGTAAACACCCCTTGTAATAGAAAAAAGCATGACAGGTCCTCTTAAATATGAGATCTGGGGTCAAAAAGACCTCAGATCTCATATTTGGACTTAAATGCAATAAAAAAAATTGTCATTTGAAAAAATTACAAATAAAAAATTGTCCCTTTAAGATGTATGGGCGGAAGTGAAGTTTTGACATCGCTTCCGCCCTTTTACGGTACGGAGACGAGGTGGGGGCCATCTTACCCTCACTCGTATCCATACCCAGCAGGGTTGCCAACCTCCTGCAGCATTTTTTACTGACAAAACATAGAAAAATTTAATGGCGGAGCACATTTTTTACTGGCAACCTGAGAAATGACTGAACTCCTATTGAACACTAACACTAACGCTAGGAAGATCGCCTCTGCCTCTACCGACGGCTTTGGTAAGCGGCAGAGGGCGTGGGAGAGGGGTAGGAGGGTGGACCCTCTCATGTCCCCGATAACGGTGATCTCACAGTGAATCCACCACAGAGCCCACCATTATCGTAAACCGGAGCGCCCACCGAAGAGATGGATATCTCAGTTATGACAGCAGCTGCATCCGTTACCGAGATATCCATCTTTAAAGTGCCAACGTATATATACAGTGGGCGGTCTGGAAGTGATTTTAAAAGAGAAGTATGGGAATTTTTTTGTTTGGAATCATACTTACCTAGGGGGGTGTCCACCGCTGGCTCTAAGGCTGAGATCTGAGCGATCAAACCCCTACGGATCACTCAGTTCTCATAGCTCCCTGAGCAGAGAGCCGGTGACTGTCAGTCACCGGCTCTTTGCTCTGTCCCCTTTCGCTCACTGGAGCGCTGGGCTGTGGTGGGAGCGGGAGAGGCTCAGGAACTCAGCAGCTCACTGAGAGGCTGAGCTGGGTGCCAGTCCAGGCATGTGGGCGGATTCCAACCATATGGTCGCAATCTTTTCCGAGTCTGGACTGGCTCTGCAACATCAGCCGGCAGCGAACTTCAGCCTGCTGTCTGTTGAAAATGGGTCACAGGAGTGCACTAATGTGATCCATAGAAGTACAAAGTACAAACAAGCTTTAGCTGTACTTCTCCTTTAATCTCACTTTGAATCCAATGAAACAAGTGTTGTGCCTAAGGCCTCATGTTCTTAACAGTCAGACTTTGGTGTGATTGTGTGTACGCAAGACAGTTTCAGCAGAATTCTGTCGGAACTCCATTGGAAAAACCTTCAGAGTTTATTCTGATGGGAAAACCCGGTCGTGTGTACAGGGCATTATTTCTCTATAGCCCTTATACACTAAATTAATGTTTCATTTGATATTTAAATGTTTATTGCCCATATTGTTTTTTTCAATATAATCAGTATTATAATCAGTATTATAGCAATTTGTCCATAAACCTTATAATGGCATGTGCTATTGTTTCATTTGTGATTTGAGAATGTATTGCACATTTTTTTAAATATAATAAGCGTTATGGAAAATTATTGTTTCAAATTATTTTCAGACACAGTGTTATTGAGCTAGTTAATGGATTTGGCTTTTATCTCCCTAGCTTGTCAAATGTGTACAGTGTAGTAAAATATAGTCCCTATTAGTATCATGGGTGTAGCTCTGTTACCAGATGTCTGTTCACTTTATTTCTGTGTCCAATTTATATTTGCATTTTTAATTTGTTTTTTATAGATTTTTCTTATTCCTAATTAGTGGTAGCAGAGGAATATGA
The DNA here is from genome assembly GCF_037356315.1 of Lithobates pipiens. Classification (NCBI taxonomy): domain Eukaryota; kingdom Metazoa; phylum Chordata; class Amphibia; order Anura; family Ranidae; genus Lithobates; species Lithobates pipiens. The sequence continues at coordinate 467,547,892 of NW_027507764.1, forward strand.
GGCTAATTAAACTGTTCTTTGACATTAGTATTGCCAATCCTATTAAGAATCTATGTATCTTTATAATTTAATGCCCTTAATTTTCATTGATTAAAACCTACACTGTGTGTATTAACAAGAAAGTTTAAAATTGTTGAACTGTTCTATGTACTGCCACTGCTGTTTTCGAGTTTGCACTGTTCAAGGAACGTATAGGTTTCATCTATTTTTCATGGGTAGCATAGCTTACTATGCTTACTAAAACTGGTGCACTTAGAATCTGGTGCAGTTGTGCAAAGTAACTAATCAGCTTCTAACTTCAGCTATTTCAAATAAGCTTTGACAATAAGGCCCCTTTCACATGAGCTGGATCCATTTTTGCTCAGCAGGGGATCCGCCCGCTGATCCCCTGCCAAACTAAGCGGAGTGAGCAGATGGCAGAATGGACCCTGAGGTAGCCAGGTGTAAACGGACACAAGTCTATTTACATCTGATGTTCCATAGAGGCGAATGAAGGATCCGATCGGGTCCAACTGAAAAGCGGACACCCGGACCCGATTGGATCTCTTGTGTAAAAGGGGCCTAAAATCTAGAAGCTGATTGGTTACTATGCACAGCTGCACCAAATTCTGTGTGCACAAGTAAATTCCCCCCCAGAGTATAAATTATCCACAGTGCTTAATCGGTGACTATAAATATCATAGAGTTTTAAGACTTTTAATCCTTCTTACAGTTGTTGAGGCAGATTTGTACATCGGAAGTACTTTAGGATGGGTTGACGCTATTATTTAGAACATTAGAGTTGGCTTATAACTTCATAATTGATAAAACAGCGCAAGATTAATGCAGGCCACGCACTGAGCAAATTTCTTTCCTGCAACCATGGAATTGTATTCTCCCAGCCATTAGAAATAACTTCGTACATTCAGTCTGCCCATATGTGGTTCAAATCTTGCCCGGTACCTGATGAACCGGCCAAAATTCGAACCGTCTAAGTAGTGGTTCCTTCGTTGCTGCCTGCTGGGAAAGGTGGGACAGTGTAGTTTGCTTTTTTTATAGTTTTTATGAATTTAAATGAACATTAAGTGTTCTTATCCACAGTACTTTTATAACGTATGATGTTAATACAGTATAACCGTAATCCTTTTTACGAGTTCTCTGTTTTTTTTTCCTGTTTCTGCAGAATTCAACCCCCGTTTTGTTCACACCAGACAAGCCCGCTCCCTGGCTGTTGAGTTTGAAGGAGAAGTTTATGACATCAATTTAGAAGATGAAGAAAATGTGGAGCCCCCACAGACAAGAGTCATCGCCAAGAGACATTACGCCTCTGAAGAAGAAGTGGGAGAGGATATTGATGATGATGAAGAAGAGGAGGATGAAACATTTACTTCCCCAAATGAGGATGATGATGTAATGTTGGCTGATGGCGTGATGGGGATCAGTCACTCTGCATCTGTGAAAGTCACGCATAAGTAAGCATCTGGTGGACTTCGTTTTGGCAGCATTAGCAGATTTAAAAAATTAACATCATTATGTCTTGCTATAAGGATATTTCCACACATTTTAGAATAACCTTGTTCTCAGTTCATCTGTCTCTTGAAATGAGATGTTTGTAATTTGAATTTTTAGTCTGAGTTGCCAGTTATCAAAGAGAAGGTGGGAAATGAAAATGGTTATCGATGATCTCCGTGTTAATGTTAGTTGTGAAATACAAGACAACCTGCATAGTTATTGAGAGTATATGATTGCTTTGTAGCGGTTATGTAACAGTAATTTGTAGTACCTTCACCTTAGCTTTTTTTGTTGCTAGGAAAAATGCATTGTAGTTCATGATAGCTCTGTGTCACAGGAACTCTAAACACTTTGTAGCTTGAACATTTGACTTTTAAAATGTGACTCTAGCTACAGAATTGCCAGCTCTAGTAGCTAACTGCTAAAACTGTGCATGTATTAATAACCAGATAGACATGGAGTTCCAGTTTGTTTGCGCCTGTTGTGGTTAGCAGGTCTCATTGTGCAAAAGTGTAGCTTGCTAGCAACTGTTCCACAATTATTAGCAATGTCATCAAACTCCTAATAGGTACATACCCTTCTAACCATGAAACAGGATTTCAGTAATGATTTCTAAAGTCATCATTCAAGGACACACAAATTTGGGTCTTGCCAGATTTGATGTTTTCCAGGTTTAAGGCTGGTTTCACACTATTGCGAATTGGATGTGGCTTTCGCCGAATCCAATTCGCATGTCAGGAGATTATGACCGGCTCTCAATGGCCTTGTTATATTTCTTCTAGTTATCTTAAAATCAGTATGTAATTGACACATTTATTACAGTGGTGATACAGTACAGTAAAGGTTTTGTATAATTTAGTTTATTTCTGTAATAAATGTTGGCTAAGTAGGTAAAATGGTCATTGAATCTTTTTTTCTGGCTCAGGTGTTATATTCTGACCAATGACTCGGTGCACTGTGAGAGGGAATTATACCATTCAAGCAGAGCCTGGAAGGACCACAAAGCTTATATTGACAAGGAGGTAATCTGATCACTGCTGGCTCTCCTGCTATGTGTGTACAAGACAATAATTTAACGTTACATGAGATAATGATAGCAATTGACAGAAGGAAAGTGTCTGTGATACTCCTCTCGGCCAATCAGATTGTGCCAGGAGGTGATTATAAGAACATCTTCTTTTATGTGATGGAATGTGGTTAACATTTATAAATGCCCATCCAAAACTGATGCTCGATGCTCCCTGTCAACGGTTCCCATCTGCCACTGACATTATAAAGGGCTTGTCCATTTAACTGTCACAACAGACCCAGTTTGAGGTATACAAATATTGATATGAATGCACGCTTCTGCATTTCAGATTGAAGCTCTACAAGACAAAATTAAGAATTTAAGAGAAGTAAGAGGACATTTGAAAAGGAGGAAACCTGATGAATGTGACTGCAGCAAACCTGGGTGAGTGACACATAATGTTGGGTGTTATTTCAAGGATTTTTATTGTCTCTGGTGTGGAGTAAATATGCAAGGAGAACATGGAGGTGGTGCTGCGATAGATGAGGAGATCCTTGAAACAGTCACGTTGTGCATTTTACCTGTCATGACAATTGGCCCCAATTCATTCAGCTGCATTTGACACACGTCACATTTAGTGTGGAAACGGGAGATACCATTAACTGTACACCCAAAACAGCATGTAACTGGCATGCAAAGTGTAATTTGCAATACAGGTGTAATAGTATAAAGCAGTGGTCTCCAAACTGTGGCCCAGGGACCAGATGTGGCCTTTTGCTTGTCTGTATGTGGCCCTTGGGGCACTATTCCTCCAACTGACATCAATGATGGGCCAGCATTCCTTCCACTAACACAATTGATGGGACACTACTCCTTCCACTGATACCAACAATGGGGTACTATTCCTCCCATTAAAACCAATGATGGCGCATGGTTTACTCCTACTGCCCACAGTTTGGCCCCCTAAAGCCTGAAGGACTGTAAACTGGTCCTTTGCTTAGAAGGTTTGGAGACCCCTGGTATAAGGGTTTACAACACGGTTTAGGACAAAAAGGTAAAAAGGGGACATACATGATCGAAAACTATAAAAAAGTACAAAATAATTATTTATTTATTATGCAATACTTTACAGGCTCCTAATATGAAAAATAACAAATGAACATGCGAAGATGTGCATGTATTATTTTTTTTTTTACAAAGGATAACTTATCCTTTAATCACTGACCCAGCACCAAATTACATTTATATATGTTTGTATATTTTTTGTTACATGCTATTCACTTGTTTTCCAGATTTTACAAGAAAGATAAAGGTGTGAAGGTTCAAGACAAGATAAAGAGTCATATTCACCCATTCAAGTAAAACAGTTTATTCTACTTTCTTTGATTATGTAAAATATTTCCAAACACATTTCTCCTACTCAAAAGTGTAACAATCAAAGAATTGGCAATGCTCTTTTTCAGCTTTAGTTGTGTATTTAGGATTAGAATTTCTCAGTACATTTTTATGTTTTATTTGAGACTGCTAAATATATGCTGATGATCATATTTTACAAATAGTAAACACAGTCATAGAAAAAGTGGGTTGCAGGGGTCATCTGTGACAAGTGATCTATATGGTCCCTAGTGCAGAGCTTCAATGCTTGTAGCTGCAACAACATGACTTAATTTAGGAAGCTTTGGTGATATCATCAAGTTCGGTGCAGTGAAATAACTGCATCGAAAAGACGTCATTGCACCAACAGGCTCCAGAAGTGAAAGGGGTCTCTAATGTCAGGACAGGGTCCCATGCAGGTAACAAGGTCCAAGTTATTCATGGACCACAAGACACAAGGTCCCACCATCTTTCAGACATGACTTATCTTGGGAATGCTATAGCAATAATTTTGATGAAGAAATTCAAATTGTTCCCAAATAATTAATAACAAATAGCTATATGTTTATGCATATAATACAAGGACATGGATTGTGAAGAGGGAACCTGGTTTTCCTTGCTGAGGGATGGACCTCAGTAATTTTAGGATTTTACAAAAAGGTCCAAACTAGCTTCCACTTTCTCTTTGGTTCCATAACAGATATTATAAAAGTATCACAAAAAGCTCAGATTATTGTACCTGTGCAAAGCTTAACTCCAGCCTTACCTTTAGTCTTGCACAGTTGGACAGGCGCTCCACCTGTACTGAAATAACTTACACTGATTTCTTTGCATGCTGTGAAGTTCTCACAGTGTGCATTAGAAGCTGCAGCAAGTCAAATAGAATCTACCTTATTTCCACTCATTAGGATGTCCAGCATTATCTAGCCCCTTCCTTCCCAACCCTAGAGATGTCCCTGTCCTGTCCTTTTAACAAATTGGATTTTAGTTCATTCAGTCATATAGGTTTCGTATCACGTGTTAACATTAACTAAAGCCTGGTGTACAATATGAGTCTTTTTTCATTCCACCCAGCGAACTGTCATCTCCGGTCGGAGCTGCTGTACTAACTATTCAAGGTTAGTGCAGCATTCTCCCCTGCTAAGTTGTTGTGTTCTGACAGGGGTACGGCCCCCCCACAAGAACGCTCTAATCAGCGTTTGGCTGAGAGTGATGATCAGGAGTTGTTCGGCTGCTGGTTTTCCAGGATGATTTTCGAACAGAAATGGCTGGCCTCTGTCAGACAGACCGACCGACATACACATGTCCAGAATGTCTGCCTTTTTTTTTTAACCAGTCGATGTCTCCCAACAGTTGATCCGTGTACCCGGCTTAAGTCAGTGTGCATGCTAAGGCATCCTGCGTAGAATACCCTCTTCTTCAGGCTGACAGCCACCCAATAAAGCATTTTTATATTTGTATATCTCCTCCCAAGAGCCAGCCTGCTGTTTGCATCATGGCTAAGGGCTCTTAAAGGTTTTTACCAGCCATGATCTGCCTGCATTGCCTAAAGACCCAGCGATAGTATCAGTGGGTCAAAAATAAAGTCTGTCTTGAAAAACCAAAAGGTTTTATTTAAACATTTTTTTTTTGCATGTTGATGAAGGAGGAACTAGGGAAGGCAAAATATAAGCAGATTAAACTTCAGCTCTAACATTTTAATAGGGTTTGTATGAACTATTATGAAATCAAATTAGGTTTATTTAGAAAGTTGATAGATCTTCATGATGATTGGCATGCAACCTATGCTGTATTTTGATTGATTTAGGCTTTAGTTCCTGATTTTTGTTTTAAATTACTTCTCCACATAGGGAAGGTGCTCAGGAGGTTGACAACAAGTTGCAAATCTTTAAAGACAACCGAAGAAGAAAGAAGGAAAAAAAGGAGAAGAAACGACAAAGGAAAGGAGAAGAATGCAGCCTTCCTGGACTCACCTGCTTTACTCATGACAACAACCACTGGCAGACGGCACCATTCTGGAACTGTAAGAACATGTTCATTAATGCTCTAAAATTACACCTTTCATCATGCTTAGCAAAGACCCAGCTGTAAAAGAACAAAAACATTAAAAAAAACATAAACCTGTACTGTACATATATTGAAAATCGCAGGCCACGTTCGCATGGGCATACTTAAGCGTACACCCATGTGAGGCCCCTGTTTACCCACACAGGATGCATAAGTGTTCCTGTAAATTGGCATGAATATAGTCCTATTCATATCATATGGCAGCTACACCCTATTTGATATCCGTGTGGGGGCAAACATGATCCTCGCACAGGTATACACTTAAGTATTCCTGTGTGAATGAGGCCTACTTGACAGCTATAGGCAATGCCTTCGCTTTCCTCCTTTTTTTTATATAAATAATATTCTATTTTGTATCAGTTTTCAGTTACAATTTAAAACATCACTGATATATACATTAGGGATATATATGTTTTGTTAGTAACAGTGATCAGGTTAAAAAATAATTCACCTACCAAAGACCATCAGTCCATGGAGGACTCTTCTGTGGGTGTAGAGGATGTATTTTCTAAAACCGGTTCAGCCCTAAAAGGTCTACTATGTTCTGGTAGTGACTTCCTTTAAACATATGGTTTTGATAACTTGAACATGCTTTCGGCTTACCTTATCACGGTTTCCTGAAGTAGATCTATAGCTGCGTTTTGTTTTTTGTTTTCTCTTTTTTTTTCTTTAATTGCAGAAGAGATATTATATGTTGCTCCTGCAATAAAGATGTCTTGCCTTCCTGTTTGCCTTTTTCTTCTGCTTGAAAAGATTCCTTCACGTCTTGTTTAGTAAAAAAAGTTGTCCCAAACCCCAGATAAAGGTGACAGGGGTTCTTTGCTTTCCCCAATCTATCAACAACTAAAAAAAAGTTGTGTGTATAGATACATTGTAAGGTCTGGATGTAGTTCTAGCTGCAAAGTTCAGCTTTTTGTTACACAGTTCATGGGGTTTGTTGCTTAAACCCTTCTTTAATTAAACACAGTACAACTGCTGGGATTAAAACGTCTTGTGATAAACTTTTCCAGAAATCAGGTTGTACAGAGTGTGTGTACTTTACATGGACTTAATTAAAAAAATAAATGAGGGAAATGAAGGCCGTACTATTACTAAATGTAATGCCAAAGTAAATATGACTTGGATAATCAGAGTAAAAATATTTCTGCAATTAACTAACAGGATTATGGTCATGTGCATGTGTAATATAATGTGTAGATACTGTATCTATACGGAGCCTTGAAAAAATATTCATACCCCTCAAAATGTTTTGTCATGTTACAGCCAAAAACTTAAGTGTATTTATTAACACAAAGTGGCACATAATTGTGAAGTGGAAGGAAAGTGATAAATGGTTTTAAACATTTTTTACAAATAAATATGTGAAAAGTTTGAGTCAGTACTTTCTAGAATTACCTTTCACTACAATTACAGCGGCAGGTCTTTTTGGGAATGTCTCTATCAGCTTTGCACATCTACAGAGTGACATTTTTGCCCATTCTTCTTTGCAAAATAACTCAAGCTCTGTCAGCAGTTTTCAAGTCTTGCCACCGATCCTCAATTGGACTTAGGTCTGGGCTTTGACTGGGCCATTCTAATACATGAATATGCTTTGAGCTAAAGCATTCCATTGTAGCTCTGGCTGTATACTTAGGGTTGTTGTCCTGCTGGAACGTGAACCTCAGCCTCAGTCTCAAGTCTTTTGCAGACTCTAATGCCATGTAAACACGACCGGACTTTCGGCGGAGTTCCAACGGACTTTCCGAACGAATGGACTTGGCCACACACAAGCACACCAAAGTCAGACGGATTTGAATGTGATGACGACGACCGGACTAGAATAAGGAAGTTCATAGCCAGAAGCCAATAGCTGCCCTGGCGTCAGTTTTCGTCCGTCGGACTAGAATACAGATGAACTGATTTTTCGACCGGACTCGAGTCCATCGGAAAGATTTGAAACATGTTTTATTTCTATGTCCATGGGACTTTCAGGAAAAAAAAGTCAGCTGAAGCCCATACACGATCTTAATATCCAAAGGATTCATTCCGTCGGACCTAGTCCGTCGAAAAAAAAAAATGGTCGTGTGCATGCGGCATAACAGGTTTTCTTCTAAGATTGCCCTGTATTTGGCTCCATCCACCTTCCCATCAACTCTGACCAGCTTCCCTGTCCCTGCTGAAGAAAAGCATCCCCACAACATGATGTTCACGGTGATGTGCAGTGTTAGGTTTCCGCCACACATAGCGTTTTTCCTTTAAGCCAAAAAGTTCAATTTTGGTCCTTCTTCCATGTTTGCTGTGTCCCCCACATGGCTTCTCGCAAACTGCAAATGGGACTTCTTATGTCTTTCAACAATGACTTTCTTCTCGCCACTCTTCCATAAAGGCCAGATTTGTGGAGTGCGCGATTAATAGTTGTCCTGTGGACAGATTCTCCCACCTGAGCTTTGGTTCTCTGCAAGCTCCTCCAGAGTTACCATAGGCCTCTTGACTGCTTCTCTGATTAATGCTCTCCTTGCCCGGCCTGCCAGTTTAGGTGGGCGGCCATGTCTTTGTAGGTTTGCAGTTGTGCCATACTCCTTCCATTTTCGGATGATGGATTGAGCAGTGCTCCGTGAGATTTTCAAAGCTTGGGATATTTTTTTATAACCTAACCTTGCTTTAAACTTCTCCACAACTTTATCCCTGACCTGTCTGGTGTGTTCCTTGGCTTTCATGATGCTGTTCACTAAGGCTCTCTAATAAAAAAAAATGAAAACCATTTTCTTTCCACTTCACAATTATGTGCCACTTTGTGTTGGTCTATCAGATCAAATCCCAATAAAATACATTTAAATTTTTGGTTGTAACATGACAAAATGTGGAAAATGTCAAGGGGTATGAATACTTTTTCAGTATTTGAGGTTCTCATTCTATGTAGATAGAATGAAAACCTTACATTTATATTATCAGTGCGACTGTCAGCATGAGAAACACAAGTACAGTATATAAAAGTAAAAGCCACTCCAGTACAACATTAACAATTTAAAGGAAAGTTGTACTGAGTAAAATGCAGAGGCTGCAGTTGCTTTCATTTTCAATTCTAGTTGCTTGGCTGTCTCTAGCTTCGGGACTGTCTAAGTCACTAACAAATGCTGTCACCAAAGTCAGTATTCTTGATTGTTACACTAGGACCAGATTGATCATGTGGAAAGTACTGAGTCAGTGAGTTGAATTAACTAAAGGTAAATAGATCATTCACTTTCCTGAATAATTTCCCACAGAGTTTAATGAAGGAGGTGAAGCTCTGCTGACTTCCATCATCCAATCATGTGCAAGCAAAAATGCTGTTTCTTGATTTTCCTTGCAGAGGATTGGGTATTCCTTGCAATGTGAAATTTTACCACATTTCACCATATTCAAGCTAAGGGTATTATTATGCAAAGTGCAACTTTACTTCATTAGTATAAACTAATAAATGTATTTGGACTTGTTTATCATTTGGTCTGGCACTCCTTCCATTAGTGCAAACTTTTTTTTACTGGTACCCTGCTGGTGTACCCACTGGAGAGTCTGTTGTGAGCAGCCTAACCTGAGCCAGTGAGTTCTCTAAAGTTTGTATGTCCTCTCACTACTTTGTATGAACTCACATCAAAGTCCCAGTGGCTTTTGGATGCTTTTCTCTTCATTGAACCCCTTGGTAAAATAACATGGTGGATGTGGGTGCCACAATCCAGTGGTGGCATTTTTTTAAATCCTGCCTTAAACAGAAACAAGTCAAAGACCTCCTGTTGTAATAATTTAATTATTTTTTGAGGAGGAAAGGGGACAAATGTAGAAGGCAAAGTCCGCCATCACTATATAACAGCATTTTATATCCCCAATGGAATATTATTATTATTATACATGATTTATATAGCGCCAACAGCTTACGCAGAGCTTTACAATGTATAGGGGGGACAACCCAATTACAGTACAGTTCAATACAAAAGGTACAGGAGGGGCCTGCTCGTAGAGCTTACATTCTAAAGGGAGTGGGTGGTGGCACAAAAGGTAATAGCTGCAGAGAATGATTTGATGGGGGTGGCTTGGGGTCAGTTAGGTGGGTGTGGGATAGGCTTCACTGAATAAATTAGTTTTCAGGGATCTCCTAAAGGTGGATAGGGTAGGGGCTGGTCAGATATACTGGGTAGGGAGTTCCAGAGGATGAGAGAGGCTCTGGAGAAGTCTTGAAGGTGAACATGGGAGGAGGTAACAAGGGAGCTAGAGAGCAGGAGGTCCTGGGAGGAGCGGAGGGGATGATTTGGCCGATATCTGTAGATGAGTTTGGTGATGTAGATGGGGGGCGAATATCCAGTCTATGTTCTTTTCCTGCACGTTTGTGATGTAAACTCTGCTCAGGTTCTAATTTGGAGTGCTGATACTTATGACTGTTGCAATTATGGTGCTGACCTTATTAACTGATGTATGTTTGACATGATGACCATATCAAAGCATAGGCCTTATACGTGCACATGTGTCTTATTATTAAAATCCAATTTTTTTTCTTGTAATTTAATGCTTAGAAAGTATTAAAATGCAATCTGGATTTCCTCTTTCTTTACAGTGGGGTCTTTCTGTGCCTGTACCAGTTCCAATAATAACACATATTGGTGTTTGAGAACAGTCAACGAGACTCACAATTTTCTGTTTTGTGAATTTGCCACGGGTTTCTTGGAATACTTCGATATGAACATTGACCCCTACCAGGTAAACACACAAATGTATTTAAATATTTAGAGACAGTGCAGTTATTCTTAGGAGCCCCAGTCATGTTCCAATAATACCAAACAATGGAAATGATTCTTCAAGAAACAACCTATCAGTAATTATGAAACCGTAATTGTTAGCTTCCCCTCAATGATGAGCTAGGTATACTTACATAGGTCCAAGCTGAAACTATGAAAGTATGCAATAAAGGAGTTAAGTTTTTATGGATCACCTAAAGGCAGAAAGTAAGAGACAACCAGACAGATTGGGGTAGGGAGTGCTAGAGGATGGTAGTAGCTCTTGAGAAGTCTTGGAAGCAGGGGGACTTGGGAAGAGTAGAGTGGATGGTCTGGGTGATATAGTGGGACAAGTTTTGTGGTATTACTGAGGGCAGAGTTGTGGGTGACTTTGTATGTTGTTGGGTCACTGGAAGCCAATGGAGGGATTGGTAGAGAAGGGGAGCAGACAAAAATGAGTCGAGTAAGGTGGATGGTCTGGAAGCAGCAGTCATGATAGACTGAAGGGAGGATAGCCTGTGTAATGGCAGGCCGATTAGGAAGGAGTTGCAATCGTCAAGACAAGAGTAAATTATTATTTTTATACAAAATGTAAATAGCAACAGTTTCTACAGTTTGCTCATTAGTTTCAGCCCTTTGAACCATTACTAACAATGTATTCATGTGCATTGCTGTTTTTCCCACAGCTCACAAATGCTGTACATACTGTGGAGAGAGGAGTTTTGAATCAGCTTCATGTACAGTTGATGGAGCTAAGAAGCTGTCAGGGTCACCGACAGTGCAACCTAAGGCCGAAAGGGTTAGAAACAGGTAAATGTTCAGTAAATATAAGGTTTTTTAAAGACATTTTAATATGCTCTAAGTGTAAAACGTTGCTATGCCATCCTATTTATTTACAGCAGTTGGATTATAAAAATGCCTACATGCTAAAAAAAAAAAAACTTGCTGGCCTGACCAATTCTTTCTTGCAGGTTTAATAATAACAGGTCGACATGGACCGCAAAGCTTATTTACAGCATTGGCTTCAGAGCTAACAACTGCTAGACTGTCTCTAGCCAGGGGCTGCTAACTAACCTGCTTACCCCTTACACAGCCCGTGCCCCTTCTAATATCAGCCGTACCTAGTAAAAGAGAGTTTGCGGGTCACTAATTTTATGTTTGCTGGTGTTGCATATTTTTAGCTAATTTAATTTAAGACCAATTAATATGAGTATTTTGATTGACACTACTTTATTTTGTTTCTATAGTCTACAAGCTATAAAAACCCATGCATTAAAGTGATTTTCAAATATATAGCATTGCTTTCATACAGTGGTGGTGCCTATTTTGTGGTAAACTCTAACATGCTTGCTCTTTCTAGCCAAGTTAGATATTAGTATACCAATGATTCTCAATGGGGAAATCTGCCAAATGTAGTTGAAAAGCGGTTTAAAACCACTGCTAAGGAGCACCATCTGGATAACATCATGAAAACTAAATGGCGACAATAGGCAAAAATTCCAGCTCAGCAGAAGGGCCAGACAGTGCTGGCTCAGGTCAAGGGTATAGCCACAATTATTATACTATCCTTACACTATCCCTCATATATCAAATTTTTTAAAACCAAAATTGTCTTTGTTGTCCTGTAGAGACAAAATTATGAAAGCTCAGTCTGATTAGCAACACAGTTTTTATTTTTAGACAATATAGTAACTAAGCCCCATTACATATTATCAAAAAAAAAAAAAGCCTAGCTCACCCAAAAGTGATGTTATAGATGGAGCTAGATGGGCCGAGTCAGTCCATGCCTTATTTTATGCCCTGGGATACTCCAGAAGAATGATCTCCCTACCTAACTCTTGACTCTGTCCCTGTCCACATGTGAGTTTGGGTTTTCTCACCCACCTTTTCCTGCCCCAGCAACTCCTGTCCATTCTCCATGGTATAAATAAATTAAAAATCCAGCAGGGACGGTGGCAACTGCAAATAATGGCTGCACTAATTTCACCATGAGAGTGCCCCAGAAATAAAAGAATCTGTCTACTTTAGCTCTCTAGCATCTACCAAAAGCTGAAACATCGGTTTTGGTTGGACTGTCCCTTTCAGGTGCCCGATATTAAATATTAGAATAGCTGCTGAGTTATTAATTTCAATGATGGGTACACCTTAACCATCTTTAAGGAGAGTTGGCAATCTGGTATTTGGTGAATGATTTCTCTTCTAGAAGTTAACAACCATTACTCTTGTATTTTCCTATATCAGGGAGTAAAGATGGACGAACCTATGATCCACACAGGTATATGTCCTTTTTCTTATTTATCCTTTCCAGCGGCTTCTTCCCAAATAATTGCATGATCCAGCCCATTCCGACTAATTTGTGTATTCTGTCATGTGGCCCATGACATAGCTTTTGGTGCATGCAAATTCTAACCATGGTTTCCTCATATTGGTCAATGGTCTCCGGCTACCATGATTCACTCCATCTCATCTTCCCAGCAAGAGCTCATACATCTCATTTCATGCTTGCGACTTGTTGATTTTTCAACATTCAATTCACACAATGTTTAGGTTAATGTGCCACTGATAAGAAAGCCTGTGCATTGTGTTTTCTCTGTGTTGTGTGTACACTATTATTTTGCATCTCCATATATTTATATAAAGTTGTATATGTGTATTACCATTTTATGCTTTGCAAAATGCATGAAACAATGTACAGAAGTATACCTTTGTATTTTAGAGTAAATTGTGGGTTTTTCAACCCTTCATGTATTTCACAGGTGTACTTTTTAGGTTAGCCAATAATAAGCAAATTATAATTTACCACTGAAAAACAAGATATATCAATGTCACTGTATTGCTTTATTGTCACCCTGTTTATGACATGCCCCCATATAGATACAGTGCCTTGTAAAAGTATTCATACCCGTTGAAATTTTCCACATTTTGTCATGTTACAACCAAAAACGTAAATGTATTTTATTGGGATTTTATGCGATAGAGCAACACAAAGTGGCACATAATTGTGAAGTGGAAGGAAAATTATAAATGGTTTTCAAAAATTTTTACAAATAAATATGTGAAAAGTTTGACATGTATTTGTGTTCAGCCCCCCTAAGTCAATACTTTGTAGAACCACCTTTCGCTGCACTTACAGTCACAAGTCTTTTTGGGGATGTCTCTACCAGCTTTGCACATCTGGAGAGAGACATTTTTGCCCATTATTCTTTGCAAAACAGCTCAAGCTCTGTCAGATTGGATGGAGAGCGTCTGAACAGCAATTTTCAAGTCTTGCCACAAATTCTCAATTCGATTTTGGTCTGGACTTTGACTGGGCCATTCTAACACATGGATATGCTGTGCTCTAAACCATTCCATTGTAGTTCTGGCTGTATGTTTAGTGTTGTTGTCCTGCTGGAAGGTGAACCTCCACCCTAGTCTCAAGTCTTTTGCAGACTCTAATGCCCTGGACACATGGTCGGACTTTCCGACGGAAAATGTGCAATCGGATCATGTCATCGGAAAATCCGATCGTGTGTGGGCTCGATCGGATTCCAACACACAAAGTTTGAGAGCTGGAGCTAAAATTTTCCAACAACAAAATCCGATCATTTAAATTCCGATTGTGAGTAGACAATTCCGACAAAGTGCCTAGCATGCTCATAAAATTATGAGACGAAAGCTTTTGGCTACTGGCCTGTTTATACTCCTGTTGTATGTTTTGTACATAAACGCGTTTTGGAATGACCGGATTTTCTGACAACTTTGTGCAACCGTGTGTATGCAAGACAAGTTTGGGCCAAAATCCGTCTGAAAAAATCAGACAGATTTTGTCGTCGGAAAGTCCAACCGTGTGTATGGGGCATAACAGGTTTTCTCCTAAGATTGGCCAGTATTTGGCTCCATCCAACTTCCCATCAACTCTGACCAGCTTCCCTGTCCGTGCAGAAGAAAAGCATTGCACAACATGATGCTGCCACCACCATGCTCCACGGTGGGGATGGTGTGTTCAGGGTGATGTGCAGTGTTAGTTATCCGCCACACATAGCGGTTTGCTTTTAGGCCATAAAGTTCAATTTTGGTCTCGTCTGACCGGAGTACCTTCTTCCACATGTTTGCTGTGTCCCCCACATGGCTTCTTGAAAACTGCAAGCAGGACTTCTTATGGCTTTCTTTCAATAAAGGCTTTCTTCTTGCCACTCTTCCATAAAGGCCAGATTTGTGGAGTACATGACTAATAGTTTCTCCCACCTGAGCTGTGGATCTCTGCAGCTCCCCCAGAGTTGCCATAGGCCTCTTGGCTGCTTCTCTGATTCACTTCTTGCTGGATTGAACAGTGCTATGTGAGATGCTCAAAGATTGGGATATATTTTTTTAAGCTAACCTTAAACTTCTCCACAACTTTATCCCTGACCTGCCTGGTGTGTTCCTTGGCCTTCACAATGCTGTTTGTGCACTATGATTTTCTAACAAACCTCTGAGGGCTTCATAGAACAGTTGTACTTATACTAAGAATAAGTAAGACACAGGTGGACACTAATTACGTGACTTCTGAAGACAATTGGTTCCACTAGCTTTTAGGGGTATCAGAGTAAATACCCCTAAATACTTCCTTCATCATACTTCATACTTCCTTCATACTTTCTTCATCAGCTCATCCCCCCACAGCTATTACCTTTTGTATCAATTTGTATCAATCCCTTCCTTTTTAGATTGTAAGCTCTAACAAGCAGGGCCCTCTGATTCCTCTTGTACCAAACTGTAATGTAACTGTAATCTCTGCCCTCGTGTTGTAAAGCGCTGCGCAAACTGTTGGCGCTATATAAAACCTGTATAATAATAATAATAATAAAGAGGGCTGAATACAAATGCACGCCACACTTTTCAGATATTTATTTGTAAAACAATTATTATTTCCCTTCCACGTCACAATTATGTGCCACTTTATGTTGGTCTATCACATAAAATCCCAATAAAATACATTTACATATTTGATTGTAACATGGCAAAATGTAGACAATTTCAAGGGGTGTGAATACTTTTTCAAGGCACTGTAAAACAGTTAAATGTACGTATTTCAGGTATATATATTTCAGGTATATATTTAGAGGTTGGACAAGTAGCCCTTTTAAAACAACCTATCACAGTAGGGCATATGGCGTCAGGAGGTCAGAGGTAAGCTGACGTCTTAAGCCGCGTACACACGGGCGGACTGTCTGGCCAACTAAGTCCGTCAGACAATCCGACAGACAGTCCGTCCTACTTTTGAATGAACGGACTTGACCACACACGATGAACAGACAGTCCGTTGAAAGCTTGCGTGATGACGTGTACAGCACGTACGACGGGACTAGAAATACAACGTCCAATACACTGCTATGCAACCTTCGGCCGTGTAAATCCTTTCTGAGCATGCGCCATACTTAGTCCGTCCAACTTGCCTACTCACGAGCGGACTGTCCGCTGAAACCAAAGTTGGACGGACAATATTACGGAAATTCCGAAAGACTTAGTCCGCCAGACTGTCCGCTGAAAAAGTCAGCTGAAGCCCACACACGAGCGGACTGTCCGCTGAAATGTGTTTCAGCGGACTAAGTTGGACAGACAGTCCGCCCGTGTGTACGCGGCCTTACAGATGCTGCCTGTCAACAATATGACCTCACACGCTATCACCCAGCTACACAGAATGCCCAGCAATGTCAAATAACAGAATCCTTTAGTTGTTTATTCTCTTATACTACAAGGCTTTGTTTACATTGTTATGCACTAACAGGAGTTGGCAGACAGTGTGCAAGGGCAGGCAAATGACAGGGCAGCGACACACAGAGCTAAGGCCTCACGCACAGAGGACGTTTATTTAACTCTCCTGGAAGCCAGCAACAGTTTTTCAGAAACAATGCCTGAAGCTTGTAAAAGTGTCTAAAGCTTGTACAAGCTTTTAGGGGCTTTTAGGAGCTTTTACAGGCGTCAAGCTCTTTGGCGTTAATTCATTTCATTGGCCAGAATAAATAATTTGTTCTGGCCATTGAAATTAGTTAATGCTCAAGCACTGGCATTTAGGCGCATTTAGCAGCTTTTAGCTTCTTTTAGTAGCGTCAAGCGTTTTTTTTTTTTGCCCAAACTCTGCTGCTCGTGGTCGCACTGGCAGAGGTTTTTTTTTTCCTGTCACTAAACGCTGCTAAAAGCCTATGTGTACATGGACACATAGGGGTTTATTTACTAAAGGCAAATCCACTGTGCCCTACAAGTACACTTGGAAGTGCAGTCGCTGTAGATCGCTGTAGAGGGGGACATGCAAAAAGAATAACAAACAGCATTTTTGCTTGCACGTGATTGGATGATAGAAATCAGCAGAGCTTCCCTTCACTTCAGATTGTCCCCTCAGATCTACAGTGAACTTGTAGTGCACTGTGGATTTGCCTTTAGTAAATCAACCCCATAGGCTAACATGGAGGGGCATTTTGAGCCAGAAAAAAAACGCCAAATGCCCCTAGAAGCAGCTGTAAAACATCCAGTGTGTTTGAAGCCTTAAAGTGATTGCAAAGGTTTTTTTTTTTTTTTAAATAACAAATATGTTATACTTGCCTCCTCTGTGCAAGGGTTTTGCACAGAGCGCCCTGACCCTCCTCTTCTGGAGTCCCCTGGTGGCGCTCCTGGCTCCTCCTGTGCATTGAGTGTCCCCACAGAGAGCCGGAATCCATAGGGTTACTCGTGCAGGTGCGCTCCTTAGTCCTGCTGCTGCGTTCATTGACACAGACAGCAGGACTCGGCCCCGCCCCCAATTTTATTGACAGCAGCGGGAGCTCGTGCTCCTATCAATCTATCCTATGAGGACCTGAGACAACGCCTGGAGCTGCTGGGCTCATTCTCGTCACTGGAAAGATTGGGTTCAGGTACGTAAAAGGGAAACTCTGGAGGGGAGCTTCAGCACAGAAGGTTTTTCACTTTAAAGGGGTTGTAAAGGCAGAAGGTTTTTTTTATCTTAATGCATTCTATCCATTAAGATAAAATATATTTTGCGTGTATCAGTCCCCCCCAGCACCCTCCTAATTAATTACCTGAGCCCCATCTCTCTACAGCGATGTTCACGAATGTCTAAGCCGCCCGGGACACTCCTCCTCTTTGGCTCCCGCGGCTGTCAATCAGCCAATCAGGGGAGAGAGGGGACGAGCCCAGGTTGGGGCTCTGTGTCTGAATGGACACACGGAGCTATGAGTCGACTCCAGTGCCTCCATAGGAAGCTACTGACTGTGGGGGCACTACCTAGGAGGGAGGGGCCAGGAGCAGCAAAGAGGGACCCGAGAAGAGGATGATCCAAGCTGCTCTGTGCAAAACCACTGCACAGAGGAGGTAAGTATAAAATGTTTGTTATTTTAAAAAATGTAAAAAAAAAAAAAAAGAGAATTTTCAATCACTCTAATGCATAGAATGCATTAAGGTGAAAAACCATGAGACTTTACAACTCCTGCAGAAAATGTGACTGATGTACCATAAGTTGACATTTAGATGTGACCATAGGTTGACCTTTATAGCAGAAGATCTAGAAACTGCCCATTCTGTAAAAGAGCTGTTGATTCAGCCAGAAGCATGTTATTATGACATGCAATAAAACTGTCTGAGAGACCAATTTAGCATAGTGACATTCCTTGCAATGGTATTAGAAGAAAGATTTTTTATCTGTTTTCTTTTAACAAAATTCTGCATAAAAGATTGAGATAAAAGAGAGATAAAATTTGCTATTTATTGACTGAATGGTAGCTTAAACCATTTGTGAATGGCCAATATTAGCGTAAGCTAGTGGGTGGAACTTATGTGCTGAACAGTTTTTCATACAATATTTCACAATACATGGATAATGGTAACTTTAAAGGGAACGTGTTCATGTGTACAGAAGAGAGGAGTAGAAGAGCAGCCAAGCATTGTGAAAAGCAGGGGCAGGCATACTATGTGTGCATAATGAGTGGCTGTACAAAGTCCCTTTAAACTTAGGGGCCCATTTATTCTAGATGTGGGTCAGATGGTTACTGCCACTGCTTTGCAGACCTGCACACAGCTAACTTCTGTCTAGCTGTCAATCTATATATATTGGAAACGTCACTTTACATGACCAGTAGCCGAGTAACAATTGCCCAGAAAATACCACTCAACCTTAGTTCATCTAAAGTTACCTGTAGAGACGAAAATCTTCCCCCAATCTAGTGAGAGCAGAGAACAGTGGACTCAGGTCCAGTGAGATTAGGGTACAGTAGCCCTCAATCCAGTGAGATCAGAGGACAGTAGACCTTAATCCAGTGAAATTAGGGAACAGTAGACCTCAATCGAGTGAAATTAGGGAACAGTAGCCCTCAATCCAGTGAGATCAGAGGACAGTAGACCTCAATCCAGTGAGTTTAGGGAACAGTAGACCTCAATTCAGTGAAATCAGAAGACAGTAGACCTCTGTGGCCTATTTTATCTTCAAGCATAAATGCAGTTTTATGAAGGTTTCCACGACATCTTTATGCCAGTAGAATGTTGGGGAGCACAGTATGTAATAATCATTTGCCTTTGTCTTATGACAGTGTTCATTGCTAATACTTTTTTATCTGGCTCTTTAAAGGTGTTTGCAGTGATCGTCATAGGATTTTCAGATGAGACACTTGCATAATAATATCCATTATGAGTTTGCTCCAGGCTACATTTTTTAAAGCTCTGCACTTCCAGTATCTACTCTGTGAAAATCTGTTTGTCTGAAGTTTGACACTTTGATAGGAAAATCACAAAACATCTGCCTGGAAAGCAGCATTATTGTGGTTATGACGCACTGTAGAGGTTTGCCCTGTACGCAGACAACATTTTTTGCATTGTATGCATTCCGCCTGCCACTTAAGTTTAATACAGATTTACTTACCCAGAGGACCTTAGACTGACTGAGCTGCCAGAGATCCTTTCTTTGTTTTTGTTATTAAATTAATTAAAAAAAGATTTAGGGCGAAACTGCAGCCATACCAACGCACACACATGAAATATACATCTGTGAATCGTTTACCTGACTAAGTATCTTTAATTCTGTTCAACCACACTTATAATTCACACAACCCTTCCATACAATGTAGTGAGAAGGGGACACCTCTGTTCAATATCTATAGCTAAGCATGTAAGCAGATGCTTATAGAGGTATTGCTGTGTTAGTTGTGCTCATTATTTTCTGGGTTAAATGTATTTTCTAATGTGTGAGTTGCATTATTCAATTAATGTCTGCTGGACAAAGAATATAAAAAGGGGAACTCTATCTAGGTCAGAGGTCTTGTTCGCTGCTCTCACATGGGACGAAAAGGAGAGTGATGCTGAGGTTGTAATCTCTACTTTTAGGACATTCTTACCTAATGAAGGTATGACCAACTCATGAGGCACAAGGGAGCACCAGGGACACACTAAAAGGGCACTTAGAGGCCTATGTATAGGAATGTGCATGAACGATGTTGCTGAGAACTGTCCACATGTTATATTCAACTACTTCAGTAAAGTACTTTATTGTTAAGCCAATCTGCCTGGTCTGAAGTCACAAAAGGGGTGCATGCATAGCATATCAAAGAAGAGGGCTTAGAAGAGGGTGAAGAGAAGTTA
Source organism: Lithobates pipiens (assembly GCF_037356315.1). Lineage (NCBI taxonomy): Eukaryota > Metazoa > Chordata > Amphibia > Anura > Ranidae > Lithobates > Lithobates pipiens. Next base: position 467,568,139 of record NW_027507764.1, read on the forward strand.
GTGCAGACACAATAGAAAAGTCTAACCTGCAGTGGAAGCCAAAGAGGGTATGTTGTGGTTGCTCCGGGCAACTGGAGTGTCATTGCTAGGGTGTCGGGTACTTAAGTAGCCAGCCAACGGGTGTCTTGGTGACATGGAATGGGTGACGGAGGGTCTTGGCAGTGAGAAGGTTTGAGAGCTTGTCTGCCTTCCTAGCAATTGGTGCCCCACATACAGGGACCAACATCCTGGAACGTGGTATCCCAGGTACCTAGCCTAAGATGTTACGGAAGAAAAGTAAGAGGCAGCGGGAATGGAGAAGCTCAGGAACATGTGAAGAGATTATCTCTGTGTGTCAGGGAAAAGTCGTATGGTGTTATTGGGAGTTAGGTGGCATGTGGAATTGCTACATCCATTGGGAGAAGTTCTGTAAAGTGAAACATACACAAAGGGTTAACTGTGCAAGAGGAACATGCTCACTTCTACGTTAGAGTGCTGCCTTAACACTGTTTCATGTGACTTCAGCCTGTAAGTGCAGACATTAGCAAGCATTGTACTGTGACCATACCGGGGTCTGGAGAATTAACCAAACGTGGAGTAGAGGATGCTCACTTCTAAGTCACAGTGCTGCCTTAATGATGATTTCACACGTCGGCAGCCTCCATCTGTAGGTGCAGGCATTAGAGAGCGCTACTAGCGAGTCCCAACTTGGGAGTGTTAAACCGCGGTCACAAGCAGCTTCCTGTGTTACCAACAATCGCTGGAATAGGAAGCATTGTATTGCTGAGGCTCTGTACTTTTCCCAATCATGAGCTGCCTGAACAATTTTGTGTAATTCAATAAAGTCTGGCTCACTCTCTGATTTGTTATGTGCAGAAGATCTGAGGAATTCAGTATGCGATTCAGTTTAGTTAATGGTACATTATTGAGAGGCAAACTGAATGATTTATGAATGAATATAAAGTGCCTTTCAAAAGTATTCACCCCCCTGGTTTTTTCCTATTTTGTTACATTACAGCCTTTAGTTCAATGTTTTTTTAATCTGAATTATATGTGATGGAGCAGAACACAAAAGTCTAAATTTATGAAGTAAAATTAGAAAAATAAATACAGAAAACAATTTTTCATAAATAAAAAACTGATAATTGGCATGTGCATATGTATTCACTCCCTTTCTTATGAAGCCCATAAAAAGCTCTGGTGCAACCAATTACCTTCAGAAGTCACATAATTAGTGAAATGATGTCCACCTGTGTACAGTCTAAGTGTCACATGATCTGTCATTACATATGCACACCTTTTTGAAAGGCCCCAGAAGCTGCAACACCTAAGCAAGAGGCACCACTAACCAAACACTGCCCTGAAGACCAAGGAACTCTCCAAACAAGTAAGGGACCATGTTGTTGAGAAGTACATGTCAAGGTTAGGTTATAAAAAGAATCCAAATCTTTGATGATCCATAGAATTACCATCAAATCTATCATAACCAAATGGAAAGAACATGGCACCACAGCAAACCTGTCAAGATACGGCCACACACCAAAACTCACGGACCAGGCAAGGAGGGCATTAATCAGAGAGGCAGCACAGAGACCTAAGGTGACCCTGGAGGAGCTGCAGAGTTCCACAGCAGAGACTGGAGTATCTGTACATAGGACAACAATAAGCCGTATGCTCCATAGAGTTGGGCTTTATGGCAGAGTGGCCAGAAGAAAGCCATTACTTTCAGTAAAAAACAAAATGGCGCGTTTTGAGTTTGCGAAAAGGCATATGTGAAACTCCTGAAATGTATGGAGGAAGGTTCTCTGGTCCGATTAGACTAAAATTGAACTTTTTGACCATCAAAGAAAATTCTATGTCTGGGGCAAATCCAACACATCACATCACCCAAAGAACCCCATGTTTTTCAGCAATTGGGACTGGGAAACTGGTCAGAGTTGAGGGAAAGATGGATGGTGCCAAGTACAGGGCTAAGTACTTGAGAAAAACCTGTACCACTCTGTGTGTGCTTTGAGGGTAGGATGGAGGTTCACCTTCCAGCAAGACAATGACCCCAAACACACTGCTAAAGCAACACTTGAGTGGTTTAAGGGGAAACATGTAAATGTGTTGGAATGGCCTAGTCAAAGCCCAGACCACAATCCAATTGAAAATATGTGGTCAAACTTAAAGATTGCTGTTCACAAGCGCAAACCATCAAACTTGAAGGAGCTGGAGCAGTTTTGCAAGGAGGAATGGGCAAAAATGCCAGTGTAAGATCCGACAAGCTCATAGAGATTTATCCAAAGCGACTTGGAGCAGTGATAGCTGCGAAAAGGTGGCTCTACAAAGTATTGACTTTAGGGGGGTGAATAGTTATGCACATTGTCTTTTTCCGTTATTTTGTCCTATTTGTCCTTCAAAGTTGTGGGCATGTTCTGTAAATTAAATGATGCAAATCCTCAAACAATCCATGTTAATTCCAGGTTGTGAGGCAACAAAACACGAAAAATGCCAAGGGGGGTACATCATTTTGCAAGACACTGTAGGTGTGTGCTAATATCTGGATTTTTCTATGCCTAGCATTCCTTAAAATTAAGCAGCCATGATAGGAATGTTTGGGGCAGCCATTGCTGACTCTCTTCTGAAAATACTAGTTGCCTGTTTTTTGTTGGCTTAACTACCTTGAGTCAAAACCCCAAAACAGTTCTGCATATTGGGAAATTCTGAGGAGTGTTATGAATTTTTATCCCCAGAATTGCTTTGGATCACTGACTCAATGTTATCTAAACAAGGGGGTTACCATAATAGACAGGCAACTAACATTTCCAGAAAAAACTGAACAGCTAGTTCATGGCTACCTCCATGTTTTTCTTGTGATAGGTTTCTGTTAAAAATATTCTTAACATGCTCTAATATTAAACATGTTTCAGTGCCTTGAAAAGGTATTCATATGCCTTGAAATTTTCCACATTTTGTCATGTTTATTGTGATAGACCAACACAAAGTGGCACATAATTGTGAAGTGGAAGGAAAATGATAAATGTTTTTCAAAATGTTTTACAAATAAATATCTGAAAAGTGTGGCGCTCATTTGTATTCATGCCCCTTTACTCTGATACCCCTAAATAAAATCCAGTCAACCTGAGGTAATTTAAGCTCAATAAAAAAAAGAGCTGTTCTTTGAAGCCCTCGGAGGTTTGCTAGAGAACCTTAGTGAACAAACAGCATCCTGAAGACCAATGAACACACCAGACAGGTCAGGTATAAAGTTGTGGAGAAGTTTAAAGCAGGGTAAGGTTGTAAAAAAATAAACCAAGCTTTGAACATTTCACGGAGTGTTCAATCCATTATCTGAAAATGGAAAGAGTATAGCACAACTGCAAACCTACCAAGACATGGCCATCCACCTAAACTGACAGGCTAGGAGAGCATTAATCAGAGAAGCAGCCAAGAAGCCCATGGCAACTCTGGTGGAGCTGCCGAGATCCACAGCTCAGGTGGGAGAATCTGTCCACAGGACAACTGTTGGTCATGCACTCCACAAATCTGGCCTATTTGAAAGAGTGGAAGAAGAAAGCCATTGCTGAAAGAAAGCCATAAGTTTGAAAGAAGCCATGTGGAGGACACAGCAAATATGTGAAAGAAGGTTCTCTGGTCAGGTGAGACCAAAATTTTACTTTTTGGCCTAAAAGTAAAAAGCTATGTGTGGCAGAAAACGAACACTGTACATCACCCTGAACACACCATACCCATAGTGACACATGGTGGTATCAGCATCATGCTGTGGGGGTGCTTTTCTTCAGCAGTAACAGGAAAGCTGGCCAGAGTTGATGGGAAGATGGATAGAGCCAAATACAAGGCATTCTTAGAAGAAAAACTGTTATGCCGCGTACATAGGACCAGACTTTTCGATGGTCTTCCCGACAGACTTTCTGAACGAATGGACTTGGCCACACATGAACGGACTAAGTCAGTTTAGTTTTGAACGTGATGACGTAAGACAGGACTAAACAATGAAGTTCAATAGCCCCAGTAGCCAATAGTTGCCCTTGCGTCGACAAACGTTTTTCTAGTTTTTTAGTCCGTCGGACTTAAGTTCTTTGGATAGATTTGAAACATTTTCTATTTCTTGGTCTATTTGTTTTTTTTTTTATAAAAAATGGTCGGACTAGTCCACACACGATCGGATTGTTTCCGACAGACTGATCCCGTCGGACCTAGTCTGCCGGAAAGTCTGGTCGTGTGTACGCGACATTAGAGTCTGCAAAAGACTTGAGACTGGGGCGGAAGTTCACCTTCCAGCAGGACAACGACCCTAAACATACAGCCAGAGCTACAATGGAATGGTTTAAATCAAAGCAGATTCATGGCCCAGTCAAAGTCCAGACCTAAATCCAATTGAGAATATGTGGCAACACATGAACATTGCTGTACACAGACGCTCTCCAATCTGACAGAGCTTGAGCTATTTTGCAGAGAAAAATGGGCAAAAACTTCACTCTCTAGATGTGCAAAGCTGGTAGAGACATACCCAAAAAGAATTGCAGCTGTAATTGCAGTGAAAGGTGGTTTTACAAAGTATTGACTTAGGGGAGCTGAATACAAATGCACGCCACACTTCAGTTATTTGTTTGTTAAAAATTTGAAAAACATTTATCATTTTTCTTCCACTTCACAATTATATGCCACTTTGTGTTGGTCTATCACATAAAATCCCAATAAAATACATGTACGTTTTTGGTTGTAACATGACAAAATGTGGAAAATGTGAAGGGGTATGAATACATTTTCAAGGTACTGTATGTATTGTATAGAAAGATTTATTTTCAACCACTGGGTTTTACACTTTAATGTAGCACATGTATGCATGTGTTTTGGTGCTGGAGCCTCATATGACCTGCTTATGTCTCAACCAAAAATAATTACAATAGGATCTAATGCATCTAAAGAAATACATGTCAAGCTCAGAGTCCTAGAGTTCATCCACACTGCTAAATTTAAAGCCAACTGAAAACCTCTGACAGTAAACAGAGCCTATCTATATGAGCCCATACTTAAATCACTCCACTGGAGAGAAGAGCTAAGCATTCCCCCACATAAATTGAAAACTCCAACAGGAAAAGTGAGACATCTTTATTTGGGCCATGTTTGTGACAGAGTTCTGGGGAAGAGATGTCACCACCCACATCTTTAATTAATGTTTGTGGGAGAGAAAAGCAATCTATCCAAAACACAAATTAAATATGTGTCATAGATATACAGTTGTGCTCAGGATAGGGATCACATGAAGTCATTTATTATCACATCGTTTTTTGGCCCATTTTAAAATCATAATGATAACAGAAATCACCCAAATGGCCCTGATCAAAGGTTTACATACCTTGGAATGTTTGGCCTTGGTACAGACACAAAAGGTGGCACACACAGGTTAAAATGGCAATTAAAGGTTAATTTCTCACATTTGTGGCTTTTTAAATCACAATTAGTGTCTGTGTATAAATAGTCAATGAGTTTGTTAGCTCCCACTTGGATGCCCTAAGCAGGCTAGACACAGCCATGAGGAGGTAGAAAAGAACAGTCAAAAGACCTGCGTGACAAAGCAATGGAGCTTTATAAAGATGGAAAAGGATATCCAAATCCTTGAATATGCCAGTCAGTACGGTTTAATCCCTTATTAAGAAGTGGAAAATTCGAGGCTCTTTTGATACCAAGACAAGGCCATATAGACCAAGAAAGATTGCAGACAAAACTGGCAGAATAATTGCTCAGGATACAAAGAAAAACCCATAGGTAACCTCAGGAGAAATACAGGCTGCTCTCCAAAAGACGGTGTGGTTGTTTTTAAGGAGCACAATTCAATGATACTTGGAAAAAAAAAGAGCTGCATGGTTGAGCTACCAGAAGAAAGCATTTACTGCGCCAATGCCACAAAAAAGCCTAATGAGGCATGTCAAGGTGTTGGGCATATTGTAACCAGGCTTTTTTTGTGGCACTTGTACAGTAAAGGCTTCTTTCTGGCAACGTGATCTTGCAGCTCTTTTTTGTTCAAGTATCATCGTATTGTGCTCCTTAAAAACGACACCATCTTTTTCCAGTGCAGCCTGTATTTCTCCTGAAGATACCTGTGGGTTTTTCTTTGTATCCCAAACAATTCCTATGGCAGTTGTGGCTGAAAGCTTTTTTTGATCTACCTGACCTTGATTGGTATCAAGAGATCCCCAAATTTTCCACTTCTTATTTAATGATTGGACAGTACTGACTGGCATATTCAAGGCTTTGGATACCTTTTTATATCCTTTTCCATCTTTGTAAAGTTTCATTACCTTGTTACCCAGGTCTTTTGACAGTTTTTTTCTGCTCCCCATGGCTTAGTATATAGCCTTCTTAGTGCATCCATGTGAGAGCTAACAAATTCATTGACTTTTTATACATGGCCTCTAATTGCGGTTTAAAAAGCCACAAATGTGGGAAATTAACCTTTAATAGCCATTTTAACCTGTGTGTTTCATCTTCTGCGTCTGTACCAAGGCCAAACATTCCAGGGTGTGTAAACTTTTGATCAGGGCCATTTGGATTATTTCTGTTATCATTATGATTTTAAAAGGAACCAAAAAACTATTTGATAATAAATGGCTTCATGTGATCACTATCCTTCAGTAAAAGACAGTTTTTTGGCATGATTAGTCATATTTTCAATATAAATGCCAAAATGTCACAATTTCTGCCAGGGTGAGCAAACTTTTTCAGCGCTGTCACACTTTGAATGACAGTTGTGTGGTCATGCTACACTGTAACCATGTGAAATGTGTATCATTTTCTTCACACAAATAGTGCTTTCTTTTGGTGGTATTTAATTATTCTTGTTTTTTAAATTTTTTTCCTAAAAAAAAAGACAATTTTTTTTAAAGTCAGTAAATTTTGTAAATAAGTAATTTTTCTCCTTCACTGATGGGCGCTGATGAGGCAGCACTGATGGGCACTGATAGGCTGCACTGATGGGCACTGATGAGGTGGCACTTAGGGGCACTGATGAGGCGGCACTTATGGACAGATTAGGTGGCACTGATGAGCACAAATATGCCACACTTATGGGCACTGATAGGTGGCACTGATATGTGGCACTGAAGAGCACTGATAGGTGGCACTGATGGGTGGCACTGGTGGGCACTGATATGCAGCACTGGTGGGCACATATAGGCGGCACTGGTGGGCACAGATAGGTGGTACAGATGAGTGGCACTGATTGGCATTGATGGGTGGAATTGATGAGTAGCAGTGATGAGCATCAATGGGCAGCAGTGATGGACATTGATGGGCAGCACTGATAGCCAGCACTGACTGGCATCACTAATGGCCACTGATTGCTGGCACTTGTGGACACTGATTGGCATTTGTGGGCAGAGATTTGTGGAAATTGTGGGCACTGTTTGGCACTGATTGCTGGCAGTGGTGGACACACAGTTCTGCCACTGGTGGGCACTTAATTGCAATCAGGGAACTGATGATGAGTGCCCTGATTACATCCCTAGCTGTTTCCTGTGAGGAGATACCGCTGATCGGCTCTCCTCTCCTCACACTCTGTCAGTGTGAGGCGAGGAGCGCCGATTACCAGCATCTGCGTGTTTACATGTGACAGGCTATGATTGGACACAGTCGATCCCATACTTACCACATGGCCGTGGCTCTTTTCACAGATTGGGGTTGCGCTGTGTCCTAGCAGAATGGCGCGCAAAAATGGTTGTTCTGGAGGGACGTCATATGATGTCCACCCAGAACGAGAGCCACGCCGCCCAGCCATCATTTGACGGCTGGCAGGCGGGACGTGGTTAAAGGCTAAGTTCTCCTTTTTTTCTAAATTCCAGCTCCCCTATTGCAAAAATATCAAAGCTTTCCATAAAATCTACAGACACGACCCTTCTATGTACTTGTATAAAGATGGCCATACACTATGCAATCTGATTGTGTATTTAGTGAGAAGGGTGATCACTGATTGATTGCATTTCATTTAAAAAATGTGCAGCTGGGAATGGGAGGGTGGATGATGCAGGGTGTGTGCTAATGAGGTCAGTTGGTCAACTCCTTCCTGTGTCATAACATACAGTCTGTAAGGACATAAGACAGAAGCAATAGATGCGTTTGGAATCATGGATGGAGGACAGTAAGGTACGTGTCTGTAGATTTTATGGAAAGCTTTGATATTTTTGCCAAAAAAGTACATGAATGCTATATTGGTACATAGGGGAGCTGGAATTTAGAAAAAATAAAAAGAGGTGAACTTAGCCTTAAAAGTTTATCTAAAGCCATTTTTTAGATAGATTGTTGAGGGTGTAGAACCCTTGGCAGTCTTTTGCTGTCTGTATCCTCATTGGGGAAATTATGTTCATCTAATTGTCCTGTGACCTTTGTCATTAGGACTTAAAGTGAGGGGAAATCCAAGATTTTAAGTTGTCACAACATCACATTTTCCAGTAGGGAAGAGGGAATTTACCTTATGTTAAAGAGATTGTCTCTCACTTCCTTTTATCTTCTGCTCAAGGTGTAAAAGAAAGTCTTCCCATTGGGATACAGATTTAGAAAAACACTGACAAGGGCTCTATACAAAAGGAAAAAATGGAAGGTTTAGATTTAAAAATCAAATGGTACTTTTAATTTGTTGCCATCTAATTCACCTCGTCCTACTGTTTTTAACAATACATTTTTGATAAATAATGGGATTTTTTCAGGCGACTTGAACCAGAGCAGATGAGACACAATGAGCTGAATTTACTATAGTGTGAAGTAAACCTGGGCCCGGCTAACTAAAGTGTGAAAATAAGTGTACCTGTCCACACTTCAAACATCCATTTCATGAACACAGATCTACCTCACTACAGAAAATAACGCTTGCGACTTATGCAGCAGTGACATCACGCTGACAAAATCAATACCATTTTATCTACAGGATGAAATCATTGTATTATCATTCTTTTGGCAATTCACAACTTCCAGTTTTCTATACCAGGCAGCTATAGAAGCTGCAACATATATGATGGTGCACAAAGCAGATAATAAAGTACAAGACAAATACTACTGTATGACAAATACATACTGCTATGGTTTATGAGCAGAGAAATATTTCCAATGTCACATGAGATAGACCATTCCTTTATGGGTGTGATCAATGTGTTATATTATCCACTATCTTGTTATGTCTTATAGAACTATATAGAAAACAAATTATGTTGGACATATCTCATCACCAGAGTCCCTAGGAAATATATTCATCTAATGTGTTATTGAGCTTGTTTGAGCCAAGACATGCTTGTTTTGAGTGGAATGGGCATTTAAATTTAGCTTTATGAAAGTGTTAAAATTGCATTGTATCAGATTCAAATACAATGATATTTCAAAAGAGCAGTCTGTAATAAGCAAAGCTTTGTAAAATATACGTTGAAATGAATAGATTCATGATGGGCAGTGTTCCTAAAGTGCCCTTTGTTTTTTTTCATGCAGGGTAAGGCTAAACATTCACTAAAATGGCAGCCACACCTTTTCTCCCCTTTCCACACTCTGTTGGCTTCTGGAGTGTAAAGCCCCGTACACACGAGCGGACTTTTCAACATCCAAAGTCCGTCAGACCGAGTCCGTCAGACTATCCGATCGTGTGTGGGCTGCAACGGACTTTAGCTTCGCAAAAGTCTGGCGGACTTTAGAAATGAAGCATGCTTCAAATTTTCCCGACGGAACTCCGCCGGACCAGGTCCCCTTCGAAAAATTCGCTCGTGTGTGTGCTACTCCGACGGACTAAAACCGACGCTAGGGCAGCTATTGGCTACTGTCTATGAACTTCCTACGTCGAATCCAGTCGTACGTCATCACGTTCGACTCCGTCGGAGTTTGGTGTGATGGTGTGTGGTCAAGTCCGTTCGGTCGAAAAGTCCGCCAGAACTCCGTCGGAACTCCGTCGGAACTCCGGCGGAACTCCTTTGGAGGTCTGTCAGACTTAATCCCTCTCGTGTGTACGGGGCATAAGAAAGTCCTGGTACTTCTGGGTATGAGGGCGCATGTGACTCCCTCCCCTTCCTCCCATTTGACAGTTCTAATGCTCAGTGATTGGCCCCTTAGGCACCCAGCACTGTTACACATGGAAGAAAAGAGTCCTGAGCCTTGTGTAAATTCCAACTTGAGCTTACATGGTCCTAACTCTTTCTGCTTCTGGTGGCTGAATTATGCAGTGAGAGTGTGAGTGGATGATGAGGTGGAGACACCATTAAACTTAGCTTTTCCTTGCCTAGATAAATCTTAGATGCACAGAATTTGGGTAAAAATTGCATATTTTAAGCATATAACTTTTTTTTTGCTGAGATGGGTTCCCTGTGCTTATGATTTATTTGAATAGACTGTAAATATTCATTCTGTTTACTGAGTGGACAATAATTGACACAAAAACACACTTTAACCTCATTTTAACACATTTCCATTTTAAATAGAATTTTAAAAATTCAGTGTGTGAAGAAGTGAAATATTGTATTGAAGCCAGAATGCAATGACCTAAACAATCTGTATTTTTACAGGGGACAACTATGGGATGGATGGGAAGGTTAACCTGCCCAATTTCACAGAGGATGTTGACTGGAAAGGACTGGAAGATCTGTACAGCGTTAATGAAAGCTTGTATGGCTACAGAAACAAGTATAGACTTAGTCCAGATGATTGGGCTAATTACTTGAAGGATGTAGATAGAGTTTTTGCACTGCTGAACAATATCCCTAAAAAAGTTACAGCAAATTCGACTGTGGTTGTACGAACTTACGCGTCCTCCGATGCGTCGGCTCTGATGGAAATGTCCTCTGCTGACTCTGAAGATGAATTTAGTGGCGTAGCTGCAGAAGAAAGGGAACCTAAAATGGAAGTTAATTTGAGCACAGTGATATTTAATCACAAGAAAAAACTTGAAAACAATCTCCCCAAGGAGAAACAAAAGAACCAGGCACACTGGAGCTATAGCAAAACTGAAAGACAGAGAGATCAAGTTTCTTTAGACACCTATGATGTGGACTTCAGTGGAAATGGACTCACAGAGTTAGAATCTAAAATTAATTTAGACATGCAAACTTTCAGTCATACACCTAGAGAAATTCAGCAACGTCGTCTTGTAAGTGAAGATATATTTCAAGACCAGATGTATCTTCCTATCGACTCCATGGCTCCCCAGGTAAAAAATATTTCCACTGTGGATCACTTAGATGATTCTGAAGACCACAAAAGTACAAAAGCCCGGCCAACAAAAGATTTTTCTGGAGAAACAGATACAAACTTAGATATGGAAGGCAGTGCCTCGTTCTCGCTTTCTTCTGATTAGAACAAATTTACTTTAACAAAAGCTAAATTTAACCAGTGACTGTGGCACTTGACATTCCAGTGCATCCAGCTTTTTTGCCTTTCACAATATGGACAACGAAGTCTTCAAACATCACTCCAATAAGATACTTGATAATTAACATTAATACTTAATGAAATTTAAAGTCACACAGTTTTATTTTTTTTCACTATTTGGGCTCATATGTGTCAAATGTTTAAACACCACAGACAATTATATCCCCACTAAATATATATTTTATTTTCTAACCACTGGAATTAGTAAACTAATTTTGCACTTTTATAAAGCTTTTAAGCTTGACCACCATGTTTTTTTTCCCTTTTTACTTTTAGTTCTAAACATTGTGTTGTGATTAGAAAAACAATTTGCAGAAAGGTGCTTTTTACAATTTTGTTTTATAAATTCAAAATCTTATAATGAATGCCTAATTGGAAATCAGTGTTGCCCCGTTGATTCGTTAGGAGATTATGGTGACAGATAAGGAAAATCCGGAGAAAAATCCACCTTGTGTTGTGGGGCAAAGAAAATCTGATTAATACCTAGTCCGCAGTGATTAGACAGTGTTAGGTGACTTTATCCATCTAAGTATTATTATTGCACAACCAATTTTCCTGCCAGCTACTAAACCTAGGCATTTAGGCTGCTTTCACACTGGGGCGGTATTCAGGCGTTACAGCGCTAAAAATAGCGCCTGTGTAGCGCCTGAAAAAAACCGGCCCCTTTCACTCCAGTGTGAAAGCCGGAGGGCTTTCACACTGGAGCGATGCGCTGGCAGGACGGTGAAAAAAGTCCTGCTAGCCGCATCTTTGGAGCGGTGAAGGAGCGGTGTATTCACCGCTCCTAAACCGCTCCTACCCATTGAAATCAATGGGACACCACGGCAATACCGCCGGCAAAGCGCCGCTGCAGCGGCGCTTTGCGGGCGGGTTTAACCCTTTTTCGGCCGCTAGCGGGGGTTAAAACCACCCCGCTAGCGCCCGCAGACCGAAAAATAGCGGCACTTTACCGCCGACGCTGCTCCCGCCCCAGTGTGAAAGCAGCCTTACTGAGGTACCTGATGGCTGCATTTGTCAGATTTGGATAAGTACATTGATGACCAAATCTGTCAAAAATATGTTAGACCAATAAATGATAGATCTGTTGGTGAGAATCTACTAAATCAGTGACTTACAAGAGGATATTGCTTCATTTATAGAGAGGGTAATATTTTGGAAGTGCAATCCAGAGAAAAGAGGAGTTGTTTTCCCAATAAGTTATCTTGTATCATATTAATGTGATTGTATCCCATAATCGTGAATCATTGGTTTATTTCTCCCATTGTTCTATGATTGGCATGCTGGAGCAATCTAGAACACATTAATCCAGCTTTATTCTAGTGATATGTATCTTTATTTCTTCTCTTGACATACCTACTGATTTATGCACAATGTAAATAGAGCTTTCCATTTTAGTGGAAGTTCCCCATTTGCTTCTTTTTCAACAGTCTGGTAACTTGGAAGTTTCCAAGTTTTGCCAGTTCCAGGAGCTTTAAAAGTGCACTTGCATTTACTGGGCTCCTATGTCTATATTCAGCAGCCCTTGATAGCCATAGACTTACCTGACCTTACTTTGCTAGGGATAAGCAGAGTAAGGACTTTCCATTGCAATGAATATAAATTGTGGTGTACATGTATGGAAAAAATGTGGCCTTGATATTAAGAATTTTTAAATAAAGGCTGTGCAGCACCAAGCAGGTGAATCAGGAACAAGTAAGTATATGACTTTCAAGGGCTGTTGTGGATTGGCATCAAAGTCTAAAAAGGATTTGTGCACGTTAAGCTCAATTACACTTGAAGTCCATTGTCAACTTGTTGGCTGCAACATTCATGTACTATAAATGTATTTTTCCACATGGGGGTTACCAAGAAGGTCCAGCTAGAGGCATCAAAAAACAGCAAACATGGCACATAACCTATTCATAAACACAGTCATAAGTATACCGTTGACTAAAGTTGTAAATGTTACATCCATTTACAAATTACCTCAATGTTTTTACATATCCTAGTAGGAATACATTTTTCTTCCTTTTTGTCAAGATATTTCTTCGGTATTCCATGTCAGAAATGCACATGAGCACCACATTTGTTCCAAGGGATTTTGAATGTTTCTCTTCTCCGAGCAGTCCCAATGTGGTCTATGTACATATACTAAAAACTGTTGCTATGCGCGTCACCTTATGTGATGACATGACAAACATATTTATGGTTATGAAAGTATTCTTTTTTTGTAAATAGATTTAAGATTAATAGGCTTTGTTCTGTGTTTTTTTTTTAATCATGTTATACTTTTATAGAACAATTCGGACTTCAGGAAAGTCACGAAGCATCATTTCTTGAAATAAAGATGTGCTTTACTTTTACAATTCTTAAAGTTTATTAAAGTGGCCTTTTACTTTTGTGTTTTATGATTGATACATGCATATGTTGTTAAATATTCTATCTTCCTATATATGTATCGGTTTAATTTCATTTTAAAGTGATTGTAAAGTCTATTTTTTTTAACTAACAAACATGTTATACTTACCTCCTCTGTGTAGTGGTTTTGCACAGGGCAGCCCTGATCCTCCTCTTCTCGGGCCCCTCTTCTGTGCTCCTGGCCCCTCCCTCCTCTTGAGTGCCCCCACAGCAAGCAGCTTGCTATGAGGGCACCCGAGCCGAGCTGCAGCTCTGCGTGTCCATTAAGACACAGAGCTGCCGTTTGGCCCTGTCCCCTCTTTCTCCTGATTGGCTAACTTACTTTGATTGATAGCAGCGGGAGTCAATATTGCCACTGCTGTGTCTCAGCCGATCAAAAGAGACAGTTCCAGATGGCTGAGGGACTCGTGTACATCGCTGGACAGAGATGGGGATTAAGTAAGTATTAGGGGGGCTGCTACACGCAGAAGGTTTTTTATCTTAATGAATAGAATGTATTAAGATTAAAAACTTTCTGCCTTTACAACTCCTTTAAGCTTCCTTTTTTGATACTTAATAAGGCAACGAAAAAATAATAATAAATAGGCAAGTTTAGGTTTAAAGCCCAAATGCAGTTTCAAGTTAAACTTCTGTCTGCTGGATAACGACCACTGATATTTGTGTGAGCACAGAGGTCCTAATTATAGGCCTGCTGCAGGGGAGTTACATTTTGGGCAGGTTGTTGAGTCTATCTTTGGTGGTCTGACACTGCTCTGAAAATTTGTGTTTTGCTGGCTAGCTGTATATGACAAGACAGAAGGTGTAATGTGCAGCCAAAGATAGACCGTTGCATTTACAGATTGCAGCAGTCCTTATCTTCAGTCTGTTGCAGGAGAGCTAAATTTAGGGTTGGCACTGGAACTCAAATGACAGACAGAAGTAAAACACTTAAGATATTATTTTCTTTGTTCATTAAAGGACACTGCTATATTTTTAGATCTCGACTGATGGGGTATAGCCCCACCTGCAAGAGTAGGGTGCGAAGGGTGGCCCCTGCTTTACGCTTGGTACACATGTAAAGTTTTTTTTGTTTTTTGTTCCTTCAATCCAGCAGGCTGAATGAAAAAAAATCAGAGAGATCGCTGTACTAACACACGCAATATTAGCAATCTTCCCCGATGTGCCTTTGTGTTCTGATAGGGGTACTACCCCCTGCTAAAATATACTGACTAGTCCTGACAGCCATTGGCTGTGAGTCCTAATTGGTTGGATGCTGGTTTTCCAGCATGTCCCTTCGACAAAAGCCTGTCCTCAGACTGGCTTCTGTCAAAATGACAGCTGTACACACTGACCAAATGTCGGCCAGTTCCTATTGAAGCAGCTGATACAGGCCAATATTCGGCCTTTGTTAAACTCCCAATCTGCAATACACAACTTTGTTTTTTATGAGTTGGGACCTATGTTTTTATGGTCTTTTATGTCCAGTTTTTTTTGTTCCTTTTAATGGAATCTTGTTCTCCAATCAACGGCTGTGTTGGGTGACAGGGTAGATTTTATAGATCCACTATGAGAGTCCATGAGTGCATCAAGTTCCCTGCCACAGTGGGACCAGCTGCAATGGCTTTGCATTGGCACAGTGGCCCATGAGGGTTTAAATCGCTTTGATTGTAGCTGCTCCTGCAGCCTTTTTGATGCAGCCACCACTTTGATGTTGGGCCCTGTCCGGCTTCTGGGGACAGACAGGTGCCCTGGTTGAGAGTGGTGGGCAGCCCAGTCTCAGCCCCTGAGCACTGTGCTGTCACAGCCAGATGCCACCAGGGAACCCTGACCACTTGAGCTAGTGGTACTACTGCACTACGATCTTTTTTTTTTTTGAGCATCTGCCTCTACTACTGCTGTTCCAACCAGGAAACAGAGGAGCCTGGGTGCTGGCTTTAGGCAGTTCCTTCTGCCGAGAGCATGCAGTGAACTCAGCCTGGATCTGCAGCTCTTTTGCATGTGTTGTGCTGGGTGTAGTAAGTTTTCCCTGTTGGGGTCATTTCCCTATCTGCATCACTGTGGTGGCAGGATACTCCGGAGACATGGCTCAACCATGATGGACTGGTCAACAGGCAACTGGGGACATGAGGGACAGACCCTATCTTGTTGACCTATGTGAGTTATAAGGTATGTGATGCCACTTTCTCAAATTACCCAATTGCCTTGCCTTTAAAATGCTTCTGGTCCTGCAGGCATCTATCACATTCTCAGACTCTGGACTCTAAGCTTTGGGCGCCTTGCACTCCATCACTACAGCTATGGAGGGATTTGTGTGAAGCCCTCCCTCCCTCTCCATTTGCTTATACGGAGTCTAATGAGGAATCCACTTTGATTTATGCCCCACTTGGTTGTGCAGAATAGAGCTGGAGGTCGTTCCAGTAATCCTAGTATATATGGAATGGCAGCAATGGGCTTTACATAGTTATATAGCTGGTAAGGTTGAATTAAGACAATAGTGCATCCAGTTTAACCGGTGTTGGTGTGTGTGTATGTGTGTGTAGGAAATTATCTCCCATATCCTCGTATATTGTTTTGGCTAAGATGCACATCCAAAAGTCTTTTAAAACTATCCAAACTTCCTGCTGACACCATCAATTGTGGAAGAGAGTTCTCTGGTTTATCCTTTCTTACAAAAGTAGCATCAGCCGGTCATTGGACTGAGATCATTTTCTTACCTTTCCTTTGTTCCAATCCTTCCCATCCTAAAGAAGTGGCTCTCTATTATCAAGATGTAATTAGAGCAGTTAGGGTCTACCTGAAAGCCAACACTTCTATCCAAAATACTAACTTTCTTTTTTTCTTGTCACGGATAGTCATAGGAAGGAGTAGGCTGCCTCATCATTGACTATTTCCAGATGGATCCACCAGACTATGATTTAAGCTTACGCAGGTTCAGGCCAGGAATCACCTTTACCCAGTACTGCACACTCTACTATGGTTCTGAGTTCATCCTGAGCTTTTCATCAACATGCCTCTGTCTCTCAAGTTTGCAAGAAAGTGATCAGTTCATACCAAGATATACATTTTTTCTGCATTTGCAGATGCTAGTTATGACCACAAGGTATTGCAGGCAGCATTGTGAATGTTCTGCTGGGTTGTGGTTCCATGTTATCTGTTGTTGTTTCTCTATTGGGCCTTCCCTTTACACCTTGCAGTGCTTTGGACCGTCTCATCAGTCAAGATCTAAAGGTCCAGGTCCTTCAATAAGGACAAGAGGAATAGATGGATTTTTATACCGACCATAAAATCCTTTTCTCTGCATTCATTAAAGAACAACGCACCCACCCTCTTTTTTTCTGGCTATGCTGTGTACTATTGAGTTTTGTTGTTGCAGGGGGGGAGGGGGGGTTGGCCACCAGCAGGGGCTGCATCCGGGCTGTAAATTTGTTTACACTTAGTGTCCTACTCCTGCAGGTGGCACTATAACCCATAGAGCACATAGCCTAAGCATTGCTGAAACCAGTAACTCAAGCACAATGTTGAAATGTTGAGCACAGAAGGTTGTGACCTAGAAAAGAGAACAAAGGGAAAGGTTCTTGTCTGAAAGGCTGAATTTGAGGTAGATAGAAATGAACACAATTTAATTCAGTTAAATGATGACCATATAAGGACAGCTCTTTCCTCTTTCGCTGTCCAATCACCAAATTGTGGGAGGTTTATTGACCATAACCTAACTGCAATACAAAGAAAGAGAGGTCACCAACACAACTATGCAATCTAGCAAAGGTTCCTTGATCACAACTGGTTTAGTATTGTTACAAATCTTTTGGCTGGTAAAACAGATTGCATATACACTACAGTATACAGTACCTGGTATAAATCCTACTGGGTAAATAGTTGGCAGCATGGGTTCACAAAGATGTTGGAAACATGGATTTTGATCCACGCTGACAAAAGCATTACGCAGCTTCTCCACTCAAGGGGCTTGATTGGATTAAGAGTTGTAGATTGTGGTATCCTTTAGAATACACTGATGTCACTGATCTGTTAGTGGACAAGGATTTAAATGATGCATGCTTTTTGAAGAGATGCATTATTTTCCTGAAAACAACATGGAAATGGGTGGACTGTGACCATAAAGGGATGAACATGGCCAGCAACAATACTAAGGTACACTTTGGCAGTACAATGATGCTCAACTAATGTGTGGCAAGAATGTATTCTCAACAACATTACATCTTTAATAGTTTCCTCAACTGCTAGCACACGAAAGGATGGATCCATGTATTTGTGCTGTGCATGACAAATTTTGACTAAAACTTATACACATGTAGAGAGACACACATTATGAACAATTTCTCCTTTATTGTCATATATCAAGTATCGAAAGGATTGTAAACAAACATTTTCAGAAGATTTCAATTGAATAAGCCAGTTTGACCTAGCTCAAAATGATTGTGTAGTCATAAAAATAAATATCAAGTAACAACAAACCTAAATTCGGCAAACCCAAGAGCTGCATTACTCTTGCACTACAAGTAAAACACACTAATACAAAGACCCTTCATGCTGTACCACAATAATATTCATTCTTAACAACACACTCCCCAATGCTGATCTACAATCAGATTGGCGCCATTTATTGCCTGAGCAAAAATGCATCAGCAGTTATGTCCCTACATATACCATTTACACACACATTCAGTCATATATAAATTACTACAGATACTGCAATCATTTACTAGTAAAGTAAAAATAAAATAAAAATCATTCAGCGACTGACATTAAGTCCTTTTTTTTTAACTCCATTATCTAAGCAGTGGGCATCTTGTGACTTTCAGAATGTCAGTTCAGTTTGCCCTGCATTTTATTAAAGACTTTAGCTCAAAGATGTTTAATTAGTATTAGTAATAAAGCTCCAGGTATCAGTGTGCCATTAACCCCTCAAAAATTTAGTTAACAAAAGACTATATGTGGCATTTCATTTGGTATTCTGGCTAGCAGATTGATCACCTCAGTCGTGCATGCATATAATAACTTTTTATTAGAGGTTCCTGATATTGTTCTTTATAGAGAGTTACCAGGGCAGCCTTGTAAGTCTAGTTTCATGGATAACAAATGTGTGCTTATTCAATAATATAGTGCAAAAAACCTGTATGGTTTAGTCTACTGCAAAAACGTTATATCGATTTTCAGAACTCTAAAATAATGACTTACTATGGGTTATTGCACAATATCCCTCCCCCCTCCCATTACATATATGAGTTGTGACAATTTAAAACCCGGAATGGACTGTAAAAAAATGTTTGTGCAGGAGCATTGTCATAGTGGAGAATCCCCTTCCACTTGTCATGCCAGAGTTCCAGTCTTTTCCTCCGAACAGATTCACAAAACCTTTTCAGAATTTCCAAGTAACAGTGTAATCGTAGTAATAGTAAACTATCTCCTTGGGATTAAAATGTATGTGATTTTCTTGTAACTTCAATAAAATATTTGAACAAGAAAAAAAACCCACCAGCTTGAGTGTACAAGGGTTCACATTATGTCCACATTTACATCTGTCCTTTACGTTTTTGGCTGCCCACTTCTTGAATCATAGTTGACATCTTCCTGCTCCTCCTTAAAGTGCCTATGCCATTCAAAAACACTTGATTTCTTCATGAAATGATCACTTGTAACAGAACTAAAAGTTCACTTGCACTTTTGAAATTTTCATATAAAATTTGATGTTGATCCGCTGCGCCGAATTCCTAGTGCTCATTTTCAGCCAACAGTCCAATGCCCACATGTGTTATTTCTTCTACTACTATGTAAAGACTGAGTCAGCTGGTCTGCAACCCTGGCGAGTACAAGTTGGAAGATGTCAGAACACATTCTAGTGCAAATGACTTTGTGACTGCACGCATTCCAATAGAGATGGCTGTATTTGTAAGTGGGTGCTGAAGCGAACACCAGCTAGAACTGTATATAATCCGAGAGAGAAATGTCACCAGAACACCAAGATCTCCTAAATGGGTCCAAAGCTTTAATCAGCAATCACATTGTTACCACAGTGAGCAACGTTTCAGAGCCATACAGGATCCCTTCATCAGGCATGTGCCAAATTGCGATACAGAACAAACAATATTTAAATTACCATCCACCAATCAGTGAGCAAGGAAACAAACCCAGATCTGCCCCCTGACATCATATTATGTTATATTCCCGCCATCTGCATAACCTGTTAAAAAAATTACATAACAGCAATCCCATATGTGTACCAACTTAGTAAAACAGCAATCAGGTTAACTACAGCACAAAGTGAATACATCTGATGGTGATGTGTTCATCCTAAAATGAATAGTAATGTCTATAAGGGACAGCAGCCTAAACACATCAGCCGGACGGGAGGCTGTTCCTGGCTAAACAGGATAATAGCGTTGCTAGATAATGTAGGGGGCATGTATCATGCCTCCAATGGAGTGTCCTGCTGTGCGCATGCACCCAGGGGCATCTAAGCTATACAGAGCAAGCCACGGTGTCATGGCAATGTATGACGCTGACATCGGCATCAAAGGAGAACAATGAATGGGGACTGAGCCATTGCTAATCTGGTACACATTGCTGGGATTGCTAGTATGTCATTTTATAACAGTTTATGCATATGGCAGGAATATGATGTCATTATGATGTCATGGGGCGGGTCTGGGGTCATTTTTTTGCTCACTCATTGGTGCATGGTTCTTTAAATATTGTTTGTTCTGTATCACAATTTATCACATGCCTGATGAAGGGGTCCTGCATGGCTCTGAAACGTTGCTTTAAGCTTTAAAGATAATGATTGTTAATTAAAGCTTTGGATCCATTTTGGAGATATTGGTGTGCTGGTGACATTACTCTCTCTGGTTGTGTGACTGACCACTATAGTGCTACGCCATCAGTGTTCTGGGAATTAAATTGTCACGCCTTATATAATGCCATAAATCCAAAAATCTACTGGGGTAACCCCAGTCAGGCCTATGCTATTTGCTATTTGTTTACGTCACATCAGGAGATCTGACTTCATTTCCTGTCCCAGAGACACAAGGGAAAATGAGAGAAAATTGTTTCAAAGTAAGGCAAAATGCGCTATGCAGATATGCCTCCAGAACATGTGTTCCTCATATCTTGTTCTGGTGACATCTGAAAAACATTGGATTTCCCATCACTTTTTATCCCAGTAAAAATGGATCTCCCCAGTAGGATACAAATGGCAATTAAACCTGAAAGTGGTTTTAATCCCTCCTCACTTACACCTTTCCAAAAATTGATATAATTTCAAGTGTGAAAACACTGGTATACCATTTGGATCTGGGTATGCAATAATGAACCATTTAATCTGTACAATATACATTTTTTGACAAACCAATTTTTAGAATACAACTATTTAAAACTAGTATGTACCATTTGACCCTACTGATGGACAAGGTGCAATGGTGGTACATTCTTGGACATTCCCTCCATCTCCTATTGAAATACCAGACTTCAAGTGACAGCTGTACATCCACAGTATACAGATAACTTGACTGTATAATGGGCAATTTAGGTTTGTGTGGACTTGCTCACCTAATCTGGATAAGTGGAACATTAGGAACTAGCAACATCATCATTGGATCTGTTTATTATTCGGATAAACCAAGTTTGTTGTAGAAAATAGCATAGTTACACAATTTTCTTACTATTTATGAAACAGTAAGGCTGGGTTCACACTATCTTCGCATGTGGCTCACAGTAGGGGTCCGGTCTGTCCTCGTTCACTGTTTATGATTTCAGTCTTTCAGAATTTTGGGCCGAATTCGGACCTGAAACAGACCAAAAGATGCACAGGGCTCCTGTACAAATTCAATAGAGAGCCAGTCAAAATCTCCAGCTATTGCGGATTGGATTAGGGGGACACACATCCAATTTGCAATAGTGTGAACCCAGCCTAAAGCTATACATACACATCATCTACCTTCACCAGCATCTAGATTTAGTACATGTGGAAATCTCCATTCTGACTGGTAGTATATGCTTTCAAAACTAAGCACAAAAATAGATCCTAAAGGGTGATCCTAGTACTCAGACAAGAATTCAACACAAAACCTAGCTATAAAAATGCTGCTTATTGTCTGCATTTTGTGTTATGTTTGGCCTGTAATATTCCACCTCAACGTAGAAATACCCCATAGCCCAGCCTGAGACACAGATGGTCCGCACAACCATCTAGCCACTATGGATTGTGCAAAAGATGATAATTATTCATTTTAACACTGGAATTTCTATTTACAATCACGGTAAATGTGTATGTCTAGAGACTCAAATTAAACCTTAAATTTAAAATCGAATGCTTAGAAAGTGTACTATCATATAAAACCATGATGTTTATATTATCAGCTGCATACATCTAGCTGCTGGACCAGAGAATGAGAGGAGGATATGTGGACACCAACTATAAAAAGTTGCATACAGTACACTCATACTGGCCAATGTACTGCATATATCTAGCCAAGATACATCTCGGACCATACTGAACTGAGATGAACATTAGTAACAGTTGGAAAAATCCAACCTGGCTAATCACATTTTCCATGTGTGCATCCACAGTTGTCCTCTAAGCTAAACCAATGGCTAAAAACACAGTAGTAGTCAAATCTAGCCAATAATTGGCTACATCAAGTAACAACCATTATTATCTTCAATACTTTTAACAAAATCAGACCCCCTGGGGCCTACATCCTCTTTATGAGTGCAGGTCTCAAGATAATCTGACCTTTTATTTCTTTATCATTAGGGTTTTATTACTTGAGTGCAGATAACTTTTTTTTTTAGATAGTTTCAAAGCTAACTGTTGTATCAAGCGGGCACTACTATATAAGTCACACTTAAAGCAGACATTGCATTATGATAAAAGCATGTGCCACTGTTTGGTCCACAATAATGGGTAGTCTTAGCAAGGACAAAGATCACTTCTTAGATGCACCTTCCTGCAAAGCCATCAGATGCACAGATGTAAGTAACTCAAGTGGATAAGATTTTTAAACATTATATATCAAACCATTATTGAAGGTTATAGATCACATAATCAGCAACCTAGTACAATTGCACAATGTTAGTTTTATTAGCATGGCAGTGCCGAGGTGAATTTCATCCTAAAGTGTTCAGTAAATTATACTGTTAAAATGCTATTTTATGCAAGGTCACGTTAAGTGGACTGGTCATTGTCACAATGCGGAAACAAAATTAATATTCCTGCAAATGCTGTCCAAGAAACCTGAGTATATTGGTGTATTAAAAACAGATGTGCTAGTTCAACAAATATATTGGTAGAACCACAATAATTCTGCAGCTCCAAGTGAATTTTTAGGCTGAAAGGGAATCTCACAAAAATGACTTCCTCCACTGTATATTAAGTAGACAATTTAAATGCTATAAAATCTTTTCAAAGTATTAATATATTGCTCTTACTTTAGCATAAAGCTCTGCAGATGGCAAATTTTCACAGAATGCATTACAATTCGATTTTGTTCTTATTCACTTTTTAAGTGATATGTTCCATACTTCTTAGCCTATATATTATATTATACAAAATAGAGAACTATATTAACACTGGTGCATGAGAAATACTAATAAATATAGCCCAACTATTTAGCACATATACATCTAACTTAGATTCAGGAGTATGATGACTTAATTTTCATTAATAAATGAGCACAATACATGTTTGTTCATGCAACATTCTTCAGTAACCATGCCTTATCTTATATTGTTATTTTTTTTAAATATGTGATGACCACAAAAAACGATCTACGTATCCTAATTGTATTCATACTATTTGCCCCCATAAATAGGTTAGATGTTATTGTCCTACAGTTTTATCTGTAAGCAGCACTTTTAAAAAGAATTGATTGGACTCTCAACCTGGATACATAATTATCTCTTAAAACAATATTTATTTGTCATCAGATATTTGTTATTAAAATCAAAAATTACCATACAAGCTTTAATTGGTCTACTGTGATTTAGGTATCTTTGAATGATAATTATATAATGCATGAGACTGCCAATGCAATAGCACATTAACTTGAGTAAATAAAGCCATTCCACCAATTTTTATATTTTCATCTAATTTGGTGTTATTTACTTCAGAGAAAAATGAAATTTTGATTTCTCTCTCTCTCTCTCTCTCTCTCTCTCTCTCTCTCTCTCTCTCTCTCTCTCTCTCTCTCTCTCTCTCTCTCTCTCTCTCTCTCTCTCTCTCTCTCTCTCTCTCTCTCTCTCTCTCTCTCTCTCTCTCTCTCTCTCTCTCTCTCTCTCTCTCTCTCTCTCTCTCTCTCTCTCTCTCTTCTCTCTCTCTCTCTCTCTCTCTCTCTCTCTCTCTTCTCTCTCTCTCTCTCTCTCTCTCTCTCTCTCTCTCTCTCTCTCTCTCTCTCTCTCTCTATATATATATATATATATATATATATATATATATATATATAAAGCAGGCATATATTATACAACTATAATCTTGATAGGGACAAAGGTGTTGTAATAATTAGCATCATTTGATAATAAACAGCAAATACCGCATTGTACGGCTTCTTAACATTTTCAAATTAATTTAAAGTGTATGTATAGCCTCTGTTAAATCGTTTAAGAGGGAAAATCCTCCTCCTTTTTAGAGCTATGCTCCCACTTCCTGTTCTGTCTCTGGGCCAGGAAGTGAAAGAAGTCTACGAAACAGAACAGAGACAGTAAAAATGGATGAGTTTTTAGCCCTTTCCTGCTGTCTCCAAGCTACTTTAATTGATTAGATTTTAATATACCACCTCAATAATGGGCACTTTCACCCTTTTCCTTCCCAGACCAATTTTCAGCTTTCGGTGCTCTCGCACTTTTTAATGACAATTACTCTGTCATGCTACACTGTATACAAATTACATTTTATCATTTTGTTCACACAAATAGAGCTTTCTTTTGGTGGTATTTATTCACTACTGTGTTTTTTATTTTTTGCAATATAAGCAAACAAAAAGTTAAAATTTTGAGAAAAAAAAACAATATTTTCTACTTTCTTTTTTAAAATAAATCCAACAAAATCAAACTTCATCATAAATGTAGGCCAGAATGTATTCTGATATAAGTCTTTGGTAAAAAAAAATCCTGATAAATGTATGATAATAGGTCTGTGTGAAAGTTATAGAGTCTACAAGCTATACTACGTATCATTGAAAATTGATTAATCCTGATGTACTGACCACCTAGCTCATTTCTTGAGGCCCTAAAATGGTAGGATAGTACAAATACCCTCAAATGATCTTTTAAAAGATAACAGTCCAAGGTATTTAGCAAGAGGCATAGTGAGTTTTTTTAAGTAAAATTTTTTTGCCAACAACAGTTTGGATAATGAAGATTTTTTTTCCCACAAAAACGTCAAATTCACAAGTTATTTCTCACACATGGCATAGATAAACTTGCAATTACACCCCAAAATACATTCTGCTACTCCTCCTGAGTATAGTGATACCACATGTGAGACTTTTTCACAGCCTGGTCACATAGAGAGGCCCAAAATGCAAGGAGCACCATCAGGCATTCTAGGAGCATAAATTACACATTTAGTTTCCTGACTACCTATCACATTTGTGAAGGCCCTGGAGCACCAGGACAATAGAAACACACACAAAATGACCCAATTTTAGAAAGCAAATGTATATTCTAGGAGGTATAATGAGTCTTTTGAACATGCCATGTTTTTGGAAAATGTGGAAAGAAAATGAAAATGTGTTTTTTTTTTTACACAAAGTTATCAATTTATAAGATATTGCTAACACATAGCATGTACATAACAAAAATTACACCCCAAAATACATTCTGCTACTTGTCCTGAGTATGGGAATACCACATGGGTAAGACTTTTACACAGCCTGCCAACATAGAGAGGCCCAACATCCAAGTAGTACTGTCAGGCATTCTAAAGGCATAAATTACACATTTCATTTCCTGAGTACCTATAACATTATTGAAGGCCCTGGAGCAGCAGTCTCCAAACTTTCTAAACAAAGGGCCAGTTTACTGCCCTTCAGACTTTATGAGGGCTGGACTATGGCCAGTGGGAGCATAAAAGGTACTTACATCAGTGGTAAAAAAAATTCTAGCTAAAATTTTTGATTTAATCATTTTTTTTGTTATGAAGATTTGGAGCACCATAGCGCTGAGATAGGGGAAGTGGGAATATTTTTCTCTTTTGTATTCATTGTTTACATCACATGATGGCTGTGATTAGACACAGCAATCATGTGATCAGGAGAGCAAATCACAGAGCCCTCTTGCCGATCCGAGATGTGGCGTGTCCGGGGACATGTGCGCATCGGATCGCGCGATCCCTCTCCTTCTGAAGGACGTTCAGGAACATCCACTAAGAAGGAGGAAGCCCCCACCCGGCCGTTTATGTGCAGTTGCCAGGTGGGAAGAGGTTAAAGGTGCAGAAACACCAATCAGCCACTGTTTGGACACAGTTTTACTAAGAGAATCAAAAAGGCTGCCATTGCTGACTTTTTATTCTGAAACTGCAAGTTGCCTGACTCTTCATTTAATACTTTGTGTCACTACCCTGAGTACACAGTACAAGGACTTTACTGATTTAAAAATATGTTCCTGGTCATTGGCTCAGAAAGTGTTGAAGCCAGAGGGCCACCCAAACTTGCAAATTCAAAAGGAGGTCAGTGAAGGCAGCCTCCTATTTCTTTTAGTAGAGGTTTGCTTTAACACAGAATGATTGCTGACTACAGTAGGAATAGTATATGGGGCACACATTATTAGATAAAGAGAGAACTGTACCTGATGCCTATAACATCCAGAGTCCACTTTTTTTCTAATACGATGCACCGAGGGAAAAAAAAAAAGTAACTAGCTAATGTGAACAAGTTTTCATTTCTTTATGTTTAATGTCCTTTCCTTTGCATAAAAATACAAAAAACTACTCTAAAATATTGTATTCTTTCAGCAACACTGCCTGTTTGGCTTGGAGAATCTCATAGACAGTTTTAATGTCTTAAAAGTCGAGTTCCAGTAATTGCTCTTAATTTAAATAAATAAATGCTGACTTTTAAGATTTTCTAGCCAGTGGTTATTAAAGCCAAACCTTTTTTCCCAGGTTTTGGATAGGGTGTAGAAGGATTAGAGCCTGAAGTTGCACTCCAAGGATGCCGAGAGACTTCTGAATTAAAAAGCTTTGCCTATTCACTCTTAAAATATGACAACCCAATCCTGTGAGTTTATAGACAAAAGGATGGACTTTTTTTAAACTATGATACCAGGTATAAAAGGGTTTCCAACCAACCAGATTTTACCTACCATTTTCCAAGAAAGATGTAGTTTAGCCTTAAAATTATAGGGGTAAAGATGCATTATGCTGTTAACTGGTAACAGATCAGATGCCTACTACAGGCCATATGAGACAGATCTGCTATCCTTCACTGGAAACTTCAAACATATGTCTATTGTGCTAATGTATCCCATGGCTTCAACATTGTTTTTTTCTAGTATCCAGTGCAGTATGGACATAGATGTTTCACGGTTCTGTGATGTTCAAGGCCACTATTTGTGTTGTCCAGATCTACAGACCTTTGTGGCTACACAGTTCTCTAAATCATACATTGATTACATCTTTGTATGTGTCTAGACACTAATTTACAAATTTTGCAATGAGACAAAATAAACAAATGGAGTCCCATAAAGGAAAATCTGTAGCCTTCTCATTGGTAGTCATGTTGTGGCAGGACTTGTTTGCAGGCACCTCCCAGTGAATATTCTTGCTGAACATTAGTGATTTACTACAGGAACGGGTAGGCAGCAATAAAGCACCACTGACTATTGGAATAAAAAAAGAATATTCTGACATTGAATAATGTGTGCAGACAAGTCCTTGCTTCTGGATTACCAGTAATGAGAAGGTTAGGTTAGCTTTAAAATTGTGTTGTTATACATTTTCACCTATGTGGTCTAGACCTGAGTATGGGAAAATTAAATGGACAATCTGGTTAATCTGCCTACATATACTTTATTATCTTAGTTCAATCTTTAGCATGAGTAATGTTGAGCGGGATAACAGACACGCACCCTCTCTTAAGCCCTGTACATACAGGCCAAATGTGGGGAGACAACGACTGGTTCAAAAAAATCCGGCCAACATTTGGCCCATGTTTACGTCAGTCTGTCTAGCTTCTGTCATGGAAAACCAGCAGCTGACTGACTCAAGATCTCTCAGCCAAGCGCTCTCAAGATCGGAGTGTTCTGGCCGGGGGCCGTCTCCCTGTTAGAACACAACAGCTCAGTGGGAATCGCTGAACTAACCTTGCATGGTTAGTACATCGGCTCTGTCCAAAACAGTGCGTACCTGGCTTTAGGCAAGACACAATTCTGAAGAGGGGCTGCATGATAAGCTGACCTCCTGTGTTGACAATAGCCATGATAGCAATTCATAGGGCAGCCCATACTGAATTCACATGTTTGGCAGTGGAGGTTTGAAAACTATATATCCAAACAAAATATTCTACCTAAATGTATAAAGAGAGTGGTCTTTAGATTATAGTAGGAATAATTTTAAATGTTAGAAGTTCTGTAGTCCTAAAAGAGTGACAACCCTATAGATATAATATGTTAAATGAACATTGTCACCCTAGGACAGGAAGAGTGTTACTTGCAAAATCCCCTGATAAAATCAAAGGGAAAAAAATCCTGAAAAAAAGAAAACTAACACAGCCACCACAACTAAGGACTGGTGAACTACATTATATTTCATTTTTGTTCCTGGGTTTAGAAACACTTTAAGAATCACTACAAGGAGCAAAGGGCTTAAAAGAAAAATTCCATAACCTATACCTCCCTACTGTCCCATATTTTGAGGAACCAACCATCTTTTGAAATCAAACCCCTCTGCCCATGTTTTTTGCACTGATGTCTTTCACAATTTAACAAGCACAACTAAACATTTTAGACCAACCTATAAATGATTGCATTTGTTATTCTGAATATAAAGGAAGTGGTGAAAATTATTGGTGCTCATATAACAAGGGGCATGGCAGGAGTGAGTCCTTTGCCAACAAGGTTTATGCTAAAAAATGTTCCTCTTTCCATTCTCAGAAAGTTGAGAAGTACTGCAACTTATAGCTATCGATCAGAATTCACTTTAAATTAACACCAGATCAAGAGGAGTACTGATTGGTTGTTTTGCATTGAGTGATTTTCTCTGGACACTGTTTTCTGAGTAATTATTAACTCTACCTGTTGTGACTCTCTATTATAGTAGACTACCCACTGACAGCCTAAGGCAGGCCATAGACACTGCAAATTTCTTTCCTGCAGCCTTGAGTTGCAGGAAAGAAATGTGCACTATTCCCCCATCAACAGAGACGGGGCTGGCCAGGGAATCCCTCCTGCAGAGCTATTGTCTGCTCCGGGGGAAGGGGGGAGCCATCTCCGCTGGGGAGTAGACAGTGATATAGCAGCCGCTAGCGATAGTCGCAAGTCAATCTGACAGGCTGGTTGTACCAAAGTTGAGAGATCGATCAACTTGGTACATTCAGCCTGCCCACACATAGCTTGAATCTCGGCTGGTTCCTGCTAAACCGGCCGAGATTTGAACCGTCTATGGCCAGACTAAGGCAGGCCATGGATTATTCAATTGTCTCTATTTCCACCATGGGTGGAAGGAAAGAAAATTGCTTAACTATGTTGATGGGAGAATCTCTCCCAAAGCTCTATTGTATTCTACTGGTGGGTAGCCTTCTCTGACAACAGAACGCAATAATTAGTGTTGTCAGCTTTTATAATTTGTGATTTTACAAATATCTGCAATAAACATTTTTATATTTGTAGTTCCTTAGTGCCTTTAAAGTCCCATTAAAGCTTTTTTCGTGTTGGAAATCATTTATGGATGTGGCACCTGATATACAGCAAGCATAACTTGGCCACATACTATTTGCTGTTATAAACACAGTCAGATATAAAAATGATGAAAAGCTTCTATCCTGAGAGAAAAGCATTACATAATTTCGGTTTACTGTACTGCGTTCCCCCAGACATCCTATTCTATTTTTAAGGGCGTTCCATGAACATAATTGAGGGTCCTGAACACTAGACATGTGCATTCATTTTTGTCCGAATGCATTTTCATCCACACTTTGGGTATTTTCGTTATCGTTTTAACAAACGATAATGAATGTGCAGAATCTGAAAAACGAAAGATCCGACATAAACAAATGCTTTATTTTTGTTTTCGTTGTGACAACAGTTCTATATAGATAGGAAATTCGTCTTGACGCTGACAATAGCAATCTGTGTCTATTGAACCTGTGGTCGAATGTGCCTAACCTTAGCTCTATTAGTCCAAGATTATTCTACATAGAGAGAAAAGATTCGACATAGAGAGGAAAGATGCAGCATTATAGAGACAATAGCAGAAAAGGTCAAATGTGCCTAACCTACAGTAACTCTATTCGTCCAACATTATTCGACATAGAGAGGTAAGATTCGACATGAAGATTAGACGAAGCAGAAGCTGTGAGTGGATATTTATGGTCAAATGCTCCGCCCAAAGGCTATAGAAGAATTCTAATGGTTGACTGATTAATAAATATAATTATTACTAGTCTCATACAACATTAGAATTCTACTATAGCTTGTAGGCGGAACATTCGACCGGAAATATACGATTGCGGTGTCGTACAGTTTAGCTGCTCCGTCGAATGTTCCGCCTACAAGCTATTCCGTTGAATCTCCTTAGAACAGTGATGGTGAACCTTGGCACCCCAGATGTTTTGGAACTACATTTCCCATGATGCTCAACTACACTGCAGAGTGTATGAGCATCATGGGAAATGTAGTTCCAAAACATCTGGGGTGCAGAGGTTTGCCATCACTGCCTTAGAACATTCGACAGACACCATAAGCCTTCAATGACAAATTTAACCTTAATTCTTTCAAATTTTTGGACGAATGCATTTTTTAACTAAACAAAATAAATAAAAATGAATTTCGGGAGTAACTAAATAAATGTATTTTTCGGACGAAAACGAAAATTCGTAAACAAAATATTTCAATATGCACATGTCTAATGAACACAGATTAGTAGGATTCTATGCTCATTGTACCCTGGGGAGTGGTTCTCCTCTGCACACTGGGGGACGTCAAAACAATTCTCCAAGACTAGAACTACAGTATTTTTATAAGAAGGCATAAGAAATTAAAATTAATCACAAACAGAAAAAATGTCAGTCTAGGCATTGTATATACTAAACTCAATTTGAACCTATAGCCACTTACAAAAAGTTGATCAAACAAAACAGAAACGCTCTATCTGTACATTAGTCCTAAAAAAAAAAAAAAAAAAAAAATAATAATAATAACAAAAGTTATCATATAGTAACAAAAATGATGTGACTAAACCTTTGTATACTGTTCATATTTCAGTTGCTCATGTATTACCAAGAGGTTACTATGTACATATAAACCCCTATGCTGATAGTTATTATATCAATGCCTGCAGTGAAAAGTATTGTTTTAGGTACTCTTGCCTGATAGATAACATTAGTATGGCTTGCATATTTATGAGTATGATTTCTGCCATGCTTCCAATGCAATTCTCCACAGTGTAGTTGCATAGTTTAGGCTAATTCAATTGTGCTTTAAAGCATACCTCACAGTAAAGTCCATACCATGTTTAGTATCTTCTAATTACATGTAGCATACCTGGTATCAATGACAAACATTCCGATAGATAATGCAGCCTGTTGATTTCCAGCTGTTGGCACAAAATATCCCAGCTGGCCACCTAGTGGCTGAGTCCTGCCAGCTGTGCCAGTTCTGGCAGGCAGTTACTATCAATCAAACGCTTTTGTACTTCATAGAACATGGGGGAATATGAGACAGCACACTTGGAAGAGATTACTGATCTCGCCTTATAAAAAAAAAAGTGCTTGCAATGTCCTAACATCCTCTCCTTGTAGTCACAGAGCATCTTCCATCTGTATTTGGAAAAAATAAACCCGCACAGTGACTTGAGCTGACTGATGCTGACATAAAATGTATTTTCTATAAGTCAGTTCATTAACTACTCCAACGCCACTACCTAGAAGCATCTCCAAAGTAGGCTTTATATTACAATACAGTACTGTCATGGACTCAAAAGTGACGTTTTTCACATAGCTCTTTTCACTGTTTTCACCTGGTGATCTGGCCAGTAACCCACCTCCACTCTGGATGAAGGAGCACAGGGGCACCTTTGGACAAAAATATTGTTAATCTTGCAGAAGGAGGGTATTAGATGTATAGCTGTGGCCAAAAGTTTTCAGAATGACACAAATATAATTTTTTCACAGTCAAGTCTGCTGCTCAGTTTTTATGATGGCAATTTGCATATACTCCACAATGTTAAGAAGAGTGATCAGATGAATTGCAAATAATTGCAAAGTCCCTCTTTGCCATGAAAATGAACTTAATCCCCCAAAAAACATTTCCACTACATTTCAGCTCTACCACAAAAGACCACCTGACATCATGTCACGGATTCTCTTGTTAACACAGATGTCAGTGTTGAAGAGGACAAGGCTGGAAATCACTCTGTAATGCTGACTGAGTTAGAATAACAGACTGGAAGCTTTTGTAAACAGTAGGGTGGTGATTAAAATCATTGGGGTAGATTTACTAAAACTGGTGCACTCAGGATTTAGTGCAGCTGTGCATGGCAGCCAATCAGCTTCTAACTTTAGCTTTAGTAAATAACCCCCATTGCTCTTAATCTGTTAACCATGTGATTTGAAAGGTAACAAGGGAAAGGGATTTTTATGGTGCCATGATGTACATTTAAAAAATATATATTCTTTATTTGAATCAAAATTATTAAAAAATGGGGCATGCAATTGCTCTGAAATAGAACATTTGTTAAAAGGGTTTTTACATATATAACACACATATAATGTTAATCGCAATGCTTGTTGCTCGACATGTTTCGCTTTTCTGCTTTTTCAGGGGCTGTAAAGCATGTGTAACTATAAACAATAATTACAGTAAACACTATTGTCAAAACAAACAGTTACAATATATATATATATATATATATATATATATATATATATATATATTTATTGTCTGTTTATGTGTGCTATATTTGTAAAAAACCCTTTAAGAAATGTTCTATTTGGGAAAAATTGCATGCCCCAATTTTTAATAATTTTGATTCAAATAAAGAATATTTCTTTAAAAATAAATGTGTCATGGCACCATAAAAATCCCTTTTCCTTGTTAACTTTCAAATAATATTATTCTGGGATGAAGGTGCCCTTTAACTGTAGGTGTAGGTGGCATATTCAAAGGTACTCTGTTAACCATGGTTACCTGCAAGGAAACGTGTAGTCATCATTGCTTTGCACAAAAAGGGATTCACAGGCAAGGATATTGCTGCTACGAAGATTGCACCTAACTCGACCATTTATCGGATCATCAAGAAGTTCGAGAAAATAGGTTCAACTGTTGTGAAGAAGGCTTCATGGCACCCAAGAAAGTCCAGCAAGTGGCAAGACCATCTCCTACAGTTTATTCAGCTGTGAGATTGGGGTACCACCAGTGCTGAGCTTTCCCAGGAATAGCAGCAGGCAGGTGTGAGTGCATCTGCTTGGAGGATGGTCTGGTGTCAAGAAGAGCAGCAAAGAAGCCACTTATCTCTAGGAAAAACATCAGGGACAGACTGATATTCTGCAAAAGTTACAGGGATTGGACTACTGAGGACTGGAGTAAAGTAACTTTCTCTGATGAATCCCATATCCGATTGTTTGGGGCATCCAGAAAAAACCTTGTCTGGAGAAGAAAAGGTGAGCACTACCATCAGTCCTGTGTCATGCCAACAGTAAAGCATCCTGAGACCATTCATTTGTGGGGTTGCTTCTCAGATAAGAGAGTGGGCTCACTCACAATTTTGAGAACAGAACACAGCCATGAATAAAGAATGGTACAAAAACATCCTCCAAGAACAACTTCTCCCAACCATCCAAGAACAGTTTGGTGACAATGCCTTTTTCAGCATGATGGAGCACCTTGCCATAAGGCAAAAGTGATAACCAAGTGGCTTGGGGAACAAAACATTTACATTTTGGGTCCATGGCCAGGAAACTCCCCAGACCTTAATCCCATTGAGAACTTGTGTTCAATCCTCAAGAGGCAAGTGAACAAAACAAAGCCCACAAATTCTCACAAACTCCAAGCATTGATTATGCAAAAATAGTTTGCCATCAGTCAGGATGTGGCCCAGAAGTTGATTGACAGCATGCCAAGGTGAATTGCAGAGGTCTTGAAAAAGAAGGGTCAACACTGCAAATATTGACTCTTTGCATAAACGTATTGTAATTGTCAATAAAAGTCTTTGACACTTAAATGCTTGTAATTATACTTTAGTATACAATAGTAGTAACACCTGACAAAAAGATCTAAAAACACTGAAGCAGCAGACTTTGTGAAAATTAATATTTGTGTCACTCTCAAAACTTTTAGGCTACTGCTCTACTAGTAGATACAATAACAAAAGTCAAACTCCAGCTTACACTTTATAAGCAGTTACTGCAAATAGTTGTTTTCCCTTTTGGGATAAAGGTGTTACATACAAAAAAAATGATCACTGTATGTGCCCATGTCAATGGTAAATAGTTTGTCTCATCCCTCTAAATGCTTCATCTGCTTGTTTTTTCAAAAAACAACAGACTTACTGGCAGGTGAAAATAATGGAAAGGAAGCCTAAAAAGGAAAATGAATGCAGTCACCACATCTAAGAATTAGTAAGCTAAAAATTTATAAATACTTGTTTTTGGGTTTAATACTGCTTTAAACTGAATCTGTCAGCCATTTTCAAAAACTGCAGTCCTACCTGTTGTAACATCTGTTAATTACAAAAAATCCTCATCCGTGGATTCCTCTGATTAGCCTGTTTAGTGAGTGCCTCAGAGCTATTAATGATCTCGGTCTTTTCACAAGAGATATTGGGTAATTCAAGATGGCCAACAGGTAAACTTTACATTGCAAACCTTACAACCGAGATTTAAATGTCATGGAGCAATTCCAAATGTGCTGTTCCCATATTTCTTCAGTATTTTTTATTCCTTTAGGAACCATTTAGTAAAGTACAGATTCAGAAGGGTAGAGCACAAGTTTACCACTAACAGTTAAAAAAATGGAGAAAACTAATTTTGTTGAGGTAACCAGCCCCCAACAACCTTGTTGCTACTGATTAAAAGGTGTTATCATTTTTCCATATGTTTGTAGTTCATATACAAAAGGCACGTGTTGCACAAGGCGCCACACTAAACTCGGTCAGGAAAAAGGACTCTCCAAACTATGTGTCAGCTGGGGTCTCCTCTTGGGAATTATCAAAGGATGAATTTATTGCTTCCAGGAAAGGCCCAGGATAGGTTTGTGCTATGTGTTGGATTCCTTTGTCTATGCTACTGTCTTCATTTGGCTCTTCCCTGACGCCGAAGGCGGGGCAGGATCTGGTCCGTGCATAATTTGGCTCCGCTCTGGTGTTGCCGATCATCTCACTGACTGTGCTTATTGGGGAGGCCTGCCACCTTCTCCTTTGCAACTGATCTTCTTTGTGTTTAATGGAATACCAGGCCAGAAATATAAAAATGAATCCTAAGAATTTCAAACCAGCTGCCAGTCCAAAATAAACGAAACGAAATGATGTCACGTTGTATTCCCAGCAGGAGCCTTGCACTCCACAGTCCTGCTGCCAAAGCATGCAAGTTGTATCAATAACAGCCCCGAAGTAGATCGGTGTAGGAATGTAAGCTGCAAAAACAAAGACACATTGGGGAGTTTGGAAATTTGCATCATTTCACACAATAAATAATGTGCAGTGAGACACGGTAGGTTGCCAATGTAATTACAGAGTGTTAGATGGAAAATGTATAGCTAACTTTTTATATAAAGTATACAAAGACAACCTTATTTCACTACATGTTTGCATTTATTGATACGCGAAGATCAAAATGTTTTAACCTAAGTGTCAAAGCCCGAGTTACAAATCGCTCAACATATCAAGTAGCCCTGGTCATCTTTCAGAATTATTTACCTCTAGTCACTAAAGCAAGTAAATGCCACTGACCTGGGTCTTACACCACTTTGATGGAATTTAAATATATACCTCTATACAGAACTGCATTCGCTCAGCAACATTTGCAGACTGTTAAGCATTAAGAGGTCTTTTCAGGTCTTGTCACATCAACTGATTTCAGGCCATTCCGTAACTTAAGCCATTTAGCTGTTGACCTACTTGCACGCTTGAGATCCTTCATCCTAGATGACCCAACTGCAATTCAGCTTCATCTCATGGACTTATGGCCTAACATTCTACTTTAGAAGTTTCTAACACAAAGAGGAATTAATGGCTCCTTTGATAACAGAAAGGTGCCCAAGGCTAGTAAAAAATACTGAGTCTATCACACAGCCACCACCATGTTTGTTGGTGTAGGGTCACTCTATTTGGTCTTAAGGTCCATGTCATACAGTTAGTAGTAAATCCTATTTATCACTTAACAGTAGCCAAAAAATAAAACATTTTCTGTACTTACAATATGTCACAAAAGTGAGTACAGCCCTCACATTTTTGTAAATATTTTCTTATATCTTTTTATGTGACAACACTAAAGAAATGACACTTTCCTCCAATATAAAGTAGTGAGTGCACAGCGTATAACAGTGTAAATGTGTTGTCCCCTCTAAATAACTCAACACACAGCCATTAATGTCTAACAAAGGTGAGTAAACCCATAAGTAAAAATGTGCAAATTGGGCCCAATTAGCAATTTTTCCTCCCCAGTGTCATGTGGCTCGTTAGTGTTACAAGGTCTCAGGTGTGAATGGGGAGCAGGTGTGTTAAATTTGGTATTATTGCTCTCGCTCTCATACTGATCACTGGAAGTTCAACATGGCACCTCATGGCAAAGAACTCTCTGAGGATCTGAAAAAGAGAATTGCTGCTCTACATAAAGATGGCCTAGGCTATAAGAAGATTGTCAAGAGCCTGAAACTGAGCTGCAGCACGGTGACCAAGACCATACAGTGGTTTAACAGGACAGGTTCCACTCAGAACAGGCCTAGTCATGGTTGACCAAAGAAGATGAGTGCGCGTGCTCAGCATCATGTCCAGTGGTTGTCTTTGGGATATAGACATATGAGTGCTGCCAGCATTGCTGCAGAGGTTGAAGGGGTGGGGGGTCAGCCTGTCAGTGCTCAGACCATACGCCACACACTGCATCAAATTGGTCTGCACGGCTGTCATCCCAGAAGGAAGCCTCTTCTAAAGATGATGCACAAGAAGGCCCGCAAACAGTGTGCTGAAGACAAGCAGACTAAGGATATGGATTACTGGAACCATTTCCTGTAATTTGATGAGACCAAGATAAAGTTATTTGGTTCAGATGATGTCAAGCGTGTGTGACGGCAACAAGGTGAGGAGTACAAAGACAAGTGTGTCTTGCCTACAGTCAAGCATGGTGGTGGAAGTGTCATGATCTATGGCTGCATGAGTGCTGCCGGTGTTGTGCCATATAATGTCCGGCCATCATATAGTGTCCGCGCCGGAGCAGACGAAGCTTCGGAAAATCTCCGAAGCTGAAGGGCGCCTGCGCCGTGAGTGGAGGTGGTAGCCCCTTCATCCAAACGGACATAGGGTTGTGAATATTAGAGGGCCCCTCGCGGGCGAGCTTCCCTCGCCACGCTTCAGGCTCGGCCTCGCTGCGCTCGGCTCTTTTATATTCCTACTCTATGTCCACTTGGATAGTGGGGACAGAACCTAGACTCATGGCGCAGGCGCCGTTCATCCTCGGCAATTTTCGGAATCTGTGTTGGTGTGTACTGCGCATGCGCAGTATGCAGCGGACACTATCGGATAGAGGACCTTATATGATAATACACCGGCACTGGGGAGCTACAGTTCATTGAGGGAACCATGAATGCCAACATGTACTGTGACATACCGAAGAAGAGCGTGATCCCCTCCCTTCGGAGACTGGGCCGCAGGGTAACGAATGATAACGACCGCATACACATCTCCAAGGCCACCACTGCCTTGCTAAAGAAGCTGAGGGTAAAGGTGATGGACTGGCCAAGCATGTCTCCAGATCTAAGCCCTATTGAGCATCTGTGGGGCATCCTCAAACGGAAGGTGGAGGAGTTCAAGGTCTCTAACATCCACCAGCTCTGTGATGTCATCATGGAGGAGTGGAAGAGGACTCCAGTGGCAACCTGTAAAGCTCTGGTGAACTCAACGCCCAAGAAGGTTAAGGCAGTGCTAAAGAATAATGGTGGCCACACAAAATATTGACACTTTGGGCCCAATTTGAACATTTTCACTACAGTACAGGGATGTACTCACTTTTGCTGCCAACAGTTTAGACATTAATGGCTGTGTGTTGAGTTATTTTGAGGGGACAGCAAATTTACACTGTTATACAAGCTGTACACTCACTACTTTACATTGGAGGAAAGTGACATTTCTTTGGTGTTGTCAAATGAAAAGATATAATAACATTTTTACAAAACTGTTAGGGGTGTAGTTAACTTTTGTGAGATACTGTATGTATGTATATGTATATATATATATATATATATATATATATATATATATATATATATATATATTTATTATATACATACAGACACTATATTACCAAAGGTATTGGGATGCCTGCCTTTACATGCAAATCCCAGTCTTCCTCAGTAGGGTTCGTCTGTAGGGTTCAACATTGAGTTGACCCACCCTTTGCAGCTATAACAGCTTCAACTTTCCTGGGAAGGCTGCCCACAAGGTTTAGAAGTGTGTCTATGGGAATGTTTGACCATTCCCCCAGAAGTGCATTTGTGAGGTCAGACACTGATGTGGACGTGAAGGCCTGGCTCATATTTTCCACTCTAATTCATCCCAAAGGTGTTCTATCAGGTTGAAGTCAAGCCTCTGTGCAGGCCAGTGAAGTTCCTCCACCCCAAACTCGCTCATCCATGTCTTCGTGGACCTTGTTTGTGCACTGGTGCATAGTAATGTTGGAACAGGAAGGGGCCATCCTCAAACTGTTGCCACAAAGTTGTGAGCATGAAATTGTCCAAAATGTCTTGGCATGTTTTTTTTGCTTCCCATTACTCCCTCTCTACATTGTGGAGGGACTTTTGCGTGCCTTGACCAACCCATGACTGTTGCTTCACCACAGGACTAGGTTTAGTCCCTTCCCTAGAAGGATTGATTTTATACAATTACTGTTATATCTGAGACACTCACTGAAACATCATTATCTGTTTCAATCCCCCAAGATGACATTCTCTAATATGCTTGATGTATTCTATGTTTTGCTGATAATTGCTGTTGATACTCATCAATGATATTTCTGATTGTTTCATCTGTAAGCTTGTATTTTGAAAACCTTCAATAAAAAATTTTGAAACAAAAAAAAATGTCTTGGTATGCTGACGCTTTAGGAGTTCCCATCACTTGAATTAAGGGCCCAAGCCCATCCCCTAAAAAGCAACCCCACACCATAATCCCCCCTCCACCAAATGGTTTGGACCAGTGCACAAAGCAAGGTCCATAAAGACATGGATGAGTGAGTTTGGGGTGGAGGAACGTGACTGGCCTGCATAGAGTCCTAATCTCAACCTGATAGAACACCTTTGGGATGAATAAGAGCATAGACTGCGAGTCAGGCCTTCTCGTCCACATCAGTGCCTGACCTCACAAATGTGCTTTTAGAAGAATGGTCAAACATTTCCATAGACACATTCCGAAACCTTATTGACAACCTTTCAAAAAGAGCTGAAGCTGTTATAGCTGCAAAGGGTGGGCCAACTCAATATTGAACCTTACAGATTAGGACTGGGATGCCATTAAAGTTCATGTACGTGTAAAGGCAGGCATTCCAATACTTTTGGTAATATAGTGTATATACAGTGGGGAAAATAATTATTTGATCCCCTGCAGATTTTGTACATTTTCCCACTTACAAAGAAATGAAGGGTCTATAATGTTTATTATAGATGTATTTTAAATGACAGAGACAGAATATCAACCAAAAATACAGAAAAAAACATGATACAAATGTTATAAATTGAGTTGCGGTTCAGTGAGAAAAATTAGTATTTGATGTCCAAGTAAAACATGACTTAGTACTTGGTGGAGAAACCCTTGTTGGCAAGCACAGAGGTAAGTCGTTTCTTGTAGTTAGTGACCAGGTTTGCACACATCTCAGGAGCGATTTTGGTCCACTCTTCATCACTAAATCCTTAAGGTTTCTTGGCTGTCACTTGGCAACTCGAAGTTTCAGCTCCACCCATACATTTTCTATAGGAATAAGGTCTGGAGACTGACTAGGCCACTCCATGACCTTAATGTACAAAGTCTTGTCTGTACATTTAGCAGAGAAACAGCTCCATAGCATAATGTTTCCATCTTCGTGCTTGACTGTAGTGATGGTGTTCTTAGGGTCACAGTCAGCATTTTTCTTCCTTCAAACACGGCGAGACCCCTCCTCAAGAAGGCACATGTACAGTCATGCCAACCAATATCTAAATGATTCCGAGAAGGATTGGGAGAAAGTGCTGTGGTCAGATGAGACCAAGATTGAGCTCTTTGGTATTAACTCGACTCGCCATGTTTGGAGGAAGAAAAATGCTGACTTTGACTCTAAGAAGACCATCCCTACGGTCAAGCAAGGAGGTGGAAACATGATGATTTGGGGCTGTTCCCTGCTAAATGTACAGGTCGACTTTGCAGCATTGAGGGGTCAATGAACGGGGCCATGTATTGTAAAATCTTGGATGAGAACCTTCTACGCTCACCTAGAACACTGAAGATAAGTCATGGATGGGTCTTCCAGCATGACAATGACCTAAAATATACTGCCAAGGCTACAAAGTAGTGGCTCAATAAAAAGCACATTAAGGTCATGGATTGGCCTAGTCGGTCTCCACACCTTAATCCTATATAAAATTTATGGTAGGAGCCAAAACTTTGAGTTGCCAACAGACTGTAAAGAAACCTAAAGGGATTTAGAGAAGATCTGTAAAGAAGAGTGGTCCAAAATCCCTCCTGAGATGTGTGCATTTGTGCAAACCTGGTCACCAACTATAAGAAACGTCTTACCTCTGTGCTTGCCAACAAGAGTTTCTAAGGGTACCAAGTCATGTCTTGCTTGGGGATTGAATACTCATTTTACTCATTGAACTGCAACTTAATTTAAAGCATTTGTTTTATGTGTTTTTGTTTTTCTATTATTTAATGATTTTTGGTCTCTATTATTTAAAATACACCTAAAAATTATAAACCCTGATAAAAAAAATTATAGACCATTTATTTCTTTGTAAGTGGGCAAACTTACAAAATCTGCAGGGGATCAAATAATTATTTCCCCTACTGTTTTATATATACATACACATATATATATATATATATATATATATATATATATATATATATGGTCGTTCGGCCGTTAGTCAGGCGCTTTTAAAGCCTCAGCAAAAACAACTGTAAATCGCCGCTAAAAATAGCGGCACTTTACCGCCGACGCCTCGTGTGAAAGGGGTCTTACAGTACCAAATGTGAAATCCAAGCCCAGAGGGGGGAATTTACTTAAACTGGTGCACACAGAATCTGGTGCAGCTGTGAATAGAAACCAGTCATATTTTATTGTTAAAGCTTAATTGATCAAGCTTAAAAGCTGATTGGTTACTATGCACAACTGCACCAGATTCTGTGCATCAGTTTAAGTAAATCTCCCCCATTACATTCCTACAGAGGCCAAAAGGATAGAAAAGGATTTATACAGTGCCTTGAAAAAGTATTCATACCCCTTGACATTAATTTATTTTATTGGTATTTTCTATTCAATATGTTTATTGAGATTTTGTAGTACACTTATGACAGTAACCTATCCTCTTGCAGGCCAACGTAGCCAGTCAAGAGCTATAGACATGTAATGAACGGATCGCTAAAAGAAAGTCTTAGGTATTAAGTCATGCATAGATCTCCTTACTTAACCACTTCCCCACCAGCACACGACGATGTACGTCGACAGAATGGCACGGGCAGGCATATTGGCGTACAGGTACGTCCAATATTGAATGCCGCCCTGCCATCGGGAGCGCGCCGCTGGCGGCGCGCTCCCGCGATGGTCGAGACCCCCGTGAGTCCGGTCGCGGGACCCGCGAACTCGATCGCCGCGGGCATCCCCGCGATCGTCTCACGGAGCGGCCGAATGGAGGAAATGCCGAGTAAACAGCATTTCTCCATTCTGCCTAGCAACTAGTGACGCTGATCTCTGCTCCATGTGATTGGAGCAGAGATCAGTGTTCACTAAATGAAAGCCCAACCCCCCCACAGTTAGTAACACACCCCTAGGAACACTTAACCCCTACACTGCCACCCACTGGTTAACCCCTTCACTGCCAGTGTCATTTACACAGGAATCACTGCATTTATATAGCAGTGATTATTGTATAAATGACAATGGTCCCAAAAATGTGTCAAAAATGTCCGATGGGTCCCCCACAATGTCGCAGTCACAATAAAAATCGCTGATCGCCGCCATTACTAGTAAAAAAAAAATAATAAAAAATGATTAATAAAAATGCTATAAAACTATCCCTATTTTGTAAACGCTATAACTTTTGCGCAAACCAATCAATATATAATAATCAATCAATATCAATATCGCTTATTGCGATTTTTTTTACCAAAAATATGTAGAAGAATACGTATCAGCCTAAACTGAGGGAAAAAAATGTTTTTTTATATATTTTTGGGGGATATTTATTATAACAAAAAGTAAAAAATAATGTGTTTTTTTCAAAATTGTCGCTCTATTTTTGTTTATAGCGCAAAAAATAAAAACCGCAGGGATGATCAAATACCACCAAAAGAAAGCTCTTTTTGTGGGAAAAAAAGGACGTCAATTTTGTTTGGGAGCCACGTCGCACCACCGCGCAATTGTCAGTTAAAGCGACGCAGTGCCGAATCGCAAAAAGTGGTCTGGTCTTTGACCAGCAAATTGGTCCGGTCTGAAAGTGGTTAAATCGATAACCGCTATGAGTTTTCTGTCAGTTGTGTATCATTTCTATTGCAGTGTATGTTGAAAAGGGGATCAAACCAGGACGATAACAGAAGTAACACATCGTCACAAAACATGGTGG
Source organism: Lithobates pipiens (assembly GCF_037356315.1). Lineage (NCBI taxonomy): Eukaryota > Metazoa > Chordata > Amphibia > Anura > Ranidae > Lithobates > Lithobates pipiens. The sequence continues at coordinate 467,611,072 of NW_027507764.1, forward strand.
TCCCATGGGGGACCAGTGACCCCTATAATCGGTCAGCTATGTCAGCTGCCTATGTTGATGGGTCAATTGATAATTTCCACTGTGGGTAGTAGTCTCGATGGAACCAACTCGGCCAAGGTGCCCCCCGTGAAAATCACCCCACCCCTATGGGTACTTCACTGTGGAGTGAGAGAACTCGTGGGCCCAGTCCGATGGTGCACCCCGCCCATCACCCCTCCTCCCCGCCAGGGTATGCCCGACTCGGCAGTCTCCCCGGTCGCTGCACTCCTTGGAGTTGGGAGAAGGGGGTCCCTCCACCAAGGATTGTATTGGGATTTTATGTGATAGACCAACACATAGTGACACATAATTGTGAAGTGAAAGGAAAAAGATCAATGGTTTTCCAATTTTTTTTCCAAATATGTGAAAAGTGTGGCGTGCATTTGTATTCAGCCCCCTTTACTCTGATACCCCTAACTAAAATCTAGAGGAACCAATTCCCTTCAGAAGTCACCTAATTATTAAATAGAGTCCACCTGTGTGTAATTTAATCTCAGTATAAAAACAGCTGTTCTGTGAAGCCCTCAGAGGTTTGTTAGGGAACATTAGCAAACAAACAGCATCATGAAGGCCAAGAAACACAGCAGACAGGTCAGGGATAAAGTTGTGGAGAAGTTTAAAGCAAGGTTAGTTTATAACAAAAATATCACAAGCTTTGAACATCTCACGTAGAACAGTTCAATCCATCATCCGAAAATGTAAAGCGTATGGCACGACTGCAAACCTACCAAGACATGAGTGTCCACTTAAACTGACAGGCTGGGCAAGGAGAGCATTAATCAGAGAAGCAGCCAAAAGGCCCATAGTAACTCTGGAGGAGCTGCCAAGATCCACAGCTCAGGTGGGGAATCTGTCCACAGGACCACTATTAGTTGTACACTCCACAAATCTGGCCTTTGTAGAAGAGTGACATGAAGAAAGCCATAAGAAGTCTCATTTGCAGTTTGCAAGAAGCCATGTGGAGGACACAGCAAACATGTGGAAGAAGGTGCTCTGGTCAGATGAGATCAAAATTTAACTTTTTGGCCTAAAAGCAAAGCGTTATGTGTAGCTGAAAACGAACACTGCACATCACCCTGAACACACCATCCCCACCATGAACACAAGGTGTTGGCAGCATCATGTTGTGGCTTTTCTTCAGCGGGGACAGGGAAGCTGGTCAGAGTTGATGGGAAGATGGACGAAGCCAAATACAGGGAATATCTTAGAAGAAAACCTGTTGAGACTGGGATGGAGGTTCACCTTCCAGCAGGACAACAACCATAAACATACAGCCAGAGCTACAATGGAATGGTTTAGATCAAAGTATATTCATATGTTAGAATAGCCCATTCGAAGTCCAGACCAAAATCCAATTGAGAATCTGTGGCAAGACTTAAAAACTGCTGTTCGCAGACGCTCTCCATCCAATCTGACAGAGCTTGAGTTATTTTGCAAAGAAGAATGGGCAAAAATGTCACATTCTAGATGTGCAAAGCTGGTAGAGACATCCCCAAAACGACTTGCAGCTGTAATTGCAGTGAAAGGTGGTTCTACAAAGTATTGACTCAGGGGGGCTGGATACAAATACAGGCCACACTTTTCACATATTTATTTGTAAAAAAATTGGAAAACCATTTATCATTTTCCTTCCACTTCACAATTATGTGCCACTTTGTGTTGGTCTATCACATAAAATCTCAATAAAATACATTTATGTTTTTGGCTGTAACATGACAAAATTTGGAAAATGTCAAGAGGTATGAATAATTTTTCGAGGCACTGTATATGTATACTTAATGAAGAATGCAGAGTTTTTTTTATATATATAGGTGTCTCAGAGAAAGAGCAGGTTAGGAAACCTTAGGAAGTCTTTTTTTTTCTATAATGGTCAGCAGAAGGTGGGTCATACTTTAAAGAGCATCACTACCTAAAACATTGTTATCAGTGTGATTAGAGTAGGGAATGGTAATGGGAACTCCTGTCAAGTTTCTATTGCCATTTGTGGCCCAGCTGGGGAGATCCACTGTTTTCAGAACAGATGGGATTAACAAACTTTTACACTTGTAATTAAACAGGAGGTGGAAGGAAATCTTCCACTAGGGAAACCTGTTGTGATGAAAATTGTCTAAGACAAGATTGCCCCTTTAAAGAAATGTCCTCTCTTTCTGTTGTTAGATAGAGAGCCACTTTAAATATGTTGTTCTGTTTAGTAGGATTGCCATCATTTTATTTCTTTATTTTATTTTATTTTTTGTTTTGCCACAAATATGTCTCAAATTCTCTCACTGAGACAGTGGGCAGACGGGAGGACAAAAGGGTCTATTTGAAACACCATAACACACTATATGATTTTCTGCTGATTTTTTCCTTCAGATTTACCAAAACCATATAATATAATATGAGGTCAAACCTTAGGAGTTTCAATTTGTATGCAATCATGCAGGCCCTTCTACTACATGGTTTTGGTAAATCCGAAGGAAAAAATTAGAAGAAAATCTGATAGTTTGTATGAGGCTTAAAACCCCTTTCACATTTGTGTGACTTGCCCTGCGACTTGGGACTGCAAAGTTGCACGACAAGTTGTAACCCATGATTTCCAATGAGTACCATTCATATCGGTGCGACTTCAAAGTAATTCCTGTATTACTTTGGTCTGACTTTGATTCGAGTTGAAGTCCATAGACCTCAAGTTTACACAGGCATTCTCTGAAATCGCAGCAAAATTGCATGACTTTCAAGTTGCGGCAGTGTGAAAGGGACCTTATTAGATGATATGTTTGTGTCCATTACTGCAGAGCAACATGTTGAAATGACTCAAATAATATGTTTCCTAATATTGATCAAGCTTGAATCCCAGAGTTCTGATCACTGTTAGCAATCCATGTAAGGACAGTACAATGGATTTTAAGAAGAACTTAGGAAGACATTTAACAAGACAATCCAGACCTTCCTCTAAAGCTCCAGTCACACTTGTGCAACTTGTTATGCAACTTTGGACATCAAAGTTGCATGACAAGTCGTCCTCATGTTTTCCAATGATACCCATTTATACCGTATTTAACAGCGTAAGCAGGGGAAAATCGCAGGTGCGTGTTATACGCAGATCCCCCGCAGTTCTGAGCCTCTGGGCGGCTTTCAGCCGCCTTTGGCCATTCTTGGCAGCTTTCGGCCGCCTTCAGCTCGTCTCGGCGGCTTCTGGCCGCCTTCGGCCGTTCTCGGCGGCCAAAAGCTGCTGAGAACGGCCGAAGGCTGCCGAGAAGAGCCGAAGGCAGCCGAGAAGAGCCGAAGGCGGCCGAGAACTACCGTACGCCGCCGAGATACACAGGACATCCGGCTCTGTATCTCGGCGGCGGCATTTAAAAATAAAAATAAAAGAGACAAATAAAATTGATAAGGCTGCAATGGTGGACAAGGCTGCATATGACACTGACAAGGCTGCAATGATGGACAAGGCTGCAGATGGACAATGATAAGGCTGCATTGATGAGCATTTAAATGTAAGGTTTTTTTTCCCTTAAACTTCCCTCCTAAAAGTTTTTTTCCTTAAAATTCCCTCCTAAACTTGGGGTGTGTGTTATATGCCGATAAATACGGTATATGCGTGACTTAAAATTGCAGCAACTTCAAAGTAGTTCATGCACAACTTTGGTCCGACTTTCATGCAACTTGAGGGTCATAGACTTTAATGTTAACCCTCAGAAGTTGCATGAAAGTCTTACCTAAATGGTATACAAGCAACTTGTGTGCACCAGTTGTCCTTTATCACTGGTCAAAGCCAAAGCCGTGTACAAGTTGCACCCATAGAAAGGTTGTGTCAAAGTTGCATCAAAGTTGCAACAAAGTTGCACTCCAAAGTTAGCGCAACTTTGGAGTCGTACAAGTGTGAGTGGAGCCCAAAGGATCCTAGTGGTACAGGGTTTACCTCAATTTTTCACTGGGAGATTTGGCAAATTGGCCATTATTTAGTACATTCACTGCTTTTACAGCCTCACTGAATAATACATACTTTACTGACTGTGGCTCAAGACTCTATGATAGAGCTGTGAAGGAACTTTAGGGAAATTGTCCCTAAAATGTATGTAGTTCTTTCCCATATTTACAGTGCACAGCACTGATGGATCACTTAACATGAGCCATTCACATCAGTCCCAAACCTAGAAGGCGTTAACATTGTAATTTGTTTCCTCTGATCCCTGGAATTTATATTAATACACCCATTACTGGGGCAGAATCTCTCAGAATCTAAATATTTATTTCATTACTGTTATAAATGCTTTTTCTCCTGTGTAGTGTACATATTTTAAAGACAGCTAATACATATTTTAGCAAACATAAGACCAATATGAGAGCATGATGTGCTTTACAAATGTAAAAATAGCACAACAGCGCCACCTTGTGGATGAACACCACAAATACAGAGGGCTCTCACTTCGCTGCATTATCACATCCAACACTTATGCCGTGTACACACGGCTGGACTTTTCGACAGTCTGACGGAACAAATCCGTTCGACAATTTGATTGTGTGTGGGCTTCATTGGACCTTTGCTGTCAAAAAATCAGACGGACTTTAGATTTTAGAACATGTTTCAAATCTTTCTGATGGACTCAAGTCCGGCAGAAAAATCTGTTCTTCTGTATGCTAGTCCGACGGACGAAACCCGACGCTAGGGCAGCTATTGGCTACTGGCTATGAACTTCCTTATTCTAGTGCGGTCGTACATCAACACGGTCGAATCCGTCGGACTTTGGTGTGATTGTGTGTGTCCAAGTCCGTTTGTTCGGAAAGTCTGTCGGAAGTCTGCCGAAAGTCCGTCGGGAAGTCTGCCGGAAATTCCGGGCGTGTGTACGCGGCATTAGCGATGTTAAATGTTTACAGTTCAAATTTCATGATGGTAAGCCTAAAATTGCATTTATTTTCATTACACAGAATTTTTCAAAAATATATAAATGTACTACAGGTTTATACGAAACATTTAATTAACTTTACTTTCCACTTCATACAATGTATACGTATATGAAAACCACTGATGATGACCTGAATAATCTTTTTTGACATATAAAAATAATACTTACCAAGAGTTCTCAGCAAAACAAACTGCATTCCTAATGCAAAAGGCCGCTCACTTTCATCCACAGACCTGCAAAGAAAACATTGTGTGACTCAAAAATGATAACAGTAAAATGAAATATCAGATGAAAGGATTCCACTGGCACAACCGTCTTTTATCTCACTGTTTAAATGAAAAGGGTTGTATAGGCAAATTCTGAAGACGCTGTTTAGACTGAGGATACAAATGTATCTTTTACTTATTACATGCCAATTACTATACTCACACCCTTTTATCTGACACTGGCACAATGGAGCAGACAAAAGAGCAAGGGGTAGTCTTTGGAATACTGGTGCCCAACATGCAGTTCACCAACTACACATGGCCCAACGGAGCTCTCTGTGCGGCCCACCATGTGTTGGGCACTTTGTAGCAAAATGCTGGGTGCTTGGACTTTCCCTGAGTTCCTGCATCCAGAATATAATGAAGGAGGAGTGGTGGCAGAAAACCCACTGAAGGGATGCCCTCTGTGTACCCACTCTCCGCACTGAGACTAAGCCAGTACTGCCAGGAGGTGTGATCTCCACCTGACAAAAGTATAGTCCCATCCGGACCTCATCAGTGAAAGAGCAGTGTGGTAAATAAGGTGTGGTAAATAAATTAGAACTAGACTTTTATTTTATTTTATATAGTGTAAGAAAAGGTTAGAACTCATAGCAGTTTTTTTTTTTTTTTTTGCCATCTGTGTCCCATTGGGTAGATTTCCCTTCACTTCCTGTCCTATAGCCAAATAGGAAGTGAGAGGAAATCCCTGCAAATTAGGGGAATTCCTTGGGGATCCCCAGGTCACCTGAACTAGTGTCCTCATTGGAACATTTCCTCCCTATTTCTTTTTTGGGGACAACCCAAAATGTTGTATTTTCTTTTACCTTGACTTTCAATGACAACAATAAACAGGATAAATAGAGGGGGTGAATCTCTTTAATGGGGGCACAGACAGCAATAAAAACCTAATAGGTGTTCTAATCCCTCTCCGCTCTAACCAAAACAAAAAAATGCTTTAACTGTATTACCATTAACCACCAATGCAGGATCATAGATTTAAAAAAATTATATTTCTCATTTTCCATAATAATATGTATTGAAATTGCTTTTGAATCATTGATTTTCTTTTCTGTAGGAGTTTTATTACCAATACTATATTTACTTTTCCTTGCTCCCTCATATTGTGGACTGTAGAATAAAATTTAAAGTGATTGTAAGGCTTCATTCACATTTGTATGACTCCAAAGTTGCGCCGACTTTGGAGAGCAATTTTGATGCAACTTTGGATAGGTGCGACTTGGATACGACTTTGTCTTTGACCAATGATAATGGACGACTGTTGCACACAAGCTGCATTGTATAATGTTCAGGTATGACTGTCATGCAACTTCTAAGCCCTTGTACACACGGTCGGGCATTTCGACAACCAAATCCGTCGGATTTTGTCTGAAACTGTTGCATACACACAGTCGGACAAAGTTGTCAGAAAATCTGATCGTACTTAACGTGATCTCGTTATTTCGTTAGGACGGGACTACGTTCAGGCTAGTAGCCAATAGCTTTGGTCTAGGAATTTGATCTGAGCATGCGTGGCACTTTGTCCGATCGGAATTCTCAACACAGTATGTTGTCAGAAAATTTTATAGACAAGTTGGAAAACTTGGTCCGTCGGATACTCCGATGGAAACAGTCCAATGGAGCCCACACACTGTCGGATTATCCGACAACACGGTCCTATCGGACATTGTCCATCGGAATATCCGACCGTGTGTACAAGGGCTAAGGGTTAACATTTAAGTCTATGGCCCTCAAGTTGCATGAAAGTCGGACCAAAGTAGTGCATGAACTACTTTGAAGTTGCTGCAACTTTAAGTCGCTCATATATATGAATGGTTATCATTGAAAAACACGGGGAACGACTTGTAATGCAACGTTGGTGTCCAAAGTTGCATGACAAGTGTGACTGGAGCCTAAGGTTCGGTTCACAGTAGTCTGACTTCGATGTCGTACGACTTTCAGTGCAACTTTGGAATCTGACTTTGATGTGACGTTTTATACTCTATAGCCGCGTACACACGGGCGGACTGTATGGCCTACTTAGTCCATCATACAATCCGACGGACAGTCCGTCCTACTTTCGAATGAACGGACTTGACCACACACGGATGCACAAACAGTCCGTCGAAAGCTTGCGCGATGATGTGTACAGCATGTACGACGGGACTAGAAATAGGAAGTCGAATACACAGCAATGCAACCTTTCGCCGTGTAAATCCTTTCTGAGCATGCGCCATTCTTAGTCCGTCGAACTAGCCTACTGACGAGCGGATTGTCCGCTGAAACCAAAGTATGACGGACAGTATTTCGAAAAATCCGAAATACTTAGTACGCCAGACTGCACGCTGAAAAAGTCAGCTGAAGCCCACACACGAGCGGACTGTCCGCTGAAATGTATTTCGACGGACTAAGTAGGCCATACAGTCCGCCCGTGTGTACGCGGCTTAAGGCATTGAAGTCGTATTAAAGTCGGACCAAAGTAGTGCAGGAACCTTTTCTAAAGCTGAAGCAACTTGTCTCGGATCAGTTAAGATGTCTCATAGGGAAACATATAATTTGACATGCCATGCAACTTGTGCTCTCACAAGTGAGATCCCATGTCATACCAGTGTGAACCAAGCCTAAAGCTTACGTGTTTTATTAAAATAATCAACATGTCATAATTACCTGCTCTGTGCAATAGCAATGCACAGAGCGTCACCAAACCTCCTCTTTTCAGGTCCCTCAACTGATGTTCTAGGCTCCTCTTTTTCTCGGTGTGCCACCAGAGGATCAAGATAGGACTCAGGTAAGTATTTATGAAGATGAGAAAGCTATATTACCAATGAGACATTTTTTAATTTAATGCAGGGAATGCATCAAGGTAAAAATGTCCTGCCTTTAGAATCACTTTGAAGGGTCTAGCATTTTAACATGGTTTAAAGCGGAGGGCCGTTTAAAAAAAAAAAAAAAAAGTCAGCAGCTGCTGACTTAATAAGCCCACTTACCTGTCCAGGGCGCCCACGATGTCGGCCGCCCGAGGCCGACCCGTCCCTTGGCTCTCGGGTCCCCGCGCCGCCATTCCTTGTAAGGGAAACAGGCAGTGGAGCCTACTGCGCATGCGCGAGTCACGCAGCGCTTTGTGAATGGGACGCGCTTTGTTCTGGAACACACAGTTCCCAGAACACAGCGCGACCCATTACCCAGAAGACATCGCGACGAGGAGACAAGACCAGAAGATCTCCGCGGAGGAGGAAGAGGAAGATTAGGATTATGTGCCTAGCAACAGGCATTTCTGGTAAGTAAAAAAAAAAAATTTTTTTCATTTTTTTTTTTTTAGATTTGTCATTTTTAATATTTTTTTTTTCAGGATGGCCTTCCACTTTAAATTGGACAAATGATTGTTTCGATATTGTTGATGTTTAGAACTTTTCAATTTATCCAGTTTACTCACACATTTCAAATATAATAAGGCAGATAACATTGTCATGCAGAGTTCAGCATTACTTAAAAAGCTAAATTGTGTTGAAAAGCTGATAAACACAAATATTGTTTATTAAAATCATAATATACTTATGGCATTATGTTGGGATGCAGACTTGTAATGCCGCGTACACACGATCGGACTTTCCAGCAGACTAGGTCCGGCGGACCAGAATCCATCAGACAGATCGATCATGTGTGGGTTCCAGCGCACTTTTTTTTCCCCAAAAGTCAGACGGACCTAGAAATAAAACATAAATCTGTCCGACGGACTCGGCTTTCTAGCGTGCAAACCGTTTGTCTGTGTGCTAGTCTGACGGACCAAATACGACGCAAGGGAAGCTATTGGCTACTGGCTATTGAACTTCCTTGTTTAGTCCCGTTTACATCATCACGTTCAAAACTAATGGACTTTCGAATAGACTTGTCCGGTCGTGTGTGGACAAGTCTGTTTGTTCAGAAAGTCCGTCGGACCTCTGCCGAAAGTCCGTCGGGAAGACCGTCGGACCTAGTCCGTCAAAAAGTCCGGTCGTGTGTAAGCGGCATTACAATAAATACATGGGACTGACACCAATGTTAGGGGTTATTATTGTGGCCACTGACATCAACGCTCACCTCGGAGTTACTATTACTTCCACTGACACCAACAATGGGGCTTTGGGAAAGGTTTGAAGAAAAATGAATTCCTTAATCTGGCATGATTTTAAGCACTCAAGGAACCTTGGGAAGACTACATGACATTATTGCGTATATCTGGGCTCATACTGGTTCCACCATGACACTGGTGTCACAGAATGTTGTGGGTTTTCTAAACAGAGAACACAGCAAAAGCTTGTTTGCCTTCAGACTTCCTCTGTAGGGTTCAGTATTGAGCTGGCCCACCCTTTGCAGCTATACCAGCTTCAACTCTTCTGGGAAGCCTGTCCACAAGGTTTAGGAGTGGGAATGAAGAGCATTTGTAAGGTCAAGACAATGATGTTGGACGGGAAGGCCTGGCTCACATTCTCCACTCTAATTCATATCAAAAGTGTTCTATCAGGTTGAGGTCAGGACTCTGTGCAGGCCAGTCATTTTGGAACAGGAAGGGGCCATCCCCAAACTGTTCCCACAAAGTTGGGAGCATGAAATTGTCGAAAATGTCTTGGAATGCTGACATTTTAAGAGTTCCCTTCACTGGAACTAAGGAGTCAATCCCAACCCCTGAAAAACAACCCCACACTATAATCCTCCCCCCACCAAATTATTTGGACCAGTGCAGAAAGCAAGGCTCATAAAGACATGGATAATGTGTATGTGTGTATATATATATATATATATATATATATATATATTTTTTTTTTTTTTTTTTTTTTTAAACATAAAAAGGAAAATATATACAAACCATTCTACATTCCCCTTAACAACGATCTCCATTTATCTGAACATGTTTTTCTATAAATCCCCTAATGCACATTTAGTTGCTCTTTAAAGTGAACTGCTCTGTAAAAATCGGCCTCAGGCTGGAGCTGCACAGACTGAAAGCCTGTGATATTTAGCAAGTTCATTCCAGGACACTGGTGACAAAACAAATGAGGCAGAATGGCAGAGGAATATGTTTGCAGGCTATAGAACTTGTATCATGTGTGGTTGAAAGCAAGCTTCCCTGTGCACCTCTAATCTGCACTTCTGAATGTAATATTGCAGGAAATAACTATAGGGAATATACGCAAGCTGTCTGCCTAATAGACACCACGTTCCTTAGAAAAAGGAAGCAGAAAAAAAACCTCTAAACAATAGGGATTATTTACTATAGGCAAATCCACTTTGCACTACAAGTGCAACGTGCACTTGAAATTGCACTGAAAGTGCACTTGGAAGTAAAGTCGCTGTAGATCCGAGAGGGACATGCAAGGAAAATAAAATAATAGCATTTTAGCTTGCACATGATTGGATAAGAAAATCAGATTTACAGCGACTGCACTTCTAAGTGCACTTTGCACTTGTAATTTGCACTTTAGTGCAAAGTGGATTTGCCTTTCGGAAATAACCCCCAATGTACTCTGTCAGGGGGGACTCCCCCTCCATCAGAATACACAGATCAGTGCTTGCAGCCATTGGCTGCAGTGCTATAAACCCTTACACTATATCTGTAGGATAGGGTTGAATGGTCTATGCCAGGGCATGCGTTGTACCTGCCGTAGATAACCATGAAGAAAATGAAAGTCCAACTTCCGGTTCCGGCGCCACATGAGGAGGAGGTAAGCGGACACCGCTCCGACCGCTCACCCCCCTGAAACCGGCCTCTAGCCTGCCATCCGCCTCGGGGAACCCCCCCCACCAGACTCCGGGAGTCGACGAGCCGCCAATGGATCGCTTTGTGGAGCGATCCGCGCAACGGTCGCTCTCCACGGCGATCGCTGCGGATACAGACCCAGCCGAGACTGCGGCCAAGATGGCGCCCGTGCTCTGCCTCACAGAGCCTCCGCCGCTGTCTCCGGCAGCGCCCAACAATGCCTCGGCCCCCTCTGCTGACATTGCACAGGCAGTGGTCTCACTCCTGACCCCCACGCTAACTGCTACCATTGACACTGCGATACAAAAAGCCATGGAACAGCTCCGCACTGAGCTTCACCTGCAGGCGCAGCGCCTCACGCATGCAGAGGAACGTATCTCCATCATGGAGGATGATACCACAGCACAGTCCACGGCCATAGCACGTCTTACACATTCTAATAGGGACCTTTGGATCAAAATTGACGATTTGGAAAATCGTGCTAGAAGGAACAACCTGAGGGTTGTGGGACTGCCTGAATCGGTTACTAATGCACAGCTGATGGACATTTGTGCCGAAGCCATTCCTGCACAACTAGGCCTCACTACGCCCTGTATTGTCGAGCGGGCCCACCGCCTAGGCCATCCCAATGAACAGCGCTCTAAACCCAGGGCGGTCATTGTCCGCTATCTCAACTATGCTGATAAACATGCCATCCTACAAAAGTTTCGATCCCAACGCTCCCTAACTGTCGACGGGGCAAACTTACTTCTATTTGCTGACTACTCCATTGAAGTCATGAAGATGCGCAAAGCTTTTTCACCGATCTGTGCGGCCCTCTTCAACAACCATGTTAAGTTCACTCTGGCATACCCGGAGGTACTCCACGTTACTTCCTCTGATGGTACCCGTCACACTTTTACATCCCCTGCTGAGGCGGAACACTTTCTTAACTACCCTGCAGAAATGGACACTACCCATGCCCCCTCAACAAGAAGCCTCTCACCAGGATCAGCACTGGACCCTCATGCCGGTACCTCCCAACGTATGGGCCCTGAAAAGCCGCATTACAAGCGAAGCCGCTCGACCAATCACCCCCACCGCACAGCACTTCGCTGAAGATCTCCTCTTACTACCCATCGGTATCATTCTTTGTGTTGGGGATTCTATTATCCCTACTGCCCCAGTGCAGTCTGGAAGTTCGCTGCACGGCAGGTTTGCAAGTTATCCTGCAAACCTGCAGTATGTTGGTTTGCAAATGTTCGCTCACTTTTTATCCTTTATGTCTTTTCTGTTACTGATAGGAATGTACATGGTTAAGGTCCACATTTTTACTGTCTTTTATGGATATAGACCCTACTGCCTCCATTAGGCTGATTACTGTTTTGTTTTGCTCTTCGCATATGTCAACTGCTATATTGATGCTCTCATTGTTTATTTTGCTGCTATCCTCTGCTACCTCCCGCAGTCCCTTCTCCTACCCTCCTTCCCTGATTTTCCCTCCCCCCCTCTCCTCTTCTCCTCCCCTCTCATCCCTCCCTCCCTTGTCTTGCCCTGGCCCTCCCAATCTTTCCCCTGCTTGTGCTTTCACCCCTCCCTCCTCCCCGGGGAATAAATCACGCCTCTCCCAGGGGGTACGGTCACTCTCTGGGAGATGCTCTCACACATCGTTCCTTGTGTGGAAAAAGGTGAAGGTGTTGATAGCACTTGTTTAGTTGATCTACTGTTCTCTCTTTCTCTTCCTTCTTTACCCTTCTTCTTGTCTCTCCCTCTTCTCCTCTCCTTCCTTCTCCCTCTCCCTCCTCCCCCCCTGTATCGTGTGCCATCTGATGTATACCTACCCATCCTCATTACAGTATCCACCCTGATCCCCTTCAGGTCTCCCTTAAAAATGACACTGAGACTCTTATACACTCCCCCCCACACCTGATGGCTGACACAAGCGGAAACCAACTGACCGTGGTTACGTGGAATGTCAAGGGCCTTCGATCACCTGCTAAACGCATGAAAGTACTACGACATCTTAAACGTCTGCGGGCAGATGTTGCGCTCCTTCAGGAGACCCATCTATCCGCTGACGATCTTTTTCGCCTCAGAAAACTTTGGGTTGGAGAGGTCTTTGGCTCCCCTGCCGATGGCCGCAAGGCAGGTGTGGCTATTCTGCTACACAAGCACCTTCGTTATACGACACGGGACGTTCGCACTGACTCGGGTGGACGTATGCTTACCATACATCTTTCCTTGAATAACAAAGAACTAGCCTTCACTAACATCTATGCCCCTAATTCCCCTGATTCTGCATTTTTCCAGGACATGCTGGCCTGGATATCGCGCGTACCTGACGCTCTACATTTAGTTGGGGGGGACTTTAACTCGGTCATTAATCCACTGGAAGATAGGCAACTTCGGGATCCTCCCGTCTCCAGCGCAACCAGTCCCCACACATCCGCCGTCACTCCCTTAGACAGGACATTCTCCACTCTGCAGTTCATTGATGTCTGGCGCCTAACCCACCCTACCGATCGGGAATTCACTTTTTTCTCGCCTCCACACAAATCTTTTTCGCGACTCGATTACTTTTTTGCATCCCCGCCCCTATTGTCGTTCGTTAGAGACCCGGAGATTAAAGATATGGTAATCACGGACCATAGCCCGGTCTTGGTCCGTTTATTACATACCAAACCCTCTTCACCATTAATCACGTGGCGCTTCCCTTCACATCTGACCGACAGCGAGGATTTCAAGCAGATGTTGTTGACTAGCTGGTTGGAATATACTGAAACCAATGCGGTACATTTAGCTGATCCCAATCTGTTTTGGGAAGCGGGTAAGGCCTACCTCAGGGGCAAAATCATTGCCTATGTTTCTAGACACAAGAAACACTCCAAACAGCAATACCTGCTAGCCAGCCAAAAACTACGGGCAATGCATTTAAACCTTCTTCGCAGTCGGACTCCAGCCAACGTTCTTGCCTGGCAACTAGCCAAGCGGAAATTTGACTTGTGGGCTGACACGCAAGAACGTCTAACCTCCTCTTATCACACCTTACGCCTCCATAAATATGATAACTTCTCTCTAGACTTTGTTCAGGTTTCCATCGCCCCACCTACATACACACCTTAAAACGCGCAGACGGATCCCTTGCTTCTGCTCCTGAGGAAATTAGTAAGATTCTTACTGACTATTACACGTCCTTGTATGCAACCGACCCTATTGACCAATCCTTAGCGGATAGGCTACTATCCAAAATCCACTTGCCTAAACTAACTACCCCACAACTAGAAGCCATTAACGCTCCCATCACGCTAGAAGATGTTAAGTCCACTATTAAACACTTGTCCTCTTCCAAAGCCCCAGGCCCTGATGGCTATACAGCGGAATTTTATAAAATTACTCAAGACTTCCTCCCCGACACCTTATGTAAAGTATTCTCTACTCTTTGGCGTGGGGGCTCCTATCTCCCTACGGGTTCTCAGGCACATATAAAACTGATAGCGAAAAAGGGCAAAGACCCCTCCCACCCTGGATCCTACAGACCGATATCCTTAATAAATGTTGATGTGAAGATCCTGTCCAAAATTATTGCCTCCCGTCTAGCTACGCTCCTCCCCTCTCTCCTCCACCCAGCGCAATCTGGATTCACCACGGGCAGATCCGCCACCCTTAACATCCGCAAGGTTCTCTTGGCATTGGAATGTGCCAAGCGAAATCCGGATTGTGACATGGCCATTATTTCGGTCGATGCCGAGAAGGCCTTTGACAACATTAATTTTACCTGGTTGTTCAAAGTTCTTCAGACTTTTGGCTTCTCTGGCCCGGTTCTACATTTCCTGCGGCAGATGTATGCTGCCCCGACTGCTAAATTGGTGACTCCAGATTTTGTCTCCCCAACTATCCCTCTCACTAAGGGCACGCGGCAAGGCTGTCCCCTTTCTCCCCTACTCTTTAATTTGGCCATTGAACCCCTCTCAAGAATTCTAAATTCCCCTGAAGGCATTAGTGGTATCCCCATACATGGTCATAAGTTGCAATCTGCCCTCTTTGCGGATGACATTCTCCTGTTCTCATCAAACCCTTTAACTGATTTTGACACCCTTCGTGACCTGTTTACAACCTTCCGGCTATGCTCGGGGTTTCGAATCAATTATGATAAAACTGAAGTCCTAGCCCTAAACCCACGCAAAGCCAAACTCTGGCAATCATCTTCACCCTTCACTCTTGCACGACACTTCATCACATATTTAGGTATATGTATTGGTAGAGAACCCTCCTCTCTATACTCCCTTAACTATCCCCCACTGTTGACTAAGATCATGCAGGAATTGGAGTCTTGGGCGGGCCTGCCACTCTCACTCTTTGGGAGATGTCATCTCTTCAAGATGGTATCCTTTGCGAGACTTTTATACCCGATGCAAACTATCCCACTTTTAATAAAACACTCTGATGTTCAAAAATTACACAAAGCCCTAAGTGCTTTCTTATGGGCAAACAAAAAACCTCGCATCGCTCTCCAGAAACTAAGTCTCCCGAAGTCTGAGGGAGGGGCTGGCCTGCCCAATATTCGCTTCTACAATCTCTCCTGCCTAGTACGCCAAGGGTTGGATTGGCTAGTGGGCAAGTCTAGATATTCGAACTATGTTCTTGAAAGTGCACTGGTACATCCCTATACTTTTTCTGCTGTTCTTCATTCCAACCTGCATGTCCTCCCGGGTCATCTCAAGGCTAATGTTCTCATCCGTGATACTGTGATCGCCTGGAGGGAAACCAGAAAACTCATGGGACTACCTACCAACATCTCTAAGCATCTAACCATCCAAGGGAACCCAATGTTTCCCCCTTTCACGGCTCATCAGGCCTTCACACTTTGGGGCACGAAAGGTCTTACTTCAATTGCCTCCCTATATGACCTCCCTAGGGGACGACTCAAACCCTACCGTACTTTGGCTTGCGAATACTCCCTCCCTCCCTCTCAGGTATTCCACTACTTCCAACTGACTCATTATCTACAAGATATAGGAGGGACTCGGCCTGACTCTTGCTCGACCTCTCCCCTTGACTCCATGCTTCAACGAGACACTTATTCTATCTCCGATCTTTATACTCAGCTAATCACCTATCAAGCAGACAAGTACCACCTCGCTCCTTTTAAGAATTGGGCCTCCATCTTCGGCGACCCGGGCCTCTCCGACAACATCCTCAAAGGATACAGACTCATTCATAAACTCATCATCTCTGAAGTCTGGCGGGAAACTCAATTTAAAATTATCCACAGGGCCTACTATCCATTTTGCACTGCCAAGGGAGATCCTTCCCAATCCAAGTGCCCATGGTGCTCTCTGGATCGCCCCACCTTGCTTCATCGCCTCTGGGAATGTACTTCAATTTCCACCTTCTGGGACTCGGTGCTCTGATACATATTCACCATTACTAATGTACATTTACCTAAGGAGCAACTTATCTGCTTGTTCAGCTGTGACCCCACCAATTCTGAAAGACCCCAACCAGGATCTGTGGTGCTCTCTCATTGGATGCACGTCTGTCTACTTGCTGCCCGCAGAACCATTATGTCTCATTGGATCTCCTCATCTCCTCCGAGTCTCCATGGAGTACAACAAGCTCTTCTCTCCCTGTTCTACATGGAAAGGCTGGACACTATTTCTTCGCATTTCCAGTCTACTACCCGGTTCTTCTCACGGTGGAAAAATTACATTGAACACTCGTTTTCTCCTGCTGACATTCCATCGATAATGTACCCTTTCAGATATACCAACTGGTACCTCAAACGTAACCTCACAAACTCGCTGGGGAAGCTTAAACTACCGACCTCCCATCTTTCTACTCACCCCCTCAACATCGTGCATTATCCGCCTTGAGCCCAGTGGATATCCTTTGGACTGTTCTGGTCATCCCACCGCTTCATAGGCGGTTGATCTTTCTATTCACCATTCATTTACTTGCACTTATGTTCTGGTCTCCCACAGGTCTACTTTCCTTGGGTTATAAGCTTGTCAACTGTTAGTGGTAATTAGGGGTATTTGGTATTTTGCTTACTGTGTTTATCAGTTCCCCCTGCAAAGGAGGTTTACTATACTCTGCGGTAATAGTGATGGCACACAATCCCCTCATCCATCCTCCCCCCCCCCCTCCTCTTCTCTTTTCTTTTTCCCCCTCTTTTTCTTCTTATCTCTCAAATTACTGTAGTGTTTGGATTTTGTCCTAAGACTTGACATACTAGATACTTGGCATTCATATTTTATGGAATCTGTCAATTGATATGCTTTTTGTAATCTGTTAAACTCTAATAAAAATATATTTAAAAAAAAAAAAATGAAAGTCCAGTGTGGTAAAAAATGTGTCGACTTATGCAGAACCTCAACTGCATCACTTCCGGTGCGACTACGTCATAAAACAGTTGATCGCAGGGCTCCACTGCGCATGCGCATGCGCGGCTTCACCGCAGCTATACCGAGCATGTGCAGACTCTTTCAGTCGGGGAAAATTTTAGACTCTACTGCCTCCAGCCCCACCCCTTATATGCCCCTAGCCTGCCCTGTAGAAGGGGGCGTGCCCATTTGCTACATAGCACTGTCTATATCAATGTGAGCAAGGTCCAGAGAAAATATAAAGCTCCACGGCTTCCAGCCTCGTCCCCACCCCTAGCCTGCTCTGCTGAAGGGGAGCTGTGCCTGTGGGAGGGGCCAAGTCTTTGCATAGAAGACATTCCACATCAATATGAGCATCCACACTGCATGATGTACATAATGTGAAGGGCTGTGCAATCTGTTCAGAAACAAAAACAGCAGCTTGACACACAGAGCCTCCGCTTACACAAATCTGCCTGTGCACAGCCCTGCAAAATACATATACGGAAGGTCAAGGAAAATTATAGAGCAGTGACAGTGGAGGCTGGTGCTCAAAATTATTATTTTTTTTTTGGGGGGGGGGGGCGCAAACAAACTGAAATATACTTAAATCCCCCCCCCCCCCAATCAATTGCAGCCTCACTGTGCCTGTCAGAAGCAGCCACTGTACCCACCATATGCAGCCACTTGAGCCCATCATATGCAGCCACTTGTGCCCGTCATACGCAGCCATTTGTGCTTGTCGAATGCAGCCATTGTGCCTCCCATATGCAGCCATTGTGGCCCATCATATGCAGCCACTTGTGCCCATTATATGCAGCCAGGCATCTCCCCCGGCTCGGCTGTCACTTCACTAACCCCCCCTCGTGGCCGGTCTGGCGGCACTTACCGAGTCACGGGGCTTCCTCCTCTTCTGTAGCGGTGGCTGGGGCTCCTTTGTCCGTTCGGCTCCTCGGGCTTCTTCTGCCATGTCTCCTCTTCCCCCAAAGCATTAGGCATCCAAAAGGATCACCTAATGCTTTGGCCAATCGGGAGACAGGTCTCACTGACCTGCCTGCTGATTGGCAGGGAGGAACATTAGTGTGAAAATAGCGAACATTCATTTGCTATGTTACACAACAGGGTTGGATCGGGACGCAGTGCTCTGCGCCCCGAGCCCACTCTATTTTGAAGCCTATTACAGCCTCTGGCTCTAATCACGTGCTTCAAAATACACCCCTCGCCTATCCCCGTCATAATGTGTCTGGTGTCCTGAAAGGGGCCAGGCACATGAATAGGGAGGATGGTAGAGGTGACGGGGGGCGGCGCTCGTAATGCACGGGCCGGCCCTGGTCTTTGATCTGTCAAGTGCTGGATCGACTCTGCTGCTTTTCCTCCATTAAGGGGCCAAAGAAGCTGAGTGTGAGTTTACCTGTAGCCCTCACACTGGAGACTTGTACACCATCATCATGGCTTTCCAGGACAGTGGGTACCAGGTCCTCTGAGGGCAGAGCACATGTGTGACCCGCTTTGGGGTCACTGGTGGCTTAGGGAGAAGGAGAGGGTCCCTGGGGGAGAAGGAGAGGGTCCCTGGGTGGACATGGGAGAAGGAGATTGCTCCTGGGTGGACGTGGGAAAAAGAGATTGCTCCTGGGTGGAAGTGGGAGAAGAAGAGGGCTCCTGGATGGACGTGGGAGAAGGAGGGGGCTCCTGGGTGGACGTGGGAGAAGGAGGGGGCTCCTGGGTGGACGTGGGAGAAGGAGGGGGCTCCTGGGTGGACGTGGGAGAATGAAAACTCCTCCTCCAAGCTTTATCCAGACACTGTGCCAATGCGCTGCAAGCCACAAGCATGGCATGTACTTGTAGGGTGCTTATGGTGCCTCCCCATTTTAATCAAAAGCTTGGGTTCATTTGGGGTACAGCAGTGGCGGTGCGTCAATTAAGGGCTCACAAGCGCTGCCCCCTCTCTCCAGCCACCCCCTCTGTGTAGTATGGATAGATTCATGCATTGCATTTTCAGAATTTTTCAGTTCGTTTGCAACCCCTCCAAAAAAGTTTGAGCACCAGCTGCCACTGGGGTACTGCCTGCTGAATGCGACAGGAGAGAGAATTGCATGTGAACAGTCCCATCTGCTGCCTTTTCAGCTTAAGAGAGGGTGCTTAAAACGTTGCTCAACCACACATTTTTAGCCACTTTGGCCCCAATTACATGTTTTATTTGTATGTCTAAAACCTTCCACCTTACAACACTAAATGAACCTTTGCATTTTTTTGACCAGAATATGCTTTAATGTAATGACTTTGTATAATAATATTAAAAAACAATGGATCAGAAAATAATAATTTTTCAGGATTAATAGTCATTGTTTGTTAGGTGGGAATGCCATGTAGGTGGTTGGTTGAAGCATCCGGACGCCCTATAAGGCCCAATCATCTACAGATATGCCCATATACAAAGCTCCTGAATATATGTGAACTCACCTGAGAGTCACAATGATGGCTGAGGGTTGTGCACATGCTGTGATGAGAGTAACTATGAAGAGAAATATCAGAAATGGAATGAGTGTATTGCAGGTTCGATCGCATTTGCCCGACACAGCATAACCATTTTCATGCAGATAGGTCTTGACAATGACCACTCGGAGTTGGCTGCGTTGGCCCACTGTAGGTGGAGTGATGACTTGTCGACTTTGGACACAAGCACATTCAGTGTAATTTTTTACCTGCAACAGACACAAGAAGAAAGAGTTATATTTGATGTTTATATAAAATAACTGTGCTGATATTGTGGTAAGGGTGTAGACACAAGTGTGTCTTGTAATGGTGCATTTATTTGCAGCAGATACTGCAAAGGAAAAGCAGGCAAATAGACAAGTTAGGTTAGGTTAGGTTAGGCAGGTTAGGCTGTGAAAGAGGTTGTTTAGTGAGCTCAGTAGTTCAAGTAGAAATTTACACATGCATGAAGATGAATCAGTAAAGAATCCTCAGGCTTTGTTTGCATCACTTTTAACTTGGCAGTGTATTTTTCAGGGTTTCCTTCTGACTTTTATTTAGCAAGCAGGACAAAACAGCTTGTTCCACACAGGGCTATATCCAACAGAAGAGCAAAATCAGGGCTTTGGTCAGCTGGCAAGCTCTACCCTCATAGGCTCAACACACACTCTGTAATCGGGAACCTTTTTTAAACACTGCTGTTCCTTCCAAGACTGGAAAACCTTGCATGGAGTGGTGGCCAGGGAGCCCACCCTTACTCTACCTGGCCTAGCCTTCAGAGACCAAAACAAACAGTATCCTACTTTTACTTTTACAAAAAAACAGCCACTGCTTTGGTGGTAGGTATCAACTCCATATACATATTTCATATCCTGGATTAATAGTTCTTATAGACCGCACTTCCATAATACATTAAAACTATCATAACTAGTAAAGTATATTCTATTTCTTGTCCCTCTATTCTGTGGCACCTCTTTTATAAACTGGCAGGTGCCCTTTAACTTATGACTAATATTAAATAGATTTTCTCAAACAGGGAAAGAAATGCTTCAGCACATTCAGCACATTCCTAATATGAATACACTGTCCAGCTGGTAGTCAGTATGTCTAAGGTTAGACAACTTGGTGAGAGAATATATCTCTCTTGTTTCAATCGGTTACACTGATCCTTCTATATAAATAAATGCCAGTAACTAATTGGAAACTGGATCTGAGCTACCAGGGCATGTCAAGTCAAAGCCTGGAATAAGAACACTATTCTGTAAAAACACAGCTGATATGATGACAGAAGGTACAGTCTTGTAATCAGGATCACAGCAAAGAGTAAAAGGTAGGTAGAACCAGAAAAGAGTTCTCACGGCTGTCCAGACAGTGTCACAATAACCTAGCGTGGTGCAGGCTTCTCAGGTTGCCTTGGCTCAGCTTTGAATCACTGAAATGCCAACATGCCATGGGCTTACATCTTGCATAGTTAAATCATCCCTGTCCAGAAAGTGATAGCTTCTCTGAACAGCTTTTAGGCATGGCTGCCTTTCAAAATGCCTTTAGTTATTATAGGGTCCTCACTGCTCTCAGTCTCTGAACAAGATCATAATAAATGATAAAAGGTATGTTGGACTCATATGTTGGGACTGTTGATTAACATTACAGTAAACGTGAAACTGCAAGTTAATTGGTCATGACAGAAATACAGGGGCTGCCATTGCTGGCCTTCTGAAAATGTTAGTTAAAGAGGGATTTCACTGGAAAAAAAAATTATTAATAGCCAGCAGCTATAAATACTACAGCTGCTGACTTTTAATAAATGGACACTCACCTGTCCCAGGGTCCAGCGATGTCGGCAGCCGAGGCCGATTGATCGCTCGCCATTCTGGGTGAGGGAATCAGGAAGTGAAGCATTGCGTTTTCACTTCCCGGTTCCCTAGTGTGCATGCCCGAGTTGCGCAGTACAATAGGAATGGTCCGCGCTGTCTCTGGGACCCGTGTTTGTCCCAGCAGACAGCGCATCGGGACAGGAAGAGGCATAGACTCCTGTGGGAGCAAATACCTGTCTTAGACAGGTATCTGCACCCCCTCCCCCCTGAAAGGTGCCAACTGTGACACCGGAGGGGGGGATCCGATGAGTGAAAGTTCCACTTTAGGGTGGAACTCCGCTTTAAGTGTCTGCACTGCTGAACTACTGGCTTTAATATGTCAGACCTACTCATTTTGAGCAAATATGCAATCTAGCAAAACCAGAAGTTTTTGCTTCTGAGTCAGTGATTTAGAGCAATGTGTCTCAACCTTTTTTTCAGTCAAAGCACCCTTTAAAATTATGGACAGTCCCAATGCACCCCATTCTAAAATGTAAAAACGATTCTAATAGTTTTACACAATGCAACAACATCCACACGTAGGACACCTAACCTTAGAGGTGATTTATTCTTCCACAGCGAATACGCTTTTGCACACTGGTACTGATTAGTATTCCATTGTTTCTCTTCTCCCTCAAGTTCTCTCCATCAGTCAGCTAATGTGACCCCAGTGCTGAGAGAGAGGAGCACAGGAGGGTCAAACAAGAATGCTATGGAGGCAAAAGACACCCTTCTTAACGGATGACATCATTGTTTGTTAGGATGCCAGTGTCTCGTCGCAATGATGTATAATGAAAACGTGTGGCTTTGTGTAACTAAAGGGCAGGCTTGATCCACTTGCTGGCTTGTATACACTTTTTGATCAATTTTTAGGCATTTTGCCAAGGCACCCCTGAAGAAACCTCAAGGCACCCTGGTTGAAAAGGGCTGATTTAGAGCATGTAAAGGACAACTATACTACTCACAGAAAATCCTTAAATTCACTTCCCATCCCTCCTGGACTAATCTGAACACCCCCACCCCAATTCTTACCTGTGTAGCAGAGGTGCATTCTGTGCAAAGATTATCGCACACTGAGCACTTACTGGCTTGTATAGGGCTGTTGTGGATGCCTGCACTGCTTCCTGGTATGGCCCCATATACATGTTTCATAGCAAGCCGGCACTGAAGAGGAATTCTTCCCTGCATGAAGAAAACCCTGCACAGGACTTGGGTAAGAAATGCTACTGGGTATGTAGGAGGCTGGAGTGGGGGTGTTAGTGCAGGTTCGTTCAGGAGGAATCGGGCAGCTTAGAGACGTTTCTGTTAAAAGAACGGTTGTTCTTTGCACGGAATTGCTAGTATCAAAGTGTCAGTATTTCATCTAGGAAAAATCAATCTTCAGAAAGAAGACAGGTTAACTTTGTTGGATATTTATACTTTTACATTAAACTGTAGAAATAACTGTGAAATTGACCAGGCCTGAAATGTTTCTAAAGTACCAGTGCTAACTAAATTGCAAACCTCATGTACCTGAGTAAGTATTCAAATCAATCAATGTACCCTTTGAAGTCCTCATAGATCCCAAGCTGTACAGAGGTCCTCAACTTCTGCCAAAGTGAAAACTATTCTCCCACTTCCAGTGATAAGTGCCACTCCTGTCATTCAACTTTCTGATGCAAAAGCTTTTACCGCACTGAATTTCTGCCATATAACAAGTTAATGGTAGGGGGTTCATTTGGCCTGGTCTATCTGGCTTTATCCTACCTAGGGAAGAAGTGCATGCACAGCCCGAGCCTAGGATCCTAAGAAATCCACAGAAAATTGATTTGAAAACTAAAGCTGGCCAATACACTATTAGATTTTTAAAAGAACATTTGCACAAACATTTGAAACTTCCCAGCACCTTCCAATGATTTGCCAAACGTTGTTTTTTACATTTGATTTTGGAACAAATGGACTTTATGGAACAAAAAACACATACATTGTTAGAAATTCCTTCAAGGAGGACTTTCCAGCCTGCTCCTTTGAATTGTCTTGTTACTGTGGCCGAAAACAAAATCAATTTGACTCCACTAATGATTAGAAAATTAAAGGAACGTTCTTAAGGGTAACATTTCTATTAGTGTTTGACTAGCAGAACACAGATACTACATTGTAACTATTCTACAATACTTTGTTACTTTTGACACATTTTAGGTCCTGACAGGCTCACTTTAAAGTCTGTGCTGTAAAACTGTATCATAATTGTTTAACCTTATTGGTGCTGAAAGACTGCCTAGAATTAACTGGCCCATACAATGCAGAATTTAAACCACTGGGGGCCCTGCATCCCCTTCACCAGGACAAGGACCTGCTCTGTGATGAAGTTGGGGGGGAAGTTTGTGCATCAGGTTGGCCACTATTTTCTGTAAGACACCTAGTCGTAGAAAATTACATATGAATACAATTAGCGTAGATCGTTCTCTAGGTTGCCTGTAGATTTAAAGCACATCTAAATGCTAATGAACATATCTTATTTGTTCCCTTAAATATCACTGAAATCGTTTTCTTGTATTTGTTTGATAAGTTCAAAAAACACCCGACGATCTTGCCAAAAATGTTGTGAGCTGATAACTTCCTATGCTCTCTATACAATAATCCTCAAAAACCTCTTTAATCCTTTTTGGGGACTTTTCAGGTATTCCTAAGTGTAAGCAAAGATACCAGAATATATAACAAAAAAAAAAAAACACATAATACAAAAATACAATTACAAAATCATCCCAAAATCAGAATCCAATGTAAAACTAAAAAACATTAGTAATGTTGTTGAAATCCAGAAAGATGACAGTGTAGAAATATATTATATCTTCTCAATGTCTTTCACAGGATAACCTTTGTCCTCAGGAATTTATATTAGTTTAGGTTTTATAACTGCAATAGCACAGATCTAGGAGCACAAAGTCAAAAATACACATCAAATTCTAACAATCAGACTTTATATTACCATTAATCCTATATTACCATTATTCAGACTTTTACACACATATATGGATGCTGTGAAAAAAGATGAAACACACCTAAAACATTTTAGCATTTATACATTCCATTGGCCAAAATAGTTTTTTTTTCTAGCCAAATGAATGAACGGTTAAACTAAATGTGTCTAGAATTCAGGTACATTTACATGCATTTGACACATTAAGCATTATTTTCTGCCCAAAAGCTCCTCTCCTAAACAAGCTGGCGATGGTTTTTTTCAGCCTGTAAAACTACCTGTAAACGCCTATGTGTGCATAAACCCATAGGCTAACATAGAGGTGTGTCTACATGCAGAAAAAAATGCCAAACATCGGTAAAAGCCACATTTTTAAAGCCCAGTGTGCATGAGCCCTAATACAGCAAGATGACGAAGTGCTGTCATCTTTTTTTCCTGCAAAAATATGTGCATTTATTATTTTTTCCTTAAAAGTGAACTTACCCTTTAACCAAGCTCAATAACTGAAGAATAAAATTTCCATGTGACCTCCTTTCTTTCTCTCTACATTAGAATGTATATAAATTCCAAAATCAGGGACAGGTGATGTTTGCACTTATCTGGGTAATGAAACTGACATTTGTCAGGATTTTGGCCTTCGATATGTAATACGGCAATGGACATCAGACATCAGAACAATTTTTATACTAATGACCTGGATACGTCTGCTATGAACATGTCTAATATTACCTTGGATGTGTTTATGTTACAGAAGTACCTCAGCTGTATCTAAGGAATTGTATTTCTTGTTTATCTTTCACATGCCTGTATTTTGTGTCCTTAAAGTGATTGTAAAGTCTTTTTAAAAATAAATAATAAACAGGTTTATACTTACCTGCTCTGTGCAAGGGTATTGCACAGAGTTGCCCCAAACTTCCTCTTCTGGGGTCCCCCACTGACAATCTTGTCTAGCCCCCATACCAAGCCACTTGTGGGCTCACTCTCGAGCCAGGCTGTGTGTTTCCAAAGACACACACAGTGTGTCTTGGCTTCACCCCCTTGCTGGATTTGACTGACCGCAGCCGCTGTTCTCAGGAAAGCTGAAGGAGGGAGAGAAGATTTGCAGATGGGCACAGCGCTGAATTGATACAGGAGTCAGGTAAGTGATAGGGAGGGGGAGGGAGGAACACACAGTGGAAGTTTTTTTTACCTTAATGCAGAGAATGCATTACATTAAAAAAAAAACCTTCAGAGTTTGGAATAATTTTAAGAAATTTTAAGTGGATCATTCTTTTTTATCAACAACTATGTTTATTTTTCAATAACAGTATGTTCATTCTATGCGTGAAGGTCAGAAACCTTTAGGGTGCAGCTCCCCCTTCAGCCCCCAATCCCAATCCATCAATGTGCCCTAGAGCATAAGCTCTCCTAGGGCTCTCCCTCCTTATTGGCAGAGACATAGCAGTGGAAGCCACTGCCTACCATTGCTGTCAATCACAGCTAGTGGGCAGCGAGTGGGGGGCGGGGTCGAGATGCGCTCTGTGTGTCTCCTGGACATACACAGATGCACCACGAGAACAAGTCTGCAAAAGAGCCAATAGAGCAAGCTGCTTGGCACTCAGCGGGGGGAGGGGGGGCTGTAGCGTCGGTGGGGAAGCAGGTGAGTATGACATATTTGCTATTGGAAAAAAAAGTCGTAACCTTTACAAATACTTTAAAAAGACGGTCACGCTAAACAGGATACACCTTTTTTTATAACCCCTGATGTTCTGTTTATATTTGGGCTACACTTTAGACTGATGGCACTCCCACACCTTCCTCTCAACTTTAGTTGTACTAAAAAGGAGCCATTCAATTATTTTGATTCAGCAGGACAGCAACCCAAAATGTATTACAGGTATTTCTTGTCAAGCACTGTAATCCAGTTATAGCACAGCAAGGTAGATCCAGCACTCATGTTAGTTGTTTGAACTCCACACAGCACAGATAAAACCAAAAGCCAACACTCGTCTCTCACTCTGAACACAAGCTTTGTTTCAGCCTCACATTCTAAAACTTATGAATAGGGTGAATAGAACAGTAAGAACCATTTTCTATTGAACAGCAAGCATTGGTAAAGCTCAAAGAATTTTGCCCAATTCATTGCAGGCAAATGTGTTTTGGGGCATGTGTTGATGGGCTTTTATTCACATTAGACAGGTTTTTCATTCCCATACGAGTCTATGCACATTCTAAAAATCATGAAAAGGGTGAATAGAACAGTAAGAACCATTTTTCCATTGAAGTACAGGCATTGGTGATGGTCTGGGAAGTTTGCCTGATTCAGTGCAGGCAAATGTGTATTGGGTCCTGTGTCAATGGGCTATTGTTTCGCAAAAGACAGGTTTTGCATTCCCATACAGATCTATGGAAATGCCAGACCTGCTTGTAACAGGTTAGATGGAGCTCAACAGCAGGTAAAGTTATTGCAAAAACATGCACATGTCATTGATACATGATTGATTTCCGAAGCATCTTAAACCAATGTCAATTTGATGCCATCAAAACAAGTCCAAAGCCCATCAACACTAGAGAACCATTCACTATGTTCATAAAACACATCTGTTTGCACATGCACTGAATTGGGCAACATTCAATACACATTTACCAAAAAGCCATTCACCGTGTCCAATGAAGCATTGAACACGGTGAATGGCTTACTGGTAAATGTGTAGTGAATGTTGCCCAATTCAGTGCATGTGCAAACAGATGTGTTTTATGAACATGGTGAATGGTTCTCTAATAAGTGTGCACTGAATAAGTAGCGATGGTTGTTTGCAGGTAGATGTGCTTTATTATGATGAATGACTCTTCGTGAATGTGCACCGAGCATGCAGTAATTATCACATTCACCGCTTTAGAAATATGCTCCACTGTCATAATCTCATAAATATAAGCATTTGTCTTGACTTCCAAGCAGCAGAGTCAGTAGGCGAGTACGGTAGTTCACATTTTGTACTTACTGCAATGCTTTGATTTCCCACATTGCTGCATCCAGCAAGACAAGGATTGAAGTATGTAATTCCATCCGATCCACACACTGGCTCGTATTCATGTATTTTACAACCGCAGTTAACATTACAGCCACCTGTTAGATTCCTGTGTGCCATCGTTAACGTGGGGCTGAGAAGGAAAGAGAACATTTTACACTTACTACAAACTGTGTACTGCCGTGAAGACAAGATGATTTCATACGCCAAGACTCTAAAATGAAGTTAAAAACCTTCTTTTATCCCCTATTGCGGTTGATTAAATATATAAATGACAATAGACAGTGTTAGAAAAATTAATAGAAGTAGAAACAAACTTTGCTCCAAACTGTAAATTAAGACTCATTAATTGCTGCTCCCGTCAAAGAGTGTTGTGCTCCTAAAATGTGAAAATTAAATGTAGGGGGCACTATAATATATAATATTCATGCTATTGGTACATCTCTAAATATGTGGCAATCTCAATTGTTCATATATATGAATAAAAAAATAAATAAAAAAAGTCACCCTTTAACCAAAAATGGAAATATAACATCCCAACAAAGTAAAAAATTATATATATAGTCCCAGCAAAGTGACAAATATATTGAATAAACCACAGAAATTAATCACTGAGAAAAAGTTCTTCAAAAAGGAATTATATATATATATATATATATATATATATATAAAACATCCGTCTTCAAACCGATGTCTTCTACCAAATATTGTGTGATCCTTCACCAAATATAGATGACCGTGAACACCCAAGGTGAAATGAAGAAATGATCTGCTTACCAGATCAGTTTGACTTCCTTCCTAAGAAAGATAGTCAAATGACTTCCTTCTGATAATGCTGGTTGCTTGGCTGTCATTCTGATCTCCTTATTTCAATACTGACCTAGAACAAGCATGCAGATAATGACTTTACTCTGACTTTCTGATTTGCAGATTTGCATATTCGTTACCGGTCAAGGCCTGAGAAATTACTGATACAAGTGGGTCAGTATAAATCATTTTCAGTAGGAGGTCAGTAATTGTAATCCCTGCATTTCTGTCATGACACGATTACTTTAGAGGATAACAATATTTCTATACTATATTAGCCTAACTGCTCCTTATAATGGACAAGCTGTCTACTTAGTTGTGGGCTTGCAGGTAAATGACTTACAACTGATGTAGAAAAGATGCAGGTGCTTGGAAGAGAAGACAGCAGAGCCATCCAACCTGGCACAGGCTGCAACCTTTTGAAAAGTTTGCTTACTAATCTGAGGTCTCTACTGGCAACTATTCATGGCATAAGAGGGTGAGAGGGAGCAGTTTCAGGAAAATGTCTTCATAAAAGTAAAATATATCCCTTAAGGGGCTACTGATCTAGAAGCTGCTCCTGATTTTTGAATATAGTAACCTAAACAGGCTGCCACCACTCTGATGCGTCGCTTATTCCAGATGAATAACTTAAAGTAGAACTATAGGCAAAACTTTTTTTTTTCATTTTGGATAGAGTAAGGGAGGGTTGTAACCCCGTCAGATTTTTTTTTTTTTGCCGTCTGTGTCCCATTGCAGACATTTCCCTTCACTTCCTGTCCCATAGCCAAACAGGAAGTGAGAGGAAATTCCTGCAAATTAAGGGAATTCTGTGGGGACCCCCTCCTCAGCAGAACTAATGTCCCCATTGGAAGAATTCCCCTCTTTTCTGGGGACAACCCAGAATTTGTGATTTTCTTTTACGTTCACTATCAATGATAATGGTAAACAGGACAAATAGAGAGGGTGATTCTTCTTAATTGGGGCACAGACAACAATAAAAACTGACAAGCACACTAACCCCTCTCCACTCCAAAACTAAAATAAAAAGGTTTGCCTTTAGTTATACTTTAAAGGTAACATATAAGGATATAAATATATAAGCTGCCTTTGCTGACCTGTTCCTGAAGATGCGTTGTTGTGACAAGCATCCCAGGTTCCTTTTAAGGTAGAGCAAGGTTTTGAAGAACTGATGGAGAGGAAGAGGATAGTAAAGTTGTGGAGAGGTACTGTTATATTTTTCTTGGGTGGGGGAATTGTAGTTTTGGGGGCAGCTTAAAACTGCAGAGAGAGAGGGAGCAGCGGTACATGAATACCCACATCAATAGGTCCCACGTGCTTTTGGAATGGTGCTCCAGATCATAACTACTTAATTGAAGAGGTGGGTTATAATAATGATTAACTAACAAAATCAGAAGAAAAATTACTTTTCTAATTAGATATGATGTGTATTTTATATACATTTTATACAAATTGCTGTAAACTGTGTATCCACAAACATTTCTGGTAAAATAAAACACAAAAGTGTCTATGAAGGATGTCTATTTGAAATACAGCTCTGTGCAGAAAGCTCATAGCAAGGCCAGTGTATAACTAAAACTGTATTGGAAGCAAACATGGTCAAGAAAGTGTATACCTACCCAGTAGTATAAGGTATATTAATACCACCAAGATTGATGCTCTCACATCCCACAATGAACAGGGTAGAGAAACAGAGCAGGGACACACCACTACAGATCATAGCCAACTTTGCAGATTCTCTTGCGCTCAGTTTAAGTTTCTTGATGATGTAACCACCTAGCACAATCCCAACACCAGCACTGGGCACAATGATAAGGCCTGAAATTCATAAAAACAAATCAAATCAGCACTGGATTTTATTTTGTGTCCACTCAGAAAAAATAAAACTGCATACTTGTTGAACAACCTCAAGTCACAACCCTAAATACTGTGATTTATAAAGTGAAGACATTCAGTAACAGACTATTAGAATGTGCCTGCATTGGAACTAGTATGCAGTGTGGGGTCATTATACAATTGCTTTGTGATACTGTCCAGACCGAATGGGCCCCAAGAGGACAGGTTACCTTTAGAGTCCATACCAAGAGCAATGAGCTGCATTGATTAAAGCAGCCTTAACACAAGGATAAGGCAAATGCAATAGTTGTCTATGTGCCTTGTTCACACCAAACCATTGCATTGGTTTGGAAAAAGAGCTACATACAAACTGGAGAAACCTATAGCCTCATTTAATTTTGCTTTACAGATTGAAGAAAGGTGAAGTTTAATGTGTTATTATACATTATTACACGTTGTAAGGCTCTGGTGTCCAACCTTCAGACTTTTGGTACTTATCAGTCAGTAGTAGGAGCGGGTGGCATTGATTTGTGAAGGCACTGTAATTGCAGTGATTTCTCACAATCTTGTTTAACATGTCCCCAGTCTCTGAATGTATTTGGCAACACGTATCCGTTCTCTGACTGAACCCATTTCCACAGTAACTGATCATCTCCTATATATTGTGTTTCTACAGATGGTCTTCTGTAGCATTACATATAATGAATATTAAGTGTGGTGGCCCATTGGTGATGTTGGAGGATGTAGTTGAGGCCACCATTATAATCAGACATCATCACTTCAGTTTCATCTCACTTTGCATGAAAAGCAGGCCCACAGGGTTAATTTTACCAGTCTAAACCACTATAGATCAACAGACCTATCGATTTTAGTACCCAAAAACCCATCCAGGCACATCAAATATTTTTTATTTCTTTAATTTACTTTTATTTTATTTTATGTCCAGGTTTATTTCCTATTTAACTTCTCTATTTTGTTAACCAAATGTACTGCCTAAAAAGCATGAAACCTATTTAAAAGAGATGCTTACAACTTTCAGGAGACTTTGAAATACCTAGTTTAGGGCTGGAGACCGCACTGGACTTATTTGATTGGTCGCTATAGTATAGTTGGTAGGTGGCTCCATAATGAAGTAAGGAAGGGATCATTTCCAATGGGTTGAACCCAACGGTGGGTGGTGATGATAAGCCCCCTTGGTCCTGAGCACACACACAGCTGGATGTCCTGAGCATACACACAACCAAAGCTGAACAGAATAAAAAATCTGTTGATGTATTATGTGCTGCTCTTTCCCTGAGCAGTTTAAAAGGTTCATTGCAGTGCAAACGAGAATAACGAGAAAGTAATTAAAAGGCTGCAGCGATTCCTAACCTGGACCTTCCCTTTTGTCCGGCAGCAATCAATAACTGGATAAAAGAGCAGCCCCAAAGAAGGAGGAGGCAATTCCCCTGAAACACATTGGCTCAATTTAAATGTGTACACCTTCAATAAATGCTCTTTATCCCATTAAAGAGTTGGATCTTTCTGGACACCGGGCGCATCTTCCTACTCACTCACTCAGAGGACTTTGAAAGGGAAAGGCCTGATAATTACTGTAAAGGAGACACACTGAATGTGTTCTACACATTTTAAATGATTTAATGGGAGGGAGGAAGAAAGAAAGAAAAATTTGCAAGGAAGGAAGGAAAATGGTGTCACTTGATTTAATTAGTCCTGGCAGCTATGAAAAAGGAGTAACGCCATACACAGTGATCAATAATCGCTATTTAGAACCCAAGGCTGCTCTCTGTCTCCCCATGGATTGTGCATTAAGAGTTGTATGACAGAGGTGTATTTTCAATTTTTTTTATTTTTTTTTTTATGTATTCTACAACTCAAGTAGATACTGTATGTTGCCTGTGGCCTGGGTGGTAGTTGATAAAAAGTAACATGACCCATTCCATACTTAAATACATTCATATTTGTAGACTTGCATATTCAGAGGGATAACAAGGCAGGAGGATAAACATGGCAATCAAAGCACTGCAGGTAAGTGACATATGTATATATCCTTACAATTTGTGCAATCTGAATAAAAATTTCAAAGTTAGCAAAAATGAGTTCAGAATGACCTCACTGTTTCCCAGAGTTGTTTGGCCGAAATATTTTCTTTATATACAGAACACCCTCTGCAGTATACCAGGGTAATACATTTGCATTGTGCAGTTATTTTCAAGGACAAATCTGTCTCATCTAGAGATGAAATTGGGGCCAAGGCCAGCTCTGTTAATTTAATTACATAAAGTCAGCATTTGCCAAAAATAACACATATGAATTGCTTTACCTATAGAGTATTCTATGCACCATTCTGCAATTCAATATCCACCTTCAAGAAAAGTCTCCTGTTATTTATAGCTTTAATATGAAATCCACTAAAAGCTTTCAGCATGCATTAGTGTTTTAAAGCACTGCATTAAAGGAGCTTATGGACTTCCCTGGCACAGAAACCACAGCATAAAATAATAAAAAAAAGCATTGATTTACCATAAGTCATTGACAAAAAGGGAACAATGTATCTATTCTTACAATATGATCCACAGCAAAGTGAACACTAGCCAGCATGATTATTCATTTACTCGCTGTCTGCACTATTCCCCTTCTGCCTGTGTGGTGTAAAATACTAATGTTTTGTACATTTAAGTAGATGATCTCTAGCCCTGATATGTGCAGTTACAGCTGATTTGTCTCCAGTTAATGTAATCCCGTAAAGTAAACCTGGACTTGAAGGGTAGGTCTGCTTTCAAAAATACTAGATCCAGTGCTGTATTAAATTGCCATCATGTGTCTTAAGGCAGCAGAGGTGGTATGCAGGTGTACAGTACTAATGTCAGCAGTGCCTGAAATGCAGGACTACTGCAGGTCAAAAAAACAAAACATGCAGGTGTTCCATCAGATGAGGCGACCCGTCAGATTTTAAAATGGAAGTGACGTTCCGTCATGCCCATCTTGGTACACCCGCACTCTGCCACACAAAGCCTACAGTCTGAAGTCGCCAAAGCCTATAGTCTGAAGTCACCGCCGAAATCTTGCATTTGACACTTATTTTTACCACTAAACTGAGCTTATATAGTGAAATACAGTATTTACAATTCTGTGACACTGTTTTGATGTTGAATTTTAAAAGCAGCGGCAAGCCTGCTGATCTCACAGTTTTGCTAATCTGACAGAAGACCGCTGCTTTTAAAAATTCAACATCAAAACAGTGTCACAGAATTGTAAATACTATATTTCACTACATAAGCTCAGTTTACTGGTAAAAATAATTGTGAAATGCAAGACTCCGGTGAGTGTAAAAAGATGTCCGCTTGGTGACTTCAGACTGCAGGCTTACTGCAGCTGAGTGCAGGGTGTACCAAGATGGACGTGATGGAACGTCATTTTCATTTCAAGTTTTGACGGATCACCTAATCTGATGGAACATAGGGCAACAAATTCACTTTACACCCCCACCCCTATCCAGCAGACTATGGTTCATCTACCAGGTGGGCAGAAAAATAGCTGTTTTTGGTAAAAAAAATCCCAATAAGCATATCGGCTTGCACAAAAGTTACTGCGTCTACAAACTAAGGGATAGATTTATGGATTTTTTTTTTAAATGTTGTAGTCATGGCAGCGATCAGCGATTTTTAGCAGGACTGCGACATTGCAGCAGACAAATCTGACACTAAATGACACTTTTAGGGGACCAGTGACACAAACAGTGATCAGTGCTAAAAAGAAATTCACTGTCACTGTAGTAATGACAATGGCAGGGAAGGGTTTAACATCAGGGGGATCAAAGGGTTAAATGTGTTCCCTGGGAGTGCTTGCTAACGGTGTGGGGGATGCTCTGACTGGGTGAAGACAGAGATCTGTGTTCCTGCTTAGTAGAAACACAAGCTATCTTCTCCCCTGTCAGAATGGCGATCTGCCTTATTTATATAGGCAGACCACCATTCTGCCTCTCTCAGGAATAATCATGGGTGGCTGGAGGACATCGGGTCTGCTGGACCCTCTGATTGACTCCCTCTCTGTCCAATAAGCGTATGATTGGTCTCCTGCAGCATGTGGACACTCCCCCAGAGGCCATTGCATATATACAGGTATGTGATTTTGTGCAATATAGCCACTTTGCCGCAGTGCATGTACGTTACTTGGTCTGCAAGTCATTAAAACTGATTTTTGTTTTTCTCACTCTCGCCACCCTTCAACCTCCAATACACACAAGTTAACTTGACCTGGCCTAAAACAATTCTAAACACAGTCACTTCCAGTGCTAAAAGGTCTTCTGACATAGAGGGCAACAGGTAAAGTAGGAGTAAAATGAGTGAGCTTCCTCCTTCTAAGGAAGTGAGCCTCCTCCCAAGACTGGGTGGATGCTCACTTCCTCAGATGAGGTAACCCGAAGGAATCTGCAAGAAAAACAAAATGGAAGGCGCACCCAGCTTATGCATTACCAATGATAATTTAATAGTATAACATAAAAAAAATGGGTACTCACAAGCAGACATAGCTCTGAGGAAGGGGGTGCACCCCCAAAATGCATCAACTGTACCCTGTGTTGTGTTCCTGAGCATGTCCATACACTTTTAATACTATTAAATTATCATTGATAATGCACTAGGTGTGTGCGCCTTCCATTTTGTTTTTCTTGTAAAATATTTCTAGGTAACAGTGCTAAAGCGCATGAACCAATGGTTTAAGTCTTCATATAGATTTCTCTGTTCTTCAGGGCCCTCTTGAAACCTTGGGCCAAGATGTCCTCTTGCCGGGGCAATAATTAAGACCTAGCCTATCTAAACCTTGCCCATATCATTTTATTTTTAAAAGCGAACAGCCTCTACTGTCCACTGAGATGCTAGCATTAAATGGTAAATGGTAGAGGGTTGGGCTTTGTACCAGTTAATCTTGGCCTAGGCAGAAGTCAAGGCTCCATGTAAAGCCTTGGCCTACAACCCAAGGGTCTCCACAAGGATCAAAAATTATTATAGGAAATGAAGACTAGCATAGCTATTTTTGGACACCATATTGTGTGTGCATTTCAGCTCTGTAGTTTTAAAGCCTAAACATTTTTAACCTTAATACATTCCCTGCATTAACGTAAAAAATGTTTAGGTATTAGTATTACCCCCTCACCACCACTCCCCTATACTTACCCTAGCTCTCACTCCAGCGCTGTGCCCCCACTGTAGCGACACTCTTCGCAGGTTTTGCAGAGGCAGCATTAGCCATTGGCTGTGGCTGCTGTCACTCAAATACTGTGATAAGGGAGCAGAGGGTGGTGCCAAGCCACGCTGTCTCTGTCTATGGAAGCTTGGGATCGAGCCTGCTGGTGTGCCACGATAGGAAGCTGCTTTCTATGGTGGCGCACTGAGAAGAAGAGGGGCCAGGAGTGCCAACGGGGGACCCAAGGAAGACTGGAGCTTGCCTATATCATTACATTTTTAAAGCAAGAGCCTCTACCGTCCACTGAGATTCTAGTATTGAACAATTAAATGAAAGAGGGTTTGGCTTAGCACCAGAAAACAGTGAGGGTTAATCTAAGATTTTATGGTAAACTCCATGAGCAGGGCTCTCCTAATCCATCTGTATTGAACTATATTTAACTGTACTTTCTCTCTTTATATCTGTATATAAGCACTGCACAAACTGTTGGCGCAATATACATTTTGTATAATAATAATCTTGTCCTAGGCATAAGTAAGGGTCCCATGTAAAGCCTGGGTCACTACAAGAATCAAACTAGGGACTAAAAACTAACAACTATTTCTAGGCACCAAATGTGTGTGCATTTCAGCTGTGTTGTTATCTGTGTGATGAACTACACCAACCTATTTATTAATTAACAGTCGTTCACATCGCTATATTTCTTTGCAGACCAATTTTTTTCGTAGCACTATACTTCTGCATTTAAGCATAAACTTTTTTTAAACGTTAGCCCAATCTCCCATGGGGTCGAGTCCAAACCCTGCTATTGAATTAGCACCTTTTTTTTTTTTTTCCTCTTTTCCCAACTGTCAGGATATTAGACACTTGCTCCCTGAAGAGCTTGACAAACTAATTTTATTTGAGCCATATTGTTGTCCATGAATTTGGCACAGCACAGAACATGCAGCTGATAATATTGTGAGAGCCCATAGATGTCCATGAGTGTTTTTGCACTTATTCTGGCATTTAATAAAATTTCACAAGTGTTAAAGCAGTTTTTAGATTACTAACAATACTGAATCTATCTTAGGGTTTCCTGTCACCTACTGACTCTCTAGCTGTGGCAATGCTGCCAACAGCTTAAGCTGTCAGGTGGCACATAACAAATAAACCTTTTCACAGGAAGTTTCTTCGGTTCATTACTAAATTCTGGTACTGTCAATGCCAAGCTCTCTGATTTAAATTTGAGCAAGCTTGTTAGCCCTTGTACACACGGTTGGAAATTCCGTCGGAAAATATCCGATCGGACCGTGTTGTTGGATAATCCGACCATGTGTGGGCCCCATCTTACTTTTTCCGTCGGAATGTCCGACCAACAAAGTTTGAGAGCTGGATATAAAATTTTACCAACAACATGATCCGATCGGACTTTGTCCGATTGTTTGTAGAGAATTCCTATCGGACAAAGTGCCACGCATGCTCAGATCAAATTACGAGACCAAAGCTATTGGCTACTAGCCTGAACGTAGTCCCGTCATAACGAATGAACGGCATCACGTTCTGAACGATCAGATTTTCCGACAACTTTGTCCGACCGTGTGTATGCAACACCAGTGTCGGAAAAAATCTGATGGATTTTGTCGTCGGAATGTCTGACCGTGTGTACCAGGGCTAAGAAGAAAGCTCATTGGGGCATGTGCTACTGTGGAACCAAGCGGCTTGCCTGGTCCTGTATAGTCAGAATGAAAAAGACACAGGTCTATCCAGTTCAAACAAAAGAAAAAATTAATAAATGCTCATAGTTGATTCAGAGGAAGGCAAAAAAAAAAAATCACATAAAGCATGATCCAATTTGCTCCACCCGAGGAAAAAATCCTTTCTGATTCCCCAAGGCAATCAGGTATGCCATGGATCAACAATCACCTATATTCTGCACATTTAGGAATGCATTCAGCTCTTTTTTTAAACATTCAACTGAGCTGACTAGGACTAGTTCTGAGGAAGTCGCTTACTGTGCAGAAGCCTATCTATATGTAGAGGTTTAATCTCTTTTCGTTTGGAAGAAGAGTTTCCCCTTGTCCTTTGTAATGACCCTAAAGTGAGTACCTCTGTACCAAGTTCACTAGACGGTCCGCCTATGTATTTATACATGGTAATTATATCTCCTCAAAATCACCTAGTCTCAGGAGAGAATGAAATCAGTTTCGCTAATCTTTCCTCATAGCTGAGCTCCCCCATGCCTCTTAACAGTTTGGCTGCCATTCTCTGCACTCTCTCCAGTTCCCCAATATTCTATATTATGAACTGTTCCCTAAAACTGAACTGCATATTCCAAATGAGACATTACGAATGCCTTGTACAAGGCCAAGATTACCGTGCATCCAGGAAAGTATTCACAGAGCTTCACTTTTTCCAAATTTTGTTATGTTACAACCTTATTCCAGA
Organism: Lithobates pipiens; assembly: GCF_037356315.1. NCBI lineage: Eukaryota > Metazoa > Chordata > Amphibia > Anura > Ranidae > Lithobates > Lithobates pipiens. Next base: position 467,648,866 of record NW_027507764.1, read on the forward strand.
ATAAATGAAATTCATTATATTACTCAAAGTTCTAGAAACAATACCCCATAGTGACAACATGAAAGAAGTTTGTTTAAAATCTTATTAAAAATGAAAAAATAAAAATAAAAATCACATGTACAAAAGTATTCACAGCCTTTGCCACGGCACGCAAAATTGAGCTCAGGTGCATCCTGTTTCCACTGATCATTTTTAAGGTGTTTCTACAATTTGATTGGAGTCCACCTGTGGTAAATTCAGTTGATTGGACATGATTTGGAAAGGCACACACCTGTCTATATAAGGTCCCATAGTTAACAGTGCATGTCAGAGCACAGACCAAGCCATGAAGTCCAAGCAATTGCCTGTAGACCTCCGAGACAGGATTGTATTGAGGCACAGATCTGGGGAAGGGTACAGAAAAATGTCTGCAGCATTGAAGGTCCCAATAAGCACTGTGGCCTCCATCATCCACAAATGGAAAAAGTTTGGGACCACCAGGACTCTTTCTAGAGCAGACCTCCTGGACAAACTGAGCAATCGGGGGAAAAGGGCCTTAGCCAGGGAGGTGGCCAGGAACCGATGGTCACTCTGATAGAGCGCCAGTGTTTCTCTGTGGAGAGAAGAGAACCTTCCAAAAGAACAACCATCTCTGCAGTACACCAACAATCAGACCTGTATGGTAGAGTGGCCAGACAGAAGCCACTCCTCAGTAAAAGACACATGACAGCTTGTCTGGAGTTTGCCAAAAGGCACCTGAAGGACTCTCAAACCATGAGAAACAAAATTCTCTGGTCGGATGAAACAAAGATTGAACTCTTTGGCCTGAATGGAAAGCATCATGTCTGGAGGAAACCAGGCACCACTCATCACCTGACCAATACCAAGCATGGTGATGGCTGCGTCATGCTATGGGGATGTTTTTCAGCATCAGGAACTGGGAGGCTAGTCAGGATCGAGGAAAAGATGAATGCAGCAATTGATAGAGACATCTTTGAGGAAAACCTGCTCCAGAGTGCTCTGAACCTCAGACTGGGGTGAAGGTTCATCTCTCAATAGGGCAACAACCCTAAGCACACAGCCAAGATAACAAAGGAGTGGTTACGTGACAACTCTGTGAATGTCCTTGAGTGGCCCAGTCACAGCCCAGACTTGAACCCAATTGAACCTCTCTGGTGACATCTGAAAATGGCTGTTTACCGACGCCCCCCATCCAACCTTATGGGGTTTGAGAGGTCCGGCAAAGAAGAATGGGGGAAAATGCCCAAAAATAGGTGTGCTAAGCTTGTAGCATCATACTAAAAAAAAGACTTGAGGCTGTAATTGGTGCCAAAGGTGAGAATACTTATGTACATGTGATTTTTTTTCAATTTTTAATTTGAATAAATGTGCAAAGATTTTAAAACAAACCTCTTTCACATTGTCATTAATGGATATTATTTGTAGAATTTTGATGAACATAATTAACTTAATACATTTTGGAATAAGGCACTGTATGTCTCTCTATCTGTATAAAATACTGCTTGTGGTCTTCTAGGTCACCCGCTGATCTGAAATCTGCAGTTAGGGAAATCACAAACATGGGGAGCATAGGGGGTGACATTAGGCTTAATGTTTTTAAGAGTATTGCTATCCTTTTAACATTATTCTCAATCACTTGCAAATTAAGATTTAAGTTTTATCTCTTTAATTCTGTGTTGTATAAGCTACTCTGGCATTTATATATTTTTGTCATACAAATGCTATGCATAATAGCCATGAAACACACATCACTTTGTGTGGTTACTGAACTGCATTCAGCTGTGATAACCCTTTAGAATAAAGCTGTATGTGTTGGCATTTTTCATGTCACATAGAAGGGACCAGATGAGCCTATGCAGCTATAGGATAATCTGCTCGCTCAGGGGATCAGTGACCTTAAAACAGCCTTTCACATTATTCCCACACTATTTTCTGCCTAACACATGGCAGCGGTGATACTAATTACTGAGCATAAATGATGATCTCCCATAACTCAGGGAAAAAAGCATCAAATAATCACAAGTTATATATTTATTTGTTGTCCTGTGCCTAGATACTGATGTAATGATGTCATCAGAATGGTCATAATCACTGTATCATTAAAAGGGAAAATATTTTTACAGCTAATAAGTATTAGGAGTTATCAAAGTAACATTCAGGTCTTAGTAAATTTTTGTTATGGTCGCATTTTTTACAAGGTTGTTCTTCCACATTTTCTTCATATTAAACATAGAGACTAGTAGAATAGCCACTACATTGAGCCAACATTCAATTTACAATTACATTACTTAATACAAATACACCTACACAAGTTGAACTGGATTGACTAATGTCTTTATTCGACCCTACCAACTATGAAACTATGAAACAAGTGTTGAGATAAAATGTTTCAACAGTTGGGACAGGTGCATTGTGTTCAGTTCATCAGCTGGCCCTACATGTTTCAGCCTCTTTTGAGCCATGATTTCAACCACTTTCAAGGAAACGGTTTCCTGAAGATCACAACCATTCTTCATGAAGATGTATATGGTAGTCAAGCTCAAACAATTCATTTTCCTATTCTTTTAAAATAGATTCTAATGGGGAATCCAGAGATGAAGAGCTTGACTACCTAGTTTTCTTTAAACCATATTCATGAATTTGGTACAGCACAGAACATGCAGCTAATCATACACCTGTCAATACGCCTGTGAACTTACTCTAGCATATAATAAAGATTTGTCAAGAGTTAGAACAGTTTAGGCCACTAACAATACTAAAGGATTGTTATTGATCTGACCTGGACAAAGGGGTTTCCAACTGAATCCCATTTCTGAATTTCGATCCCTATCCTTGCTGTCAACAGAAATTACCAATTAAATATTTGACTGCTTTACAAATCCAAATATAGAGATGAACTTCACAAGTTCAAAACATTCTGCCATATGTATGGCCAGCTATAAGATGTCTATACATTAGTTGGCTGCCAAATGAACGTTCGTATGAACATTTGTGCAAACGTTTGTATGAAAATTTTGCTCAGTATATTTGACGACATAAAGTGTTTCTAAAGGCGCAAGTTTTTTTTTTATCTTAATGCATTCAATGCTTTACGATAAAAGACCTTCTGTGTGCAACAGCCCCCCTAATACTTACCATGTGACCCATCTTGATCCAGTGACTCTCCCTCCTGGCTGAGGGACACAGTGGGCGCCACTGGCTCCCGCTGCTGTCAAAGTCAGTGAGTCAATGAGGAGAGAGAGGGGGCAGGGCTGAGCCATGGATCTGTGTCTGAATGGACACACAGAGCAGTGGCTTGGCTCGGTTGCCCCCATAGAAAGCTGCTTGCTGTGGGGGCACTGGATAGGAGGGAGGGGCCAGGAGCCCCGGCAAAGGGACTAGAGAAGAGAAGGATCTTGGCTGCTCTGTGCAAAACCATTGCCCAGAGCAGGTAAGTATAACATGTTTGTTATCTTTAAACCAATAAAATACCACTTTATTATCACTTTAATCAATGTAATTTGAAAGTACTTAAAAATGAAATTATTTGTAACCTCCAATCCTGGAATTATTGATAGAAATTAATTCTTTTGAGAACAATTTTTCATCCCATTCATTTGACTTTCCTCATTACTGCGGTAGAAAATAAAATATTGATTTGGCCCCTCTAAGATTTGAAAATTCAACAAACCTCTTAAAGCGGGAGTCCGCCGGGACTCCGCGTTTTTTTTTTTTTTTAAAGCCAGCAGCTACAAATACTGCAGCTGCTGACTTTTAAAATAGTGACACTTACCTGTCCAGCGCGCCCGCGATGTCGGCACCCGAAGCCGATCTCTAGATAGTCTCTCGGGTCCTGCCGCCGCCATCTTGGGTATGGGAATCAGGAAATGGAGCCTTTCGGCTTCATTTCCCGGTTCCCTACTGCGCATGCGCGAGTCGCGCTGCGCAATAAGGACAGTCGCCGCTGCCTCTGGGATCTGTGCGTTTCCCAGCAGGCAGCGGGGCACTTGCGGAAAGGGGCGGGCACTTGCGGAAAGGGGCGTAATCTACGCCCCTTTCCGCAGAGAGCTATCCCGGAAGTGGGTGCAGATACCTGTACTGTACAGGTATCTGCACCCCCCTCCCCCCTGAAAGGTGCCAATTGTGGCGCCGGAGGGGGGGAGGGTTCCGATTAGTGGAAGGTCCACTTTAGGGTGGACCTCCGCTTTAAAAATGAAAAATGTCTAAGAAAATTCTACTAGTGTATGGCCAGCTTTAAACTTGCACAATGAGTGGGAGAAGGAAGAAGATATAGAAGCTTGAATATGTAATAAGCAACAACAAATGTAGGGAGACCATATGTGCAGGAGGATAGTGTGAAGGGTATGTCAGGGGGCAATATATGCAGGAGGAGAGTGTGCAGTGTATAACAGCAGCAGTACTGCAGAGGGTATTATAGAGATAATTCTGTGCAGAAGAGTGCAAGGGGTATTACGGGGGGAATAATGTGCAGAGAGTTTGACAGTGAGCAGAATGCACAGGAATAGGATATGGAGGATATTACCATAAGCAGTATGTTCAGTACAGGAGTTTAGAGGTATGACTGGGCAGTATGTGCAGGAGAGAATTGTGAGAGGTATGAAGGCAGGCATTATGTGCAGGAGGGTGTGGTGGATATGACAGCGAGCAGAACAGTTCATTTTTGACTCACAAATGGGTGCTGCTAATCTTTAGATAATTAGCAACAAACTGCTAACAAATAAGGTTGTAAGCAAATGGGTATATAACAAGGGTTCCATTATGCATTTGGCACTCATTTACAAAACTGTGTAATTTATAAAGCAACAGCATGGAAGCCCAGCTCTTCACAAAGGACAAGCTCTGGCAGTTGAGGAAATAATGCACACAAACTGAGACATAAGCAGACAAATAGAGAGCTGAACGTTTAACAAACATATATTAGGTGCTAAGTGCTGAGGGGTTAAAGGAGAAGTACAGCCAAAGCTCGTTTGACTGTACTTCTCCTGTGGATCACAGGAGTGCAGTTCATTCAGCACTAATGTGACCAATTTTAAGCTGACAGTGGTCTGACGTCCGCTGTTGGCTGACATCACAAAGTCGGTCCAGGCTGGGGAAAGATCGCGACCATATGGTCAGGATCCACCCAGATGCTTGAACCACCCAGCTCAGCCTCCGCTGAGGGCCTGAGCCAGCTGCTCCCGCTCCCTCGAAAGACAAAGCTCCATTAACCGGGGCGGGGGGGGCTCTAAAGCAGACAGCTGGTGACTAACATTCACCAGCTCTCTATCTGAACGACCAGCGGTGTTTGATCATTCAGTTCTCAGTCTTACAGCCAGCCACATACACTGCAGACAAGTCACTGAGGGGATTAAGACTTATAAGCGGGCGGTAGGTTACTGAGGGCTGAAGCACTGAGAAGTTTAATGCTAATGCACATAATAAGCAGGCTGGTGGTTATTGTTGGGTTAATGCACATGCCCTCCTTGCATAAAACTGGCAAGAGAGCACTGTGTACTGAAGGGTCCATCTCACTGTTGGTATGTATATTGGGAAGTGATGTGTGTGTGCTGGGGCAAGATGCTGGTGAAAGACCACTGTTTTCCCTAACACACACAATCCCCCACTACATAATTCAAAGTACTGAGTGGTTCTGCAGAGGGGGGAAGTGAGCAGAGACTGCTGCTGAACCTTCAGACTGTGTGTCTGGGCTCAGAGTTCAATTTCCATGAAGAGGATATAGACAGTGTTCAGTCTGCAATTTGTCTGATGGATGTGTGTGTAAGGGTAAACGAGTGGTACCTCCTCTGTGGTTTACCTCTTCGTTGGGCGCCAAGTGTGGGTCACATAGGAGGATTACCCAGGAGTGGGTTATTCTGGGCTATGCTTTGTGCCTTATTCATCAATGCTCTGGGACACAGCAGAGGCCTTCATGGGGGAATACTCAACATTAAGGCGGGTCTCTACTTTTAGAGATGATTGTACACCATGTATTGTAAACTTGCAACTGTTTTCCAGATAACGCTCGGGTACACGCAACGTACACCATTTCTGTTATCTGAGTTCAAGTGGGACATGCCAAGCCTTGTCCAAATTACCTGTCCAGCGGTTTCCACTACAATTCTCCAGTAGCAGAGTGGGCCTTGCCGTGCATCCTGCGCAGGCTCCACACATGCACTTAACTTAACTCTTGAACTTACATATCTCTCTACTGGATGGGAACCTCTGCAATGCGATTCCACTCCCATTATTCTGGGAGACAGACCGCTGGTGGAAGTAGTGCTGACAACATTTCTCTCACTGCTAGAAGCCAGTCCACCTACAGTGGGGAAAATAATGATTTGATCCCCTGCAGATTTTGTAAGTTTGCCCACTTACAAAGAAATGAAGGGTCTATATTATTCATCAAGAGAAGCGGCGGTGGCGACAGAAGAACAGGCCACCGCTAGTAAAAGAGCTGGAAGAAGAAAGCGGAGGACCGGCAAGAAGACCCAAAGAGGGGCACAAGACCCCTGAAGAGGGGGCAAAACCCCTGAAGTCGGAAGAAGACACCCGGACGGCGGAGGCGACGACGAAGAAGAAAGCCGGGTTCCTCCACTAGTAAAAGAGCTAGCAGAAGATAGCGGAGGAGTCCGGCGAGAAGACCCCCCAAGACAGAAGGCCACCAGAGATGTGCAATAAATTATTTTAAAAACATGTGTTGTGTTTTTTTCTTTACACTTTTTTTCACCAGGTGAATGGGTAGGGGTAAATGGTAACAATACTCATTCACATAGGGTGGGAGGCCGGTATCTGGGGGCCCCCTTATTAAAGGGGGCTCCTGGATTCCGATAAGCCCCCTGCCCGCAGACCCCGACAACCAACGGCCAGGGTTGTCGGAAAGAGGCCCTTTTCCTCATCAACATGGGGACAAGGTGCTTTGGGGTGGGCACGCGGCCTGGTATGGCTCAGGAGGGGGGGGGGGGGCGCTCGTCTGTGTGGGCAAGTCCGTTCATTTTAAAAGTCCGGTGGACTCCCGCCATAGTCTGGCAGTTTGTCCGCCGTACCTAGTCCGCCGGAAAAGTCTGGTCATGTGTGGGCAGGTCCGCTCGTTCGGAAAGTCAAGGGGACCTCCGCTGCAAAGTCACTTGGCAACTTGAAGTTTCAGCTCTCTTTATAAATATTCTATAGGGTTAAGGTCTACTTCTTGAGCCACTACTTTGTTGCCCTGGCGGTATGTTTTGGGTCATTGTCATTCTGAAAGACATATCCATGACCCATCTTCAGGGTTCTGGCTTAGGGAAGAAGGTTCTCATCCAAGATTTTACAATACATGGCCCCGTCCATTGGCCCCTCAATGCGCTAAAGTTGGCCTGTGCCTTTAGCAGAGAAACAGCCTCAAAGCATAATGTTTCCACCTTCGTGCTTGACTGTAGGGATGGTGTTCTTACGGTCATAGTCTGCATTTTTCTCCCTCCAAACACTCCGAGTCACCCCTCCTCGAGAAGGCACATGTACAGCCATGCCAATGAACATCTGAATGATTCAGAGAAGGATTGGGAGAAACGGCTGTGGTCAGATGAGACCAAAATTTAGCTCTTTGGCAACGACCAGCCGTTGGTTACAGAAGGATTTCTAAACTTCTGAATGTTCAAGTGAGCACTGTTGGGGCCATTATGTGGAAGTGGAAAAAACAATTTCACCACAAGCTAGGCACAACCAGGTGCTCCTCGCAAGATTTCTGAAGGAGAAGTGAAAAGAACCAGAAGAGTTGCACAAGAGCCAAAGACCATGCGGAGAGCTTCAGAAAGACCTGGAATTAGCAGGTACAATTGTTTCAAAGAAAACAATAGGTAATGCACTCAACCGCTATGGCCTGTATGCATGCTCACCACACAAGACTACATTGCTGAAGAAAAAGCATGTTGAAGCATGTTTAGAGTTTGCTGCACAACAAGCCTGTAAAATACTGGAAGAATATAGTCTGGTCAGATGAGATCAAAATTGAACTCTTTGGATGCCATAATACACACCATGTTTGGTGGTCAAATGGCACTGCACATCACCCCAAAAACACCATATCAATATGGAAGTTTGGAGGTGGGAACATCATGGTGTGGGGCTGTTTTTCAGCATACGGTACTGGCAAACTTCATGTTATTGAAGGAAGGATGAATGGAAAAATGTACCAAGACATTCTTGATAAAAATCTGCTGCCATCTACCAGGATGATGAAGATGAAACAAGGGTGGACATTTCAGCAAGACAATGATCCAAAACACAAAGCCAAGGAAACTTGCAAATGGTTTCAAAGAAAGAAAATAAAGCTGCTAGAATGGTCCAGCCAATCCCCTGACTTGAATCCAATAGAACGTCTATGGAAAGAACTAAAAATCTGATTTCCTAGAAGAGGCCAAAGGAACCTTCAAGATTTGAAGACTGTGTGGAAGAATGGGCCAAAATCATACTTGAGCAATGCATGCGACTAGTTTCTCCATGCAGGAGGCGTCTTGAAGCTGTCATTACCAACAAAAGATTTTTATTAAATACAGTTCAGTTAGCGTGTTCAATACTTTTTACCTGTGCCATTCCATTTTATTACACATAAATTCATTGCTAAATGTATGTTTTTTTTGTATACTATAGATTGCATGGCTTACTGCATGGCTATGTCAATAGCACCTTTAGAAATATATTTATCTAGAAAAATGGTGACATGTTCAATACTTATTTTACACACTGTATATGTAAAGCAATAGAAAGGCATACCCTTTTCTGGTCTCCATATTCAAAATATTGTACAAAGTATCTGTTTTCTAGCTTCTTATTAAATGAATTAATTAATGAATAATTAACAGTTCTATAAAGATCGAATAACACACATCTACCTAAAAGAGTTATTTTAGCTTTTGATAGTTTTATCGCCAAGCAGTGTCTTAAGTCTCTCAGGAACTTCAGTGGCAAAATCTGATTCTGACTTCAGTTCTCCAGATTCTGCTTCATTCTTTTAATTCAATTTCTCTTATGAGTAAAAGCCAACTGGGAATATGAACCCTCTTTTGTAGCAAGAGAAATGAGACTCAAAGAACTAAATCGGGAACTGGGAAAAAGAAATCTCACTGCCTGAGGCCCCACATATAGAAGAATCTAGCAGATAACTCCACCCACCAGACTCCATCTATAAACTTAACATCGCCTCTGGGTTAACCGGCTCCTAAAGATAATGTCTTTATTGAAAGCAAACAAGGAAAGACTGGCTGGTAATATAACCGACATCCACATTTTTCATTCTGAAATTTGATAGTTCTGGTTCTTTTGCTTTCTTTGTTCGGATGTTTGGATAAATATGATGGGAAGCATGGTAGCTCTACATTTCGTGCTCTTACATTTGAACTCTGTCTTAGGTTTAAATCCCACCAAGGACACTGCTTGTATGGGGTTTGCTTGGGTTTCCTAGCATATATAAAAAAACATACTGGTAGATTAACTGGCTTTACTCCAGACTGCTCATTGGGAATGCATGTGTGTGGCAGGAACATTAGGCTATGAGTACCTTCAGGGACAAGGGAGTGATGTGAATTGCCCTATACAATCTGTAGTAGGCTGGTGCTATATAAATAATGGGGCCCATAATAAAATCATTACAGAGTTTGAAGCTCTCTTACTGCCATCTTGGTGGTAGCCTTATTGTAAATAAAAATGTGACAGTCGTGTAACTTGGTAATATACTGTCATGGGGGTGTATCTCTGCAGCAGGGACTGACACATCTTTCAGGATAGAAGAAAAGTGGATGGGGCAAAATACCCTCACATTCTTGAGGAAAATCTGCTGCCCTCTGCCAGAAAGTTGTCAATGGGAAGAATGAGAATGACCCAAAGCACACAGTGGTTTATGGAGAAAAAGGTGAATGTCCTTTCATGGTGTAGTCAGAGTCCAGACTTAAACACCATTGAAAATCCGTGGAATGACGAAGACTGCACTCCAAAAGCAGATACCGGCAAATTTAATTGAACTTTAGCAGTTCTGCAAAGTCTAGATGTGCAAAGTTAGTAGCAACATATCCCAACAAACTAAAGGCTGTAATTAAAGCAACAGGTGGTTCAACAAAATACTGACGGGGGGGGGGGGGGGGGTGATTCTTTTTCCAACTTAATGATTCTGTTTTTGAAGTTTTTTTTTTTTTTTTTTTTTACATGTTGGTGTTAAATCTTTCACGTGGATGATATAAGTTACACTAGTAAGTACAGCTTAATGTGTCTGTCTGTGTTTGTCTTCATTTCAGGCTGCAAAGCAACAAAAATGGGATTTTTGTATACAGCTTACCTGTAAAATCCTTTTCTTGAGAGTACATCACGGGACACAGGAGCTTCATTACATAGTGGGTTATATAGGCACCTCTGGTGATTGGACACTGGTTGACCCCAATTAAGGAGAATTCCTCCCCTATATAACCCCTCCCATATGGGAGGCACCTCAGTTTTGTAGCAAAGCAATAAGAAACCACGTAAAACCCAAAAGGGCCGGGAGCTCTGTGTCCCGTGATGTACTCTCAAGAAAAGGATTTTACAGGTAAGCTGTATACAAAAATCCCATTTTCTTGATCATACATCACGGGACACAGGAGCTTCATTACATAGTGGGATGTCCCATAACAATGCTCAGATTGAGGGGAGGGAGACACAGATCATAATTATAGACCGCCAGGGACCGGAGGACCTAAACTGCAGCCTGCAGTACGCTGTGCCCGAAAGCGATATCCTCTTGCCCTCTGACATCCACCTGATAGAATCTGGTGAATGTGTGGACTGATGACCAAGTTGCAGCCTTACAGATCTGAGCCAGGGAGGCCTGGTGATGCACTGCCCAAGAAGCACTTACAGCCCTAGTAGAGTGTGCTTTCACTTGAAAAGGAGGAATCTTCCCCTTTACACTATAGGCCTGAGAAATAACCTGTCTAATCCACCTTGAGAGAGTGGATTTTGACGCCGCCTGGCCCTTCCTAGGGCCTTCCGGCAAAATAAATAAACAATCAGTCTTTCTTATATGAGCAGTTGCCTGAAGATAAATACCGATTGCTCTAACCACATCCAAAGTGTGCAAAGATTCTTCTTCTGCGGACTGTGGGTCCGGAAAAAAGGATGGTAGGATTACATCTTGATTCAAGTGGAATCCCGAAACTACCTTAGGTAGAAAGGACCTGTTGGGACGCATTACCACCCGGTCCTTATGAATAATTAGATACGGCTCCTTGCTGGAGAGAGCTGCTAGCTCTGATAACTCTTCTAGCCGTGGATATGGCTACCAAGAAGACCAATTTTTTAGTCAGGAGAACTAATGAAGCCAGATGCAAAGGTTCAAATGGTTGCCCCTGCAAAGCCGAAAGAACCAAATTCAGATCCCAAGGGCATACCGGAGGTTTGACTGGCGGTCTCATCCGCATAGCCCCCTGGATAAAAGCCCGTACCAGGGAATGCGATGCAAGTGGCTTTTGAAAAAACACTGACAGGGCCGAAATCTGCACCTTGATAGTGCTTATGGCCAAATTAATTTCTAGGCCTGACTGGAGAAAGGCCAAGATCCTGCTAATGACATACTTTCTAGGATTCCATTTGCTGAGTTCACACCAGGAAACATATGCCCTCCAGATTTTGTAATAAATAAGCCTGGAGGCCGGCTTTCTGGCATTGACCAGAGTAGAAAGGACTGGACCCGAAAGGCCACGGTCTCTGTTGAACCTGGATGCAAACAGATCTACGTCTGGGGTACCCCACCTGTGACATATTTTCCCGAAACACGTTGGAGTGCAGAGCCCACTCTCCTGGGAACAACTGCTGGCGGCTCAGAAAATCTGCCTGCCAATTTTCCACTCCTGGAATGAAGACTGCAGAAAGACACGGAACATGCTTTTCTGCCCAGACAAGAATGCGATTCACCTCTTTCTGGGCCACCAGACTTCTAGTACCGCCCTGGTGATTGATATAAGCCACTGCTGTGGCATTGTCGGACTGAACCCGAACCGGGAGACCTCGTAGTGTGTAAGACCACTTTATGAGAGCCATATAAACTGCCCGGATCTCCAAGACATTTATGGGCAACAGCTTCTCGATCGCAGACCATTTCCCCTGCGAGCACGTCTCCTCCAATACTGCTCCCCAGCCTGTCAGGTTGGCATCTGTTGTGATAATCTTCCATGGAAGAGGAAGAAAAGTTTTGCCCTTCAGCAAATTCTTGGTTTGTAACCACCAGACGAGACTCTTGCGTGTCCCTGGGGATAGACGCATAGGAAGATCCAAGGCTTGGGGCTTCATGTTCCAAGCCGCAAGGATGCATCTTTGCAGAGGCCTTGAGTGGAACTGGGCGAATGGGACGGCCTCGAAGGAGGCGACCATTTTCCCTAACAGTCTCATGCACAACCGAATGGGGGAAGATCTTCTGCCCAGAATTAGGTGCACCAGATCCCCAATGGCCAAGGCCTTTGGCCTTGGAAGAAACACCTTGCCCTGAGCGGTGTCGATGACCATGCCCAGGTATTCCAATCTGGAGGCAGGCTGTAGGGACGACTTTTCTAGGTTTATGATCCAACCTAGGCGTTCCAGGTGTTCTAGCATTCTGGTGACGCTGTGGTTCAGGAACGCTGCTGTTTTCTCCATGAGAAGCAAATCGTCTAGATAAGCCATGACGGCTATACCCTGAGCTCTTAGGTTTGCCAAGAGAGGGTCCAGAATCTTTGTGAAGACTCGAGGGGCCGTGGCAAGCCCGAACGGCAAGGCCACAAATTGAAAATGGCGCCGCTCTACCGCGAACCTTAGAAATTTTTGGTGTGCGGGAAAAATTGGCACATGGAGATATGCATCTTTGATATCTATTGATGCCATAAATTCTCCCCCTTGCAGGGAGGAGACCACAGTGCGAATTGACTGCATTCGGAAGGACCGGATGCGTAAAAACCGGTTCAGATCCCTCAGATCTAGGATAGGTCTGACACTTCCACTTGGCTTCGGAACGGTGAAGAGATTTGAGTAAAATCCTGAACCCTGTTCTTTTGGGTCCACTTCTACTATCACCCCCTGGGATAGTAAGTGATCTAAGGCCAGAAATAGCGGTTTTTGCTTTACTGGATCCCTGGGGATCCTTGACCTTAGGAAACGAGAAGGTGGAATCTCCTGAAACTCTAGCCTGTAGCCCAGAGATAACGAAGAGATACCAGGCTCCTGCAAACTGCAGAAGCCTTCCCCCCACTCGGCCGAGCGGGGGCGCCCCTTCACAAGGAAGCTTTTGGGCTCTGCTTGGCAGGCTTTCGCCCCCAAGTCTTCTTCTTCTGCCCCTGGGCTCGGCCCTGAGCCTTTCCTGTAGAGGAGGGCTGAGAAGGCCGTCGCCACTGCTTAGAGCTTGATGCTCCGGGAGAGAGAGCACGCCTGAATGAAGGACGCTTGCTCCTTTTGACTGGAAGGAGAGTAGATTTACCTCCTGAGATTTTTTGGACGAATTTATCTAATTCTTCTCTAAACAAACGTTCCCCTTTGAACGGGAACCCAATCAAATGTTTCTTGCATGACAGCTCAGCTGCCCAATTCTTTAGCCATAGGGCTCTTCGCATGTGTACCAACATGAGAGACAAACGTGATGCTTGCTGGACAGAATCCAAAATCGCATCAATCATAAAACACAGAATGTGAGGCAATTCTGCATAATTTTCTACTTCCTCACTGGGAAGGAGCCCAAGCATCTGCTTAACCCGTTCCTTGAGGAACTGACACAACCCCACGGCTGCAACTGTAGGTTGCACCACAGTGCCAGTCATGGAAAAGGAGGCTTTTAATAAGGTTTCCAGCTTTTTATCAGTTGGATCTTTAAATACCTGCGCATTATCCAAGGGACAAGTCAGGCTTTTATTCACGTAAGCAACAGCCGCATCGACAGATGGGACCCCCCACTTCTTGGTGAAACTTTCCTCCACAGGATAATGCATAGAAAACCTTTTAGGAGGAGCAAACAGTTTATCGGGATGTCCCCAATCCTCATACAACAATTCATCCATTAAGGGATGAATTGGAAAGGAATAGGCAGTCTGTGGGGCTTTCCTGACTCTCAGGGAAGAAACAGAGGACGTAGCGACTTCTTCAGCAGGCATTCTGAATGTGGTACGCACCAATTCAGTATAATACTGCACCTGGGAGGAGGGGACTCTCTCCTCTTCCTCTGATTCATCCGACTGCTCATGATCCCTATCCCAAGATAGGGATCTCTCCTCTTTTTTAGAAGAATCATCTGAGAGAGGGATTTCAGCAGAGGGAGGGGATCTACCCCTTTTCCTGCTATCTTTCAGGGAAGTAGAAATACAATTCATGATTCTCCCTTCAAAACCCTCCAATGTAGCCCTAAGGGAGTCCTCAGTGACATAAACCGGGGCTGGGACATTAGGAGAGGCTGCAAAACCTGACAGGGGCACTGACTCGTCTTGAGAGGCTGGCTCCAGTCTTGCAGGGGGGGATGGTAACTTACAGGCACTTTTAGAACCCCTGGACCTAGGCGGTGATTTACCAGTGCCCTTGTTACCTCCCCCTGAGACCCTCTTACGAGGAGACATAGTCCTAAGCTACAAAGCAGAGGTACTAGCACAAGTGCAATCACTGTTGTGCTTAAAGTCTCACAATAAATATATATGCTTAAACTGCACAACCTGATGCTGAGTAGGTGTCTAAGGTTTGCCTGGATCCAATCCCCATGGATGCTTACTGCCCACAGCTCCTGTGTCTCCAATTACAGCCCCCTGACGCTCTGGGCTTTTTAAATCTGCCCCCTGGCGCCTGCGCAGTACAGTGCCGTGCACACTGACGTGCATGGCTCACAACCACACTCCCCCCTCCTCCATTAGGCTGGGAGCGCGCCCGGCGCGCGTGCACGAGGACCGCAGGATCCAGGGGGGGAAAAGGAGAACCCCACCATAGCTGCGTGGGACCCCCAGACTACGAAGGACCCCTGTTTACCTTGATGTGGCAGGGACTGTAATGGAGACGTGAGTCAGCTGGAGAACCAGGCTTCACTGAGCATGTGTACTGAAAGGCATGTAAGTATGCATCAGGCTGCTCTTACTCCCTCTAGTGGTGGAAACCAGGTAAGACATACAACTACTCACAATGAAGACATCCATCATATAATTGTATATATACATAGGATTAACTTCCCTTACCTGTCCTCGCCGCAGGAATTGCTGACCAGACAAATTCCAGCCTTCACCCATCACGGCGGGTATTGTTAGCCAACCTTCAGGTTTATCTGGGGCTCTTTCTCGGAAGAGCCTCCTTACCTGGACCATGTAAAAAGCTCTGCCAGAAACTTTCGTGCGCTGTATAAACAGTACACCAAGTCTGGTTTTCCCAGAGCCCAGTCTTCCAATGGAGAGGACTTACAGGCCAAACCTCGCTTCTTCGGCTGACGAGGCCCGGGTACCATACCATCTTGGGAGTCAAATATCGGCCCGAGGTATGAATCTGGTTTTGTTGTAGCCCTTAGGCCCTCGCAGGGACCTGCATAGAGCTAATGTTTTACGTGACCAAACACCATAGACACTGGTGAAAACTGAGGTGCCTCCCATATGGGAGGGGTTATATAGGGGAGGAATGCTCCTTAATTGGGGTCAAGCAGTATCCAATCACCAGAGGTGCCTATATAACCCACTATGTAATGAAGCTCCTGTGTCCCGTGATGTATGATCAAGAAATATGATTTATAATCAATGAGAGATAATCAAGCATAAATGAATGGTACCTCCCCCCCAGCGCTCAGGAATTAACAATGATGTTAGATCAACCAAACAACATAAGCAGCCATTATAAAAATAAACAGATAAGCTCAAAGGTATGCTACAGTGAAACTATAACATTAGCAGCGCTAAGAAATCAAAGCAAAAAGCTGTAGAAATTGTATCCAGATTTTGACACATATATCATAAGTCCATCAGAAAAAGTTCATATGAGGTTAGAATCCAGCTGTATCCCATCACCATACTGCATGTGAGAACTCCCCTAAGGTAATGAACTTACCAGATAGATAAAGGTAATTAGGCTTGTGAAATTAGGCAACTTCTTTTAGCAGGCACTGCGTCTCTCCATCTAGGTATTGCCCGTGACAAGCAAGAGAAATGTACACAACGTAATCCTATAAAAATGTATCTGGTGATAAAAATATTGAGTATTTTTAATACATATTCGAGGTAATAGTAGAACATAATGTGTATGATATAAATAACTATCCAATATAATAGTAGGGTAGATAAAGAGTGTAATGCGGTTAGCAAGGTATGTAGAGATGTTTTATCTCTGCCTGCTTTGTTGAGCCATGTGTCTCCCTTTGTGATTTAAACTCACCATACATTAAATGATCGGTCAGAAGCGATTATGATGGCACCGATCATTATGTATGTATGGTGATTGCTGGACATGCATATAAGAATATGGTAGTGGTGGCAGGTGGATTTATCTAATGCCGCGTACACACGTAGCAGACTATCCGGTGGACTTCCCGCCGGACTGTCCGCCGGACTTTCCGAACGGGCTACTTGCCCACACACGGCACTTTTTCAGTGGACTAATATGGCATACTAAGTCCGCCGGACTTTTGAAATGAACGGACTCGCCCACACATGTGGAGGAAAGTCCGCTCATTTTGATCGTGTCTCCAGGTAGGCGGGGCCTGCGAAGGAGACGTCGCTGGCCCCGCCACCTGGTATGGACTTAAAGGGGAACCCCAACGCCGAAAAAAATCGGCGTGGGGGTCCCCCCCAGGTCCACATCAGACCCTTGTCCGAGCAACGCTACCCGGCCGGCCAGGAAAGGGGGGGACGAGTGAGCGCCCCCCCCCCCGAGCCGTACCAGGCTGCGTGCCCTCAACATGGGGGGGTGCCTTGGGGAAGGGGGGGCCGCGCGGCACCCCAAAGCACCTTGTCCCCATGTTGATGAGGACAAGGGCCTCTTCCCGACAACCCTGGCCGTTAGTTGTCAGGGTCTGCGGGCGGGGGGCTTATCGGAATCCGGGAGCCCCCTTTAATAAGGGGGCCCCCGGAAACCGGCCCCCCACCCTATGTGAATGAGTATGGGGTACAATGTACCCCTACCCATTCACCTGTAAAATAAAGTAAAAAAAAAAAACACACAAGGGTTAAAATAGTTTATTGCACAGCTCCGGGGGTCTTCCGTCTTCGGGGGTCTTCTCGCCGGACTCCTCCGCTATCTTCTTCTAGCTCTTTTGCTAGCGGAGGAGCCCGGCTTTCTTCCTCGCCGCCGCCCTCTTCTTCCGACTTAGGGGGTCTTGTCCCCCTCTTCGGTTCTTCTGCCTTCTGTTCTTCTCTTCAGATGTTGCCTCGTCGAGTCCTCCGCTCACAATGGCACCGACGCGACACGCGGCGACTTATATAGGGACATCACCGGATGATGTCCCCGCCCATTATGGTGTCACAGTCCCAGAGGATGCAGAGGAGGCATAAGGATGGTGTTTGATCACATTATTGGACTGCTATATTGTGGCATTGAGAGAATACACAAGTTCTCTGGAGGTGATTTGGCAGACTCTGTGGATTTGGCCAGACGGAAAGAGCATGTGCAGGGTTAATACCTGGTGCTCACAGTGTATTTAAGGATAGGCGCTGTGCTGTGTGGCCACACCCTCTGACGAAGTGAAGACGAAACGCATCAGAGAGTGACCTCGCAGCATCCTACGCTGTCTGATCATCTGTCTGCTCGACCCGGGAACACCGCTCTATGAGAGATCAGCTGAGTGGTGAGAGTTTGACATGCGATAGTGACAGGAGTTATTGAATCAATACATGCTTGTTTGGAATTTTAAGTTTTTAAGTGCGCATTGGTAAAGGGGGTATTTTTATCACCAAATGCATTTTTATTGGATTACGCTTGTGTACATTTCTCTTGCTCGTCACGGGCAATACCTAGATGGAGAGACGCAGTGGCTGCTGAAAACAATTGTTTAAACACAAGCCTAGTAACCTTGATCTATCTGGTAAGTTAATTACCTTAGGGGAGTTATAGTATATAATAGTATATAGTATATAGTTATAGTTAGGGGATATAGCTGGATTACAACCCCATTCTGATGGACTTATGACATATGTATCAAAATCTGGAAACAATTTCTATAGCTTTTTGCTTTGATTTCTTAGCGCTGCTAGTGTTATAGTTTCACTGTAGAATACTTTTGAGATTAACAAAATATGATTATTTTAAAGGGGTGTGATTATTTTCTATACCCACTGTACATTACTGGCACCTTTATAAATCACTGTGGAGCCAGAGAGTGGCACCTTGGACTCATATCACAATGGTTACATCCTTGGTTCTTGTACTAAATGGATGGGGATCATGGAAGGGTCTAGAACAAGTTCACAGTACAGGAATTTCAGATTGGTGGAGATACTCAACAAAAAAAATCATTATTATCAGATCCCCTTCTCTCATCAACCCAACATTCCGAGGAGAGGCCCCCTTGGTAGCACTATACCTCTTTTTTTCCTTAACCCAAATGTGCAGTTAGGATGATGATCTTACCAGTGTAGATGCTGGCACTGGAAGCTGGGATGCCAAACTGTGACTCGATGAACTTGGGAATGAAGGTAATAAAAGCGGTGACAATGGCACTCTCAGCTGTGTATGACAAACTCACAAAAAGGAATGTCATGTTGCTTAAAATTCTTACTGCTGCTCTTGGAAGGTCTAAAAATGACAAGAGATGAATTTTATAAACAATGAAGGGAGAAATAAACAATACATGTAGGATCCTTGAAATGAAAGGCGTGCAATGGAGTTTCTGCTAGTGAAGCTTTTTTGTTGTTTCTGTTCAGGATAAGTAAACCACAAATAAAATATATATCTAAACAGGAAAGCATTGGAAGCATGTGTATACCGCAGTGTTAAATATTCAGCTTGAATTACACCAGATGCAAAGATTGATCTACCTGTAAAGAGCATCATGTGTGTTAGTACTCTTCAAAGTTGACCTGTAGTGTTGGAAAAACGTATATGCAGCAAAGGAGGTAGGTAGGCATTGGCTTTTGTGTTCATTTGAAAGTTTCACTGTATTTCAGAAAAGTGATATACAACTAATAAAGGTGATATACAACTAATAATGGTGATATACAAGTAATAAAGGTAATATACAAGTAATAAAGGTGATATATAACTAATAAAGGTGATATATAACTAATAAAGGTGATATACAACTAATAATGGTGATATACAAGTAATAATGGTGATGTACAACTAATAAAGTTGATATACAACTAATAATGGTGATATACAAGTAATAAAGGTGATATACAACTAATAAAGGTGATATACAACTAATAAAGGTGATATACAACTAATAATGGTGATATACAAGTAATAAAGGTGATATACAACTAATAAAGGTGATATACAACTAATAAAGGTGATATACAACTAATAAAAGTGATGTACAACTAATAAAAGTGATGTACAACTAATAAAGGTGATATACAACTAATAAAGGTGATGTACAACTAATAGCTCCACAGCAATTAGCAATTTCACCTGTAAAATCTGAGCCCAATCCCCTGAATAAACTTCACCAATTTCCCACATTCCACTATAAAGAGGTTACATTGTGGAAAAATTTGGAATTATTTAAAAGTTCTGAATGTTAGCTGGGTCTCATGTCTAATTCCCCCACAATGTATCTTTGTTGGGTTTCCACCATAATCACAGCACACAGTGCCTTGAAAAAGTATTCATACCCCTTGAAATTGTACACATTTTGTCATGTTACAACCAAAAACGTAAATGTATTTTATTGGGATTTTATGTGATAGACCAACATATTTGTGAAGTGGAAGGAAAATGATAAATGCTTTTCAACATTTTTTTTACAAATAAATATCTGAAAAGTGTGGTGTGCATTTGTATTCAGCCCCCTTTACTCTGATACCCCTAACTAAAATCTAGTGGAACCAATTGTCTTCTGAAGTCACCTAATTAGTAAATAGAGTCCTGTGTGTAATTTAAGTATAAATACAGCTGTTCTATGAAGCCCTCAGAGGTTTGTTAGAGAACTTTAGTGAACAAACAGCATCATGAAGGCCAAGAAACACACCAGATAGGTCAGAGATAAAGTTGTGGAGACGTCTAACCACTTCAATACAGCCCCCCCCCCCCCCACAGTCATACAACACTGTACCCAAACAAAATTTTTATAATTTTCTTCCCACAAATAGAGCTTTCTTTTGGTGGTATTTGATCACCACTGGGGATTTTATTTTTTGCTAAACAAACTAAAAAATCACCAACATTTTTGAAAAAAATAAAAGTTTTTCTTTGTTACTGTAATAAAATTGTGTTTTATACTTCACTAGTGGGCACTTATGAGCTGACACTGATAAGGTGGCACTGATGGGCAATGATGAGGGGCACTAATATGTAGAATTGATGGGTATTTTTAGGCAGCACTGATATGCAGCGCTGATGGGCACTGATAGGTGGCACTGATGGGCACTGATAGGTGGCACTGATGGGCATTAATAAATGGCACTGATAGGCAAAACTGATGATGAGATACTGATTGGCATTTACATGGGCACTGATTGGCATCTGACAAGGGCACTGACAGGCGTTACTAATGGGCACTAATTGGCACTTTGATGGGCACTTACTGGCACTGTGGTGGGCACTGAATGACAGCTGTGGTGGCACCTCTGATGGGACTGAGCTGATAATCAATGCGCTGATTATCAGCTCAGACTCCCCCTCTGACAGGAGAGCCAAGATCGGCTTTCCTGTTAGCGTGAACCAAGAAAAGCCGTTTACTGCCACTTCCTGATTGCATGCTGTGATCAGCTGTGATTGGCCACAGCTGATCACATGGTAAAGAGCCTACATCAGAGGCTCTTTACCTAGATCTGAATTGCGGTGTGTCAGAGTGACACATAGCACCTTTGATTGCCACACTGCACACCACCTCGGGCACGCGATTGTGGCTTTTCCTGCTGGACGTCATACAACGCCCAGTCAGGATAAGGCAACCACAGCCCGGCTGTCATTCTGCTATAGGCCGCGTGGGAAATGGCTACCAATTCCATCCTTCCTGCCCAAGCCAATTTGTTGCTTTCAGTGCTGTCACTATTTAAATAAAAATTGCGCGGTCATGCTACACTGTACCCAAACAAAATGTTTATCATTTTGTTCCCACAAACAGAGCTCTCTTTTGGTGGTATTTGGTCACCTCTGCGTTTTTTTGTTTTTTTTTGCTAAACAAATAAAAAAAGACCAAACATTTTGAGAAAAAAAAAAAACGTTTTTCTTTGTTTGTTATATAATTTTGTAAATAAGTATGTTTTCTCCTTCACTGATGGGTGCTGATGAGGCTGCACTGATGGGCACTGATAAGGTGGCACTTATGAGGTGGCGCGGATGAGGTGGCACTGATGGGCACTGATGATGGGCACTGATAGGTGGCACTGATAAGGTGGCACTGATGATGGCCAATGATAGGCAGCACTTTTCGGCACTGATAGGTGGCACTGATGGGCATTGATAGGCAGCACTGATGGGCACTCATAGGTGGCACTGGTAGGTGCCTGTAATGGGCACTGAAAGGCTGCACTGATGGGCACTTATGGGTGGCACTGATGGACACAGAGATGGCACTGATAGGCATCACTGATGGCACTGGCAGGTATTGCTGATGGGCACTGATTGGCATCTGTCTGGGAACTGACTGTCATCCCTGGTCCAGGGTGGGATACCTGGTGGCCATCCATTGTGGGCATTCCTGATGGTCATGGTGGCATCCCTGGTGGTCCAGTGTGCTCATCCTTGGGGTGGCTGCACTGATAATCATTCAGCGCAGTTCCCCCCTGCCAGAAGAGCCGCCGATCGGCTCTCCTTTACTCACGTCTGTCAGACGTGAGTGGGGAAAAGCCAATACGTGGCTTTTCCTGTTTACACTGTGATCAGCTGTGATAGGACATGGCTGATCACGTGGTAAAGAGCCTCCGTCAGAGGCTCTTAACCGAGATTGGTGTTGTGGTGTGTCAGACTGACATGTCGCACCACCGATCGCCGTGCTGCTCACCGGCTATTGTCTTGAAAGACATCATATGATGTCCAGTCAGGATAACTGAACCACCGCCCAGCTGTCATTCTGCTATAGGCCAGGCGGGAAGTGGTTAAAGCAGTGTTAGGTTATAAAAAAATATCCCAAGCTTTGAACATCTCATAGAGCACTGTTCAATCCATCATCTGAAAATGGAAAGATTATGGCACAACTGCAAACCTACAAAGACATGGCTGTCCACCTAAACTGACCAGCCAGGCAAAGAAAGCAATAATCAGAGAAGCAGCCAAGAAGCCCATGGTAACTCTGGAGGAACTGCAGGGATCCACATCTCAGGTGGGAGAATATGTCCACAGGACAACTATTAGTGGTGCACGCCACAGATATCGCCTTTATGGAAGAGTGGCAAGAAGAAAGTCATTGTTAAACAAAAGCCATTAGAAGTTCTGTTTGCAAAAAGCCATGTGGGGACACAGCAAACATGTTGAAGAAGGAGCTCTGGTCAGATGAGACCAAAATGTTACTTTTTGGCCTGAAAGAAAAGTGCTTTGTGTAGCAGAAAGCTAACACTGCACATCACTCTGAACACACCATCCCCACCGTGAAACATGGTGGTGGCAGTATCATTGTGGGGATGCTTTTCTTCAGCAGGGACAGGGTTCTGAGTAGATGGGAAGATGGATGGAGCCAAATACAGCACAATCTTAGAAGAAAGCCTATTATGCCGCGTAAATACGAGCGGAATGTCTGACAGAAAAAGTCAGACGGAAGCTTTTCATTGTATATTTCGATCGTGTGTATGCCTCATCTGACTTTTTTCTATGAATATTATGACAGACCTAGAAATAGAACATGTTTTATATATTTCCGATGGAACCAATTCCTATCGGGAAAACCGCTCGTATGTATGCTGTTCCGGCGGACCAAAAACGACGCATGCTCTGAAGCAAGTACGAGACGGAGGCTATTGGCTACTGAAAACTTCCTTTTTCTAGTCCTGTCATATGTGTTGTACGTCACCACGTTCTTAACGATCGGACTTTGGTGTGATCATGTGTACGCAAGACAGTATCAGAGGAACTCCATTGGAAAAACCTTCAGAGTTTATTCCGACGTGAAAACCGGTCGTGTGTACATGGCATTAGAGTCTGAAAAAGAATTGAGACTGGGGCTGAGGTTCACCTTCCAGCAGGACAACAACACTAAACATACAGCCAGAGCTACAATGGAAGGGTTTAGCTTAACCTCCCTGGCGGTATGATTCAGTCTGGAATAAGGTGCTGAAAGCGGTACAATTATTTTGCATGGAAATCTGGCTTTTATTTTGTAGTCCTGTAATTCTTAGGAATAACGCTCTGAAATCTCTTCAAACCAGAGTCTAGCAGACATCCCGGGTATGATAAAGTTTATAATATAATAAAGAATAATAAAAATTATTCAATAATGTAATCAAATCCAAAAAAAACTGAAAAAGGGACATGTTTTGGTTGCTATGGACAATCTCCAAATTCCAGGCAGAAAAAACAGTATTTATAATATAAAAGTGCATGCAGGGCACTGCACAGACCACTAGGGACAAAGGGGGGTGTATTTTTTAATACAGCACTGTAATCTGTAAGATTACAGTACTGTGTGTGTTTTGTGTGTTTTTACTTTTTTGAATTTGCCGCCGTTCTCCGCTCCCGTGCGTCGTAACGTCGCAGGGAACGGAGCTCGGCGGCATTCGGCACTGTGAATCGAGCGGAGGACAGCTCGATCACACAGCGCGGAGGACATCGCTGGATCCAGGGGACAAGGTAAGTAACTCTCCCTGTGTCCTCCCCTGCATCGAGCGATCCGATCCCGAGTCTGGCTCGGGGTTACCGCTCCTGTAATTAAAATCCCAACCCGAGCCAGACTCGGGATTACCACTAGGAAGGTTAAAGCACATAAAATTGTAGAGACATCTCCAAAAAGACTTGTAGATGTAATTGCAGTGAAAGGTGGTTCTACAAAGTATTGACTCAGGGGGATTGGATACAAATGCACGCCACACTTTTCAGATAGTTATTTGTAAAATATTTTGAAAACCATTCATCATTTTTCTTCCACTTCACAATTATGTGCCATTTTGTGCAGGTCTATCACATAAAATCCCAATAAAATACATTTAAGTTTTTGGTTGTAACATGACAAAATGTGGAAAATTTCAAGGGGTATGAATACTTTTTCAATGCACGGTGCATGTGATAATACCAAACAATAAAACATTTTTCACCAATGGAAGAACCAATTATAATGTTTACCCCATTGTCTACCTCTTTGTCAGTCACCATTCTCTGACTTCTAAGTATCTCTGCACTACTTAAAGTAGATTTACAGCCAGAATGTTTCTTTCCAGTTTTGGATAGAATGGGAAGACCCTTTGTCACTGTTTTTATTGGTGTCTATGTTCCATTGACCACTTTGACATCCTTAAAATCCTAATATATTATTATTTGACCTTTACTGTAATTATCGTATTTATGTATTTGTTTTGGGCTATAAAGAAAGGGTATGTATGTTGGTCAGTAACTATTAGGAGTACAACCTAATACAGCAGATTGTCTGCAAAGCTGCAGCTATGACTCAGTCTTTACCTCTAAAATTCTTGCCAAATCCAATAGATGGGCCAACACCAGTGTCCATTTTTACTTTGTTGCTGGATTTCTCCTTCATCACATCATCATCACTGGACACGTCATATGAATTACTTTTCTTTTTCTTTTTTTTCTTCTTCTGTCGGGGTGGAAGTTTTTTGGGGAAGGAAAACATTGGGAAGATAACCAGTAGCATTGCCATTGCACACAACAGGAATCCACTCCACCTGCAAGAAGGAAGGAGGTGGGAGATAATATGTGCCAATGAAACGATATGAGAATCAGCATGCAACGCTAATATGGGTCAGATGACCTAACATCTAAAGAATGTCACATCTATTGTATGTCAGACTGCATATGTTTCCATAAGCATACAATGATTTTGATTTACTAAAGGTAAATAGGCTGTATACTCTGCAAGTGCAATTACTTCAAAGTTTAGTAAATGAGGGAAAGCTCTGCTGACTTTCATCATCCAAAGAAGAATGGCTGAAAATCCCCCAATCCAAGTGGTGTAAAGCCTGTTGCGTCATACCCAAAAAAAACTTGAGGCTGTAATTGCTACCAAAGGTGCTTCCACAAAGTACTGGTAAAGGGTCTGAATACTTAACCCCTTGGTGCCGGCCGCACGCAAATACGCGACCTCTCTGCGCCTAGTCCTTAGCGCCGAGGAGCAGCATATTTGCGTGAATTGCTGCCAATACACCAGTGCTGTGCTCTCTCAGCAGTTACCATTGCCTAACCAAAGCTCCCGATCAGTTTTACAATCAGGGTGGCCACGTGATCTTAAGCCCCGCCTCCTGGCATCATAAACCTGGGAGCCGCCGGCGCTAAGAGGTTAAGTACATGCGATATTTTCGTTTTTTCTTTAATGCAATAACAGACATTTCTAAAAGTCTGTTTTCACTTTGTCATTATGGGGTACTAAGTGTAGATTAATGAGAAAAAAAATGAATTTAAACAACTGCAGTATCAGGCTGCAACAATATTATTATTATACATGTGTAATATAACAAAATTGGAAAATGCAAAGGGGGTCTGAATCCTTTATGAATGCACTGTATATTTATTATGTGCATACAACACACATTACTCTTCTTTTGTAATTCAATGTCTTAATGCCTTTTTTGCTTTGTTAAGGATCAAGTTTTGCTCAGTTTAAGCCATTATAATAGGGATGGGTGCTTTTATCTAGTGAAGGATAGCTAGACCTTTATTTTAAAATCAATATTGTAATAAGCAATGCGCACTTATCAAATCAGCATTATACCTAAGTTTTCACTTTGTCATTATGGTATGAGTGTAAATTATTTAAAAAAAGAAAGAATTTTAAAAAACTGTAATATCAGGCTGCAACATAACAAAATTGAAAAAAGTGAATTGGTTTGAATATTTTATGAGTGCACTGTATGCATAAAATAAATATATTTGTCCACAAGGTATTGCATTATGTAATACAGCAAATTAGTAATACTAATGACTACTCTGCAAGTCCTAAGGAACAGACAATGGTGATACCATTTATAACCCGTTCTGGCTCATCCAGATCTCTCTGCATGTCCTAAGGAACTCTGTTGACCTGCACATTCCACATATATTAGCCTGCTGTTGTTGTTTAGAATGTACTGTAATGCCCCGTATACACAAGCAGAATGTCCGACAGAAAAAGTCCGGTGGGAGCTTTTCATCGTATATTCCGATCGTGATCAGACTTTTTACATCGAAAATTCTGACAGACCTAGAAATAAAATATTTCCGACAGAACCAATTCCTATCGGGAAAACCGCTTGTCTGTATGCTGTTCCGACCTACTAAAACCGATGCATGTTCGGAAGCAAGTATGAGACGGAAGCTATTGGCTACTGGCTATTGAACTTCCTTTTTCTAGTCCCGTTGTACGTGTTGTACGTCACCGCGTTCTTGATGGTCGGACTTTGGTGTGATCGTGTGTGCGCAGCACAGTTTCTGCGGAATTCCGTCGGGAAAACCTTCAGAGTTTATTCGACAGGAAAACCAGTTGTGTGTACATTTTATTTCCATGCCCAACACAGAAATCCATGCACATGGGCATTAAGAACTGGGCCATGCATACGTTGACAGCGTAGAACAAAGAGAAAAATTTGCTGCAAGGTATAACTTTACTGAAGATGATATGTTCTGGAGGGTCCAAAGCCAACAGACTGTTTGATTGTTGTCCACAGATTTTTAAAAGCAGAATTAGGTTGATGCCTGCATCATGTCTTTGGTTTTTGCTGTACTGGAACACCAATCATCCACATTAATCATAACAAAGTGGGAGATTTTCTAAAACTGGTGCACTCAGAATGTGATGAAGCTGTGCATGATAGCCAATCAGCTTCTAACATCAGCTTTTTCAATTAAAGTATTTGTGAACCCATTTATATAAGTCTATGCCAGGCTCTCTATTAGAGCCTGGCATAGCACACTATGTATGTCATTTACAAAAAGAGTAACGTGTAAATACTGATTTTCAGCTGTCTTCAGGGCAGTCACATGACTCGCGTCCACTTTCCAGCTCCGATGGATTGCTTCTGTGGGAGGAGCTGTGATCTCCCTCTGACATCAGCCAGGGAGATCACGTGGCCGTTTGTCTCCTCCCGCAGAAGCTCTGTCTCATAGCTGTAAAGTGGCTGTAAGTCACGTGACCCGCCTGAAGGCAGCTGAAAATCGGTATTTACACTGCTCATTTTTTAAAATGATCTACACAGTGTGGTATGCCAGGCTCTAATAGAGGGGCTAGCAGTGCCAAATGTAGTTTTTTTTCTATAATAGTGGCAGGGGAAATGGGGCTGAGGGGAGACAGAGAGGGAGGAGGGGGTGAGGGGGAGAGAAAACAGAGAGGACAGATACGTATGACGGAGTTACGCACTCTGACCACGGTGTTCAGGGATCAGCAGCCCTGATTTTCGTGGTCAGTATAGAGAGGGCATACAGGAAGTGGCAGGTTCAGGGAGGTCTTTAGAGTGGGGCAGATTACACAGCATAAGCACTGTGCTATTTAATCTGCTTTAGGGACCAGGATAGGATTTTTTTTTTGCGTTAACAAACACTTTAAGCTTTGGCGTTAAAACCTGGAGGCTGATTTCCATGCAGAGTTGCACCAGATTTTGCACTCTAGTTTTGGTAAATAACCCCCACAGTATTTACATCACTGATACACGGTACATTGTTTTAAGTCATGTGATCTTACCAGTTACCGATGAATCGGGGGTCACTCTGTTCAATGTTAACAATGGTTCGGGGATCAACATAAAATCCAATAAGAACGCCTCCTAACAAATAACCCGCAGCCGGACCAAGCGCACCCATGACGTACATGATTGCTGTGGAAAGCAAAGGATTAAAAAAAGTGTTAGCAGTAAAAAAGAAAACCCACGATAATTTAAACGCACAGCTCTCACTAAACAACAGGTGACAAAACAGTGAAGATAAAGAAAGCACAAGGGACACCCAAGAGATTTCCAAATAGAATAAATCAGTAATTTGCATACTTAAACCAGTTGTATCTTCCTCTTGCACATTTTTACCTACAAGTAAGCCTAAAATAAACCTTACTTGTAGGTAAAAGAGATATTCAGCTTAAAAAAAGAACTTGATTCAGACCTCCATCAACACCCCATTGCATGGCACCTCATCCCTATTAGAAATCTCAATAAATTTTTTGGGAAAGACCAAACCAGGGAAATGGGACATTAATGGTGCAATACTCAAAAAGAAGAATTATATATATATATAAAAGTTTATAAATGTTTTATTATAACAATCTCATAAAAGCAAGGAAGCAACCTATATAATCATACAAAAATGTTGTATACAACTTGCGGTCCAAAAAGAGGTATGGTTGAGGTAGTTGTAATAGATTTATCCCGACATGTTTCGCTTATTGCTTCATCAGAGGATATGCCAACTACCAAAATAACAGAATCAAACAATAGAAAAGAAAAAACATAGATTAAGTTTACAATGTCCAATTCTTTAAACAATTTACATAATTTTGTACATATAATCAACATATATATTATTGACAAAAGGCATGAGTAAGGCTCAAAAATGGAAAGGTATGCTCACCCCCACTTCACCACCCCATTCACCACCAAAAGGATCTTCCAGATGAGATAAAAGATGCAGGGCAGCAAGCCTGACAGCCAAGTGATATAGCAAGGAGGGCACAGACAGCGACTAATCGGGACAGATTGATAGAAAGAAATATATATTTTTGTAATTTTAAATATTTTATGAGGGGCAATTATTTTAGCGTTTTAATTATATTACAAAATAAATTCTAAGTATACCCTATCCCAATTCCATTTTATTTATCATTAACCATATAGGCATACACAATGGAGAAGAAAGAAATACCTCTCCAAATATTCATTATAATAATATCAGTTAGTCATAAACCTATTATACTTTTTAAAGCAGATGTTGTTTTTTTGAGACATTAGCTAATCTTATAATAATATCAACTTATTCTATCATATCCAACAATCATTTTGATTTAATCATTATGCTTTTTGTGTACAAAAGGAACAGATTTATTCTAATTCGTCAACTTACATAATCAAAGAGGAAGTAGGGATTCCTTTTTACGATCCACAAATTTATTGTTAGACCAACAAGAGTATCCAGAAGCCCCTTCAAAGTAAACTAAGCTACAAGGGATAGCGCACCCAACAAGCTTCACAGCCTGTTCACAGGGTGTCTAAAATATAAAGAGAAAATATATTGTAAATCAGCTAATACTTAGAAAGAAGGATTCCAAGGAATACATCGTTCAGGAGTTTATACTGACCGTTTTAAAGCATGAGCTCCCTCCTAGCACGGCTCCTCCAAGAAAAAGAAAGAACACCCCCATATGTCAATGGATCCGATCGCTATCATGGACCAGACTGATCGTGATCGGATCCATTGACATATGGGGGTGTTCTTTCTTTTTCCCTCCTTCCTATATTCCCCCCATCGCCGCCTATTTACCATGTGATTCCCCCTTTTGGAGAATCGCATAGAATCTTTATCCCAGATGCATTGGCGCTAGCCTGCGGCCTGTGTCACTGTGGCATTAGGGAGGAGCATACGGACGCCCAAGGACATCTTAGCTCGGTTTGATAATGTCCCTCCGAGCGAGATGTCCGTGTGTTAGCGGCAATGCCTGCGTATTAGTCTGGGGAGTTTGACATCAAAGGGCAGTGCGAGCATGTTGTTTTGAATGCCGCACTCGCCGTGTGTTCGCTGTTCTCTTTCAGCGTGACATTAAATGCCGGTGATTACACCGTTGCATTATGGGAAATGTAGTTTCCCGTTCTATCTTTTCCCCTCGCGCATGCGCATTGCCGCTTTAGACGTCCGCATCGAGCCGGTGACGTCAGACGCCGGCTCGATGGACAGCGGCTTTATATATTGGGACACGACTATACCCGGCTCAGTTGTGGAGGAGCCGTGCTAGGAGGGAGCTCATGCTTTAAAACGGTCAGTATAAACTCCTGAACGATGTATTCCTTGGAATCCTTCTTTCTAAGTATTAGCTGATTTACAATATATTTTCTCTTTATATTTTAGATACCCTGTGAACAGGCTGTGAAGCTTGTTGGGTGCGCTATCCCTTGTAGCTCAGTTTACTTTGAAGGGGCTTCTGGATACTCTTGTTGGTCTAACAATAAATTTGTGGATCGTAAAAAGGAATCCCTACTTCCTCTTTGATTATGTAAGTTGACGAATTAGAATAAATCTGTTCCTTTTGTACACAAAAAGCATAATGATTAAATCAAAATGATTGTTGGATATGATAGAATAAGTTGATATTATTATAAGATTAGCTAATGTCTCAAAAAACAACATCTGCTTTAAAAAGTATAATAGGTTTATGACTAACTGATATTATTATAATGAATATTTGGAGAGGTATTTCTTTCTTCTCCATTGTGTATGCCTATATGGTTAATGATAAATAAAATGGAATTGGGATAGGGTATACTTAGAATTTATTTTGTAACATAATTAAAACGCTAAAATAATTGCCCCTCATAAAATATTTAAAATTACAAAAATATATATTTCTTTCTATCAATCTGTCCCGATTAGTCGCTGTCTGTGCCCTCCTTGCTATATCACTTGGCTGTCGGGCTTGCTGCCCTGCATCTTTTATATCATCTGGAAGATCCTTTTGGCGGTGAATGGGGTGGTGAAGTGGGGGTGAGCATACCTTTCCATTTTTGAGCCTTACTCATGCCTTTTGTCAATAATATATATGTTGATTATATGTACAAAATTATGTAAATTGTTTAAAGAATTGGACATTGTAAACTTAATCTATGTTTTTTCTTTTCTATTGTTTGATTCTGTTATTTTGGTAGTTGGCATATCCTCTGATGAAGCAATAAGCGAAACATGTCGGGATAAATCAATTACAACTACCTCAACCATACCTCTTTTTGGACCGCAAGTTGTATAAAACATTTTTGTATGATTATATAGGTTGCTTCCTTGCTTTTATGAGATTGTTATAATAAAACATTTATAAACTTTTATATATATAATTCTTCTTTTTGAGTAGTGCACCATTAATGTCCCATTTCCCTGGTTTGGTCTTTCCAAAAAAATTTATTGAGATATTCAGCTTGTATGCAGCCTCTGACATCAGCGGTGCATTCGCTCTGAAGGTCTGGCGGATGCTGCCAGACTTTGCCGGAACGGGGACTCCCACGCATGTGCGGTAGTGACATCATCGTGGCACCGGGCACTCACAGCACCGAAGCCGCAAACCCAGAAGAAACGCAGAGGGAACATGTCAGGTCCCTCAGCAGTGACAGGGAGGCGGTGTGGGCACTTAATTCTAAGGTACACACTACCTCATTATGCCTTTGCCTTACAGTTTTTTTTTTTTCTCAAGGCATAAAACCACTTTAACGGAAGCATAAATTATGATTGGATTACTATATGATAATTCATTATTCTATTGTGTATAAACAACTTATTTATTTGGGATGTTTATCCTGATCAATCCAATGTCGCAGCTGTGTCCTGCTAGCTCTAAGGCCAAGAAATGAGTGATCACATGACCTCAATTCTCAATCTTTACTGAGCAGAGAGCAGTGACTGTCAATCATTGGCTCTGTGCTTTGGCCTCCAGTCCTCACTGAAGTGCCGGGCTGTGGAGGGGGTGGGAGCGCCTGGCTTAGGTTCACAGCGGTGCACTGAGAGGCTGTGCCAGATTCTGGTCAGGCATCTGGGTGGATACCACCATTATTGTCGGGATTCCTCCAGAGCCTGAACCAGCTCAGGGATGTCAGCTAACAGTGGGCCTTAACCCACTATCAGCTGATTCAAGGTCACAAGATCAGACTCCGGTGACCCAGAAGAGAAGTAGAGTATAGCCAAACAAGTTTTGGCTATACTTCTCTTTTAATCCTAAACAATGGCTGTTATAACAGGAAGTTCAGAGTGGTATATAAAGGACAGGATAAAAAGACAGCTTTGATAGTGCAAGGTCAGTAGTAATAGATATCTACAGCTTCAGTGCCGCATTGTGTTCAATGGCGCAGTGATGTGCGGTTGTTTATTTCAGAACCCATGTTGCTATGTTATAGTTCTGTACAGTCAAAGAGGAGATCTAACTGGCAGCAGAAGAAACATCCATAGTTGTGATTATCCTGTACGAGAACACAGCTGCAGGCTCATTATGGTCTCTAACATTGCTTATGTTCCTGTAATAGCATGCTACTGGAAATGTGGGCTGGTGCCGTGCTGCTATGTAAAGCCACTTGTGCTTTCCCCGTTCGGTCAAGGTTACATGCACTTCCATCTCTTCTACTAAAGTACGTCTATCAATTGCTTCCATTTCTGTTTACACACACAGATTCAGTATTATTGCTCTCGTGTACAACTCTATTTGCATTTGGTATCCTCAAGTGCAATTTTATTTGAGCTACTTGTGCTGAATATATTGACACACTATCTGTATTTATTTTCCTTTGTGATTAGTGGAACTGGAGCCTTTGAAGCATCTGTGGGATTTCACATATGGTTCATTTAGAGCTATTAGACAATGTTTCTTTAGCCCTGGTTCACACCCGTGAGATTTGTCATGTGATTTGACAGTTTAAAATTGCATGACAAGTCACACCAATTGCCAACAATGGAACTTATGCAAAAGAGTTGCAAATCATTGTGACGCAAGTTGCAGCGGCTTTTAAAAAGGTTCCTTCATTACTTTTTTGTGATTTCATTGTGACTTGCATTGACTTCTCTTAAATTAAATCGCAAGTCGCATTGAAATTGGGGGTCCACATCGCACTGATCTGCCGCTTTAAAAACGCATTGATTTCAAAGCCGCACTGGTGTGAACCAGGGCTAACTCGATGAAGCAATTTACGTGAGACTTTTTATCCATAGACTGAGCTTGGAAAATATACATGTACTGTATATTGGAATTTGAATGTGTAAACCTATGTTTTATGTTTGTGCTATCTAAGGCTTCATGTACACTTAAACTACTTTGACCACCGGCCATGGGAAAATGCAAAACGCAGCAAAAATCCCATCTCGATTTTGCCGTGTTTTGCAGCCGGTGGTCAAAACGTTCCTATGCTGAATGCGATTCTTCCACGTTCAGGAGAGGGCAGTTAAGGTAGGTTGAACCTCACCTAACTGCAGTAGCTCCTAAACTCTTCTAAAAAGCCTTTGAGTACACGGACACGTAGGCTTTTATGGAGTTGAGTTTAGGAGCTGTGCTAAACTAATGCCAAAAGCTCTTAAACTCAAGTTCAGGAGCTGTAGTGTACATGAGGCCTTAACGTTACTCTATATTACACATCTGCACCACATTGAGGGACTGGGTGGATTTCTAACCATGGTTTTAACTATTGTGAACAAATGTATGGGTATTTTTAATAAGTATGCTTTATAATGAAACATTTCTTTGGTCTTCCCATTTCTTTAGATTACATACTGTGTGTATTCTTTTGATGTTATGTAATAAAGTGCAGTTCTTTGGGGTTTATTTACTAAAGGCAAATATGCAAGTGAAGTTGTACTCTGCAAGAGAATATTCCCCAAAGCTTAGTGGATATGGTGAAGTTTCACTTTGCGAAGAATACCCAATCACATGTAAAATATATATCTATTATATCTTGCACATGGTTGGGTGATGGAAGTCAACAGAACTTCACTTATTCACCAAGCTTTGGGGCAAAGTCCCTTGCAGCATGAAACTGCATTTCCAAAGCTAACAGTCTAGTTGTCTTTAGTATAACAACCCCATTGAGCCTGTTCAGACAGGGGTACTGAGGGTTTTTATTATTTTACCGGAAATTTTTAACCACTTTCTATATCAGATGATATGGAGTTTCTGATATTGAAAATACATCCAGTATTACTTAAAGGAGGTTCCCAGGCTAATTCAAAGCTCAAACCCAATTTAGATAACAATGACAGGTCACCTCCTTCTCCACACCAACTCTTTGATTCTTTCTTGAGGAACTGCAATTATATGGTTCGGCTACTATTCTCCAACCACTGAGATATGATGTTATTTGGAATGTTTACGGGGTTCATGCACATGGCATTGTGGTTCGTGTGCATAATGTTTTTTCAAATGAGTGGTTTTCTTCAACATACAAGTCAGTATGAATGCAAACTCAACTTGAAGCAGCTTGGAGCAACTCCTTAGGCAACTGAAATGCAAATTCAAATCAATTCAACTACAAGCTATTGTAGAGGCACCTGAAAACTAACAATTACTTCTGAGACTGTAGCTCATCTACACAAGCCCATATAAAGATAAGACTTAAAGTGTTACTAAACTCACAACATTAAAAGCTTTCTGTATATGCAGAATAGCATGCTTGTTATACTCAGATACAGCATAAGGATTCAACTGTGGCCGCATTTATATAACCACCTCAAATCCTGACAGGGTAAGGGGGAGCCATGGACCTTCAACCTAGCTGCCCGGATTTTGGTCACTACCACGCTTAACATGCAGATTCTAATGCGCATGCGCCTGGTCCAAGAGCCTCAAAGATCCGAGACAGGGGAGATGTCACAGTGAGTGCATCTCTCTTCCCCTATAAACCGGTAAGTTACCAGCGAGTTAGTGGGCATGACCTGAGGAAGGGGACCATGCCTCAGGAACGTGTTGTCATGAGAACTGTGTGATGT
The DNA here is from genome assembly GCF_037356315.1 of Lithobates pipiens. Classification (NCBI taxonomy): domain Eukaryota; kingdom Metazoa; phylum Chordata; class Amphibia; order Anura; family Ranidae; genus Lithobates; species Lithobates pipiens. The sequence goes on from NW_027507764.1 coordinate 467,683,693, forward strand.
CCTCACTCTCTTCCCCCCTCTATCCTGCTCATGTGGGTTCATGTGTCCTCGAAGAGCAGTGTCGGCTGGACTGGGCTCATGCGAATTAGGATCTGCATGTGTGTGTGGTGGTGTATAGCCTTGGATGTGCTGCCAGGATCCGGGCAGCTAGGTTGAACGTCCATGGCTCCCCCTTCCCCTGTCGGGATCCAGAGGTGATTATAGGAATGTGACTACAGTGGAATCCTTATGCTGTATCTATCTTCACACAATGTGAGTTTGATCATTGTGGTGTTTTTAACTTTTACAATATTAAAGCCAAGTTACCCTAGGGTGGCTTTGCACTCTCTCATTTTGTGTTTTGTCTAGACGTGTTTCTGCCACCCAGAGGATCCATAGAGAGCAACAGGACCCTTTGACTTGTCTAATAATCACCAATAGCCAGCTGGAGGGCTATACTAAACTGTTGAGCAGCGCAACTGCTAGTTTTTTCTTTTGTGTGTATTTTTCTTCCACATCAGTGCCTGACCTCACAAACGTGCTTCTGGAAGAATGATCAAACATTCCCATAGACAGATTCCTAAACTTTGTGGACAGCCTTCCCAGAAGAGTTGAAGCTGTTATAGCTGCAAAGGGTCGGCCAACTCAATATTGAACCCTACGGACTAAGACTGGGATGCCATTAAAATGAATGTGCGTGTAAAGGCAGCCGTCAATATGGGAAAGTATGATGTAAATTAGTTATATTAAAGAGCAATTGATTTTCACGCAAGAAAAATAATGGTGGGGGTATTTCAAAGATTGGTTAAGGAAGCAAATTCTAGGACAGATAGGAAAGCACGCATTATGTGGGTAAGAGGGATTTTACATAAAACACAACAGATCTCCCCACAAAGAATAAAACTCTTTCTCTTCTAAATACAGCTATCAACTTTCAAAAGCCTTGAAAAATTACAGACCCCTCCATACCCTATGCTGCAATCCACCAGGCAAGCTAGGAAGCAGGGTCCAATATCTGAGTTGGGGAATCTAGAACATGGTATAAGTCCTTGACATGGGGGAAAAGGAACCTGAAATTAAATTCCACTCACAATCTGTAGTTTTTTTTTTTTTTTTCCAATCATTTCCAAGTTACTATATGTGTGGTCATGTAGAGAATAACTACAGATACTAAAGATGGCATAATAATCATACCGACATAAATTTTAATAAAAATGTTTGGTGTTATAATTATTTGTTTAAGTACTAAAAACAGAGCACTGTACTCAGTGTTACAGTAATCCTTTCTGTAGCTTTGCTATAAAAAGTAACAATCATGTAGCGTAGTCTAGGAAACTGCTGTGGATTTGTTACTGCCGAAAATAACTGAATAAATCATACTCAAAAGAAAAGTTATATTTAAACTGTGTAAATCAACCTCCATTTTATTTATAGTGCCTAGAGGTAGTTAAGGAAAAAACATTTTAAAGGGTCTGCCATTTAATCACAGCATGTGTATTGTAATTTCTACAGCTTTACACCCCATTATCATTTCTCTTTATCCATTTTCTTACCTTTTCAATCACCCCTCACCAAAAAAAAAAAAAAAAAAAATCTATATTATATATTGGAATGATCCAATTATGTAAATATTTCAGTATATGCATATTCTTGTGTATGTTTCCACTTGCCATCCAGGCCAATTCTGACATTTCTCTGTAAAATTCATCATTTTTTTTCTTTTGCTCGAAAATTACATAGAACCCCCAAACATTATATATGTTTATTTATTTAGAAAAGACTGGCAGTCGTTGCAACTTTTTATCTGGCACGGTATTTGCGCAGCAATTTTTCAAACACTTTTTTTTTTTCATGTTTTAGAAATAAATAAATAAAAAAAGCATTATAGTTAGCCCAATTTTTTTGCATAATGTGAAAGATGACGTTACGCCGAGTAAATAGATAACTAACGTGTCACGCTTCAAAATTGCACACACTCGTGGAATGGCGCCAAACTTTGGTACTTAAAAATCCCCATTTGCGACGCTTTAAAATTCTTTACTGGTTACATGTTTTGAGTTGCATGTGTGGTTTGAGCACATACCTCACATGTGTGGTTTGAACACTGTTTTCATATGTGGGTGGGACTTGCGTATGCGTTCGATTCTGCGTGCGAGCACACGGGGACAGGGGCGCTTTACAATTATTATTTTTCTATTGTTTATTTTACTTTTTTTTTGTTTGACACTTTAAAAAAAAAAAATGTATCACTTTTATTCCTATTACAAGGAATGTAAACATCCCTTGTAATAGGAATATGGCATAATTGGTCTTATTTACAGTGAGATATGGGGTCAATAAGACCCCACATCTCACCTCTAGCCTGGGGATCCTGAAATCAAAAAAAATAAAATAAACAATCTCGGCTTCCCATTTGTTTGAATGCAGAGGCCGGGTGTGACACCGCGCCCGACCTCCGAACAATCATAGAGACTCCGGCGACCATCTGGTCTGCCGGAAATCTCTATGGTAAAGATCGGCGGATCCGTTCTCCAACTCACCGATAGAAGCAGTAGAAGCACCGGAGGGCGGAGGGAGGGGGGGGGGGTCATCCCCTCTTGCCACCCGTAAGAACGATCAAATGGTGGAACAGCTGCTATGATCCTTCTTGTGGTGTAGGGAATCAATGGCTGAAAAAGACGATATCTGAATGATGCCTGTAACTGCAGGCATCATTCAGATATACCCGAACAAAGTCAAGGACGTCATAGGACATACCTTGGGTAGGAAGTGGTTAAAGTGCACCCATCATGAAAGAATTATATAGGCTATCTTTTCTGAACAATGCTTTTGAGGATGCTCGTTCCATGACTGTCATATTATAGCATTGGATTTGATGCTTTTTGAGTCAGTGACCTGGATAAAGTGAATAGAGAAGGTATTCTGACAATACAATGTGCAATGTGCATTACAATGTGCTTGTTCCAGCTATGTGATATTGCTTGCTTGCTGCCCAGCGTATATATATATATAAATGTCCTGGGCAGTAAGCAGTTATAGCAGGATCATGGCTGCAACTGGTACCGTTTTTTTTAACGCTTTCCTATAAAAATGATGTGGGAAGCTGGACAACTGCGTGATCACTTTTACATGGCTGGCGAGACTTTCCCCTCTCCCACTGCCACTGCTCGCCGCCATTCTCTGGCTTGCCCATTCCACCTGGGACCTAGGACATCTGTTCCTCCATCTCCTCTGCAATCAATGAAGCCAAAAGTGATGAGGATTTTGTCAATTCTAATTTCAGAGCTGTCTTTCTCCTAACTGTGAAGCAGCTGATCAAAAAGATCTGTGTTTGATCAGCTGCTTTGAAAAAAAAAGAAGGAGTATTATGTTACTGCCCAAAGCAATCACAAAAGGCGTGTTCATGCCTTGTGATAGCAATAAAGTTAAATAAAAAAAGTATACAAAAAATATTTTAAAAATATATTCTCTCTAGCAAAAAAATACAGATTTTAACATGTATGTGAAAAAATTTCAAAACTGCCCGGGAGGCAAGCTTTTAAAGCATGGAAGCCAGACATAGCCAGGCAACTAATATTTTTAGAAGGTCAACAATAACAGCTCCCACGCATTGCTTATGAGTGGAATTTTGTCAAAGAAGCCTGTGTATTCAATCAGATATCTGCGAAAATGCAATAGCCACAGTAGTAGATTAGTTAATTTGTATTAAAAAAAAAAAAAAAAATCAGTGTATGGCCCTTTAAGTTGTACTAGAGACTTCCAAAAATGAATACAAAATAGATAGACCATCATATTACATAGATTTTACAGATTTTTTTAAAGCGGTTCTAAAGCCTAAACAATTTATACCTTAAAGCGGAGGTCCACCCTAAAGTGGACCTTCCGCTCATTGGAATCCTCCCCCCCTCCGGCACCACAATTGGCACCTTTCAGGGGGGAGGGGGGAGGGGGGTGGAGGTACCTGTACAGTAGAGGCGGAACTCCCAGCGGACTCCAGCTTTAATACATTCCCTGAATGCCATTGGCTCCCTCTGCTGTCAGTCAAATCCAGAGATGAAGGAGTACGGGGTGGGGCCGAGCTACGCTGCCTGTGTCTGTGGATGCTGGCAGCGTGGCTCATGATCGAGTTTTCTGCTGTGCTACAAAAGGAAGCAGCTTCCTATGGTGGTGGCACACCAAGAAGAGGAGGAGCCAGGAGCACTGGTGGGAGACCCCAGAAGAGGATAGATATTGCACAGAGCAGGTAAATACTGTATAATGTTACTTAAAAGAAAAAATAAATGACAATCTCTTTAGGTATATGTCCTCCTTTAGTCATTTATGTCCTAGCAGAACTTATCTATACTGATGTCTTCATATTTGACTACCACAGTGATTTAATAAGAATTTTAAAAAATTTACTAGATATTACAAAAGTCAATCCTAAACATTACAAAACATTTTAATAAAGTGTGACCTGCTTTTTTCAGTTTGTAGCAAAAGTACACTTCTTCCTAGAACATTGCTGATTCATACGTATCTACTGAACCATTTAGCTGGTCTGCAAAAAGTTGGCATCTGTACCCACAGGCATCTGAACTGAGAGATTTCCATTGTGTGACCTTGAAGAGCTGCTTCTCCTACACATAGGAATCAACCACTTATTTTTCGTAGGAATCCTAAAAGAGATAATGGGCTTATTCACTAAAACTGCAAAAGTGCAGTGCCCATGGCAATTCATCAAATACAAAGTATTATTTTCAAAGCCAAATATGTTTTTTATTTATTATTTTTAGATGTTAGTGGGAAAATACGTCCATTTTTGGATATATGAGAAAATATGTCCATTATCAGGCTCCATGCACACTGGACGTTAAAATAACCTTATAAAAATGCCAGTAGCTTTGTAGTGAGTCTTTCAACGTTTTTTAAAGTTTTTGCAATAGCGTTTATTAGCGTTTTTCGGCATTTTTTTTTCAATGGATTAAAAACGTTAAAAAAATGCTGGTGCATTTGAGAATTTATTGACGTTTATCAGCATTTAGCATTTTTTTGTGGTCAGAAAAACAACTCATGAACATGATTTTATGGTGTTTAGAAAACAGCCCATATACTCCTCTGCTGATAAACATCTAAAAACATCCATGTGTGTATGGACACATAGGATAACATAGAGGGGGGTTTATGGGCAGTTAAAATTAACGCCCAAACTCACAAAAATGCCCATTTATGAGCTTCAGTGTGCATGCAGCCTCATTCTTTTTGAATTTAGCGCTTCATGGTGCATGGTTTAATGGTCTCCTATGGTATATACACCTCTTCAACAGAAACAAATGTGTCATCTTTATAGCACAGTATCTATTAGAGCAGAAAGGAATTTCACCTACAGCAATAATCAATATGCCTCTACTTCAGCTTTATTTCTACTAATGCTTTTGTCTGTTAGCATTCCCTAGTCATTTCGCCTTCATTTCAAATTGGCAAAGTTTCTATACCACATATATACTTTATCTATACCAACACAGAGGGGGCCAAGTAATCAAGGCAGGCGACATCAACCATTTATTTCTATCATGGTTTCGTATAACCTAAAAAAAAAATTAAGCAGCATTGTTAATGCTGTTTGCTGAAGAGAAAAGATCTACCAGGTCTAAGCCCTTGTACACACGATCGGAGATTCCGACAACCAAAGTTATTCTGACGGATTAATTCCGGAAGAGGTCCGGAAGTGATGTTGCATACACACGATCGGACCAAGTTGTCGGAAAATCCGATTGTACATAACGTGATGACGTTATTTCATTACGACGGGACTACGTTCAGGCTAGTAGCCAATAGCTTTGGTCTAGGAATTTGATCTGAGCATGCGTGGCACTTTGTCCGTCGGAGTAGGCTACACATGATCAGGGTATGTCCAATCGGAGCATTTTGTCGGAAAATTTTACCGGCAAGTTGGGAAAGTTGGTCCGTCGGATATTCCGACTGAAACAGTCCGATGCAGACCACACACAGTCGGAATATCCGACAAAACGGTCTGATAGGAAAGATTCCGACTGAATCTCCGACCGTGTGTACAAGGGCTAAGGCTCCATTCACACTATTGTTTTTCATAAGCTCAAAAAAAGCTAGAAAAAATGCTGTGTGAAAAATGCTGATAATAGCATGTTTGTTCTAGCGTCTAATAGTAGCCTAATAGCTTTGGAGCAGTTAGGGGCATTACCATTTTATAAGCATTTTTGCAGTACATGAAAAAAAAAAAACCCCCACAAAAGCTGTTAGTAGCATGTTAGTAGCTTTTAGAAGCAGTTAGGAGCATTCAGCATTTTTTTTCTGCTGGAAAAACTCTCTAATGCCCTGTACACACGACTGGTTTTTCCGACAGAATTCCACTCAAGCTGTCTTGCGTACACACGATCATTCCAGGATGGTGACGTACAACACCTACGACGGGACTAGAAAAAGGAAGTTCAATAGCCAGTAGCCAATAGCTTCCGTCTCGTACTTGCTTCAGAGCATGCGTCGTTTTTGTTCAGTCGGAACAGCATACAGACGAGTTGTTTTCCCGATAGGAATTGGTTCCATCGGAAATATTTAGAACATGTTCCATTTCTAGGTCCGTCAGAATTTTAGATGTAAAAAGTCTGATGGAGCATACACACAGTAGGAATATATGATGAAAAGCTCCCGTCTGACTTTTTCTGTCGGACATTCTGCTCATGTGTACACGGCATTAGGTTCCAGACACACTGGGCTTAAAAAAAAGTCTGTTCTCTCAGGAGTAAAAAACACTTGTATAGAGCATTTTTTGTACAAAGTTTAGACGAGTTTAGGAGAGTTTTCGTTTTTTTCTGCCTCCAAGCCCCAATCACAAACGTGAACGAGAAGGTTTTTTTTTCTGCCTCTAACTGTTAAACTCAAAATATGCCGTTCTAATGTGCATGAACACATAGGATAACATTGAGCTGCTTCTACAGGCAGAACACAAAACTCCTGTAGAAGCAAGTAAGCAACATTTTATAACCGCTAGATGACCAGCCGCCGCAGTTATACTGTGGCAGGTTGGCTCGCCTAGGCAAATCGCCATAGGTATACGTCAGGCTCTTTAAGACCACTAGGGGGTGTGCGCGCATGACAACGGAGCCAATGCACATACCCAGCGGCCGTGATGTTCGCCGGGCACCTGCGATCACTCCTGATAAACACAGAATGGAGATCTGCCAATGTAAACAGACAGATCTCCGTTCTTCCAGAGGTGAGGAGACACACCTGTTGTTCATACTAAGTATGAACAGCAATATGTCTCCTGCTTCAAGCAGTCCCAGCCCCCCTCGACAGTTAGAATCACTCTTTAGGACACACATTTAGCACCTTGATCGACCCCTAGTGTTAACCCCTTCCCTGCCATTGACATTTATACAGTGGCTGTTTTCAGCACTGATCGCTGTAGGTCCCAAAAATGTGTCAAAAGTGTCTGATCTGTCTGCCGCAATCCCAATAAAAGAAAACTCAGATCGCTGCCATTACTAGTAAAAAATAATAATAATAAAAATAAAAATGGCATAAGTATATCCACTATTTTGTAGAAGCTATAACATTTGCACAAACCAATCAATATACGCTTATATTGCTTTTTTTCTAAATTTACGCTCTTTTTTGTTTATAGCACAAAAAAATAAAAACCGCAGAAGTGATCAAATACCACCAAAAGAAAGCTCTATTTGTGGCAGGAAAAAAGACAATTTTATTTGGGTACAACATCGCACAGCCGCGCAATTGTCATTTAAAGCGACGTAGTGCTGTATCACAAAAAATGGTCGGGTCAATAAGGGGGCAAATCTTTCTGGGGCTGACGTGGTTATGCCAGTGTGCATGGAGCCTAAGAAACTCTACAAAATAATTTTTTTTTCTTCTCCTAGACGCTAAAGCTTGAAAAATGCTAATAGCCCAAAGTAGTGCGCATGAACACATAGGATAATACTATTTAGCTTCTAGGAGCAGAAAAAAATGCTAATAACAGCTTCTAGGAGCTTAAAAAAACGCTAGTTTGCTTGGAGCCTAAAGAATTTTTTCCAGAACATAGAAAAATCTTCATAAGCTGTAATTAGCACCATTTAGAAAACTCATTACCACTTCCTTAAAATACCACTGAATAGCCTAATCTGGGTACCAGACCCTCTGACCAGGAAGAGAGTGGGTTACTTTTAACCAGTGTGTGTTTTTAGTAAAGTGGATGCAAGACCAATTTATTCAGATAATTTTTTTTTAGTTGATAGAATAGGATGACCCTGCTCCGGTATTTACTATTGTTTGTGTCTATATTGGGAAGGATTCACCCTCGAGGACTGAAAGTAAGGAAAAAATCTGAAATTCTGAGTCAGGAATCGATCTTCCAAAAGGTGATCATTGTTTGGTGACAACCGCCTTGACAGAAGATTTCCCGTATTTTGGAGAATCCCCCCCCCCCCCCCAATGGGGCACAGCAAACAAAAACATGTCAGGAGTTTCCATGAATTGAACTTCAGAAACCTTTAATTAAAAAAAGCCTTTAAAACAGAATAAAACCACGCCAGAAGTTTGTTTTAACTTCTGCATTAAAAGCAAAAAAAAAATGCTTTAGATATACAGTACTTTAAAGATGTGACAGCGTTTTGCTGGAATTTCCCTTTCCTCTGAAGTCCACCCTGCATTCGGATTGCGCTCTAGAGGCTACTGGCAGGCGGTAAGAAAGTGATGTGAGGCCTCCTCACTGCCTGATTTGACCCCGTTTTTGCTGACAAACGCACCTAAAACACATTTGCCCACTTGCTTTGGGGTGTAGTGTTCAGCGGGCTTGCTGCCCACCAATCGCTACATTTCAGGTAAACGAAACATTGCGCCTGCGGCATGTAAACACCCCCATCCACTGCCTATTGCAGATTGGTTGGGGGGCAGTTGGAGGGTGGGAGAAACGCGGTTTAACCATGCATTTTTGCTGCCCCCCAACCGCATACCTAAATGAATCCTTAAGATAAAGAATCTGTGTTATTTTAAGCAGGGTATTTCATCTCATCAGTAGCTGAAAAGGTGTATCATTTGTACCCGCGACAGAAGTAGGCTAGACTGAGATGCCTAAGCCTGGTACACACCAGTGTGATTTCAAATATAACTTTAGTCGCACAGAACGCATGACAAGGGAAATCACACTGTTTTCAATGGTGTCTGTTCACATCAATGCGACGCAGCACAAATCGATTCGGGAAAAGGTCCTGTAGTACTTTGGTGCGATTCCAGAGCAATTTTGACCCTACAGAATATACAAGCCTTATCAACGTTGCACTACATCAGGGGTGCTCAACCTGTGGCTCTCCAGCTGTTGCAGAACTACAAGTCCCATCATGCTTCTGCTTTCGGGAGTCATGCTTGTGTAACTGTCAGCCTTGCAATGCCTCATGGGACTTGTAGTTCCTCAACAGCTGGAGAGCCACAGGTTGAGCACCCCTGCACTACATAATGGCATGGAAAGTTGGATCGAAATCATATTGCAGCAATGTAAACCTTGTCTAGGATTAACATTCATGTGAAATCATTCTTTAACCACTTGCCGACCAGCGCACGACGATGTACGTCGACAGAATGGCACGGGCAGGCAAATGGGCGTACATGTACGTCCTTTAAATTTGCCGCCCTGCCATCGGGAGCGCGCCGGTGGCGGCGCGCTCCCGCGCTGGTCGGGACCCCCGTGAGTCCGGTCGCGGGACCCGTGGACTCGATCGCCGCGGGCATACCCGCGATCCTCTCACGGAGCGGCCAAATTAAGAAATGCCGTTGTAAACAGCATTTCTTCATTCTGCCTAGCAACTAGTGACGCTGATCTCTGCTCCATGTGATTGGAGCAGAGATCAGTGTTCACTAAATGAAAGCCCAACCCCCCCACAGTTAGTAACACACCCCTAGGAACACTTAACCCCTACACTGCCACCCACTGGTTAACCCCTTCACTGCCAGTGTCATTTACACAGGAATCACTGCATTTGTATAGCAGTGATTACTGTATAAATGACAATGGTCCCAAAAATGTGTCAAAAATGTCCGATGGGTCCCCCACAATGTCGCAGTCACAATAAAAATCGCTGATCGCCGCCATTACTAGTAAAAATGCTATAAAACTATCCCTATTTCGTAAACGCTATAACTTTTGCGCAAACCAATCAATAATCGCTTATTGCGATTTTTTTTACCAAAAATATGTAGAAGAATACGTATCGGCCTAAACTGAGGGAAAAAAATGTTTTTTTTATATATTTTTGGGGGATATTTATTATAACAAAAAGTAAAAAATAATGCGTTTTTTTCAAAATTGTCGCTCTATTTTTGTTTATAGCGCAAAAAATAAAAACCGCAGGGGTGATCAAATACCACCAAAAGAAAGCTCTATTTGTGGGAAAAAAAGGACGTCAATTTTGTTTGGGAGCCACGTCGCATGACCGCGCAATTGTCAGTTAAAGCGACGCAGTGCCGAATCGCAAAAAGTGGTCTGGTCTTTGACCAGCAAATTGGTCCGGTCTGAAAGCTCATTTGTTGGATTGAGGTTATCTAGGGTTACAACTATACATCTCTAGCTAAAAAAAGCCATATTACCAGAAACCCTTGTAATACTAGAAAAATTAAAATTTGTGTCAGATGTTTTATGTGGTACATTAAAAAAATAGGCCACAATCAACACATCAAAAATCAAGGATAAATGGCTAACTTACACCATGCTTAATTGGATATGTCATGTGACAGCAAGATGTCGAATTTTGCATGTTTCTTCATGGGTTTAAAGTCCCTAACGAGTCAACTCATTTTCATTCTAGTCGTTGATCTGAAGCAACAAATGCCATAATAACCAGCATCTTTAGCATTTCAAATCTACAAACTTTCGAGATCACAATTCTGTCCCCCTGACATAAATTAGTCAATGGCAATAGAGTGTGAAATGTTGCGCCTTTATCTTCTTTTTGCTGGTTTATGACAAAGATGACAAACTAGTTGACAGGTTGGAAGGGAGAAATTCTTACTACTGGAAGCATACCTGGAATACCTTCATGGACTACAGAATTACATGACAGAATGGACTTTAAGGTCCTTGTTTAGGCCTAATAGGGACAAACTACCCAGATAGTATATCCTCTCTCTTTTGCATACTCTTTGATGTCTCCTACCAATATCAGAATCACCAACAATGGCTTCAATGCCAAACAGTTTGACTCCAGCCAGGTCGTGCATATGCATCTCAAAAAAGTGACAAAGGACAGAATATTGCCCTACTCCCTTCAAAGAAAAAATTGGAGCGTGAAGAAGGGGGAATATCCCTAATGCCACGTACACAGGAGCGGACTTCTCATAAGACTGAACTCCGAGGAACTTTTCGATGGAGTTCTGACAGAGTTCCGCCAAAACGGACTTGCCTACACACGATCACACCAAAGTCCAATCATTTAGAACGCAATGACATACAACAGGACTAGAAAAAGGAAGTTCAATAGCCAATAGCTGCCCTTGCATCGTTTTTGGTCCACCGGAACAGCATACAGACGAGCGGTTTTCTCGATAGGAACCGGTTCCAGCGGAAAGATTTGAAACATGTTCTATTTCTAGGTCCTTCAGAATTTTAGAAAGAAAAAGTCAGATGAAGCCCACACACAATCTGAATGTCCGACAGAATGATTCAGTCTGACCTTTTCTGCCAGAAAGCCCGGTCGTGTGTACAGGGCATTATCCTTGTCCTGAAAATAAGCCAATATACAACATATTGTGTGCCGCAGTTAATGAACTGTTTCATAGTATATTTAGTTCCATCAGCCCATGATACATCATTGCAATGCCACATAAAATTCACAGGCTTCACAGTTTTTCATGCCACACTTGTAACCAGCCTTTTGGTCAAAGAAAGAACCCAACTTTTGGCGCTATGTTCACTAGCAGAAGATTTGACTTTACAAGGGGCTGGGGCTATCTAACAGACAAGTGGCTAGGACAGGGTCCTAATTCAGTATATTGTATTCCAATTTTTCACAAGGACTTGTTGGTTAGCAAAGCTTTGTTATTATATCTGGTACAGAAATGTTCACGATTCTACTCCAATTTAGATGTATTTGTTGATTTAATAGAGCCCTCAGATTTGTTAGCTCTATACCGATCCTTTTATTTTTCAAAGGCCTCATCTATTAAGGTATTATTACAGCACTTCTTTTGAACTTTTTCTTCAAGAAACCACCCTGTTCCACATCATCCTCCACATTAGTACAGGTGCACTTTAACCTACAGAACTGCCCAAAAGAGACATGTTGGATCCACCCGTGGTGGTGACTGATATGTGCATGTAGATATGAATTGCCTACCATAGCCAGCAGTTAGAGCTTCACGATTAATCGTTAAAGAATAAGATTGCGATTCTTTCCCCCCTCGCGATCTTAACAAAGCATTTTCCTGATTCTTTGCAGAGTTCTCTGCTCATAGCTGACAGCTGTCTTAAAAAAAAAAACAGGTGGCCTGCCAAGTTTATGACATCATCGCTTAGACCAGCCTCTCTCACCCTTTTAGATCAAGGGAACGAACTTTGGTCTGTAAATGAGGGAAGTTTAATCACTTAACCACTTAACAACCGCCCATTGCCGATTAACGGCTTCAGGGCAGTTGTTTAACTCTGAGAGGCCGTTAATTAACGGCCTCCCAGAATTCTGCTCTCGCGCGCCCCCTGGGGCGCGCACACGAGAGCATCCGTGACCGCTGGGTCCAGTGGACCCGGCGCATCACGAATCACGGTAAACGGCCGCTCATCGCGGCTGTTTACCACGTGATCGCTCCGTCAAATGACGGAGTGATCACTTGTAAACAAGCCGGTGTCATGTTATGACGCCGGTTCCTCCCTCCCCCTCTCTGTGCCGATCGGTACAGCGGAGGGGGAAGAGATCGGTGTCAGCAGCGATGTGGGCTGCATCTGCAGTGCCCACATCGCTGCTCACCGAAAATTAACCCCTCAATTCCCTGCATTACTCTGCAATGCCCTGCCATTACTCTGCAATGCCCTGCCATTACTCTGCAATGCCCTGCCATTACTCTGCAATGCCCTGCCATTACTCTGCAATGCCCTGCAACACTCTGCAATGCCCTGCAACACTCTGCAATGCCCTGCAACACCCCGCAATGCCTTGCAACACCCCGCAACACCCCGCAACACCCCGCAACACTCCGCAACACTCCGCAACACTCCGCAACACCCGCCAATAGCCTGCAACACTCTGCAATGCTCTGCAACACCCGCCAATACCCTGCAACACTCTGCAATGCTCTGCAACACCCGCCAATACCCTGCAACACTCTGCAATGCTCTGCAACACCCGCCAATACCCTGCAATGCTCTGCAACGCAGTACTCTGCAACGCCATACTCTGAGATACCCAGCCATAGTCGGTGATACCCTGCAATACCCAGCCATAGACATCCCCCCCCCTCCCGCCGCCCTCCGCCCTCCGGTGCTTCTACCGAATCGCTAATACGATCAAAGCCAGAATCTTTTTTTTTTTTTTTTCAGGCTTCCCAGCTTAGAGGTGAGATGCGGGGTCTTATTGACCCCACATCTCACTGTAAAGAGGACCTGTCATGCCATATTCCTATTACAAGGGATGTTTACATTCCTTGTAATAGGAATAAAAGCGATCAAAAAAATTATTTTTGGGGAAAAAAATGTCAAACTAAAATAAATAAAGTAAAATGAACAATAAAAAAAAATGTTTTTTTTTAAAGCGCCCCTGTCCCCATGTGCTCGCATGCAGAAGCGAACGCATACGTAAGTCCCGCCCACATATGAAAACGGTGTTCAAACCACACATGTGAGGTATCGCTGCGAACGTTAGAGCAAGAGCAATAATTCTAGCCCTAGACCTCCTCTGTAACTCAAAACATATAACCAGTAAAAAAAATTTAAATCGTCGCCTATGGGGATTTTTAAGTAGCGACGTTTGGCGCCATTCCACGAGCGTGTGCAATTTTGAAGAGTGACATATTAGGTATCTATTTACTCAGCGTAACTTCATCTTTCCCATTATGCAAAAATTGGGCTAACTTTACTGTGTTTTTTTTTTTTTTAAAGCACAAAACTGTTTTTTTCCAAAAAAAAGCATTCGAAAAATTACTGCGCAAATACCGTGCGAGATAAAAAGTTGCAAAGACCACCATTGTATTCTCCAGAGTGTTTGCTAAAAAAACATATATAATGTTTTGGGATTCTATGTAATTTTCTAGCAAATAAATGATGATTTTTACATGTAGGAGAGAAATGTCAGAATTGTCCTGGGTGCTCCAGAACACCTGATGGCGCTCCATGCATGTTGGGCCTCTGTATGTGGCCACACTGTGTAAAAGTCTCCCACATGTGGTATCGCCATACTCGGGAGTAATAGCAGAATGTGTTTTGGGGTGTAATTTGTGGTATGCATATGCTGTGTGTGAGAAATAACCTGATAATATGACAATTTTGTGAAAAAAAATAAAAAAGTAAAAAGAATCTTGATTTTGCAAAGAATTGTGGGAAAAAATGACAACTTCAAAAAACTCATCATGCCTCTTACTAAATACCTTGGAATGTCTTCTTTCCAAAAAGGGGTCATTTGGGGGGTATTTGTACTTTTCTGGCATGTTAGGGTCTCAAGAATTGAAATAGGCCGTCAGTACTTCAGGTGTGATCAATTTTCAGATATTGGCACCATAGCTTGTGGACTCTATAACTTTCACAAAGACCAAATAATATCCACCAATTTGTACTTATTTTTACCAAAGATATGTAGTGGTATAAATTTTGGCCAAAATTTATGAAGAAAAAATTACTAATCTGCTAAATTTTCTAACAGAAACAAAGAAAAATTCATTTTTTTTACCGAATTTTCGGTATTTTTTCTTTTATAGCACAAAAAATAAAAAACCCAGCGGTGATTAAATACCACCAAAAGAAGGCTCTATTTGTGTGAAAAAAAGGACAAAAATTTCATATAGGTCCAGTGTTGCATGACTGAGTAATTGTCATTCAAAATGCGAGAGCACCGAAAGCTGAAAATTGGTCTGGTTATTAAGGGTGTTTAAGTGCCCAGTGGTCAAGTGGTTAAAGACTAAACCCTTTTTCTGACATTTGTTGCTTACAAGTTAAAATCAGTATTTTTATAAAAAAAAAAAAATACTTAGAACCCTAAAACATTATATATATATTTTTTTTTATAGCAGATATCCTAGAGAATAAAATGGTGGTTGTTGCAATATTTTATGTCTTACTGCATTTGCACAGCGGTCTTTCAAACGCAGTTTTTTTGGAAAAAGCACACTTTAATGAATTTATAAAAAAAAAAAAAAACAGTAAAGTTAGCCCAATTTTTTGTATAATGTGAAAGATGATATTATGCAAAATCGTGAGAGAATCAAGATCTTTATTCTAAGCAAAAAAAATTGTGATTCTCATTTTGGCCAGAATCGTGCAGCTCTGCCAGCAGTGCAGATTCCTCTGTCTATGCTGTTTAGTGTGGATGGAGGAAACTATTGATCAAAATGTGTATGACTAGTCTTTGTTTTTTAAAGCCAATAGAAGCTGCCTATAGAATCCTGTATATAAACCTGCTCCAAAGAAACAACTAGAAAGGTATGACATATATGTTTTAATTATTTTTAGATATGTTGCATCAATGAGAATTGTAGCACTTTTACTATTTATATGTTTTACTGAGCTCAAGGAGAACAACCATCACTATATTTTTGGCGTTCCAAATTTGGATCTTCTGGTCTCCTATTCTGCAGTTTCAGTGTCCTTTTCAACGCCTAGCCTACTCTTACCCAATCACAGAAAGTACAAAGTATTCTGTGAATAGACAGTGGAGGGGAAGTGCGAGCAGAGTTGCTGAAGTGTAGCAGAGTGCATCTCTCCTATCAGAGCTTCAGGAGCATAGCGATAGCAGTGACAGGCAGGTTAGAGGAGGGAGAGGTGAGCTGCAGTGGTGTTGCAAGAGGCGGGGTGACACCACTGCACCAGTGATCCCCTTCTCTTGCGGTCGTGGGTTGTCCGAGCGGTCCCAGATCTTTCACATATGCACAGCCGAGCAGAGTGAAGCCGTCTCCCCCTCCTGTTTATGTGTACACAGGGGGAGGGGACCTGCTGTGCATGTGCCACGCTGATCTGAGGTTCTGAATGGGGGGGTCTGCATTGTAGGGGGATGTCTGCACAGAAGGGAGGGGGGTCTGTACTGAAGGGAGGGTCTGCACTGAAGGGAGGGTGGTCTGTACTTAAGGGAGAGTGGTCTGTACGTAAGGGGGGGGTTGCACTTAAGGGGGGGTCTGCACTGAAGGGGGGGGGTCATGGATTAAGCAAGCCCATGGTGACTAGCTAACCGCGACATGCGTTCCATGACTGGGCTATATGGGAAACAAAGGGAATAAGGGAGAACTTATACTGAGCATGCAAGACTGACTGTGGTACTTTCACAGCCGGCACTACCTTTGGCCACCACTAGAGGGAGACTCCACTCCAATCCTGCTAGCTGACCACACACAGGCAGACACGAATCTTACATACAATCTGGTACACTCTAAGGGTTGGGGAGCAATCTAGCAATTAGCACATGCTTCTAGGGTTCCTCCAGCTATTCTGAAAGCTTGAACCCCGGTGTTAATCACTCTTCCCACTGTCCCCACACCCACACACCAGACACACAATAAACGATAACCTGCCAACACCCAACAGTTTGTCGGCAGACTGGTCTGCTGAGCCACCAAACACACAGATGTTAGCGTAAGATCTGCATGCTATCTGCCAACATTCAGTGCAATTGCATACCGATTGGCACGTAACTTAGACCGAGTACTTAGACACTAAAATACAACAACCTCTCCAGAGATATGAGTCCTAGCTTAGTACACAGAAGTCACTTATTCATTTTATAATTTAATATCCAGAAAGTGAGCAGTGCATAAAAGATATACAAAGAAAAAGGAGTTACTAAAAAAAGATACAACAAATACAGAAAGACACACAATTGGCAATTTGCTATGAAAATAAAAACAGAAACAAACTTTACCGAAGTATATCTGTTAGTAGAAGCATACTGTGGGAACTCCCCAGTTTCGAACTGGCTTTGTGGAAGAACGATGGCCATATCTCAGGCTACCAAATTTATTGAAATATGGATGAGGGCTGGAATTTGGCCCTTGGCCAATCAACCCTGGGGGGGGGGGGGTTCCTGTCTCAACCCACAGGATGTTTTGTGTTCTGAAATTAACAGAGTCGAATTGACTCAGAATGGTGCTGATTGCTGAATCATAGATAGGATTTCCGATACCAGTACATCAGTCCAATCACTACCTGCCTGACGCAATCAGGCGCCATATAACGATTTTGTGTGGTTCTCTAGGATTCCACACATGCTAAAAATACAGAGTTACATGTACACGCAACCCATCACATGTACGATCAAAAGGAATTATTTTCATCTCTCTGCTGCTAATATTTTAGCTTTTATGAGAGATAAAATAGGTTCCTTAGATCTGTTGATATTAATCAAAGTTTGCAGAGCGGTTGGGGCCTTGCGAATGCCCCCTGCAGATCCGTGTAGCCAAGATGACTAGCAGTTTTCTTTGAGGCCTCAGGAAGGTGGCAATCTATGTTTACTCTAATGAGAACTTTTATTGGCATCTAGGTGTCACTTCGATC
Organism: Lithobates pipiens; assembly: GCF_037356315.1. Classification (NCBI taxonomy): domain Eukaryota; kingdom Metazoa; phylum Chordata; class Amphibia; order Anura; family Ranidae; genus Lithobates; species Lithobates pipiens. Next base: position 467,701,358 of record NW_027507764.1, read on the forward strand.
CTAGAATCTGGCTCTGTCCTTTCCAAATGCTAATGAAAGAACATATGTGCATGACTGATATTGAATACTATATTTTTAATAACCCAGAATTAAACTACATCTACAATTACACTACTTCTACAGATCACATCACATCTCGTTAAGGCAAAACTATCCTACACTTACATTTTCAGGACAGGGGGGTCTGCACTGAAAGGGTGGGTCTATACTGAATAGGGAGTTCTGCACTGAAGGAGGTCTATACTGAATGGGGGGTCTGTACTGAAGGGGGGTCTGCACTCTCTCCATATCCTACTATTGCTAAACACTATGGGGTAGGATATAGTATGCTGATTTATTACATTCACTAAGGAAATCACAAATAAACTTAGTTTTAATATAAATCAGTATTAAAAATAATAAATAATTATATAATAATAAATATAATCACTAATACCTGTAAAGTAAAAAAGAGCCTTGAATGCAGATGCCGTCTGAACAAAATGAAAGCTACTCCACCTACACCATATTAATACACAAAAATTACACATTTGATGTTCAATAAAGATTTATTGAGAGCTGTAAAACAGTTATTTGATATTTATCATCTAATTTGAATTGCTTTTCTGAAACTGCTTCTTTTGTTTTTTAGTCATGTGACTAGCACAGCACCAATCAGGGTTGACCAGACACAGACTCACACTCTAGAGAGCATAACATCAGCAGAAATAGAAGCCCCGCCTACTTACATTTGCCATAGACTTAGCTTCTTACTATTCTTTTTACAGCAACATTCAGGATGGGAGAAGGAGGAACAGGACTGGAATTCAATCAAGTGTGTCACATGCAAAGGTTCCTACATGCTGACAAGAGGAGAGAGCAAAGAGATGACCTACTCTTTCTCCTGCTACTCTTTCACTGTCCAGTCAAACTTTTGATAGAGAGAAGACACTGCTGAATTCCTTCTACAGTCTATAACTGTAACAGAGAAGGCGGTATTATCCACCTTCCTGTGCAGCTTGGCAGGGCTATGTAATTCCGAGAACTGGATGCAAACTCAAATAAAATACTTTATAAACAGCTTTTCTATTTTTCTAAAAAAACATTTGAAAGACAATAAATTCCCTTTAACTATTGGTTATGATGCAATCACCATTTGTTTTTCTATAATTACTCCACTACCCTTCTATATGGTAACATCCATTAATGTTCATTATTCAAGCTTAGCCATTGTCACACTTCTATCAGACTAACATCAAAAATACAATATTTTATCATAGTGAGCCATTAATGGCATCAGGAAAGGAGATTTGTTATAATTTAGTTCTATTGACAGAGCACTTAGTACACGTCATTGCACTCAGACGAAGATAAAAATACACAATGACTTATTTGTGCTCTGTGAGAAATAAATCCTCCTAATTTAGGATAAATCTCAGAAATGTCATCGCAAGGGCAGCTACATTATAGTCTGACCTAACATACGTTCTATAACCGCACAGGTGGAGTCAACAGTGAAGCCAAATCTAAAATGTATTTCTGTGTGTACATATATATATATATATATATATATATATATATATATAAATATATATACACACACACACACACAATTATATATATATATATATATATATATATATATATATATATATATATATATATATATATATATATATATATATATATATATATATATATATATATATATATATATATATATTTTATATATTTATGATAGATAGAAAGAGAACAAGAAGAATCTTCAGCATTCGTTATGGGTGTATCAGATGCATGGTCCCATGCAGCACACCATCGTTCTACCCGTAGGAAGCTATATCGTGACTACGTCTTTAATCACATACAGTGGTGTGAAAAAGTGTTTGCCCCCTTCCTCATTTCCTGTTCCTTTGCATGTTTGTCACACTTAAGTGTTTCGGAACATCAAACCAATTTAAACATTAGTCAAGGACCAACACAAGTAAACACAAAATGCAATTTGTAAATGAAGGTGTTTATTATTAAAGGTGAAAAAAAATCCAACCCATCATGGCCCTGTGTGAAAAAGTGATTGCCCCCCCTTGTTAAAACATACTATAACTGTGGTTGTCCACACCTGAGTTCAATTTCTCTAGCCACACCCAGGCCTGATTATTGCCACACCTGTTCACAATCAAGGCATCACTTAAATAGGAGCTGCTTGACACAGTAAGGTCCACCAGAAGATCCTTAAAAGCTACACATCATGCCGAGACCCAAAGAAATTCAGGAACAATTGAGAAAGAAAGTAATTGAGATCTATCAGTCTGGAAAGGGTTATAAAGCCATTTCCAAAGCTTTGGGAATCCAGCGAACCACAGTGAGAGCCATTATCCACAAATGGTGAAGACATGGAACAGTGGTGAACCTTCCCAGGAGTGGCCGGCCGCCCAAAATTACCCCAAGAGCGCAGCGACGACTCATCCAAGAGGTCACAAAAGACCCCACAACAACGTCCAAGGAACTGCAGGCCTCACTTGCCTCAGTTAAGGTCAGCGTTCATGCCTCCACCATCAGGAAAAGACTGGGCAAAAATGGCCTGCATGGCAGAGTTCCAAGGAGAAAACCACTGCTGAGCAAAAAGAACATCAAAGCTCGTCTCAATTTCTCCACAACACATCTTGATGATCCCCAAGACTTTTGGGACAACATTCTGTGGACCGATGAGACAAAAGTGGAACTCTTTGGAAGGTGTGTGTCCAAGTATATCTGGCGTAGAAGGAACACTGCATTTCATAAAAAGAACATTATACCAACAGTAAAATATGGTGGTGGTAGTGTGATGGTCTGGGGCTGTTTTGCTGCTTCAGGACCTGGAAGACTTGCCGTGATAAAAGGAACTATGAATTCTGCTGTCTACCAAGAGATCCTGAAGGAGAATGTCCGACCATCTGTTCGTGTACTCAAGCTGAAACGAACTTGGGTTCTGCAGCAGGACAATGATCCTAAACACACCAGCAAGTCCACCACCGAATGGCTGAAGAAAAACAAAATGAAGACTTTGGAGTGGCCTAGCCAAAGTCCTGACCTGAATCCTATTGAGATGTTGTGGTATGACCTTAAAAAGGCCGTTCATGCTCGAAAACCCTCTAATGTAACTGAATTAGGACAATTCTGCAAAGATGAGTGGGCCAAAATTCCTCCAGGACGCTATAAAAGCCTCATTGCACGTTATCGCAAACGCTTGGTTGCAGTTGTTGCTGCTAAGGGTGGCCCAACCAGTTATTAGGTTTAGGGGGCAATCACTTTTTCACACAGGGCCATGATGGTTTGGATTTTTTTTCACCTTTAATAATAAACACCTTCATTTACAAATTGCATTTTGTGTTTACTTGTGTTGTCCTTGACTATTGTTTAAATTGGTTTGATGTTCCGAAACACTTAAGTGTGACAAACATGCAAAGGAACAGGAAATGAGGAAGGGGGCAAACACTTTTTCACACCACTGTAGATTGGCACATGGATTGTCATGGGGTATCTGATGTGATCTAATTTCACTTGAAGGTTTTGGGAAATGGAGATACTGGATCTTAACTACGTTTTTGAGTCAAGGTCTTTACAATGCAAAGAAAGAAGAATTATTTTACTACAGTATGGCTTGTTTTGTTATTTCCTTGAATTTTCTACTGTAGGATCATGAAGATTTCAGTGAATTTATGGTGATGACTATTAGATCTCCTTTCGAATGGCCATCCTCCATTCTGATCAGCAGGGAATCTGTGAACCCCTTTCAAAACAGTCAAAGGTAACAGATGTCACTTTCGTGCCATCCATGTCTGTTTTTATTTTCCTTCAGCTTGTGAACAGAAGCTACCCATGATGGGTCTATGGGTAGGCAGATGTAAACAAACATGCATCGGTTCACCTCCTTTTACCTCTAATCTGTCACCTTAAGGTCCAAAAAAAAAAAAAAAAAAAAGGAAAAAGATGCGAGGTACAGAATACAAGTTACATGAGGTCCAGTGTGAAGTTTTCACAGTCAGTGATGATTTGGGGAGCCATGTCATCTGCTGGTGTTGGTTCATTGTGTTTTATCAAGTCCAAAGTCAGCACAGCCCTCTACCAGGAAATTTTAGAGCACTTCATGCTTCCCTCTGCTGACCAGCTTTATGGAGATGCTGATTTAATTTTCCAGCAGGACTTGGCACCTTCTCACACTGCCAAAAATACCAATACCTGGCTTAATGATCATGGTATCACTGTGCTTGCAAACTCGCCTGACCTAAACCCCAAAGAGAATCTGTGGAGTATTGTCAAGAGAAAGATGAGAGACACCAGACCCAACAATGCAGATGAGCTGAAGGCCGCTATTAAAGCAACCTGGGCTTCCATAACACCTCAGCAGTGCCACAGGCTGATCGCCTCCATGCCACCCCAAATTGATGCAGTAATTCCTGCAAAAGGAGTCCAGGTATTGAGCGTATAATATACTGTACATGGACATACTTCTAGCCAGTCGGGTCTCAGGACCCACTTCCTGTTCAGCGGGGAGGAGAAGCAACGGCCCTGGAGTGAGAAGTATCTGGAGCAAAAAGCAGCAGCCCTACCCTGGAACCTTGTCATCTGCCTCCTAAGGTAAGGAGGCCTCTGATCACTGCCTTCCAGTCTATCTCCCGCAGGGGGAGGGGTGGATGATCGCCGCCTTCCCGTCCATCCCCCAAGGAGGGAAGGGGTGTTGGTTTGCCGCCCCCCCCCCCCCCCCTCATACTATTGAGCACCAGCCGCCACTGGTTAAGAATACATACTTAAATAGAATCCAGAGTTCACAGTTACTTTAGGTTTTGTCAACCTGATTGCCATATCACAGACTGATTCACTCAACTCTGCTTGCTGCACATCAAAGAATAATAAGACATCAAAAGCATCAAAGCGCATGTCAACGCCCATTAATGCGTGTTGATTTGCATAAAGATGCATTCCCACTACTGGTCAAAAGTTTTAGATCACCCCCATTTTTCTAGTTTTTATTGAAATGTACACAGGTTAACGTCTCAATGTACAAAAAAAAACAAAAACCATGGAACAAATAAACAATTGGACATAAAAAAGAAATCATGGAATGGTTTTCTTTAATAAAATGTAATCTAAATGATCTTGCCATAGAATTAACCCCAACCAACTAGGCATATTACAGAGGGTATTGCATGGCACTGCAAAATGTTATGGTAGTTTTGGAAAAGAGTGCCACTCACTCTGTGCAAGTTGCCAACTTTGGATCCAGCAAAAGTGCCCCAGACTATAACCCTTCCTCTTCCATGTTTAACAGTTGGTGTAGGAACCTTAATTTCACCTACTCAATGATGTACAAATACCCTGTGTGATGAACTGAAGACCTCAAATTTCGATTTGTCAGTCCATAAGACCTTCTTCTGGTCTTCAGTAGTCTGCTGGTGGTGCTTCAAGCCCCAGGCAAGCCTCTTTCTAATTTTGCCTTCTTAGCAATGGCTTGCCCTGTCAAACGTGCAGCTCAAAGCATTCTCTTCACAGTTCAAACTGAGACTTGCTTACGTAGATCAGTGTTAACGGTTTGCCGACTGCCACACAAAGGAGTACGACAGCAACGCGGCTCTCCTGCGATGGATCACGTATAGTACTAGATACGTGATCCAGAACTTCTGTGTAGAGGCCACAGTTGCCGCATCAGCTGTGCTGTGATTATTCACTGCCCAAACCGATCAGCGGGTCCTGGCCAATGATTGGTCGCTGGCCTCCACTGCTCAGCAAAGAGCATGACAGGACAGAGCTCTCTGAATGTAAATACAGAGCTCTATCCTGTCAGTGGTGACAAGTGTCCCTGACACCAAGAGAAAAAAAGTGACAGGGGAGGGACCTCCAGCTGATTGGCATCCTCAGCCCTGTTCCTGTGTGAAAGGGGAGGCTTCCTTTCCCTCCCCTCCAATCAGCTGTCAAAGCTCTTCTCACTGAGCTCTGCAGTGTGTAATTTCAGCTCCCTACCTCCTTTTTTCTGACATTTCAAGCAAGCTTTATGGACGTTGAACAGATGTAGAGTGAAGAATAAAGATAAAAAGGAAAAACTTACAATACAATACTGTACAAATATTGCTTAAGAGGGTGTAGTAACAGTCTGTTTCAACACTGTTTTTATAAAGAGAGCTTGTAAGTAATCAATAAAAGTTGGGACACCTGTAGGAATTGTTACTATAAACTTTCAAGGCTTAATTTACTTACATTGCTGCAGAGTTACGTCCCTGAAAAAGGCTTTTTTTTAGAACTATGAAATGTACACTATTTTTAAGTTTTTGTTAACCTGAACTTTTTTTCACCTCCAGGTTATTCACTGGACTTGAACTGTTGGGCTTAAATTTCAAGAAAAACTGGAAAAATGGGGAAGTTCTAAAACTTAACGCATGCATCAAGATGCTTCGGATACGTTTCCTTTGGTTTCAATGCAATATGCATCAAGCAAAAGTGCAAAGGAGAACCCCACCTTAACCTTACTCGCTGCCAGAAGAAAAGCACGTTTACCACCCAATGTGACACAAATAGGAAAAGATAGAACATTAGTGTAGAAGATCTATCTGGTCTGTCAACTAACCTCCTAATATTCTGAAAATGATTAAACACACGAAATCGCTGGTTGTCATGGCAACTTGCTGACTCACCAAAGTAGCGGAGAAGACCGGCAGTAATAGTGTTCTATGCTTAGTAACATCTCGAAAGAGCAAGCCCGTGTCAAGCTTCACTATTCAGCAGTGAGACATTGCTCTGTGAACTATCTATTATAGGAGCCCTAAGCCATTTAACATTGCAAAATATACAAGCTGCAAGTCATGAAAGTTAATAAATTCAAGATTAAACTGCAAACTCCAACCTTGTTCTTTCAGCGCGTACACTTGATTGGGAAGTGCTAGATTCTTTGTCCGGTATTTATGGAAAAGATGCCATTACTTAATAACATAAAATACAAAACACATGATGTGGTTACACTAATTAAAGCAATGAAGCAATCAAGGAAAACCAGGGGCCGCGATGGGTGCAATCTCATTTGGACCGAAGCTGTGCTTAGATTCAAATAAAGCCTCCCTCATCTTTACTGTTAAACCAAAATGACTATTTACTTGCCCATTACTCTTTAGACCCTGCATTCACTATATCTGGTCTCCCACAGTACACGGAATATGGAAATGCAATTCATTTAGTAAATATAAACTGCAAAATACTGCTAACTACAGATACTGTAGCTGTTGTATTTACGAAACAGACACTTAAAGCGTAATTTCACTCTTTTGTACATTTATTAAAAGTCAGCAGCTACAAAGTGTAGCTGCTGACTTTTAATAAACAGACACTCACCTGTCCCATGGTCCAGCAATGCGGCCGCACGAAGCCTCGCTCCTCTTCCCCTCCTCTCCGCCGTCATTGCAAGTGCGGGCAACCAGCTGTGACAGCTTGCGGCTTCACAGCCGGGTGAGCACTGCTCATATGCGAGTCAATCCACGCTCTCCTAGTGGCCAAGCAATCTTCTAGGACCTGTGACGTGTCCCAGAAGATTGCAGAGAGGGAGGGGCCACCTAGGGAGAGAGGAGTCGCCTAGGTGGCGAGACGATGGAAGCAGAAAGTGGGACAGGAAGTACCTGTCAAAACCAGGTACCCACTCCCCCCCCAAAAAAATTACAAATGTGGCATGTAAGGGGGTAAGGAGTGCTTAAAGCGGAAGTTCCACTTTTGGGTAGAACTCCACTTTAACATCCCAGGAGTCCAGCGCTGTCTTCACTTAAGCCAGGTCTTTAAATTCCTGGTGCCGCCATCTTGGTTTTGGGAGACGGCTGCGACTCCCTGCTATTTCACACCAGGCTCTCCACTGATCGCTTTCTGATTGGTCCTGAAGCCTCCTGCCCCATGTCCCACATGTCCCAGGAGGTTTGGGTCGGGGGGGTGTCCAAACTTTCACAACTCTCACCTAGGCCAGAATTGCAGAAGCAGGAGCAAGTACAAAAAAAGAGATCCTATAAAAATACATTGTAGATGCTCTGCCATCTCAAGGACAGGGTGTAATATGGTTAACCATTCTTATTTAGTCAGTTCAACAACTCATTTTTAAAAAAAAAAAAACATTTTTGATTAGACCAGAATCCTTTAAATAATGACCTACTATGTTTCTTTCCATATAGTATGACAATTACAGATGGAAAACTCTATAAGAATATTTTTAATGCTTGTGCTGGAGCAGAACATCAACAAACCATTGTCAGCACATCACATCCCTAGAGAAAATAGACATCACTAGGAACAAAATGCATCCCCAGATAATTACCAGATGGGCAATTTCATGACAGCACTGAACAAGAACACTACAAGGGAATGCCTGCTGAATCTTCTTCTCAGCACAATGAGAATGGTGCAGTGTATGCTAATTTACACTTCTACTGCATTAAAGAGGTTCTTCCATAAGAAAACACGCTTTTTGCATTTGAGATAATAATGTGGACCCAGGTTACAGTGGCGAAAAAAAAATATTTGATCCCCTGCAGATTTTTTAAGTTTGCCTATTTACAAAGAAATGAAGGCTCTATAATTGTTATCATAGGTGTATTTTAAAATCAGGGGAAAATCGCAGGTGCGTGTTATACGCCGATCCTCCACTATTTTGGAGCCTCTGGGCGCCTTCGGCCCTTCTCGGCTGCTCCCGGCCACCTTCGGACGTTCTCGGAGGTTTTCGCCCGCCTTCGGCCCTTCTCGGCGGCTTTCGGCCACCTTCGGCCCTTCTCGGTGGCTTTCAACCCCCTTCGGCCCTTCTCGGCGGCCGAGAACGGCCGAGAGCAGCCGAAAGCTGACAAGAAGGGCCGAAGGCAGGCAAAAGCCGTCGAGGAGGGCTGAAGATGGCCGAAAGCCGACGAAAACGCCCAAATGCGGCCGGTAACTACCGATCGCTGCCAAGATACACAGGACATCTCGGCGGTGCCATTTTTATTTTTTTTTTGACAATGCTGCAATGATGGACAAGGCTGCAATGATGGACAAGGCTGCAATGATGGACAAGGCTGCAATGATGGACAAGGCTGCAATGATAGACAAGGCTGCAATGATAGACAAGGCTGCAATGATAGACAAGGCTGCAATGATAGACAAGGCTGCAATGATAGACAAGGCTGCAATGATAGACAAGGCTGCAATGATGAACAAGGCTGCAATGATGAACAAGGCTGCAATGATGGACAAGGCTGCATGACAAGGCTGCAAATGACACTGACAAGGCTTCAGATGGACACTGATAAGGCTGCATTGATGGGAATTAAAAGTTTTTTTTCCTTAAACTTCCCTCCTAAACTTGGGGTGCGTGTTATACTCCGGCGCGTGTTATACGCCGATAAATACGGTACTTTAAGAAGGTGCTCCTAATGACAACTTGTTATGTGTATAAAGGACACCTGTTCACAGAATCTTTCTTCCTTTCAAACCTCACTGTCATGGGCAAGATCAAAGAGCTGTCAAAGGATGTCAGGGACAGGATTGTAGAACTATACAAGGCTGGAATGAGCTACAGGACCATCAGCAAGAAGCTTGGTGAGAAGGAGACAACTGTTGGAGAAAATATTCACAAATGGAAGAAATACAAAATAACCACCAATCGCCCTCCGTCTGGAGCTCCATGCAAGATTTCACCTAATGGGATAAGGATGATCATGAGAAAAGTGAGGGATCAACCCAGAACTACACGGGTGGAGCTTGTGAATGATCACAAGGCAGTTGGGACCACAGTCACCGATCCGTTGCTAAAACAATACTCCACCATGGATTGAAATCCTGCAGTGCTCGTAACTTCCCCCTCCTCAAGAAGGCACATAAACAGGCCCATCTGAAGTTTGCCACTGAACATCTAAATGATTCAGAGAAGGATTGGAAGAAAGTGCTGTGGTCAGATGACACCAAATTTAGCTCTTTGGCATTAACTTGACTGGCCATGTTTGGAGAAAGAAGATGATGACTACGACCCTAAGAACACCATCCCTACAGTCAAGAACAGAGGTGAATACATTATGCTTTGGGCCTGTTTCTCTGCTAAAAAATACAGGCTAACTTTACTGCATTGAGGGCCAATGGACGGCACTATATATTGTAAAATCTTGGATAAAAACCTTCTTCCCTCAGCCAGAACACTGAAGATGGGCCATGGATGGGTCTTTCAGCATGAAAATGACCCTAAACATACAGCCAGGGCAACAAAGGAGTGGCTTAAGAAGAAGCACATTAAGGCCACGGAGTGGCCTAGCCAGTCTCCAGACCTTAATCCTATAGAAAATTTATAGAGGGAGCTGAAACTTCAAATTGCCAAGCGACAGCCAAGAAACCTTAACGATTTAGAGGACCGAAATCCCTCCTGAGATGTGTGCAAAACTGGTAACCAACTACAAGAAACATATTACCTCTGCTTGCCAACCAGGGTTTCTTCACCAAGTACTAAGTCATGTTTTGCTTGGGAATCAAATACTTATTTTACTCACTGAATTTCAACTTAATTTATAACATTTGTATCATGTGTTTTTTTCTAGATTTTTGGTTGATATTCTGTCTCTATCATTTAAAATACACCTATGATAAAAATAATAGACCCTTCATTTCTTTGTTAGTGGGAAAACTTACAAAATCTGTAGGGGGTCAAATAATTATTTTCCTCACTGTATATTTTTCATATTAAGGTCATGCATGCTAACTGACTTTTGACAGGTAATTACAGTAATCCTGCATCCTGACAATCAGTGGCAGCCCATCTATTGTTTTTTTTTTGAAGCACGTGATTAGAGCCATAGACTCTAAGCCCTTGTACACACGGTCGGACATTCCGACAACAAAATCCATCAGATTTTGTCCAACGGATTTTGTCCGAAACTTGTGTTGCATACACACGGTCGGACAAAATTGTCGGAAAATCCGATCGTTCAGAACGTGATGGCGTTATTTTGTTACGACGGGACTACGTTCAGGCTAGTAGTCAATAGCTTTGGTCTAGGAATTTGATCTGAGCATGTGTGGCACTTTGTCCGATCGGAATTCTCTACACACAATCAGACAAAGTCCGATCGAATCATGTTGTCGGAAAGTTTTATAGCCCAGCTAAAAAACTTTGTCCGTTGGATATTCCGATGGAAACACACAGTCAGATTATCCGACAACACAGTCCGAATTTTCGAATTTCCGATCGCGTGCACAAGGGCTAAGAGGCTTCAAAAAAGGATAGGCTCATCGCCCAGTTGTGTGAAGACAGCAAATTAATATTCGCTATTTTCACACTAAATCTCCTTCCCGCCAATCAGGAAGCGGGTCGTGAGACCTGTTTCCCGATCGGCCATAAATATCGGGCAATCCAATTGGACACCTAGTGCTTAGAAGGAGGAGAGAAGAGACGCATGGCAGATGCTGGAGGAGAGGACACCGGAGCCGCTGCCCGCAGCCCTGCCACCTAGATGGGGGTCGCCGTGCTCGAGGACACTAGAGCCGCTGCCCGCCACCTAGATGATGTAAGTGTCGGACCAACCAGCAGACAGCGCCCCCCCCCCCCAAAAAAAAGAAAACAAAAACAGCCGCCACTGCTGACAATTTAGGTTCCATCCATCCAGGGTCAGCATTAACTTTCTACACTGAGCAGCCAGCTCAGAGATAACACAATCATGTAATTTATAACACTGATCAGCCCTTTGCTGTAAATTGCCAAGCTAGAATGCTGAACTCTTATCACTGTGGTTAAAGAGGATGATGGGTTTACTTCCTCTTTGTCTCCCTGCAAAGGTAAAGCATATTGGGATGAATTGCATAGTAGTCCATTATGTGTCACTTACCTGACACAGGAGCCAGCGATGGCACCACTGTCCCCTGTAGCGCGAAGTCTCCATCTTCTTCCGGGTATCGCTGCTCCGGCCACTCACAGCGCCGGAGCAGCAATGATGTCACTCCCGCGCATGCGCACAGGAGCTGCCACTAACGGCATATCGCCGTTAGCAGCAGCATGCTCAGTGCGCATGCGCCGTAGACAGTGGTGCCTGTCTTTTTGCAAATATCTCCTAAACCGTGTAGGTTTAGGAGATATTTCTTGGACCTACAGGTAAGCCTTAATCTAGGCTTACCTGTAGGTCAAAGTGGTCTGTAAGGGTTTACAACCACTTTAAGGATACTTAGGAAATGCTTGCTCTTGCAGCAGACCAATGACATTATCTCAGCCCAGGCAAAGTCAAGGATGGCTTATTAATAATTAAAGGTAAAGTGTTGCATATTTTTAATTGTCAGGTACTTAGGCAGACTGCTCTATTTTACATCATCCCCTAGCAAAGAAAACATATTCTGCATTAACTGGGAACTGGGATTCCTTTTTATTTATTAAATTTTTTCTTTTTTTTTGTTGCAGAGTAGCTTTTTACCAGCATCTTTGTTTCTGGATGCATGGTTTCGAAAAAAAAATTTTTTCGTAAGTTCTGGACAAACTACCAACTGCACACAATGCTCCAGCACTGGTCCCTTTCACACTGACAATTAAAAACTCACTCTACGGGAAGCTGTTATATAAATTGTAGCCTGAAATGGCCTTCTTTTAAGTAGCCTTAAAATAAATAGCAAATGTACATAATACATGATTATTCAAATTAACCCAGAGGATTTGGCTGGATCAGGTTCCCCACTAAGTTACAGAATAACGCAGTATATTTTCTGAAGTCCCACTACCAGAATCAGTACACAGCTGTGATAAAATCAATCTGATGGCGAAGGTCAGCTCATTTATTTTTAAGTCTGTTTTGACACACTTACTAATGCCGAGATCCGACGTCTGCAGAGATCCCGTCGTTGCAGATTAAGACTTTGTGCTGCTACTTGATTTGGCATCTGAAAAAGGAAACCTGATCTTGAGCAGACAGTGCTTATCATTCTTCCCAGAATCTCCTGGATCGGGCACAATGACATTTTCTGAATTTTACCGCCGGTTAAGTTCAGTTATCAGTCCCACCAACCTTAATCTGAAATGCTAGCCTACTAATGCCATGTACTATTCGGAGAGTATAAAAGCAATTAAGAATTTCTCTTTTAAACTTACAAGCAAGAAACGCTTAAAACAGGGAATGGAAGGTTTTTCATGGTAGGAAAAGCCAAGGTGACAGAGGTCATAAACATTTTTTACTGGAGGTGACCTTTATGGGTCCTGCATTGCTTTTATGGGTTTATAATATAATAGTCATGGACAGTGTTAGGAAATGATCTGCTTAATCTAATCAGGCACCCGCTCTTGCAGTCTGGTAGTCCTGGTCATTCCTGTCTGCAACCCATGTCCTCTTCTGCCCTGCCTTCAATCCCCAATCCCCCATGTCTACTCCTATGACACACAGCAGCTCCAAGCTCCATATTCTTCTCACCTAGCTGAAAATGCTCCCATCTCCCTTATGCTCTGTGGCTATTTACCCCATTAGTTGTGCCGATTGTTCTTTGTATCTAACCTGTAAAAGTGATCATTTTTTGCTAACCAATGTGTACTACCAGTAAATTCCTCTTTACCCATAAATCTGTGTAGCTGTGTGACAGGGTGATGAATGTCAACATAGAACCTACATTTTGGATTTATGGCACAGTTTGTGGACCATATGTATGTCCATCCCCGGATACAATCTATGCCCAACTTCAACTATCCTTTGTTTGACTGTCTGGAATTGTTCTGCCATTACCTTGGACTCTTTGACCACCTGCCATTTTCTTATCTGACACCTGTTGTGCTATGGCACCTGTACCACAGCTCAATAAGTAGCTGTTTAAAGCCCAACTCCAGGCATTAGAAAAAAAAATCTACCCTTGCCGTGGGCAACTGCAAGGGTTAAATGCTCATCACGTGTATAAAGTGGGAGTGGGACTTTAACGGTACGGGGTAATTTTTTTTTTCTCAAGTGAATAGAAAGTATTTCTAGATCATTTAAAAGTTAACAAACCTTTATTGATACAAGATATATAAAAAGTTACAATACACAATAAAAATTATAGAATATAATTCTTTACAGTGTACTCAAGTTGAAATCGCCAAAACAAGGATGAAAATGGGTGTTCATCATTTTCATCATTTGTTTTGGTGATTCCAACTTCTATTCTATCATTTTTAACATGTATCATAACTTTTTATATATCTTGTATCAATAAAGATTTACTAAATTGGCAAAATGACCCATTATCGCAAAAGTCCCACTCTGACAATTTTTTCTTATACATATAATTCAGGGATGTTGGTACCCTACTAGCTACTATAAAGAAACACACATTAATACTTACGCTAACCCCTGCTCCAGCTGGTTCCAATACTGTCCTCTTCTCCCCAAAGATCCAGTCTTGGAGTAATCACATACAATGCAAGGCTATTAACCTTGCATTATAAGGGCTCATTCACACTGCAGCTAAAAAAAAAAAGCTTATTTTACAGGCATTTGAGCTTTTATTTCAGCTTGAAGGAGCTTGTACTTTTTTGGACCCTTTTGCCTGTTTTTATTGAACTTCTTTAAAGAGGAGGGCCGGTTTAAAAAAAAAAAAAATTTTTTAAAAGTCAGCAGCTGAAAACACTGTAGCTGATGACTTTTAATAAGCAGACTTACCTGTCCAGGGCACCCGCGATGTCGGCCGCCCGAGGCTGACCCGTCCCTTGGCTCTCAGGTCCCGGCGCCGCCATTTTGGCTAAGGGAAACAGGCAGTGGAGCCTTGCGGCTTCACTGCCCGTTTCTTACTGCGCATGCGCGAGTCGCGCATCGCTTTGTGAATGGGGCGCACTGTGTTCTGGGACACACAGTTCCCAGAACACAGCGCGACCCATTACCCAGAAGACACCGCACAGAGGAGAGAAGACAGAAGATCACCGCTGAGGAGGAAGAGGCAGATTAGGACGATGTGCCTAGCAACAGGCATTTCTGGCAAGTTAAAAAAAAATGTTTTCATTTTTTTTTTGATTTTTTTTGATTTTTTTCTAAATTTTAATGTATTTTTTTTTTCAGGGTGGCCCTCGTTTGGTGGGTTTTTGTTCTGCCTGTAAGATCATATGCCTGTAAACCCCTGAAAAAGCCATAGTGTCCATGGACACATTGACTAACATGGAAGGGAGTTTCCAGGTAGAAAAAATGAGAGCTCAAAAAAAGTTCAAAAGCCTGTAGGAACGGCTTGTTTGAGCTGCAGTGTGCATGAGCCCTAAGGCTGGAGTCACACCTATGCATTTTTAGTTGTTTTTGCATTTTGCAGATTTGCTCTACAGAAAGTGTTCCATAGGAAACCATGTTAAATGGACTGTAGTGCAAATCTTCAAAATGCAAAAAGCACTAAAACTGCATAGGTGTGAATCCAGCCTAAAGCTTTTAACCTAGCAATAGGTTAATAGCCTTACAATGTTACATTGTATGTTTACACAATACCTTACATATTATAATGCAAGGCTATTAACTTGGCAATAATCAGCTGCAAAATCAAAAGATGCTGGTTGTACCCAAGTGGATGGATTAATCCACTTAGTTACACAATCTGCCTGGCCAATACATGGTTTGAATGTCTCCCCTTTTTAGAGGGGAGGCTGCAGGGGAATAGCTGCACTTGAAAGATCATGGAATAAGATATTTCTCTTTATTCCGGCATCCCTAGACATAATGAGCATCAAACCCTTGCAATGCGGAGAAAGCCCACTGCAAGTATAGATTTTTCTAGTTCCTGGAATTGGGCTTATAAAACACAGAGATTGTCAAGTAGCAGACCACACAATTAAACTGTACCGGAAAGGTGCTTTCAGCGGGTGAAACAGAGCAGTACATATCAAACCTTAGCTATTATCTATAGTTTACATACAGGACTTCTTTCCTCATAAAATGCAGTAGGATGCTCATGGTTAGCAAGATCAGTGGAGCTGATATAGGCATTGCAGCAGCATGAGGTCTGCTCTACTACTAAAAGAAGAAGTCCAAGATTGAAATATCTCTGTATCAAGACAAGTGTAATAATGTGCTTTATGCAAAGCTCAGAGATTTCAACTGTAGCTTCTAGTTGGCTTGCATTGTTTCAGTACCCATAACAGCAAGCTAGTTTATTAGGCAAATCCCCATAGACATTTAAAAGACATTAAAGGAAGGTGGGCAGAGGGAGGAAATGTAGGGGACACAGACTTATAACAATAACTGGACAGGGGGCACAAAGGTAAGTCTAAACCACATCTATGTTACACTCACAAAACCCCCAGCATCCCGAGGGTACAGGCTAAAATGTGTGCTTAGGAAAACCTGCACAGGCTGATTACGTATTTTACGTATTTTGTGGGTTGTAAAGGTAAATATTTTTTTCACCTTAATGCATTCTATGCATTAAGGTGAAAAAACATCTGACAGTGCCGGTGTTCTGCCATATAGTGTCCGGCCATGATATAGTGTCCGTCCCGTACTGCGCATGCGCAGTACGGAGCAGACAAAGCTTAGAAAAATCTCTGAAGCTGAACGGCGCCTGCGCCGTGAGTGGAGGTGGTAGCCCCACCATCCAAGCGGACATAGGGTTGTGAATATTAGAGGGCCGCTCGCCACGCTTCGGCCTCGCTGCGCTCGGCTCTTTTATATTCCTGCTCTATGTCCACTTGGATAGTGGAGATAGAACCTGGACTCACGACGCAGGCACCGTTCATCCTCGGTAATTTTCGGAATCTGTATTGCTGTGTACTGCGCATGCGCAGTACACAGCGGACACTATCAGATGGGGGACCTTATATGATAGGACACCGGCACCCCTCGAAAGTCCCGCACTTGCCTCCGACATCCTCTTTGCCGCTCAGCCTGGCTGCTGATTGGCTGGAGTGGATGGATTGAAAGCAGCGCAGCACAGCCATTGGCTTGCACTGCTGTCAATCACATCCAATGACACGGCACGCCGGGGGCGGGACCGAGTGATACAGTGAGCGGCTATAGCCACCGGCTGTATCACGGGAGCACGTCCGCAAGTGCTTCTCACCATGCGAGGGAGCTCTCATGAACGTGAGAAGTACTTGCGGGGGGGGAGCCAAGACAGATGCAGAGGGACCCCAGAAAACCAGGTTCGGGGCCACGCTGTGCAAAAGGAGCTGCACAGTGGAGGTTAGGTAAGTGTGACATGTTTGTTATTTAAAAAAAAAAAATAAATTAACTTTACAACCCCTTTAACTTTATTTTAACATTTTATGGGATTAGTTTACACATTATGGCATTCTCCCAAGAGATTATAACGATCATTTCTAGAATTGGGTTGTGAGGATTAAAAAACTGGCATATATATTGTGTAATTTAATCAGGTAATAACTTATTTTTTGACCAGAACAGCTGTACTGGAAATCTCCTTGTTATACTTGATATTGGGCGATCCCCCAGTAGACTGGACCACCATCACATCTCTACACCAGTGTTTTACAGAGAAAAACAAACAATTCATGTCAGCCCCTGTCCCGAAAGAACACTCTAAAACCCCTACCATACCCATAGGGGTTGATTTACTAAAGGCAAATAGGCTGTTCACTCTGCAAGGGAAGTTGCACTGTGCAAGGGAATTTCCCCCAGAAATTATTTAATGTGGTGAAATTTAATTTTGCAAAGAATACCCATTCATGTGCAAGTACAAAAAAAAAATGCATTTTGCTTGCACATTATTGGATGATGAAATTGTTCAGAGCTTCACCCAAGCTCTTAGGATAATTCCCTTGCAAACTGCAACTTCCCATGCAAAATAAACAGTCTATTTACGTTTAGTAAATTAACCTCATAGACTCATAAAAAGTAGGGTAAATATTCAAGCCATTCAACCTACCATTGTGTTTTTGCATTGCGAGAAGAAACTGGAGCACATGGTCAAAACCCAAGGAAATATAGGCAGAAAGCTACAAACTATGTATTTCTGCTAGAAAAAGATGAGGTTTTCTAAATCTGAAATTATATGCAGCGAATTATGCTTCTTCTATATCATCAATCTATGCCGGGCCCCGGATGAGAGCATAAAATCTACAATCTATCCTCAGGAGACTCTGCAATAAGCATCACTGCATAGAATAACTCAATTAGTCACAGTGGATGGATAGTCATTACACATTCCATGGCATATGACAAAAATGCCCCAAAATTCCATTCCAATTCACAGCACAAATGACATGTTCTTGCACCTAGTTTCTTCAAACTCTTATCATTTATATTAGCTTAAGCATATGTAAATGTGTAATGTAATGAGGTATATTTTATTAATTATTGTTATTAACCACTTTCAGACCGGACCATTTTGCTGGCTTAAGATCAGAGCACTTTTTTGCGATTCGGCACTGCGTCGCTCTAACTGACAATTGCGCGGTCGTGAGACATGGCTCCCAAACAAAATTGATGTCCTTTTTTTTCCCACAAATAGAGCTCTCTTTTGGTGGTATTTGATCACCTCTGCATTTTTTATTTTTTGCGCTATAAACAAAAATAGAGCGACAATTGTGAAAAAAAAATAAACGCATTATTTTTTACTTTTTGCTATACTAAATATTCCCCAAAAAATATATAAAAAAACATTTTTTTCCTCAGTTTAGGCCGATACGTATTCTTCTACATATTTTGTTAAAATAAATTAATCGTGATTATTGATTGGTTGGCGCAAAAGTTATAGCATTTACAAAATAGGGGATAGTTTTATGGCATTTTTATTAATAGTTTTTTTTTTACTAGTAATGGCGGCGATCAGCAATTTTTATTGTGACTGCGACATTATGGCGGACACATCAGACATTCTTGACACATTTTTGGGACCATTGTCATTTATACAGCAATCAATGCTATACAAATGCACTGATTCCTGTATAAATGACACTGACAGTGAAGAGGTTAACCAGGAGGTGGCAGTGTAGGGGTTAAGTGTGTCCTAGGGGCGTGTTTCTAACTGTGGGGGGCGTGGCTGTGTTTTACAGATCACTGATCTCTGCTCCAATTACAGGGAGCAGAGATCAGTGTCACTTGTTGCTAGGCAGAACGGGAAGATGCCGTTTACATCGGCATCTCTCTGTTCTACCTCCCCGTGAGACGATCGCGGGTATCCCCACGACGATCAAGTCTGTGGGACCTGAGATCGGACTTACGGGGGTCCCAACCGGCACGTGCGTGTGCAGCTGGCGGCGTGCACACGACGCCCATTTGCCTATCGTGCCATTCTGTCGACGTACATCATCGTGCGCCGGTCGGGAAGTGGTTAAAGTAAACCTGTACTAATAATACTGCTAAGATACAGACACATCTGTGGAGCTTGTGTCTTTCTTCATATTAATCCCTGTGTAACTCCCTGTGAGGAGTAACTTGGATCCTAATCCCAGGCTGTAAAATGGGATCTACTGTCTCTGAGTGAAGATGAAGACATACCACCTCAAGGAACTAAGCTCCATCTTTAATTTTTTCATCTGTCAAGGGCTCCACCGCTCATGAAGTTTCAGCCATTTGACAGCTAGGGCTCGTCCACACCATATTCGTTGAAATGGCATAGCTCAACCCAGGCTCAATGCAAGGTCACAGAAAATAAATGTGCCCTGTTCACACCAACCAACATATTTACCTATTATTCTGGCTGTTGCAACATTTTTTTCCACTGTATAAATGTTTAAAAATTAAGCCACAACATACAATAAATTCAAAAACGGATAAAAAGCAAACGGTTGAAAAAAGTCAAAAACGTGGAGAAAGTAATGCTGGATTCACACCTATGCAGTTTGAAGTGCTTTTTGCAGCTACAGTCCATTTAACATAGTTTCATATGAAACACGTTCTGTAGTGCAAATCTGCAAAATGCAAAAAGCATTAAAACTGCATAAGTGTGAATCCAGCCTAAGAAAGATAAAAAAAGTTAGCAAAAACGAAAGTTCCCTCAAAAAAATCAAAAAATAAAGGAGAGAGAATAGGCATTCTTCAAGGTGTGAGGAGCTATCATGAAATTTATAGTAAAAAATGTTTTTATATATATATATATATATATATATATATATATATATATGTGTCTCCCCCTTCAGAGACTGGGCCTCAGCATGATAACGACCCCAAACACACCTCTGAGCCCACGTACACACGGTCGGAGATTTTGCCAGCCAAATCCGTCGAATTTTGCCCGTCGGATTTAGTCCGACGGATTGTGTCCGAAACTGTTGCATACACACGGTCGGGCCAAGTTGGCGAAAAATCCGATCTTTCAGAACATGATGACGTAATTTCGTTACGATGGGACTACATTCAGGCTAGTAGCCAATAGCTTTGATGTAGGAATTTGATCTGAGCATGCGTGGCACTTGGTCCGATGAAAATGCTCTACACATGATCGGATTAGGTCCGTCCAGCCCAGTTGGTCGGGAAATATTTCCAACATGTTGGAAAATTGGGTCGGACGGAGATTCGGACGGAATCAGTCCGATGCATACCACACACAGTCGGATTATCTGACGACACAGTCCGATAAGACTCATTCCGACAGATTCTCCGACCGTGTGTACAAGGGCTAAGAGGACCACTGCCTTGGTAAAGATGGTGAGAGTAAAGGTGATGGACTGTCCAAGCGTGTCTCCAGACCTAAACCCTATTGAGCATCTGTGGGGCATTCTCAAACGGAAGGTGGACGAGCGCAAGGTCTCTAACATCCACCAGCTCCGTGATGTCGCCATGGATGAGTGGAAGAGGACACCAGTGGCAACCTGTGAAGCTCTGGTGAACTCCATGCCTATGAGGGTTAAGGCATTGCTGGAAAATAATGGTGGCCACACAAAATATTGACACTTTGACCCCAATTTGGACATTTTCACTTAGGGGTGTACTCACTTTTGTTGCCAGCGGTTTAGACATTAATGGCTGTGTGTTGAGTTATTTTGAGGGGACAGTAAATTTACACCGTTATACAAGCTGTACACTCACTACTTTACATTGTAGCAAAGTGTAATTTCTTCAGTGTTGTCACATGAAAAGATAGAAGAAAATATTTACAAAAATGTGAGGGGTGTACTTTTGTGAGATACTGTGAATATATATATATATATATATATATATATATATATATATATATATACACGTGTGTGTGTGTGTGTGTGTGTGTGTGTGTGTGTGTGCATACATCATACACAAACACAGTGCCTTGAAAAAGTATTCAGATTTCACCCCTTGAAATTTCCCACATTTAGTCATGTTACAACCAAAAACGTAAATGTATTTTATTGGGATTTTATGTGATAGACCGACACAACGTGGCACATAACTTGTGAAGTGGAAGGGAAATGATAAACGTTTTTCAAATTTATTTAAAAATAAATATGTGAAAAGTGTGGTGTGCATTTGTATTCAGACAATACTTTGTAGAACCACCTTTTCTCTGCAATTACAGCTGCAAGTCTTTTTGGTGATGTCTCTACCAGCTTTGCACATCTAGAGAGTGACATCTTTGCCCATTATTCTCTGCAAAATAGCTCAAGCTCCGTCAGATTGGATGGAGAGCGTCTGAACAGCAATTTTTAACTCTTGCCAGAGATTCTCAATTGGATTTAGGTCTGGACTTTGAGTGAGCCATTCTAATACATGAATACGCTTTGATCTAAACCATTCCATTTTATCTCTGGTGTAGCTCTGGCTGTATGTTTAGGGTCATTGTCCTGCTGGAAGGTTAACCTCCACCCCAGTCACCCTTAGGTTGTCACATACCCACTAAATGTATACCAGTTTACCAGATTATGTAATGGTTTGAGTGATGTTCACTCTATATGCAGTTTGTTTTCTGTATTGTTTGTTGTGTATGAAAATAAATAAAATTCTACTTTTAAAAAAACAAAAACAAAAAAAAACCTCCACCCCAGTCTCAAGTCTTTTGCAGACTCTGACAGGTTTTCTTCTAAGATTGCCCTGTATTTGGCTCCATCCATCTTCCCATCAACAGTGAACCAGCTTCCTTATCCCTGCTGAAGAAAAGCCACAACATAATGCCGCCACCATGTTTCATGGTGGGGATGGTGTGTTCACTGCGATGTGCAGTGTTAGTTTTCCACCACACATAGCGTTTTGCATTTAGGCCAAAAAGTTCAATGTTGGTTTCATCTGACCAGAGCACCTTCTTCCATGTTTGCTGTGTCTTCCTCATGTCCTCATGTCTTCTTGCAAACTGCAAACAGGACTTCTTATGGCTTTCTTTCAATAATGTCTTTTTTTCTTGTTAATCTTCCATGAAGGCCAGATTTGTGGAGTGCACAACAGTTGTCCTGTGGATAGATTCTCCCACCTGAGCTGTGGATTTCTGCAGCTTCTCCAGAGTTACCATGGGCCTTTTTCCATTTTTGGATGATGGATTGAACAGTGCTCTGTGAGATGTTCAAAGCTTGATATAGATATATATATATATATATATATTTTTATAACCTAACCCTGCTTTAAAATTATCAAAAACTTTATCCCTGACCTGCCTGGTGTGTTCCTTGGCCTTCATGATGCTGTTTATTTACTAAGGTTCTCTAAAAAACCACCATGGGCTTCACAGAACAGCTGTATTTATACTGAGATTAAATCACACACAGGTGGACTCTATTTACTAATTAGGTGACTTTTGAAGGCAATTGATTCCACTTGATTTTGGTTAGAGGTATCACAGTAAAGGGGGCATACAATGCCACACTTTTCCTTCCACTCCACAATTACGTGCCACTTTGTGTTGGTCTAAACGTATTTTAATTATGAAGAGATTGGCTTCGGGTGCGAAAATAAACAGCCGTGGCCAGTGACAAATAAGTGAACCTCTTGCCTGCCTTGCACTGAATACACATTTACTTTCAGGTTACATTTACACTTGAGTCAAGCATCTATGGTTGTATAACAAGCGTTTAAGGTTTTTAGTTTTTCAAGCATTCCCATTTAGGCTTCATGCACAC
This sequence comes from Lithobates pipiens, assembly GCF_037356315.1. Classification (NCBI taxonomy): domain Eukaryota; kingdom Metazoa; phylum Chordata; class Amphibia; order Anura; family Ranidae; genus Lithobates; species Lithobates pipiens. Next base: position 467,724,237 of record NW_027507764.1, read on the forward strand.
GAGACGCAGATGCAAACGCTGCTGGACACATGTTGAAACCGGCGTTTATAAACGCGCGTTTTGCCGCGATTTTTACCGCGAATTAGCGGCGTTTTGCCGCGATTTTTACCGCGATTTAGCGGCGTTTTACCGTGTTTTACCGCATTTGCGTCTAGAAGCGTTTAGTTAAGCTAACATCATAGACCCTCCCCAGCTCAAAAAAACAGTATTATTAACTATTTCAGCAATTTTGTGAGACCAGAGTGAGTAGCAGCAGCTGTGAGAGCTGCAGTGTACTTGTATTTAGCGTGTTACTTGCCACGGCACCTGCCACAAGTTGTGGATTGTCCACTTGCCACGTCACTTGCCACGTCACTTGCCACGTCATCTGCCACAAGTTGTGGATTGTCCAACTGCCACGTCACCTGCCACAAGTTGTGGATTGTCCACCTGCCACGTGACTTGCCACATCACCTGCCACGTCACTTGCCACGTCACCTGCCACAAGTTTTGGATTGTCCACTTACCACGTCACTTGCCACGTCACTTGCCACAAGTTGGGGATTGTCCACTTGCCACATCACCTGCCACGTCACCTGCCACAAGTTGTGGATTGTCCTCTTGCCACGTCACTTGCCACATCACCTGCCACGTCACTTGCCACGAGATGTGGATTGTCCACTTTCCACGTCATCTGCCATGCCACCTGCCACAAGCTGTGGATTGTCCACTTGCCACGTCACCAGCCACATCACCTGCCACAAGTTGTGGATTGTCCACTTGCCACGTCACTTGCCACATCACCTGCCACGTCACTTGCCACATCACCTGCCACAAGTTGTGGATTGTCTACTTGCCACGTCACTTGCCACATCACCTGCCACGTCACTTGCCACGTCACCTGCCACAAGTTGTGGATTGTCCACTTGCCACGTCACCTGCCACGTCACCTGCCACAAGTTGTGGATTGTCCACTTGCCACATCACTTGCCACGTCACCTGCCACAAGTTGGGGATTGTCCACATCACCTGCCACGTCACTTGCCACATCACCTGCCACAAGTTGTGGATTGTCCACTTGCCACGTCACTTGCCACATCACCTGCAACGTCACTTGCCACAAGATGTGGATTGTCCACTTTCCATGTCACCTGCCATGCCACCTGCCACAAGTTGTGGATTGTCCACTTGCCACGTCACCAGCCACATCACCTGCCACAAGTTGTGGATTTCCACTTGCCACATGACTTGCCACATCACCTGCCACATCACTTGCCACGTCACCTGTCACAAGTTGTGGATTGTCCACTTGCCACATCACTTGCCACCTGCCATGTCACTTGTCACAAGCTGTTGATTGTCCACTTGCCACGTCACTTGCCACGTCACCTGCCACAAGTTTTGGATTGTCCACTTGCCACGTCACTTGCCACGTCATCTGCCATGCCACCTGCCACAAGCTGTGGATTGTCCACTTGCCACGTCACCAGCCACATCACCTGCCACAAGTTGTGGATTGTCCACTTGCCACGTCACTTGCCACATCACCTGCCACGTCACTTGCCACATCACCTGCCACAAGTTGTGGATTGTCTACTTGCCACGTCACTTGCCACATCACCTGCCACGTCACTTGCCACAAGATGTGGATTGTCCACTTTCCACGTCACCTGCCATGCCACCTGCCACAAGTTGTGGATTGTCCACTTGCCACGTCACCAGCCACATCACCTGCCACAAGTTGTGGATTGTCCACTTGCCACACCACTTTCCATGTCACCTGCCACGTCACCTGCCACAAGATGTGGATTGTCCACTTGCCACGTCACCAGCCACATCACCTGCCACAAGTTGTGGATTGTCCACTTGCCACGTCCCTTGCCACGTCCCCTGCCACGTCACCTGCCACAAGTGGATTGTCCACTTGCCACATCACTTGCCACATCACCTGCCACAAGATGTGGATTGTCCACTTGCCACATCACCAGCCACATCACCTGCCACAAGTTGTGGATTGTCCACTTGCCACATCACTTTCCACGTCACCTGCCACGTCACCTGCCACAAGTTGTGGATTGTCCACTTGCCACGTCCCTTGCCACGTCCCCTGCCACGTCACCTGCCACAAGTGGATTGTCCACTTGCCACATCACTTGCCACATCACCTGCCACAAGCTGTGGATTGTCCACTTGCCACGTCACCAGCCACATCACCTGCCACAAGTTGTGGATTGTCCACTTGCCACGTCACTTGCCACATCACCTGCCACAAGTTGTGGATTGTCTACTTGCCACGTCACTTGCCACATCACCTGCCACGTCACTTGCCACAAGATGTGGATTGTCCACTTTCCACGTCACCTGCCATGCCACCTGCCACAAGTTGTGGATTGTCCACTTGCCACCTCACCAGCCACATCACCTGCCACAAGTTGTGGATTGTCCACTTGCCACACCACTTTCCACGTCACCTGCCACAAGATGTGGATTGTCCACTTGCCACGTCACCAGCCACATCACCTGCCACAAGTTGTGGATTGTCCACTTGCCACATCACTTTCCACGTCACCTGCCACAAGTTGTGGATTGTCCACTTGCCACGCCCCTTGCCACGTCCCCTGCCACGTCACCTGCCACAAGTGGATTGTCCACTTGCCACATACCTTGCCACATCACCTGCCACAAGTTGTGGATTGTCCACTTGCCACGTCACCTGACACAAGTTGTGGATTGTCCACTCGCCACGTCACTTGCCACATCCCCTGCCACAAGTGGATTGTCCACTTGCCACGTCACTTGCCACGTCCCCTGCCACAAGTTGTTGATTTTCCACTTGCCACGTCACCTGCCAGGTCACTTGCCGCGTCACCTGCCAGGTCACTTGCCACGTCACCTGCCACAAGTTGTGGATTGTCCACTTTCCACGTCACTTGCCACTTCACCTGCCACGTCACTTACCACAAGTTGTGGATTGTCCACTTGCCACATCACTTGCCACCTGCCATGTCACTTGCCACAAGTTGTGGATTGTCCACTTGCCACGTCACTTGCCACCTGCCATGTCACTTGCCACAAGTTGTGGATTGTCCACTTGCAATTGCAATTGTTTAAAATATTTTTCTAATGGTTTTTCATCATTTGCAATCATTTTTGAGATTTTTAATGTAAAAAAAAAAAGGTCACCTTTAAAAACGCATATAAACGCAAACGCGGCTAAACGCGGTAGCGGCGTTTTGCCGCGTTTTACCGCGTTTTGCCGCGTTTTGCGTCTGAAACGTGGAAATTTTTGCTTCTGAACGCATTTTTTTGCTTCTGGAAAAACGAGATTAAACGCAACTGCATAAAAACGGAAAAAAACGAGACTGTGTGCATGGACACATAGGATAACATTGAATGAGTTCAGGGGCAGTTGAAAAAACTGTCCAACTGCATCTGAACGCGCGTTTAACTGCGTCTCATGTGCATGAGGCCTTAGGGGAAAAGGACCAAAAACACTTGAAGCTTGTGTATTTTTTGAGCTAAAATATTTAAGCAACACTATACTCAAATGTGAACAGGAACAACTGAAACAACATGGGATCAAAATCCCAATGTTGATTGTTTAAAGCTTCAAACTAAAAAACGCTCAGGTGTGAGTAGGGCCAAAGTTATTTTGTGGGTCAGTGGCACTGACTGTAAATAAATAACTGTACATATTCAAAGTATAGCAAAATAGCGCACAAATAAAAATAAGGATACAAGTGAATGAAATTGTGTACACGATGGGCAGATAAAAATCCACATATAAAAGCAAGTAGAAACATAATGGTCGCACACATAAAAAGTGAAAGTTGTCCAAAATTAAAAAGGACCAAAAAAGGCCAACTAAGGAGGACCACTATGCATAACGGGTAATCCAGAGGGGTAAACCCAAGAGGAGGAGAAAGCGGAAAAGGAGGAAAAAATTAGAAAGAAGAGCGAGGAGTGACAAGAGCATCCCAGGGGGTAAGGGGGGAAGGCGTATCAGGTGTCCAACAACCGATTATCAAAACGTGAATATGATATCCAAGGTTGCCAATAGGAAATTTGTCATGAGGATCAGATAACACAGCTGTCAGTTTTTCGTTAACCATAATATCGTCCATTCGGTGTTTCACCTCTTCAAAACTAAGGACCGGGGACTTCCATGCCTTAGCGATAGTGAGCTTGGTGGCTGTAAACAAATGAGTAGTAAGTTGCTGCTCAGTTTGAGGGGGGTATCTATAGGCTCAAAAAGAGCCTCAAAAGGGTTTCTGTTAGACCCCTTTCACACCACACCACCCATAGTGTCGGCGGTAAAACGCTGCTATTTTTAGCTGCGTTTTACTGCCGGATTTGCGGTGCATTTCGGCCGCTAGCGGGGAGCTTTTACCCCCCGCTAGCGGTCGAGGGTTAAAACCGCCAGCAATACACCGCAATAGCGGCGTTTTGCCGGCGGTATTACAGCGCTGCCCCATTGATTTCAATAGGGAGCAGCGGTGGAGGAGCGGTAAACACACCGCTCCTTCACCGCTCCAAAGAAGCTGCTGGCAGGACTTTTCCCTGACGTCCTGCCAGCGCACCGCTGTAGTGTGAAAGCCCTCTGGGCTTTCACACTACAGACAATGGTGCAGCTTTTTTAGAGCGGATTGCAGGCGCTATTTCTAACTCTATAGCGCCTGCAAAACGCCCTGGTTTGAAAGGGGTCTTAATGTTAGAGTGTAACAACGTACGAAGGAAATTGTAGACCCAAATCCACAGTTTGCTCACCTTTGGGCAATGCCATCAGATATGCGTCATTGTTCCCTACTGGTTACAACCACGAAAACAAGTCCCGAGATAATGCGCGACAACCAGGCCAGCACATAATACCAGTAGTATGACACTTTGAAAAAATGTCTTATTCTTGAAAATGTGTACAAATACTATGAGACAGCCAAAGTCATGATCTGCCAGTCCTGAGGATGCAGCTCCGAAACCAGTTCACACTCCCATTGTTGCCTATATTGTCTTACAGGGGGTTGGTTGATAGAAACTATTGATTAAACCAGAGAAAGGAGGCCTGGTGAGTGCAGATGAGAGCGACAAAGGTTTTCAAAGGATGTCAAACTAGATGGGATGTGTTGGGATCGAAGGAGGCTGGAGATTGTGACAGAGCTCTAAATAACAGAAATGCATTGCATGTACAGAATCAAGGGTTTCAAAGGTCAGAATTGAATCCTGGTAGGCGTTAGGGGAGAGTGAACATTCTTAAAGCTCTGCTCGGACCACCAATGGAACTGTGTAGGATTTTCAAGAGTTAGGTTTTATTTTTACAAGTTTGCAATTAACTAGGTTTAGTGAAATTCTATAATAATCTGTTTTCATGTGATTTATTTCACCCATTCACATTGAAAAAAAAAAAAAAAAAAAACATAATATAGGACACAGTGAATATCTTAAAATATATCATGGTAGTAGTTAATGATTTGTTTATGATAATAGGGCAAGCAATATTCATGCAAAAAAAAAAAAAACCTTAATAAAAGAAGTAAAATATAGGTCCTACTTTTACATGAATTAAAGTATGTTCTGATGCATAGTCATGCTTAGAGAAACTATAGCGTGACCACATACACAAGCTCTTCTCCCTTGAGCCCTCCATTTCTTGGTTACCAGACTTAAGCTTAAATCAAGTAAAGGCCTGACTCAGACCTGTTAGACATGCACACTAAGGTGATGTCTAAAACAAGTACTGTCTTTATTCAACGGTCAATAAAATTTTTTAAAAAACACACACCCTTACATTATCAGGACACAGGGATAAAACCTTCCTGTAGCTATCAAAGGTAACAAAATTAACAACAATAAAAGGGCAACTTCACTCGTCCTTTAACCACTTGACCTCTGGAACATGTACCCCCCCCCCCCCCCCCTTCGTGACCAGGCCATTTTTTTGCTATACAGCACTTTGTTACTTTAACTGATAATTGTGCCGTCACGCAACGCTATACACAAATTTAATTTAATTTTTTCTCCACAAATAGAGATTTCTTTAGGTGGCATTTGATTACCGCTGCATTTTTTTATTTTTTGCACTATAAATGAAAAAAAATAAAAATAAATTAACAAAATTAAAAAAAAAATATTTTTTTTTACTTTCTGCTACAAAATATTTTAATATATATATATATATATATATATATATATATATATATATATATATATATATATATATATATATATATATATATTTTTTTTTTTTTTTTTTTAAGGAAAAAAACAAATCCCTTAATAAAACTCTAGTGTGAATTCTGCTACACATCTTTGGTATTAAAATAAAATCCCAATAAATGTATACTGATTGGTTTGCGTGAAAGTTATAGCGTCTACAAACTATGGGATATATACTGTTTTTTTTGTTTTGTTTTTTTGTTTTGTTTTTTTAACTAGTAATGGCTGTGATCAGCGTGAAATCTGACACTAACTGACACTTTGTGGGAACTAACTGCCACTGACCTTACCAGTGACATTATTACAGTGATCAGTGCTAATAATATGCACTGTCACTGTACTAATGACATTGAGCAGGAAGGGGTTAACATCTAGGGTGAGGAGTTAACCACTTGCCGCCCGCCCTATAGGCAATTGACGGTGGCAAAGTGGTTGCATAATCCTGATCTGACGTCATATGACGTCCTCAGGATTATGAGCCGCTGCGCGCCCCCGGGGGCGCGCATCGCGGCGATCGTTGTTGCGGGGTGTCAGTCTGACACCCAGCAACTACGATCTCGGTAAAGAGTCTCCGACGGAGACTCTTTACCACGTGATCAGCCGTGTCCAATCACGGCTGATCACAGTGTAAATGGGAAGAGCCGGTGATCGGCTTTTCCTCACTCGCGTCTGTCAGACGCGAGTAGAGGAGAGCCGATCAGCTGCTCCTCTGACAGGGGGGGTCTGTGCTGATCGATTATCAGCACAGCCCCCCCCGAGGATGCCCACACTGGACCACCAGGGACGCCACCAGACCACCAGGGAAAAGGTAATCCTCCCTAGACCACCAGGGATGCTAGTCAGCATAATGGATGCCAATGGGCATCACTGATTGGCATGCATTATTGTTTGGCACTGATTGGCATCCATTGGCATCCATTAGTACAGTATAACACCAATGCCGCCTATGAGTGCCCACCTGTGCCGCCTATGAGTGCCCACCTGTGCCGCCTATCAGTGCCCACCTGTGCCGCCTATCAGTGCCCACCTGTGCCGCCTATCAGTGCCCACCTATGTCCATCTGTGCCGCCTATCCATGCCCATCTGTGCTGCCTATCCATGCCCATCTGTGCCGCCTATCCATGCCCATCTATGCCAATCCGTGCCAGCTATCAGTGCCAATTTGTGCCACCTATCAGTGTCCATCCGTGTCGCCCATCAGTGCCGCCTATCAGTGCCGCCTATCAGTGCCACATATCAGTGTCCATCAATGCCACATCATTGGTGCCCATCAGTGCCGCCTTATCAGTGCCCATCAGTGAAGGAGAAAACGTACTTATTTACAAAGTTTTGAAACTGAAACAAAAAAAACAACATTTTTTTTTCAAAATTTTCGGTATTTTTTTATTTGTAGCGCAAAAAATAAAAACCGTAGAGGTGATCAAATACCACCAAAAGAAAGCTCTATTTGTGGGAAAAAAATGATAAAAATTTCATTTGGGTACAGTGTAGCATGACCGCGCAATTGTCATTCAAAGTGCGACAGCGCTGAAAGCTCAAAATTGGTCTGGGCAGGAAGGTGTTTAAGTGCCCAGTATTGAAGTGGTTAAATATGTGCCTAACAAGTGTTTGGAGGTGTGTGTGTGTGTGTGTGTATGTGTGTGTAATGTGTGCTGCTTTTACTGGGGATCTAGCCGTTTTCATTCCCTGTTAAGCAGGAAAAGAAAAAAAAACTACTAAGTCCCATCATTGAACACTCACGGAGCTGTGTATTGTGAGGCTCAGTTGATTGTCGGATGCTGGCAGTCAATCATTGGCCAGGACCCAGTGATTGGCACCCGCTATCCAGAAATGCAGACTCACGTATACGTGTTCTGCCTCCTTCCTACCCTCCTCACCCACTTTTGGTCATTTTTTGGGGGGGGGGGGGGGCAGGTACCTGGCTTTGATAGGTACCCAATGCTAATTCTAGGCCTAGGCAATTCAAGTGGAAGTTAAGCTTCTCCTTCTCTGACCATAGCCTTCTGGGACATGTCGCAGGTCCCACAAGGCTGTTGGACCATTCACAAGTGCTGCACAGCTTACGCATGTGCAGCGGGCTGCCGGCTGTGAAGCTGCAGGGAGTTACAGTCGGCTTCCTAAAGTAAATGTAGCGCTACCCCCGGAGGAGATATTTGCCCGAAGACAGGCACCGTTGTCTACGGCGCATGCACCGTAGACCGCGGCGTGCAGTGCACTGAGCGCGGCATTTTCAACGACGGAGCTGCCGCGCGTGTCGGCTCCCGTGCGCATGCGCGGGAGTGACGTCATCGCGGCTTCGCCGAATGACAGCGGGGGAGCTGCGAGACCCCACCGAGAAGGATGGATGCGCCGGACAACAGGGGACAGCGGTGACTTCGCTGGCTCCTGTGTCAGGTAAGTGACACATAATGGACTACTATGCGATGCATAGTAGTCCATTATGCTTTACCTTTGCAGGGAATCAAAGAGGAAGTAAACTCATCAGAGTTTACTTCCTCTTTAAGGCCCATACATACGAACTGAAAAAAAATCGGAAGTGATGTCATGTATTTGTATTGTATTTTCGGACGACAACTATACTGAATAAAACGGAAATCATATGATCTGGTATCATACGAGGAAAATTTTTGTGCTTGTCCTATTGAATAATATTGGATGAATTGTCATGATCGACTTGCGAAAGCTCGGTACTAACAATCCAATTATCGTACGAACGCGGCAAAATTTTTATTTTTCGTCTGATTTTTGGTTCGTGTGTATGGGCCATTAGCCTGTCATTTCTTTGTACAGGCTGGGTGGCCGCAGCTATACACATACACCTGTGATCCCAGCCAAAATAATCCACTGATTCTTGCCACTGTAATCTGCTGCATACAAATAATCACCCGTCTGAAGAGGCTTAACAAGTTTATAGTCAATGTCTTCTCTGCCAGGAGTCATTAACCCCTTCAGCCCTGGAAGATTTTAACCCCTTGATCAGAGCACTTTTTGAGATTCGGCACTGCGTCGCTTTAACTGCCAATTGCGCAGTCATGTGACGTTGCATCCAAACAAATTTACGTTCTTTTTTCCTACAAATAGAGCTTTCTTTTGGTAGTATTTGATCACCTCTGTGGTTTTTATTTGTTACGCTATAAACAAAAAAATGTTGACAATTTAAAAAAAAAAAAAAACACAATATTTTTAACTTCTTGCTATAATAAATATCCCCCAAAAATATATAGAAATAACTTTTTTTCTTCGGTTTAGGTCAATATGTATTCTTCTACATATTTTTGGTTAAAAAAAAAAAAACGCAATAAGCGTATATTGATAGGTTTGCGCAAAAGTTATAGCGTCAACAAAATAGGGGATAGTTTTATGGCCATTTTATTATTCTTTTTTTTATTAGTAGTAATGGCGGCAATTTGTGATTTTTTATTGGGACTGCGACATTATGGTGGACACATCGGACACTTGACACAATTTTGGGACCATTATCATTTATACAGTGATCAGTGCTATAAAAATGCACTGATTACTGTGTAAATAACACTGGCAGTGAAGGGGTTAACCACTTAGGGGCAATGAAGGGGTTAAGTGTGACCTAGGAAGTGATTCTAACTGTGGGGGAGATGGGCTTCAACTCACATGACAGGAAGCAGTGATCTCTGTCATGTCACTAGGCAGAACAGGGAAATGTCTCGTTTACATAGGTACTTCTCCATTCTGCGGCTCCGTGACATGATCACGCTGTATGCAGCGGCGCGCCTCTTAAAGGGGACATATAGGTTTGCACATTTACCCCCCGCTGCCATTGTGCCGACGTATATCGGCGTGCGGCGGTCGGCAAGTGGTTAACGACATTCCTGTGCTGCAGTATGCTCAAACTATTGCTAAATATTATAAATATGCTACAAGCAGTGAGGTTTATATCCACAGTTTGTGGGTATAAGAGCAGGGCTCCCACGCAGCTTTCATACTTAACCACCTAGCTACTGCCGTATTAAAAAAGAAAAAAAAAAATCAGCGGGTAGGCGGATGCCTATTTTTGGAGCTGCATTTATAAATAGCTGCTGAAACTGAAACGGAATCTGAAAAATGGCCTGGTAATGAAGGGGTATATACAAGCTAATGCTCAAGTGGTAAAGTGACCTTGTCACTGAAAACAAAATACAATGAAAGTGTTGTAGTGATAGAAGTCACTTCATACTTGGCTATTTTGGTGCCAGTTCATAGAATCCTCACATCTGACACCCTAATGTAGTATTTGGCGCCTGTGTCACCTGCTGTCCTCTGCACTTCCTAACACCGACCTTATGTCATTACACCACTGTACAGCCGTGGAAAAAAAGTTTTGAGAACGACACAAATTTAAATTTTCACAGTCTGCTGCTTCGGTTTTTATGATGGCAATTTGCATATAACTCCAGAATGTTATGAAGAGTGATCAGATGAATTGCAATTAATTGCAAAGTCCCGCTTTGCCATGAAAATTAACTTAAATTCCATTAAAAAAATCAACTGCATTTGTGAAAAAGGCTTTAGGACACCCAAGAAAGTCCAGCAAATGCCGGGCCCGTCCATCTCCTACAGTTGATTCAGTTGTGGAATCGGGCACCACCAGTGCGGAGCTCAGGAATGGCAGAAGGTAGGTGTGAGTGTATCTGCACGCACAGCGAGGAGAAGACCTTTGGAGGAAGGCCTGGTGTCAAGAAGGGCAGCAAAGAAGCCACTTCTCTTAAAGAAAAAACATCAGGGACAGACTGATATTCTGCAAAAGGTACAGGGATTGGACTGCTGAGGACTGGAGTAAAATCATTTTCTCTGATGAATCCCCTTTCCGATTGTTGGCGGAATCTGGAAAAAGCCTTGTCTGGAGAAGAAAAGGTGAGCGTCCTGTATCATGCCAACAGTAAAGCATCCTGAGACCATTCATGTGTGGGGTTGCTTCTCACCCAAGGGAGTGGGCTCACTCACAATTTTGTATAAGAAAACAGCCATGGATAAAGAATGGTACAAAAACATCCTCTAAGAGCAATGTCTCCCAACCATCCAAGAACAGTTTGGTGAGGAATAATGCCTTTTACGGCATGATGGAGCACCCAAAACGTGGCAACTGAGTGCCTTGGAGAACAAAACATTGAAATTTTGGGTCCATGGCCAGGAAACTCCCCAGACATTAATCCCATTGAGAACTTGTGGTCAATCCTCAAGAGGTGGGTGAACAAAAAATAAATAAAAAATTCTGACAAACTCCAAGCATTGATTATGCAAGAATGAGCTGCCATCAGTCAGGATGTGGCCCAGAAGTGTATTGACAGCATGCCAGGGCAAATTGCAGAGGTCTTGAAAAAGAAGGGTCAACAATGCAAATATTGACTCTTTGCATAAACGTATTGTAATGTTCAATAACACCAAATATATAAAATAGTGCAGTGCTACCAAAAAATTGATACACATAACATGATCTCAGAAAATGAATAAATTGTGACAAAGAAATAAAATGAAGTTCATCAAAAAAACTGTCCATAAGTATCCAAAAACAAGAAAAAAGAAGAAAAAAGAAAAATTAATTGAAATGTGAAATTAACCACTTAATAACCGGCCTATAGCCAAATGACGGCTACAGGCCGGTTTGTTATCTGTGGGAGGCCGTCATATGACGTCCTCCCGGAGAATCGTTCGTGCGCGCCCCCTCGGGCGCGCACACCGGAACATCCGTGCTCGCCGGGTTCACGGGACCCGGCGCAACACGGATCGCGGTAAAGGACCAATAGCAGCGGTCCTTTACCACGTGATCGCTCCGTCCAATGACGGAGCGATCACAAAATGTAAACAAAAAACGTCATGGGGTCATGCAAAGTTCATCTCTCTCCTCTCCTCACACCGATGCAGCGTGAGAGGAGAGGAGAGCTACATAGTGAACCGTGAGTGGGAAAAACAGTGCCCAGCAGTGCCCCAGCAGTGCCCCAGCAGTGCTACAACAGTGCCCAGCAGTGCCCCAGCAGTGCTACAACAGTGCCCAGCAGTGCCACAACAGTGATCAGCAGTGCCACAACAGTGCCATCTGTCACCTCTGTGCCATCTGTCACCTCTGTGCCACCTGTGCCACACCTGTGCCACCCCTGTGCCACCAGATCCACACCAGATCCACACCAGTGCCACTACAGTGCACACCAGTGCCACACCAGTGCCACCTGTGCCCATCAGTGCCACCTGTGCCCATCAGTGCCACCTGTGCCCATCAGTGCCACATCAGTGCCGCCAGTGCCCCACCAGTGCCCCACCAGTGCCATCTGTGTGCTAGTCAGTGCCACCAGAGCCACACCAGTGCAACCAAAGCCACTATAGTGACATCAGTGCCGCCTGTGCCCACCAGTGCCGCCTGTGCCCACCAGTGCCGCCTGTGCCCACCAGTGCCATCTGTGTGCCCACCAGTGCCATCTGTGTGCCCACCAGTGCCACCAGAGCCACACCAGTGCAACCAAAGCCACTATAGTGCCCAGTGCCGCCTGTGTCCACCAGTGCCGCCTGTGTCCACCAGTGCCACCTGTGCCCACCAGTGCAGCCTCACCAGCCACCAGTATGGCAAAAAAATATTTTACTAGCGAGGAGGCCTACCAGCTTCTAAGTATAACCGATGAGAGCAGCACGGAGCTCTCTGATTCTCTGTCCAATTCGGATTCTGCCTATGAACCCGTTACAAGCAGCGGGTCTGATACTGAATCAGAAGAGGAATATGTGCCCGTGAAAAGAATGCGTTCTGGCGTGGAGCAGCAGCCTACTACCAGCAGCGCAGTGCCGTCCACCTCGAGAGCAGTGCCGTCCACCTCTAGAGCAGTGCCGTCCACCCCGAGAGCAGTGCCGTCCACCCCGAGAGCAGTGCCGTCCACCCCGAGAGCAGTGCCGTCCACCCCGAGAGCTGTCCCGAGAGCAGTGCCGTCCACCTCGAATAGGGGCCATGCCAGCCTTCCCTATGCCCTTCAACACCCCCTGTGGCTGCCCTCTAATTCCGGAGAAGCAAATATGCCCCCCTTCACCGCCCAGCCAGGTGTCCAGGTGAACACCAATGATTTTTCAATGCTAGATTTTTTTCATTTGGCTTTCACCGAAGACTTACTATCATCCATTGTGGCCCAGTGCAACCTCTACGCACAGCAGCACATAGTAAGCAACCCTGGCTCTAGTTATGCCCGTCCCTTTCAGTGGAGAGAACTAACTGTAGAGGAATTCAAAATTTTCTTAGGCCTAACATTTTCTATGGGACTTTCAAAAAAAAAACAATTGTACTCCTATTGGTCTACCAAACCTGTCCACCACATGCCACTCTTCTCATCCCTTATGCCAAGATCACGATACGTAATGATTATGCGGTTCCTCCACTACAATGACAACACCCAGTGCCTTCCCCGAAATGACCCAGCTTTTGACAAACTATTTAAAATTCGGCCACTCCTAAATTATTTCTCTGAAAAATTTCCCCAATTATATACCCCCGAACAGAATATTTCCGTGGATGAGTCCCTTGTAAAATTCTCAGGCAGGCTTGGCATCAAACAGTTTATCCCCAGCAAAAGGGCCCGATATGGGGTTAAAATGTACAAACTTTGTGACCGAGCCACGGGATACATCTACTCCTTCCTTGTGTACAAAGGGAAGGACTCCCAACTGCACCCCCCTGAATGCCCAGAGTACATTGGAGCCAGCGGAAGAGTGGTCTGGCATCTTGTCTATCCACTCCTTGGAAAGGGATACCATCTTTATGTGGATAATTTTTATACGAGCTTGCCCCTCTTCCGCAATCTTCACAGGAGAGACACCCCAGCATGTGGTACAGTGAGACCCAATAGAAAGGGCTTCCCGCAAAAACTCGTCAATGAAAAGTTACAACGAGGGGAGACAGCATCTTTGCGGAACCAGGAGCTATTGGCTGTCAAGTGGAGGGACAAACGAAACGTCCACATGCTGACGACAATACATAATGACACCTACATAGAAGTCTCCAGAAGAAACGGCCCAATCCAGAAACCAGTCTGCATCTATGATTACAATTTGTTTATGGGAGGAGTGGACTTTAACGATCAGATGATTGAACCATACCTTCCCACAAGAAAATCCCGCCACTGGTATAAAAAAGTGTCCATTTATCTTTTCAGTTTGGCCATGTATAACACTTATGTCCTTTACCAAAAATCTACAGAAAACCCCGTATCCTATTTGTACTACCAAGAAGAAGATATTTCCACCCTTTTGTACCCTGAAGGCCCACCAGAAACTATTCGCTCTGATTGTGTGAGCAGACTCCACGAACGCCACTTTCCTGACAAAATCCCCCCCAGTGAAACAGGCTGCAGACGTCAGAAAAAATGCCGGGTGTGCTCCAGAGGAGGAATTAGAAGAGACACCACATTTTATTGTCCCGATTGTCCTTCCCAACCAGGCCTCTGTATAGGTGAATGCTTCCACCGTTACCATACTTCTCTACATTATTAGGGAAGTATGGTAAACGTAATTCTCATTTCCTGTCATTTTCCTCCACACCCCTTATGCCACTGCACTGAACTGTACATACCTCTGCCTTCTCCGACACCGACCCTGGCCTGTTATACGACCAAGCTTTTGCCTAACGCTAAACATACCTCTGCCTTCTCTGGAACTGACCCTGGCCTGTTATACGACCAAGCTTTTGCCTAACGCTAAACATACCTCTGCCTTCTCCGGAACTGACCCTGGCCTGTTATACGACCACGCTTCTGCCTAACGCTAAACTGTACCTGCCTCTGCCTTCTCTGGAACTGACCATGGACTGTTTGACCACGTTTTTTGCCTGCCTCTTGGATTGATCTTTTACCCTGCTATGCTAGTGGGAACAAAAGGGGTCTCACATATGTGAGGGGCTCCAGAATAGTTTTTCTGGATGAAGAAAACTAATTTTTTAGTTTTCTTATTCCCGAATTAGGGACTGGAGACTCAGAGGCTTCAAAGAGATTTGGGCGGGAGAAGCCTCTACCCCTTTCCCCATTATTTCATAGCCTGCTACTTGGACCATGTTCCTGCTTACTACCAGGATGGACAATATTCCTGCCTGCTGCCTGGACAATTCCATTCACTGTCGCTAACCACGTCCCTGCCTGCTGCCTGGATCAGGGCTCTCCTGCGGACAATTGGACTACTAAAACCACAGGTAATTTTTTGTTTACCCCTTACTTGGTATGTATGTGCTATGTTAGAAATATGAAGGGCCTTCAAAAATGTGATAGATTGTAAGGAAATTGGATGCGCAAGTTATGTTCCTAGAACATCTGATGATTCTTCTAAGATGTTGGGCCTCTATGTGGCCAGGCTGTGTAAAAGTCTCACACATGTGGTATCGCCATACTCAGGAGGAGTAGCAGAATATATTTTGGGGTGCCATTTTTGCTATGTACATGCTATGTGTTGGAAATATCTTATAAATGGACAACTTTTTGTAAAAAAAAATGCATTTTCATTTTTTTTTCCACATTTTCCAAAAACTTTGGGAAAAAAATTAACCATTCAAAGGACCCATTATGCCTCATAGATTATACGTTGGGGTGTTTGCTTTCCAAAATGGGGTCATTTTATGGGAAATTCCATTGTCCTGGTGCTCCAGGGCCTTCAAAAGTGTAATAGGTGGTTGAGAGATTAGATGGGTAATTTATGCTCCTAGAACGCCTGAAGTTGCTACTTCAATGTTGGGCCTGTGTATGTGGCCAGGCTGTGTAAAAGTCTCACACATGTGGTATCGCCATACTCAGGAGGAGTAGCAGAATATATTTTGGGGTGTCATTTTTGCTATGTACATGCTATGTGTTGGAAATATCTTATAAATGGACAACTTTTTGTAAAAAAAATGCATTTTCATTTTTTTTTCCACATTTTCCAAAAACTTTGGGAAAAAAATGAACCATTCAAAGGACTCATTATGCTTCATAGATTATACATTGGGGTGTTTGCTTTCCAAAATGGGGTCACTTTGTGGGCGTTTCCATTGTCCTGGTGCTCCAGGGCCTTCAAAAGTGTAATAGGTGGTTGAGAGATTAGATGGGTAATTTATGCTCCTCGAACGCCTGAAGTTGCTACTTCAATGTTGGGTGTGTGTATGTGGCCAGGCTGTGTAAAAGTCTCACACATGTGGTATTGCCGTACTCAGGAGGAGCAGCAGAATTTATTTTGGGGTTTCATTTGTTGAATGTACATGCTGTGTGAGAGAAATAACCTGTTATAATGACAATTTGGTGTGAAAAAAAATTAAATTTAAAAAAATCTTCATTTTGCAAAGAATTGTGGGAAAAAATGACAAGTTCAAAAAACTAACGGTGCCATGTACTAAATACCTTGGAATGTCTACTTTCCAAAATGGGGTCATTTGGGGGGTTTTTGTACTTTACTGGCTTGTTAGGGTCTCAAGAAATGAGATAGGCTGTCAGTACATCAGGTGTGATCAAATTGATACATTTTCAGCGATTGGCACCATAGCTTGTACACCCTATAACTTTCACAGAGAATAAAAAATTTCCACTAATTTGGATTATTTTTACTAAAAAGATATTTAGCAGTATACATTTTTGGCCAAAATTATGAAGAAAAATTACTTATTTACAAAAAAAATTAATAGAAATGAAGAAAAAAGCATTTTTTTACAAAATTTTCGGTATTTTTTCATTTATAGCACAAAAAATAAAAACCCAGAGGCGATCAAATACCACCAAAAGAAAGCTCTATTTGTGTGAAAAAAAGGACGAAAATTTCATATGGGTACAGTGTTGCATGACTGAGTAACTGTCATTCAAATTGTGAGAGCACTGAAAGCTGAAAATTGGTCTGGTTATTAAGGGTGTTTAAGTGCCCAGTTGTCAAGTGGTTAAGTTGCAGTGTCTCAGAAGAGTAATGTCCACAAGTGGTGAATAAACCAGATAGCAATATGCATGAGAGAACCAGCTTTTCTAAATCCTCTGTGAAACCACCACCAATATAGAAGATAGCAGCTTACCAGAATGCAATGGCTTCCAAACTAACGGAAAAGCCAAAAGCGCTGTAGGGAAATACTTTCCCCAGGTATATCCATAGAGGTACTAGCGGTCCTGACATGCTTCGAATTACAATCTCATACACAATGCATATACATTTAAAATATAAAGGATCATAGTGTGATACTGTGTAAAATGTTGTTTAACCACTTAAGCCCCAGAAGGATTTTCCCCCTTAATGACCAGGCTATTTTTTGTGATACGGCACTGCGTCGCTTTAACTGACAATTGCACGGTCATGTAACGCTGTACCTAAACAAAATTAACATCCTTTTTTCCAACAAATAGAGCTTTCTTGAAGCCGTAAGCTGTCACAGCCGGGTGCCCACAATTGCTATGATGGCGTTACGGAGAGGAGGAGGAGAGGAGGGAAGCTCAGGGTGAACACATCGCTGGACTGTGGGGCAGGTAAGTGTCGGTTTATTGAAAGTCAGCAGCTACACTTTTGCACTTTTTTAACAAACTAAAAAAGCTTCTGCCTTTGCAATGCCTTGAAAGGGAACCCCACAAAGAAAAAAAAAAGAAAAATAATAAAAGACCATACCAGACCAAAAAGTATCCGAGCATGCAGGAAAGGGGGGGTAATGAGCAAGCGAGCCCCCCCCCCCCCTGGACCATACCAGGTTACATGCCCTCAACATGGGGGGGGGTGGGTGCTTTTGGGGCAGGGAGGGCTCCCCCACCCCAAAGCACCTTGTCACCATGTTGATGTGGACAAGGGCATCTTCCCCACAACCCCGCCGCGGTCTCCCTGACCGTGGGTCCTGCGGACTCGATGTCCATAGGGTGCCCGCGATCATGCCACGGAGAGGAAGAATGGGGAGATGCTTTTGTAAACAAAGCATTTCCCCGTTCTACCTTGTGACATGACAGAGATCACTGCTCTTCCAAGCGACTGTACTTCCAAGTGCACTTGCAGTGCAAATTGGATTTGCCTTTCGTAAATAACCCCCAATATCACCTAATGCAAAACAGAGCACAGCAAGTCAGTTCTATTCACTAAGAAACAACACAAAGAGAGCAATACTAAACCTACAATAGAGTAGAGTAAAGATGGTCAAAAAGGCTTTTCATCCACACATTTGAAGTGGATGGGGGAATCCATCCTGCTGTATCTTTGTATTCTGATAGTGGGGAGCACATGCAGCATTGATTGAGCAGAAATTTTCCAACAGGCTATATTTAAACACAGGTCAAAACATCTGTTCAAGTACAGTGCCCATACATGGATCAAACTAACAGATTTGCAATCCATGTACAACCATAACCATGCCATTTCTAGCATCTAGTGTGCAGAGGGTAAAGACTCTGCAGTAGCTTTCTCATTCAGATGAAACGGACTTCATAGAAGTTGTGTGCACCACATTGATCACAGCAGCTGTGACTGGCACCCCCTGAAGCCCAGCGTACCTATGACAGTCAGTGGGTCCTGTGAGAGACTGCATACTTACCAACTGTCCCAAATTTCCCAGGACATTCCTGGGATTTTGACCTTTCCTGATTTTATCATTTCCCGGGAAATTTTTTTTTCCCCCGATTTTTCGTTTCTCCCCGCCGTCTCCGCTAGAGGTCCATGGGCGGCGGAGACAATGAGAGAGAGACAGCCGGGTGGCTGACAATAGAAACTGAGCTGCAGCACCGATCACCCCCCGCCCCGCTGCCAGTCTGTTTGTGACCTGTTGTGGAAAGCGCTGGGCGGCGCCGCAGCTCAATTTCTATTGTAGCCATTCGGCTGGCTCTGCCTCTATCTTGATTACCTCGGCCTGTTACTAATAACGTACGGTAATGGCTGCAGGCACGGCGGATGTAAGGAGAGACTCTGCTGGGGACACCAAAATGTAAGGAGGGGCTCCGCTGGGGACACCTGATGCACAGAGGGGCTCCGCTGGGGACACCTGATGCACAGAGGGGCTCCGCTGGGGACACCTGATGAACAGAGGGGCTCCGCTGCCAGGGACAGAGATCTGTAAGGAGGGCCTCTGCCAGGGACAGAGATCTGTAAGGAGGGCCTCTGCCAGGGACAGAGATCTGTAAGGAGGGCCTCTGCCAGGGACAGAGATCTGTAAGGAGGGCCTCTGCTTCTGGGGGCATCTGATGTAAGGACGGACTCCGCTGGGGGCACCTGATGGCATCTGGTGGCAGGCGACATGGCAGGTGAAACGCTCAGGGGTCCTCGATTCTGGATTATGGTGAGCTGAATGATTTCATTCTATATTACAATGTAATACTAGTAATAATGCGCTTCAATCCTCCTGACACAACAATCATGGTGCTGGGATGATTGAAGCGCTAACCACAGGTGTTTGGAGTATCTTTATCTGCTGATTTGTTAATCTCTGGAATACACATTTCTATTGTGGTTTAGGATCTGGGCCTGCTGTCCCTCCATCCCCCTTTCCTTCCCTCCTCCTTTCTTTCTCCCTCCCTCTTTTCCCCTTTCTTTCTCCATCTCTCAATCATCGCACCAAACATTGCATAGATCGCTGCACAAAATTGTGATGATCTTTCCCCGGAAGTGGGAGCGGTTTTAACAGGTATCCACTCCCCCGAGAGGGCCAAATGTGGCACCGGAGGGGAGTGGGGGGAGAATGAGATCTGCTCCATTTCTGGGCTTATAAAGATTAGCAGCATTTTAATCTCTATTACAATATGTTTCCACATTTGAGTAAAAAAGCATTCTACTGGCCTAGACTATTGCATTATTCTGCCCTTTGGAAAGCATTCACAACCATACGCATTTGTTTTTTTACAGGTTTAAATGTGTACATGCATTTGATTCTGTTCAAAATCTAGTCTCAGAATGAGTCTTTGATGTTTTGCTTTTTTTTTTTGCCTTTAAGAGCTCCTCTTATACTCTTGAAAATGCCTGTGTGTGCAAGGACACATAGGGGGTGATTTACTAAAACTGAAGTGTGCAAAATCAGGTGCAGTTCTGCATAGAAACCAATCAGCTTCCATTTTTTATTTATTTTTTGTCCAAGCTCAAAAAACAAACATTTTATACTCACAGCGGTGTTTGATTGCTCAGTTCTCATACAGAGATGTAGCATCAGATCAATGCTGCATCTGCCCCCTGCCTGTGTTCTGCCGTATAGTGTCCGGCCATCATATAGCGTCCGCCCCGTACTGCGCATACACAGTACGGAGCAGACGAAGTTTCAGAAAATTTCCGAAGCTGAACGGCGGCTGCGCCGTGAGTGGAGGTGGTAGCCCCACCATCCAAGCGGACATAGGGTTGTGAGTATTAAGGGGCCCCTCGCGGGCGAGCTTCGCTCGCCATGCTTCGGGCTCGGCCTCGCTGTGCTCGGCTCTTTTTTATTCCTACTCTATGTCCACTTGGATAGTGGGGCTAGAACCTGGACTCACGGCGCAGGCGCCGTTCATCCTCGGCAATTTTCGGAATCTGTGTTGCTGTGTACTGCGCATGCGCAGTACACAGCGGACACTATCCGATGGAGGACGTTATTAGACAAGACACCGGCTCTGTGTGAGAACTGGGCAATCAAACACCACTGATCGCTCAGTTTTCCCACTCCATTCTGAGCAGAAAGCTGTGACTGTCAGAGGCTCTCTGCTCTGATGTCCCCCCCCCCCCCCCCCCCAGCGTTCGCTTTGAGCACTGGGTGGTGGAGAGGCTTAGCCAGGTGCTGGTCCGAGCATCTGGGTGGATCCTGACCATTTGGTCGGGATCTTTTCTGAGCCTGGACCGGCTGAGGGACGTCAGCCAATAGAGGCTGTTAGCCCTCTGTTGGCTGTAAATGGGTCACAGGCGTGCAGAATGATCTGCACTACTGTGACCTATAGAAGTATAGCCAAAATAGTTTTGGTTAGACTTCTCCTTTAATTGAACAAGCTGAACTTAGCACAGCTGCACCAGATTTTGCAACCTCCAGTTTTAGTAAATCAACCCCATAGGCTTACACAGAGGGGCTTTTACAGGCTAACAAAAATAAGAAATAAAATAAATACCAGTAAAATGTATGAGCCCTAACTGACCAACCGTTTTCAGAAGCCATTGGCCACCTTTATGACTGATCTGGTTTTATTGCAATTGTATCTCAGGCTTCTTGTTTTTTTATTTTTTTGTTTTTTTTTTAAGTATTTTTGATTTTTTGTTTTTGGTCGGCGAGATGAAGTCTCAATAGCTTACAGAGATGACCTTGCTTTTGCTTTGTCTCTTAATTGAGAATCTGAAGAATTATAGATCGATATGATAGAGATAATGTGTTGTAACAAATGGATGTCAAGGAAGAGCATAGGAAATTTGATATTTACATCCACTGCCTTGTGCCAAAAAGTGGCTTAGGTGAGCAATTTCCTCCCTTCTGTCCTTTTATATAATTGGAAGGGTGCCTGCAGTTTCACCTCTCATATAGGAGAAGCTATTAAAAGGAAAATAAACTAAAAAATATATATATATATATATTTTTTTTTTTTAACCTTATCAAGTTTTAAAATGCTAAAATTAAACGTCCTGCCTAGAAGCTGGCTTACAAGAAGTCCACTATTAGCTTTACTAGACAATCTTCTTTTGCATTCATTTGGTCTCATTCTGTGACCGGGACCTAGCTTTATATAAAAGACAAAACATTTTTTGAGTGATGAAGGGTTAGGCCCTCTGCCTACATGTTTATTGTAGTCGGTGTCCCTGCTGGAGAGATTCATCCCTTTATTTGTCCTGGGTTGATATGAGAGCAAGAAGCAAGTGGAAATTTTCCAATGAGTACGAATGTTCCGGTGTTTAAAGCGGAGTTTCAGGCTTTTTATGTTTATTAAAAGTCAGCAGCTACAAAAAGTGTAGTTGCTGACTTTTAATAAACAGACACCTGTTCCACAGTCCAGCGATGCGGTCAAACGGAGCGTCGCTCCTCTCCCCCTCCTCTCTCCGCCGGCGCCTCCATTGCCACTCTGGGCACCCGGCCGTGACAGCTTTTGGCTTCACGGCCGGGCATGCACGGCGCATATGCGAGTCGCGCTGCACTCCTGGACAGGCCATCTCCTGGGACACGTGACAGGTCGTCTGGAGGGAGGGGCCGCCTAAGGCGAAAGAAGGAGTCACCTTGGTGGTCCCTGGACAGAAAGAGGAAGTGGGACAGGAAGTCCCCCTCATAACGAAGCCCCCACTCCCCCCCGAATAAAAATTACATACCAAATGCGGCATGTTTAAAGCAGAAGTTCCAAAGCAAGGTGAATTGCCCTCACTTTGGGGAGATTTCCTTTAACATCCTGTTGAGTTTACAAGACAGAAAGAAGAAAGTTCTCTCCAACGGGACACAGACAGCAATGATAAAGGTTTTACACCTTCCCTACTCTAATGCCCCGTGCACGCGGTTGGACTTTCCGACGGCAAATGTACGATCGGAGCTTGTTGACGGAAATTCCGACCGCGTGTAGGCTCCATCGGACAGTTTCCATCGGAATTTCCGTCGCACAAAATTTGAGATCTGGTTCTCAAATTTTCCAACAACAAAATCCGTTCATTTAAATTCCTATCGTGTGTACACAATTCCGATGCACAAAGTTCCACACATGCTCGGAATCAAGCAGAAGAGCCGCACTTCATTTTTCTTAGCTCATTGTATGTGTTGTTTGTCACCGAGTTCTTGATGTTCAGAAATTCCGACAACTTTTTGCGACCGTGTGTATGCAGGACAAGTTTGAGCCAACATCCGTCTGAAAAAATCCCATGGATTTTGTTGTCAGCATATGCAATCGTGTGTACGTAGCTTTAGACTTAAAAAATAGGTTATGGCTCTACAGACACACTTTGAGCAGCACCCCCTGTCCCTTGCCATTGTACAAGCTTTACTGGAAGCTGGAATGGCAGCTGTCAGGGCTTAGCCATCAAGTTAAACCTCAGTAACAAAGGAAAACCAAAATCAGAGAAGGACAATGAAAAGGCTTTTCTTGGCAATAAAGGTAACAGCAGGCTTATTATAGCGTCCAATTGTCCTAGTCTTATGCTTCAACTGACCTGCTAACAAGAGCACGAAAATTACCGCTACCTTCATCTTATAAAAAGAGGCACTCAGATAGAAAAAGCTTCATATAGTGCAGTATGAAATATGTTTTACCACTGATTTCATACTGCACTATAGAAAGCTTTTTATAGCTATAGTTAATTTGTGCAGAATATACTTGGAACCTTTGTTGGATGGTGAACCTGATAGGAATTTGTACAGAAAGTTGGAAAGAACAAAAAATAAGCTTCATGGCTTCCTTCACATATATGCAAATTGGATGCATTTTGAACCGCATCCGATTTGAATGACATGCGAATCAACCCGGTGCAGCAGCAGTGCGAATTTAAAAAAAAGAGTCCTGTGCGTTTTACTGCGGTGCGGTTCAGATGCGAATTCCAGGCTCATTGCCTTCTATGGGAACGCATTTGAATTGCACATTGGATCAGTTTTGAACACGAATTTGATTCAAAAACGTGACCCCAAAGCACATTGTGCCCATGTTTATGGGAACAAGGGCCTCTTCCCCACAACCCTGGTCGGTGGTTGTGGGGGTCTGCAGGCAGGGAAATTATCAGAATCTGGAACCCTGCTCCCCTCCCTATGTGAATGAGTAGGGGTACATTGCACTCCTACTCAATCACTGAAAAAAAGTGTCAAATAGAAATAAAGACACAGTTTTTGGCAATTCCTTTAATAAAAATAAAACAAATTGTCCCATGGTGTAGATCCATTGGAACGAGGTGCTTTGGAGTGGGGGGTTGGGGAAGAGCCCCCCCCCCCATGTTAAGGGTTGTGGTGTGGAATGGGTCAGAAAGGGAGGGGAGGGCACTTGCTTGTCCCCCTACCTTTCCTGGTCTGCCAGGCTGCATGCTTGGCTTGTTATGGATTAGGAGGATGGAGGGGGGGGGGGGGTGGCCCATAATGTTTTTTTTCACTTTTTTTTTGTCTGCAAGGTTTTTTTTTTTCCACAGTTGACGAGTCACCCGCTGTTAAGGACAGGGCGGCCAGCTTCCTGGCCCGCTCCTTAACAACCAGATAATGTTAAAGACGCCAGCTCCAAAAATTTGTATCTGAACCGCATCTAAATTGCAGTGAAAACAGAAGGGAAGTTTGCACCGGACATGTGTGAACCTAGCCTTAATGACTTATTAGGAGTCCTAAAATCTAGTGAATGTGTCTTACTGGAGTGCAGGTGACTGAGTTGTGGATATCACTTTGTGAAAATGCCACATTGTTTTTGGAGAATTCCACTACATGGACTGATTAATTATTGGAATGTCATTTTATATGTGTATCATATAATATGGATGTTTTTTGGTGGCCTTTAAGATGAAGGTTTTAGGTTGTTGGTTTGGTGAACTTTAAGTTAATGGCTTTGGGTTGAAGACTTAGTAGCACTAAGCCACACAAAGCCCTGGTACACACGGTCGGAGATTCAGACGGAATGTGTCTGATCGGAGCGCTTTGTCGGATATTCCGACTGTGTGTGGTCTGCATTGGACTGTTCCTGACGGACCAAATTTTCCAAACATTAGGGAGCATACATTTATACGAAACCTACATTTTGATAAAGGGCCCAGGTAATTTCATAAATGTGCTTGACCTACACAGGGAAGAAATTGAAAGGAAGAAAATGCAGTATTTTTCAAATGACAAGTCTCTTACCTAGGTAGAGTGAAGCATTGTCCTTCTTGACATTGTCATCTAAGTAAGTTGGACCCAGGGTGTAAATGGGTGTGGATCCCATACCAATGAGAATCTGAGCACAGATGAATAAAGCTACATAAAGGGAATGGTCTTTCCCTCCCGAGTCCTCTGGGCACATTGATGACTCTAACAGATCTTTGCCAGTTGTATTGCCATTCATACACAACCCCTTTGCGTCAGAAGAGTTCATTTCCTGAATTTGATATGGTGGAGAGATGAAATGAGGTAAGGAAAAAAGAGCTGCTCCTACGGCAATAAATAAACCACCTACTGCTAGCCAGCGTGGCCTGCGACCTCGTCCTCCAAAGTAGCTGATGAAAACCACCACTAAAAGGCTACCAATATCAAAACAGCTGACCAGAAGACCAGACTCAGAACTCTTCAAGCTATACCGTCTTTCAATAGTGGTTATCACACTGCTTAAATAACCAGACACCATCAAGGACTGGATGAAAGTTAAAAAGCACATGCAGACAAGGAAACATCGGGAATCCGTCAATGTTACACCAAAACCCCAACTGGTTTTTATTGTAGAAAGTGTCATTGATTGAGAGACGCCTTTTTTATTGTTGGTAGTGCTAGTGGATTCTATTTTATCTGTGTTTCCCGCACCTAGAAAACTGGATGCAGCAAAAGAAAAGATGGTCCTACTAGAGGGTGCGCTGCTTTGAGTGGACAGGTTTCTATGATGGCCAACTCTGAAATCCGATTCCTTTTGAACACCATACAAAAAACTTCTTGTTTGTGATGTGTCTACAACGTTTGACTCAAATTCTTGAAAGGTTGATTTACAACACCCATTTAAGACAGGCAAACTTAGCGACCGATAGCTGTCAATCTTCTCTGCGGGATCCCTCTGCTCTTCATGATGGTTGCCCTCAGAATGATAGGAGGCACCGAACAGCTTTGGACTGGGTTGTTCTACAGCCATGGTCAGAAAATGTTCTGGGACACAATGACTAAAACATGAAATGATATGAAAGAATTCCTAAAGCCATCATCATATAATCCATTTTACACGGCTTCCCATTTTTCCTGTCTATAGATAGTCAGATGCTGCACTGGGTTTTTACTATCCATGAAGGTGCTATTAGAAATTTTAAAGTCTTTCCGAAAAATGTCCTCTGAATAAACACCGATACAGCCAAGCAGCAGTCCCTGTACTGATTCAATGTAAACTGTTCCATCCGGATAAAATGACGATCAACAAAGAGGGGGCACTAGAGAAGGTCAGGCCTCAGAGCCGCGATACAGTACTTGGCCATTCTGCAATCCCCATCACCTTTCACAGCTCTGGTTCCACCACGGACAGCAGTTCTTTCGTCCCCATTGTCTCCAGCAAATATCTCCACTGGCAGTTTTGCTGATCTGTAATGCATGGAGAGAAAGCAAAGAAGGTCAGCATACTGCTTCCGTCAGCAAAGCATGGCACAAGCTTATAAGAACCTTAAGTGCTGTTTGCGCACGCTAAGCTTCACAGTTTTTCTCTCACCCTGCTTTCTGATTTTTGCTCTTAAAGAACTATAAGCTATTACGGTGTAATATTCAAAATATGCCAAGTGTAATTATCTTTCCTAATGTTAAATCCTCACAAGGATTGTGGAAAACACACCAACTAGGTTTACATTTAGGGTTCCCGAGTCTAACAAGGAGAACTAAACAAGTTATATGGATGTCAGGGAACCATGAAACGAGAACATGTGCCGCCAGCACACAATGGATCCTTAACATACCAAAACGTTTATTGAAGCGATCACATCACAAACGGCACTAGGGAAACATTTCAAGGCCGCACAGGAATGTCATCAGACACGGGGATGATAGACAAAGAGGTCCTGCGTAGCCTCAAAAAGTTGAGCTGTCCTTGACTGTGATGCGATTGCTTCAGTAATCCTCTCAAAGCTATATTAAGGATCCATACTGCGCTGGGGACATACACTGTATTACCAAAAGTATTGGGACGCCTGCCTTTACACGCACATGAACTTTAATGGCATTGTCACCAATGGTTGGTCCACCCTTTTTCAGCTATAACAGCTTCAATGTTCTGAGAAGGCTGTCCACAAGGTTTATGAGTGTGTGTATATGGGAATGTTTGACCATTCTACCAAAGGTGCATTTTGTGAGGCAAGGCACTGATGTAGACGAGAAGGCCTGGCTCGCAGTCTCCGCTCTAATTTATCCCAAAGATGTTTTATTGGGTTGAGGTCAGGACTCAGTCAGTCCTGACCTCAGACTGGCCAGTGTACAGGCCAGTCAGGTTCCTCCACCCCAAACTCGCTCATCCATGTCTTTATGGACCTTAATTTGTGCACTGGTGTGCAGTCATGTTTGAACAGGAAGGGGCCATCACCAAACTGCCCCCACAAAGTTGGCAGCATGACATTTTCCGAAATGTCTTGGTTTGCTGAAGTCTCTGAAGCCCAACCCCTGAAAAACAACCTTAATCTCCCCCTCCACCAAATGATTTGGACTGGTGCACAAACCAAAGTCCATAAAGACATGGATGAGCGAGTTTGGGGTGGAGGAACTTGACTGGCCTACACAGAGTCCTGACCTCAACCCGAAAGAACACTTTTGGGATGAATTAGAGCGGAGACTGCGAGCCAGGCTTTCTCGTCCACAATTGTGCCTGACCTCATAAATGTGCTTCTGGAAGAATGGTCAAACATTCCCATAGACACTCTCCTAAACCTTGTGGAAGCCTTCCCAGAAGAGTTGAAGCTGTTATAGCTGCAAAGGGTGGGCCAACCCAATATTGAAGTCTATGGACTAAAACTGGGATTCCATTAAAGTTCATCTGTATGTAAAGGCAGGCATCTGAATACTGACTACTTTTGGTAATATAGTATATATATATATATATATATATATATATATATATATATATATATATATATATATATATATATATATATATATATACACACACACACACACACACTGTAGATTTATATATTACGGCAAAGCAACAGTTAAGCTAGGGCTCAATAATATCGTACAGAGGAACCTTCTCTTGAACCTTTCAGCTCTTGAGGCGCCAGATCACTGAAGCACAATTCTGCATCTAGAGGCTCAAACAGATAACATTAAAATAGCACACGGAGGAAGAGCCAGCTAGCCATATACATGGCAATTAAATCAAGTAATCAGACTTTCAAAATTAATTTTTGGTACAAAATTGCACTGCAATCGAGGACCTATTATGGTGGGGGGTTTTTTTTTCAACTATATAGACAAGAATGCTAGTGTAACCGATAATACTTCTCAAACTGTAGGTGAATTTTGTTTATAAATTATATATTTTGGTAAAAAATAAATGCAATAAAGTGAAAACATTTGGCAAAACAAAAAAAAAAACAAAGAAGTTATCACACAAAAATAAATAAATAAATAAAAAGCAGACAAAAAAATAGTTAATATGCTTTAAAATTAACATGCCTACAAACTTCAATTTGTAAATATATCCCTCCGATCAATATAAGAATTGGATCAAATTAAAATTTCATGCAAAGTAATGCACACTGGATTGACACAAGCCCACTTTCCCCATTTCACAACTAATTGAATTCTGAAGGCTGGTCAAAACTGTGGGTGATCGATTGTTTGTTTAGTTCTGGCGATTACGTTTGATGATATTTGCAATTCGCAGTGGATGGAAAGTGGTTAATAGTAAAAGAAACCATTCATACGGATGGCCAACATTAGAACGATCATTTTCAGACACCATAAAATGTATAAATGACCCCTTTTTCTGTTTTTGCCTTTTATCTAATTTCTTTACTGTTTGGTCTTTACAAGCCATCTGGCTTTCCCAGTATGAATCACGGAGGACGTTTATTAGGCAGATGGGATTGACCATGATGTGACTGGTAATTTAGGGTTTATTTACTCACAAAGACAACCAGCAAAATAGCTACATTTTCAAGCAGCAGTTGCATGGACTGCTCACCAACCCAGCTTTATGTTGTCTACAGTGGGGCCTCATCAATCACTAGTCAAAAAACAGATGTTAGGAAAGTCATGAAAGGTTTTATTTTTTTTTATTTTTTTTGTGTGTAAATCTAAAGAATATTTTACAGAGATTCAAACATTCCCACAAATGTGTTTTTTTTGTTTTTGTTTTATTTTTGCCTTTTTTGTAGACATTTTTTAACATGAGTTTCTACAGAACATGTTCACATCAATGCATTTTTGTGCCTCTGCATTTTTGGAAAGGGTCCGGTACTTTTTTTTTAAACGCAAAATGGTGCTTTTTTTTTGGTTCAATAGACATTGATGGAGAAGCTGCAGGAAAGCATGAAGTGCATTTTTACTGTGATTTTGCAGAAATTTGAGTTTTTTTATCTGCCCAACATTTCCAAAAAAAAAAACAACAGATATAAAAAAAAAAAAAAAAAAAGCATAAAATTGCCAAACACAAATCATGACAAAATCACAGGTAAAAATTGCAAGTTGCTCAAAAACAACATGCATAGATGTGAATCGAGCCTAAACATGTTTTAAGTTTAACTGGATTTTCCACCAGGACAGATTGTTCCTTTAAGATGGAAACAATATTTTTATCAGTCAGTCTGCCCATTTAGTGCAATCTGTTTGTAAAAGATACAATGCTTTGCTTGCAACAATTGTTACATTACCGTGTATGGCTAGCATTGTGCTACAATACAGCCCATTGTGCCTATGCATTCACTGTCACTTGCAGACTTCCATGGCAGTCATTCAAATTTGAACATTTCCCATTGGGAAGAATAGAGAACTTTAACCACTTGATATTTGTGGCAGACAATCAGACACTAACTGACACTGCAGGAATCAGTGACACTAGTACGGTGATCAGTGCCATAATAATGCATCGTTACCGTACTAATGACATTGGCTGCAAAGGGGCTAAACATCTAGGGCAATCAAAGGGTTAACTGTATGCCTAGCCAGTGTTTTTGTGTACTGTATGTGTTGCTTTTACTGGGGGAAGAGATGGATTCTAGTCCCCGCTTTGCAGGAACACCAAATACATCCCTTTCCCCATAAGAATGGAACTCTGCCTTCTTTACATAGGTAGAGCTCCATTCTGAGTCTCTGTCTGACAATCGGGTACTGCTGGCTGGGGAAAAAAAATTATACATAAAATCTGGATGGTGCCTGTAGCTCCAGGAATCATGCCCGTATAACCACAGAAAGTCCATCGACGTCCGCCTGGCTGGGAGTGGAAAAGCGTGCTACAATTGCACCAAAACACACACTAAAAAATAAAAAAATAAAAAAATCACACCACACTCCACGACCAAAAAGGCTCTTGATCTTGATATTTTGGGGCATTTTTGGCATGGGTTGCCCTATGCACAACATGCATGTAAAAAGGGAACAAAAATTGTGGGAACGCGTTTCTGCTATATTCGGGTATGGATGGAATGCAGGATGACTTTGGAAGAGAGATGAGGGTTAAATAAAAAATAAAAAACCCACACAACAATTACTTTACCAAAGTCGCATAGGAATCACTTCTTATCTAATGCTGATGCAACTTCTCTCAGTTAACATAGAAATCTGTGGGACTGAAAATGCAGGACACCATTGAAAACAATGCGATTTCCCTGGTCATGCGATTCTGTGTGACTCAGAAGTCGCACTACTGTGAAGAGAGCTCATTTGTGACATGTATGTTCCAATGCAGAAAAAATGCAGCGGGTTGTACTTTTGTTGACTGTACCGGATCACACTGCACTGGTGAGGACTATGCCATAGGAATCCATGCAACCTATTGTTCTTGTATTTCTAATGCAGAAAAACACGCATTGTTGGACTGCATGTGGTGTCAGCCGGCCCTAGGAAGACTTGAATATTTATTTTTTTTGTACCAGAGTTTAGGATGACTTTAGCCGCACTTCAGATAAGGGTGAGCCAAGCAGAGATGAATGCCAAAGCCAGAGGCTAAGCAGAATGGTGGTGTCAGGATATGTACTGCTCACTGCATCAGTGTGTGATCGGAGAATACTGACACCTCTTAGTACATAGGTCCATCACACAGCCCGGCTCTCCCCTCTGTACATTCCCAGCTAATAGTGGGATCGCATGAAAGTTATGGCAGGTGCAGTGCAGGAGAGGACAGCGGGGACATGACATCTATGTACTATTTGGGGTGACAGGGACATCAGATCTATGTACTACACTGGGTGACAGTGACATCACATGTACTATATGGGGGTGGCAGGGACATCAGGTCTATGTACTATATGGGGGTGACAGGGACATCAGGTCTATGTACTATATGGGGGTGACAGGGACATCAGGTCTATGTACTATATGGGGGTGACAGGGACATCAGGTCTATGTACTATACGGGGTGACAGGGACATCAGGTCTATGTACTATACGGGGTGACAGGGACATCAGGTCTATGTACTATATGGGGGTGACAGGGACATCAGATCTATGTACTACACTGGGTGACAGTGACATCACATGTACTATATGGGGGTGGCAGGGACATCAGGTCTATGTACTATATGGGGGTGACAGGGACAGCAGGTCTATGTACTATATGGGGGTGACAGGGACATCAGGTCTATGTACTATATGGGGGTGACAGGGACATCAGGTCTATGTACTATATGGGGGTGGCAGGGACATCAGGTCTATGTACTATATGGGGGTGACAGGGACATCAGGTCTATGTACTATATGGGGTGACAGGGACATCAGGTCTATGTACTATACGGGGTGACAGGGACATCAGGTCTATGTACTATACGGGGTGACAGGGACATCAGGTCTATGTACTATATGGGGGTGACAGGGACATCAGGTCTATGTACTATATGGGGGTGACAGGGACATCAGGTCTATGTACTATATGGGGGTGACAGGGACATCAGGTCTATGTACTATATGGGGGTGACAGGGACATCAGGTCTATGTACTATATGGGGTGACAGGGACATCAGGTCTATATACTATATGAGGTGACAAGGACATCAGGTCTATGTAATATACGGGGTGACAGGGACATCTATGTGGGATCCCTCCATCCTCGGATCGTGCACTACATCACCCAGACAATAGATCGTACGATCTCCCCCCGATGTAGTTCTGTCTCTCATCCAATAACAGCCCAGAGCTCTCCTCTTTGTTCCATGCCATGTGTGCTCCTCTCCGCTCTGCCTTTGTCTCCTCTCCCCCATTCTCTGTACTGTGATCCGGGCACTGATGAGAGATGACAGTACGCTCCTGCTCAGGTCAGCGCTATGCATGCATGGTGAGGAGTAATCAGGATAAGAAGCCGATCACTCACCTGTGTCCATTCACCATGAGTGGAAGGAGTCTCTGTGCTCCGTGCCGTGTGTCTGCCGGTGTAGAATAGAATGAGGCTCTCTATGAATGTGTCCCATGTAGGGGTCCCCTGTGTCTTCTGAGCATGCACCGACTTCTCATCTCACCAGCGAGAGATCAGGGGAGATAGCCGAGCGCCGAGCTGACAACACTTAACCCCATAAATGCCGGCCAGCAATGGAGACACAGCAGGAGTGCAGAGTGTCAGGAATCATTAGAGGCGGACAGTCCGAGCTTATCTAATAGAGGAGGGGGAGGGGAGTGACATGCTTCACTGTCATTATCAACAGAAAGGAACAGCTACACACAGATATAACCCCACAGCTGCCACAATGACCCTTCAATGGCTGGGCACTTTTACTATGGGACTAGCGGGCACTATTTGAAGCCCACTGGTTATTATACAGCTGTCATTGGGGGGTTAGTGTAGGGGGCTTTCTGTCAGGAGGAGTGGGGGTTTGTCGGGGGGGTATCAGTCTGCGATGGTAGGGGTTGTCCATCTAGGAAACGGGGGTCTGCATGTGGTGGGCATAAGGTTGCCACCTCATCCCTTTAAAACCGAACACATATGAATTACACAGGTTCTGTGGCTGATGTGGGGCGGGGGTGTCCGTCGGGGACAGTGGGGGTCTATCGGGGTGGGGGGTATCAATATGGGAGTGTGGGGGTATCAATATGGGAGTGTAGAGATCTATTGGGGTGGGGGGGTATCAGTATGGGAGTGGGGAGGTCTACTGGGGCGGGGGGTATCAATATGAGAGTATAGATGTCTATTGGGGTGGGAGGTATCAATATGGGCGTGTGGAGGTCTATCGGGGTGGGGGTTATCAATACGGGAGTGTGGAGGTCTATTGGGGTGGGGGTTATCAATATAAGAGTGTGGAGGTCCATTGGAGTGTGGGGTATCAATATGGGAGTGTGGAGGTGTATTGGGGTTCTAATGGAGTGGGGGATATCAGTCTGGGATTGTGGGAGTCTGCACATGGCAGGCAGGGATCAGTAGTTGGGGGTGGAGGGTGTCACCACCAGTGCATCCATATGGGGCACAGGGGCACTGCCCCCCTAATCCATTCTTCCGACACCCCTAAACTACATACTGGGTGATTGACGCATGGATTTCAATGTTTTTTTTTTTTTAGAAGCACATGATTAGAGCCCGAGGCTCTAATTGGCTACAAAAAAGGGTGGGTTTGGGGTGCAGAGCCCACCCAGTTGTGTGACAATAGTGAATTAATATTGGCTATTGTCTTCCTTATTCTCCTCCTGGCCAACCCATAACTCGATTGGCCGAGAGGAGAAGGGATCCTATTGGCCGCCGAGGAGGGAGGAGACGCATGTGAAGCCCAGGAGGAGGACATGCAGGGTGAAGCAGCTCCCCAAGACCTAGATGGGGCTGGTTACTGATCAGGGGAGGGGGTGCCTGAGACAGGCTGGGGGGGGGGTGTGGCAGCGGGTGGATTGTTTGCCGCCCCCCAAATAAATACCACCAGCCACAGCTGCCCCCCACCCTGATAGAGCCCCACCCCCAACTACTGACCCCTGCCTGCCACTTACACTCCCACACATCCAGACTGACTACCCCCATACTTGCACCCCACACTCCTCCTGACTGAAAGATCAGAACCCTGATAGACCCCCACCCCCTCAGACTGCCACCCCCACACTTACAGACCTACACCTCTCCAGACTGACACCCCCCCTCCCCCTACACTGACACCCCAAATGACAGCTGTATAATAACCAGTGGGCTTCAAGTAGTGGCCGCTAGTCACATAATAAAGGTGCAAAGCCATCGAAGAGTTAACTGCGATCCTCCTGCTTGGCTCTCTCCTGGCAGCTGTGGGGTTAAATCTGTGTGGTTGCTGTCTCTGTTGATATTGACGACAGTGAAAGCATGTACCACCCCCCCCCCCCCCCATTAGAGATAGAAATGCCCGCAGTGCCCAATGATTCTTGACACTTCTTCGGCTTCCTCTCGCTATGAAATTCTGCACCCCGTGTGCCTCACATGCTGCCCAGGGTTTATGGGGTTAACCGTTTTCAGGTCGGAGCTCAGCTATTTCCCCTGATCATTCGCTGGTAAGATGAGGAGTCGGTGCATGCTCAGAAGGCACAGGGGGCAGATTTTCATGGGATAGAGAATCTCATGCTAATCAGCACTCAACCTCTCCAATGTCCATCTGTTCTGCCTGCCCTGCTCCGCCTGGCTGGTGAATGACAGGAATGACAGTCCCCAGGGTGGGCAGTGTGCAGGTAGAGGGCACAGGGGGTCACCCGGGGTCACTGCCTTCAGGAGAACACCTGCTCACTGAGATGCTCATGGCTTTGTCTGCTTGTCTCATAGATAAAACATCACAAGAAGGGAACAGGTACAGATTAAAGGTGGGAGGAAGTGACCAATCATAAGAGCGATGGAAGAAAAGAGGGGGGTGTATACTACACAGGCTAAAGCCCACCACTCCAAAAAAATCCTGATCACTTCAGCTCCTGTCTAACCTGGCCCATGTACTGTAAGTGAGACTGGGATGTTAGATTGAGGGCAGGAACTGATGTGAATGTTCGTTGTGTACATACTGACATTATCAGCAATGTATAAAATATATATATATATATATATATATAAATACCTGTAGTAAAAAAACACTTTAGCCAAATGAAATTTTTATAATTTTGTTCACACAAATAGAGCTTTATTTTGGTGGTATTTATTCACAAATCAGTTTTTTTTTTTTTTTTTTGCGATATAAGCAAAAAAAGAGCGGAAATAAAAAAAAAATAACAATATTTGCTACTTTCTGTTTTAAAAGAAATCCAATAAAATCTATTTTTGTCATAAATTGAAGCCAAAATTTATTCTGCTACATGTCTTTGGTAAAAAGAAATCCTGTTAAGTGTATAATAATTGGTTTGTGTGATCACGGACATACAGTACAGACCAAAAGTTTGGACACACCTTCTCAATCAACAGAATGCCAAGAGTGTGCGGAGCAGTAATCAAAGCAAAAGGTGGCTACTTTGAAGACCCTAGAATATAAGACATATTTTCAGTTGTTTCACACTTTTTTGTTAAGTATATAATTCCACATGTGTTAATTCATCGTTTTGATGCCTTCAGTGTGAATCTACAATTTTCATAGTCATGAAAATAAAGAAAACTCTTTGAATGAGAAGGTGTGTCCAAACTTTTGGTCTGTACTGTATGTGCACAGATGATCATGTACAGGTGTACGCAGATGATCACGGACATATGTGTGCAGATGATCATTGGGACATATGATTTTACTGTTACATATGTGGGACAGGTGTTTTTTACTGTGTGTGGACATGTGTGGGGACATGTGTTTTGTGGACAATATGATTCTACACTGTGTGAGGACACTGTGCCAGTGAGGTATAATCGTCTTTTTTTTAGAAAACACATACAGAGGACAGAGCAGATTATATAAAGTATTCAAAGTTATTTCATCAGGAGGGGGGGGGCGGGACCTGACACAGGAGCCGACAGGCAGGGAGGGAGGGGAGAGGAGGATTGGAGAGCTGAGGATGACAGAGGCACGTAAACTGACCATGGTGTCAGTGCTCAGCACCCATGATTAACCGTGGTCAGTTTACAGAGGGGAGGGCAGAAACTGGCAGGATCAGTCAGGTATTTCAGGTGATAGAGAGGGCCAAATTACACAGCACGTGCACTGTGCTGTAACACATGCTTTAAGGGAACAGGATCCAATTTTTTTTGTTAGGTTAACAAACACTTTAACTGTATTTATTAGCAGATAACACACACTTTTTCACCCTGAAAATTGGGTGAAAATCATGTGTGCGTGTTATCGTTCAGTTCTGGCTGCCTCGGAGGGGACAGGGAGGGGGGCAGGATGAGCTCTGACAGATTACATACAGTGAGAATCTCCTGGCATTGGATGACTGTTCTGTCTATCATAGGAGGCAGGACTTTGTCGCCTCCGAGGCTGCAGATGGGCATGGATCAGGCTGCACTGATGGCACTTGTGAGGCTGCATTCATGGCAATGGTGAGGCTGCATTTATGGCACTTGTGAGGCTGCATTCATGGCACTTGTGAGGCTGCATTCATGGCACTTGCAAGGCTGTATTCATGGCAATGGTGAGGCTGCTTTCAGAGCACTTGTGAGGCTGCATTCATGGCAATAGGGTGGCTGCATTCATGGCAATGGAAAGGCTGTATTCATGGCACTTGTGAGGCTGCAGATGGGCAATGACGAGGCTGCATTGATGGGCACTGACCCTTATTTTGCTTCACAGTTCTGTATTTAAAATTAAATTTTTTCCCTGAAATTTCCCTCTTAAAGTGAAGATGAGCGTGTTATACGCCGATAAATACAGTAATCCTAAAAATGCTCCCTCCCCCTCCTCAGTGACTACAGGGAAGAGGAGGGAGCGCCATTGGAGCCTATAAGGGTGACATCACTGTCCATAGAACTTTGTAGAGGTCGACTGATATGGGTTTTTCTCTGGCCGATGCCGATATTTAGAAATCGCCGCGGCCGATGGGCGATATATGATATCGATTTTTTTGGGCCGATATGTTAGGCCGATTTTTTTTATTTTTTTTCCCCCTTCATCTCATAAAATCTAATAGACACCTTTCACACTGGGGCATTTTTCAGGCGCTTTTGGACTAAAAATAGCACCTGTAAAGTGTCCGCAAAACGGTCCCCCTGCAGTCTGTGTGGAAGCCCGAGTGCTTTCACACTGAGGGGATGCGCTGGCAGGACGTTAAAAAAAGGTCCTACAAGCAGCATCTTTGGAGTGGTGTATACCGCTCCTCCACCACTCCTGCCCATTGAAATGAATGGGCACCGCTGCCGAAGCACCTGCAATGCGATTTGGCAGCAGCGCTTCACGGGCACATTTAACCCCTTCCTTGGCCGCTAGCTGGATTATAAGTGCCCCGATAGCAGCCGAATAGCGGCGCTAAAATGACGGTAAAGAGCCGCTAAAACTGGCAGCATTTTACCGTCAACGCCTGCCCGCTCCAGTGTGAAAGCGGCCTTAAGTAATACAGA
Source organism: Lithobates pipiens (assembly GCF_037356315.1). NCBI lineage: Eukaryota > Metazoa > Chordata > Amphibia > Anura > Ranidae > Lithobates > Lithobates pipiens. The sequence goes on from NW_027507764.1 coordinate 467,761,499, forward strand.
AAATTTCTTACATTTAAACATTTATTAAAAAAAACATCAGTTCACTTGTATGTATAATTTAGATTAAAATATATATATATATATATATATATATATATATATATATATATATATATATATATTAAATACACAAAAACAGGTAACCCAAACTTTTGGATGAGAAAATGGGCTAACTTTACTGTTTTCGTATTTTTTATTTTTTTTTAATCAGTGTATTTTTTCCCAAAAAATTGCGTTTGAAAGACCGCTGTGCAAATACTGTGTGACATAAAATATTGCAACAACCGCTATTTTATTCCCTAGGATCTCTGCTAAAAAAATATATATACGTTTTGGGGGGGTCTAAGTGATTTTCTAGCAGAAAATACAGGATTTTTATTTGTGAGCATCAAGTGTCAGAAAAGATTTAGTTTTTAAATGGTTAAACTGAAAACTCTACACACTGAGTTGAATTCATTCAGAAGTGTAAACATTGTATCTCTTTGCTCTTTTCTTGGCAGACTGCCCAGAGAGGAAACAAGTCTCTTCACTGATGTCTTCAGGCAACATGCATTGACTTCTATTACTGAAGTCATTTGCAAGTCATGCTGAAGATATCATCTGCCTTTTTTAACAGCACAATCGGCCGATGCCGATTAATTAAAAAACACCAAATATTGTCCGATATATCGGTCGACCTCTAGAACTTTGTATCCTTAAGGAAAGATGAGTTTGATGGGTTGTACTTTTCAGGAATCTACTGCGCTAAATTACCAGATATTGGCTAGCAGGTATTGATTCACTGTAGTAAATCAATGTTTAATTGCTTGCTCTTAAATAGCGAACTTTGCATTTGTTCATTGGACTTTGCACTGCCCTATTAAAAGTGACTATGATATTTTTGACACAATTTTATTTCTGGTTGTCGTCTGAGATTAATATCTTCAAGTCATTTTTTGTACCAATTTTACAGTATTTGTTTTATTTTTTATTTTTTTTACTATTTACACACAATTTATATTTTACAAAAAGGCATTTAACGCAGGTTTCATCCATTCACAATGCATTATGGGATTTCTAATGATAAAGCCCAGAGGAAGCTGTTTCTTCTCTGATTAACCCCCCTGGCGGTATTCCCGAGTCTGGCTCGGGGTGGAAGTTTTACACCAAATGTGGTAACCCAAAGCCAGACTCAGGACCGCATCGCTGAATCCAGGAGGAGGTTTACTTACTTTCTCCCTTGGATCCAGCGATGTCCCCCCGCTGTACGAGCGGCTCGTCCTCCGCTCGGTTCATCACGGAGCCAAGCTCCGTTCCCTGCGAGCGTTGCGACGCACGGGGACGGAGATCGGCACCAAATTCAAAAAGTGAAACACAAAGTATACATACAGTATAATGTAATCTTACAGATTACATTGCTGTATGTAATTATTTCACATCCCCTTTGTCCCTAGTGGTCTGCCCAGTGCCCTGCATGCAGTTTTATATTCTAAAAACTGTTCTTTATGCCTGGAAACTGGAGATTGTCCATAGCAACCAAAACTGTCCCTTTACATCAAAAATGATTTTAGACCAGCTAGAAAACAGTGATAATAAATTAGAATCACTCGCAGAATTGAGCGATAGCGATTTGTGGGGAGATCCGTCATCAAATATTGAAAAGTAATGACAGTGACAATTCTGCAACTGAGCAAATTTCAGTGTTTTTGATTTGATTAAATTATTAAATAATTTTCATTATTGTTATATTATTATTTGGTATAATTATTTATAGTTATTTATTATATTATAATTTATGATTTCATTTTTCAAACTTTATCATACCCGGGATGTCTGCTAGACTCTGGTTTGGACAGATTTAAGTGAGTTATTCCTAAAGCCGCGTACACACGGGGCGGACTGTCTGGCCAACTTAGTCCGTCAGACAATCTGACGGACAGTCCGTCATACTTTCGAATGAACGGACTTGACCACACACACCACTTTTTGAGCGGACTAATACGGCGTACTAAGTCCGCCATACTATCCGCCCTACTTTTGAAATGAACGGACTCGCCCACACACGCGGAGGAAAGTCCGCTCATTTCGAGCGCGTCTCCAGGTAGGCGGGGCCCGCGAAGGAGACGTCGCTGGCCCCGCCGCCTGGTATGGACTTAAAGGGGAACCCCAACGCCGAAAAAAATCGGCGTGGGGGTCCCCCCCAAGTCCACAACAGACCCTTGTCCGAGCACGCTACCCGGCCGGCCAGGAAAGGGGGGCGAGCGAGCGCCCCCCCTCCTGAGCCGTACCAGGCCGCGTGCCCTCAACATGGGGGGTGCCTTGGGGAAGGGGGGGCCGCGCGGCCCCCCCACCCCAAAGCACCTTGTCCCCATGTTGATGAGGACAAGGGCCTCTTTCCGACAACCCTGGCCGTTGGTTGTCGGGGTCTGCGGGCGGGGGGCTTATCGGAATCCGGGAGCCCCCTTTAATAAGGGGGCCCCCGGATACCGGCCCCCCACCCTATGTGAATGAGTATGGGGTACAATGTACCCCTACCCATTCACCTGTAAAATAAAAGTACCAAAAAAAACACAACACACGAGATAAAATACTTTATTGCACAGCTCCGGGGGTCTTCCGTCTTCGGGGGTCTTCTCGCTGGACTCCTCCGCTATCTTCTTGTAGCTCTTTTGCTAGCGGAGGAGTCCAGCTTTCTTCCTCGCCGCCGGCCTCTTCTCCCGACTTCGGGGGTCTTGTCCCCCTCTTCGGTTCTTCTGCCGGGCCACCGCGCCTTCTTATAGCTCTTTTACAGGCGGTCTTCTGTCGCCGCTGTCGCTGCCGTCGCCGCCGCCTTCCGTTCTTCTTCTTCTTCTTCTTCTTCTTCTTCTTCTCCAGGAGATGTTGCCTCGACGATCTCTCCGGCCGGAATGCCAGGGACGCACTGCGCGGCCACTTATATAGGGACAATGGGGCGGTGTCACATGGCTTTATGTCACATGGGTTGGTCACATGGTGACCCCGCCCCCTTATGATGTCATAGTCCCCATGTGACATCAACCCATGTGACCAACCCATGTGACATAAAGCCATGTGACACCGCCCCATTGTCCCTATATAAGTGGCCGCGCAGTGCGTCCCTGGCATTCCGGCCGGAGAGATCGTCGAGGCAACATCTCCTGGAGAAGAAGAAGAAGAAGAAGAAGAAGAAGAACGGAAGGCGGCGGCGACGGCATGGCGACGGCGGCGACAGAAGACCGGGCCACCGCCTGTAAAAGAGCTATAAGAAGGCGCGGTGGCCCGGCAGAAGAACCGAAGAGGGGGACAAGACCCCCGAAGTCGGGAGAAGAGGCCGGCGGCGAGGAAGAAAGCCGGACTCCTCCGCTAGCAAAAGAGCTACAAGAAGATAGCGGAGGAGTCCGGCGAGAAGACCCCCGAAGACGGAAGACCCCCGGAGCTGTGCAATAAAGTATTTTATCTCGTGTGTTGTGTTTTTTTTGGTACTTTTAATTTACAGGTGAATGGGTAGGGGTACATTGTACCCCATACTCATTCACATAGGGTGGGGGGCCGCTATCCGGGGGCCCCCTTATTAAAGGGGGCTCCCGATTCCGATAAGCCCCCCGCCCGCAGACCCCGACAACCAACGTCCAGGGTTGTCGGGAAGAGGCCCTTGTCCTCATCAACATGGGGACAAGGTGCTTTGGGGTGGGGGGGCCGCGTGGCCCCCCCTTCCCCAAGGCACCCCCCCATGTTGAGGGCACGCGGCCTGGTACGGCTCAGGAGGGCTCGCTCGCCCCCCTTTCCTGGCCGGCCGGGTAGCGTGCTCGGACAAGGGTCTGTTGTGGACTTGGGGGGGACCCCCACGCCGATTTTTTTCGGCGTTGGGGTTCCCCTTTAAGTCCACACCAGGCGGCGGGGCCAGCGACGTCTCCTTCGCGGGCCCCGCCTACCTGGATACCCGCTCGAAATGAGCGGACTTTTCTCCGGGCGGGAAAAGTCCGCTCATTTCAAAAGTACGGCGGACTGGCACACACACGGGCGGATTGTCTGCCGAAAATGCGAGTCCGACGGACAGTATTACGGAAATTCCGAAATACTTAGTCCGCCAGACTGCACGCTGAAAAAGTCAGCTGAAGCCCACACACGAGCGGACTGTCCGCTGAAATGTGTTTCGGCGGACTAAGTAGGCCAGACAGTCCGCCCGTGTGTACGCGGCTTAAGAATTACAGGCCTACAATATAAAATGCCAAATTTTCATGCAAAATAATTGTACCGCTTTTAGCACCAAAAATCTGAAATAATCGTACCGCCAGGGAGGTTAAAGCTATATACAGAGCCCTCTGAACATGTAACTGGAGAGAAGGAAAGAAGGGGAGAAGTCACTGCTTTAACACAATTTATTTTGTGTATACATTTCAGCTTGAGCAACTGAGTTCTGTAAGCAATATGCTTAAAAACATAGGGTAAGGAGAACCTGAAAAATATTTGAAAAGGAGGCTAAAGCTCCAACTGCTGGCTGGATATCAGTAAACTCAGAATTCATATACAATGGGGTGGATTTAGCAAATAGACTGTGCACCTTGCAAGTGCAGTTGCACTTGTTTTCCTTTAGAGCTTAGTAAATGGGGTAAAGCCAGTGATGCCACTAGGGTTGGTATCACCTGGTGCCAGCCCCCAAAAATGTTTGCAACCTGCGGGAGAGAGAGGAGGTGGGGGGGACGGAGAGAGAGGAGATGGGGCAGAGAAAGAGATAGGGAGAGCAGGGAGAGAGGTCAGGGAGGAAACGAGAGGGGTGCAAGGAGAGAGAGGGGTCAGGAAGAGAGAGAGGTGTCAGGAAGAGAGATAGGGCAGGGAGAGAGAGAGAGGGGCAGGGAGAGAAATAAAGGGAGAGAGAGGGGGGCAGGGAGAGAGAAAGGGAGCAGGGAGGGAATGAGAGGGGGTGCAAGGAGAGAGGGAGGGCAGGAAGAGAGAGAGGAAGGGAAGGAAGAGAGAGAGATGGGGCAGAGAGAGATGGTGTGGCAGGGGGAGAGAGAGGGGGGCAGGGAGAGAGAGAGGGGACAGGGTCTGGTCAGTGCTCACTCACTTGGATGGTCCTGGGGGCTCACTGGCTCAGTCAGTGGCTTCTCTTTCAATGTGGCTGTTGGCTTCACAGATGGAGCCCACAGTTAGGGAGAGAGGGGTGAGCGAAGGGATGAGTGTCATGCTGTTTAGACATGCTGGAGGTGGACAGAGCAGTGTGGGGATCCCATCCTTCCAGGACAGCTGCAGCTCCCGAGCCAACTGTCACCTGCACCCGCAGAGGACGGAGCAGACATTGGAGAAGTTGATGGAGCTGGGGGTTCCCCTGGCCCTGCATGTCTGCTGTAGAAGGAGTCCAGCCTTTCAAGGGGAATAAAAAGCCGCCTGGCTCAGTCCGCCCCTGGTGTCACCACTCTAGCAGTTGAGTCACCCGGGTACGGTCTGCACCGCCCTAGCGGCGCTACTAGTTAAAAGTTCTGCAGATTTCCATTGTCCAATCAAGTGCAAGCAAAAAAGCTGTTTTGTATTTTCCTTGCATCTGATTGGGTATACTTTACAAAGTGAAACTTTACAACGCTTGCATTTATTAAGGAAAATGAGTGCAGCTGCAATTGCAGAGTGTACAGTATATTTGCCTTTAGTAAATACACCCCAGTGTGTTTGCATTACTCAAAGTTCATAACAGTCTCACCAAACTCATCCAAGCTAATTTCTCAGCAGATCAACTCTCTCTGTTCCCCCTCCCAGCAGTGACGTGGCAGCCTTCCAATCTTTGCATTCCTTAATTTAAACTGTTTTATGAAATGTGAATATTTGTATTATTTAGAGGTTGTTGTCAGGACTAAGTGGATTTTAACTAATCAAACAACTCCAAATTACTGCAAATAGCAGAGAACATATTGACCCATCCTAAAAATAGTCATGCAATCCTCTCATATGTACTGGGCATCATCACCCTGGAAGACTGGTGACATTTAATGGTGGTAACAATTTTTTTTTTGGGGTGTACAGCTTTATAGAGGAGTCAAGTATTGTAAACAGGGCTGCTGTCTATATTTTTTACCATAGCTGGGTCATTCATTAAAGAAAAAAAAATGGAATTGGGCTTTAAAATGTACAAAATTAAGAGTCTGGTAACTTTTTTGGGCTTGCCCTAACACAGTCCAAATTAGCCCAGGTTTGAAATAAGTCTGTAACTGAAGATTTTAAGACTATTTGTACTAGTATTGTATGTAGCGCCGGCTCCTGAAGAGCACGTGTTTTTCAAATTTAAGGTTACACCTGAATTACAGTTTGGTTGGTACAATTGTCTAAATTTGGACTTCAGCATCAGCCTGACTGGACTATGAGATGTTCAGCCTGGCCACAGGGGGCACTGTCTCTTTTGGCAGGCATGGAACTATGGTCTGGTTGGGTGCTTAAGTTACTCTCTCTCGGAGCCTGCCCAGTGGGAGTGGTGCTCTTGCTGTGCTTTCTGGGAGAGGGTATTTAAGGTGCGGACATCACGTGGTTCAGGGTTCCGGTCCAGAATGATAAAGGAGGATTCTGAGGTGGTTGGGTGCCGTCTCCGGTTTGGGTGTGACTCAGTGACTTCAAGCATTCCAAGGGAGGACTCTTCAGAAGAAGACCACGTACGGGTTGGTTTCTTAGTAAGAGCCTGGAAGGGCTGAATTACCCAAGAGAATCCGGTCTCATGGATATCGCCAAGCTGGCTGAAAGATCCAGGTATCCTACGAGTATTCTTCAAGTTTAGTTTCCCTACGTGTTCTACAACAACGTCTGTGGCAGAGACATTATCTTGTATGTTCTACAACAACGTCTGTGGCAGAGACTTGTTCCTCAGTAAGCACCTTGTTGGCTGCTAGGCCTTGTGAGAGAAGGACTGTCCAACTTGAGTGAACATCCAGTTGCGAATGGCTATTCTCTGGATGAAGTCAAAGTAAGCAAGTTCTTCAACATTGACTTTGGCACTGATGCCGCGTACACACGATCGAACTATCCGGCGGACTTAGTCCAGTGGACAAACCGCTGGACTTTGCAGCGGAGGTCCGCCAGACTTTCCGAACGAGCGGACCTGCCCACACATGACCGGACTCTTTTGAAATGAACGAGCATCCTCCGGGACTGTGACATCACAAGGGGGCAGGGTCACCATGTGACATCCCCTCGTGACCCTGCCCATTGTCCCTATATAAGTCGCCGCACAACGTGTCCCTGTCATTGCGGTCAGAGACAGCGTCGAGTCAACATCTCTAGGAAGAAGAGAAGAAGAAGAGAAGAGAAGGCGGCGGCGATGATGGCGACAGAAGTCCGGGCCACCGCTAGTAAAAGAGCTGGAAGAAGGAAGCGGAGGCCCGGCAAGAAGAACCGAAGAGGGGCACAAGACCCCGAAGTCGGAAGAAGAGGCCGCGGCGACAGAAGACCGGGCCACCGCTAGTAAAAGAGCTGGGAGAAGAAAGCGGAGGCCCAGCAAGAAGAACCGAAGAGGGGGACAAGACCCCCGAAGAGGGGGACAAGACCCCGAAGTTGGAAGAAGACCCCTGGGCAGCAACGAAGAAGAAAGCCGGGCTCCTCCGCTAGTAAAAGAGCTAGCAGAAGATAGCAGAGGAGTCCGGCGAGAAGACCCCCCCAAGACAGAAGAAGACCCCCGGAGCTGAATTATTTTAAAACCTTGTGTTGTGTTTTATTAAAAAAAATTTCACCAGGTGAATGGGTAGGGGTACATTGTACCCCAAACTCATTCACATAGGCTTTGGCGGGCCGGTATCTGAGGGCCCCCTTATTAAAGGGGGTCCCGGATTCCGATAAGCCCCCAGCCCGCAGCCCCCGAAACCAACGGCCAGGGTTGTCGGGAAGAGGCCCTTGTCCTCATCAACATAAGCTAAGCAAAGCACCCCCCCCATGTTGAGGGCACGCGGCCTGGTTATGGCTCGGGGGGGGGGGGGCGCTCGTTCGTCCTCACCCCTTTCCTCACTGGCCAGGCTGCATGCTCGGATAAGGGTCTGATATGGACCTCGGGGGGATCCCCACGCCGTTTTTTCAGTGTAGGGCTTCCCCTTTAAGTCCATACCAGGTGACGGGGCCAGCGAGGTGTCAATCTCGCCGATGGAGGTGGCGACATTGACCTCCTTCGCTAGTACCGTCTACCTGGAGCCGCGTTCAAAATGAACAGGTTTTTCTCCATGTGCGGGCAAGTCCGTTCATTTCAAAAGTCTGGCAGACTAGCACACAGACGGCTGGATGCGAGTCCGGCGGACAGATTTGAGTCAAAACGTCTTTCTAAGTCCGCCAGACTTTTAGGGAAAAAAAGTCAGCTGAGCCCACACACGGGCGGATAGTCCGCCAGGTAGTGCGATCGTGTGTACAGGGCATAAGAGTACCTGAACTTCCTTTCCAACCCTCTGATCCCATTTTAAGAGACTGTTCATTGTCTATGTTTTTTGCAAATAAAATCCATTTGAGTGGATCTGTCATCAGTCTCTCAAGTTTGGGCCATCTACCACAGGACACTCCTAGACGTGAAGTGAGGAGAAAGAAGGTAACAGTAAGCCAAATCTAACCAGCAGCTCCTTCGGGGGTTAGTGCTACATGTATTTTTACACCCATCTTTCTTGTAATTGGAATTATTTAACTTCCCTCTTGTTCAGTGAACCACCCAGGAGAAAGCAAGCAGAAAGCTTTGTTATATATTTTAATGTGGCGTGACATTTTCCAGGGGAATCTGATTTTGAGTGTATTGCTCTTTAATCCGTATCATCCTTATCTGTATCCCTTGACCAATTCTTACTTCATTCAGAGTGAAACAAGGACACAGTAACTACATTAAAAATGAATCATAGGATGCACATCTGGTAAATGAAGCATGAAACTTTTATAAATCAGCTGTGTTTTCATTGTGTATTAAATTGTGTAGTTAAAAGAAAAATAATAAGAAGCTATGGTAAAGAGACTATCTTTTTATTGAAAATATATTAAGCATTGTGGATCATACACAATTAAGATAAGCAGGAATACGTTTAAGGACTCATGCACACTGAAAATGACGTTCTAAAAATGTCAGTAGCTTTACAGTGAGTTTTTCAACTTTTTTCAAAGTTTTTGCAATATTTTTTTAGCGTTTTAGCGTTTTTTTTAATGGATCAAAAATGATAAAAACCGCTGGTGAGCGATGTTTTTGGGCGTTTATCAGTGTTATCAGCGTTAGAGCATTTTTACAGCTGAAAAACGTCTCTCAAAACCCACTAGTCTTGGGGGTTTTTTACTGCTCAAAAACGCCACTGCCCAAAACTGCTGATAACAGCCTATGTGTGCATGGACACATAGGATAACATGAGGAAGAGTTTAATGACTGTAGAAAAAACCGTCTACAGCCAAAAACAGCTGCTGTAAAAATGACAAAAAATGTTCAGTGTGCATGAGGCCTTATAATGAAAAATTACAATTTGTCTGAATAAAACCAAAGGGAATGTATACAGCTATATATATATATATATATATTTTTTTTATGGTTAGGACTAAAAAAAAAAACTTGTCATATTTTTGTAATAGGGTAAATGTGAAACATTGGGGTGGATTTACAATGAACAGTCATTTGCACGATTTTGCTTCGTTTATTGCAGAATACAACTTGGGTGGAACAAGGGGTGATATGAGATGCCCCTAGTATTTGGTATATTGCACGACAATACTAAATAGCCTTGGCTTAGAAATTATTTTACATCTGGTATTCTCAGCAAACTATTGAAACACTATTTCTTCACTTCCAATTTTGACAAGGAAGAATCACTCTGAATAATTCCATCTTGCAGACTATGACGGTATCTGAGAATAAAAGAACCAGAGGCCTAACACAGCCTCTCCCAGATGGATCAATGAGTTAGACAGCCACACAGTCTTTGGAAGATATTACCAATGTGCTAACCAGACCAGAGATAACACGGTATCTCCCCCCGATGGCCTGACACATGGTAATAGAAGGACTACTGTTCCCAGCCAGTCCTTTACTGTCAATGCTGCATTCCCCGGTCACAGCATTCTGCACTACTCTTGATAGCTTCTCTTCTGTTGTTCCGTTTACAGTAACCTTTAGCTACTTGGTAGTTCTGTGTCCCCGGTCACAGAACTCTTATCTATTCTCCTCCACTTTGCTGCTACTTCTGTATTGATCTTGTCCAGCCATCAAATTCTGTGTTCCCCGGTCACAGCAGCTTGATACCCTTTCATAGACGAAGATCTTTATCTAGAGCTCCCTTCTAGTGGTTCCTCCATCCCTTCACCGCGCTCGGCGCATCCCCATGTGGGGATGCCCGGAACAGCACCTCAATACTCCATGCTGTCTTTACTTTACTCCATACTCCCTCCTGGCAGCATGTGACCCCAGCTTATATGGGAGGCCTGCCCCCTGCCAATACCGAAAGATAATTGATCAGGGCTCCTCACATGAACTGCCTGACACTCAGACTTCAGGTCCAACCCCTATTCCAGAACCATCTTTCTGGAAGCAGGGGAGGCATCTCTGAATCAAAGCACAGATGACCACACCCACCACTACACTGAACACTCCCAGTCCCAGAACCAAATCACACAGGCCCAGCTTGCAGCATAAGCCTGCCTAAATTTACCTGTACATATCCTGAACTGTGAAAAATCTTATTCTAGCACCTACCTTTAGGTAGAGGGTGCTACACACAAGATTGGAGGATGGAAGTCATCAGATCATTCCCTCATTTGCTAAGCTCTGAGAACAACTGCAATTGCAAAGTGCACACTCTATTTGCTTTTATTAAATCCTCCCCAGTGAGTCACTAGAGGCAGATCTGCTGACTTCTTTAGGATTTACTGCTGCTGAGGGGGAGCAAGCAACACTGTGCTGAAGAGAAAAGAAAAGCAGGAGAGGGGACAGGACAAACTCTGTTGCCAGGGAGACACAAAAGATTTAAATCAGAACTATACTGCATCTCAGTGCCACCAAACAAAAACGCTATTTAGTTCATTTTTCATATTCAAAGAAAACTCATCTATCTATCCATGTCTCAATGCTCAGGCATTCAGGCAGGAGGGTGTGCTTAGCTAAGAAACCCTCTCTTCCCCTCCTCCCCTCCTGAAGACTCCAGGGATGTATGACATTTTTTTCCTCGGCCTGGAAACCAGGCAGTAGCTGAAGAAATGTTAAAAAAAAATACTGTGCCACCCTATCTATTTACTGATAGCAGGATAAAGATAAAAACAAATCGGTGTTGACTGAGAGAGTGAGGTTTCATTTTAAACTTAAGCCGACCATAGATGGTAATAGATGGTCCCTACTGAACCAGCAGAGATTCAAACCATCTATGGGCAGGGCACCCATGTTTCCATCGAACAACTTGGGTACAACCAGCATGTTGGATTTTTTGGCATGTGATTATGGCCTGCAGCTATAGAATAATCGCTGCGTCTTCCTTGCAGGGATGGCTCCCCATGCCCCCACCTGGAGAACACAATAGCTCTACGGTAGTGATTCCCCCATCAAAAATGACTGTGTTGATGGGGGAATCAAGCAAAAAAAAATCACACCATCTATGGCCTGATTAACAAGGATAGTGTCTTTCCTTATCTCCCTGATATTCTCTCCTTTCTTGTCAATGTAAAGCTTCTGTCAGCCCTGATCTCTAGCTGAACCAAGGCTTGAAATGCACACATTTTAATTACAGAAAGAGGTTAATTTACTAAAACTGGAGAGTGCAAAGTATGGTGCAGCTGTGCATAGAAACCAATCAGCTTCCAGTTTTTTTTTTTTTTGGTCAAAGCTTCATTGTACAACCTGAAGTTAGAAGCTGATTGGCTACATTGGACAGCTGCACCAGATTTTGCACTCTCACGTTTTAGTAACTCAACCCCAAAGTAATATATTGTTTTTGAGACCAAGGAAAAGGGGGAATTTCCAACAAGAAAGTGACTGCTCTGGTCTTCAACAAAGTGGCAGCCTCCATCAAGAAGAAACAGGAGCAATGCTGGAGGCAATTTACAGCACACACACTTTTTGGTAACGTAATTATTAAAGTGGTTGTAAACCCTTACAAACCACTTTGACCTACAGGTAAGTCTAGATTAAGGCTTACCTGTAGGTCCAAGAAATATCTCTAAGGAGATATTTTACAAAAATCGGGCACCGCTGTCACAAACACGTCGCTTACGGCTCCGGCGCAAATGCGCCAGAGTGACGTCATAGCTGCTCCGGCCACTCACAGCACCAGAGCAGCGATACCTGGAAGGAATATGGATGCTTCGTGCTACAGGGGACAGCGGTGACATCGCTGGCTCCTGTGTCAGGTAAGTGACACATAATGGGCTACTATGCGATGCATAGTAGTCCATTATGCTTTACCTTTGCAGGGAAACAAAGAGGAAGTAAACCCATTAGGGTTCACTTCGTCTTTAAAGTGTTACTAAACCCACAACAGTAAAATCAGTCTGTATATGCAGTAAAGCATGCTTGTTATACTCACTGTGGAACCTAAGGGGTAATCCTCTGCATTGTGTAAAAAGGCTGTTTGATCCTGTCTTCTCTGATCCTCCTCGTCTTCTAAAGTCCCCAAAGCATCTCCTGCTAGAACAGAGGCTAGGGGACAAACTGTACATGCTCACTTTGGTGTGTATTTTTTTGTGGGAGGTTGCATGTGATCAGCCCAGGGCCAATCAGCACTGTCCAGACAGGAGGTCCTGCAGGCTTATAAGACAGTCAAAGCAGAATGGAAACTCCTCCTACCAGTTTTAATTCGAAAAGTGTCTGGCACCCATCACTTCATCTTGCATCACATGACCCACCATGCCTTGTAACCCACTCTACAAAGATGGATTTCAGTTCTCCCTAACTCTTGAGGTCACCATTAGGCCTCTAGGGGTCGGGGCTCTTGCTACAAGTATTTTATAGATTTGGTTGACATATCAAAACAATCACCCAGTCAGGAAATTGGATTGATATCTACATAGCTAACAGAAGGAAAAAAGTACAAATCTCAGTCTTTTCTATGCCTGAGGTCCCACACACACTGAACAGCACACTGACATTAGCAAAGAAACCAACCATCAAAAGATTTTTTTTAATCCCATGACAAGCACAGACATGCCTTTTGGTGATTTCTTATGACAGTACATGTATAATATGGAGATGAATTATTTGAAATGTTTGAAACTTATGGAACATTAATTCAGCAAGTCCTCCAGTGATCTCTGGAGCAGTCATCCATGCCCCAAAGATAGCCAGTTGTTTGTCCAAACCTTTTAAAATCATATTCAACTGTGGGCAGCTACACTTACCCATATCTACACATCAAAATCTGGGATTATATCAATTATGAAAAATGCTTAAACCATGAAGAACTCAAGTTACAATTCTAAAATGTAGTAATTAGAGATGAGCTGTGGGTCCGGGTCGAACATTAGCTTGGCCTGAATTCAAGTTGTTCACAGTTCTGGCTGTTGGCTGCATTAGCAACCAGTTACCAATAATGTACTTCTTGGTTTCTGAACTGCGGTCAGGTGGCTGAGAAGGGTCAATAATAGGGTTTTTTATGCTCCAGGCCCCTCCGAATAAATGTCAGCAGCCTTTTGGCATAGTCTGTTGGGGAGATCTAGATTAGATAGAGAGAGGTGATGGTGTTTGCAGGGAGAAATAATTGCTGCTATACTACACAGTGCTGCTGAACAGTTCTAAATTTAAATCGGGGGAGATTTAATAAAACTGGAGAGTTAAAAAATCTGGTGAAGCTCTGCATAGAAACCAATCAGCTTCCAGGTTTTATTATCATAGCTTAACCTCCCTAGCGGTATGATTATTTGAGATTTTTGATGCTGAAAGTGGTACAATTATTTTGCATGGAAATTTGGCGTTTTATATTGGAGGCCTGTAATTCTTAGGAATAACTCACTTAAATCTGTCCAAACCAGAGTCTAGTAGACATCCCAGGTATGATAAAGTTTGGAAAACAAAATCATAAATTATAATATAATAAATAACTATAAATAATTATACCAAATAATAATATAATAATAATAAAAAAATATTCAATAATGTAATCAAATCAAAAACACAGAAATTTGCTCAGTTGCAGAATTTTTGCTGTCATTACTTTTCAGTGTTTCATGATGGATCTCCCCACAATTCACTATCGCTGCTCAATTCTGCGAGTGATTCTAATTTATTATCACTGTTTTCTAGCTGGTCTAAAACCACTTTTGATGTAAAGGGACGATTTTCATTGCTATGGACAATCTCCAGTTTCCAGGCAGAAAGAACAGTTTTTATAATATAAAACTGCATGCAGGGCACTAGAGAAACCACTAGGGACAAAAGGGATGTGAAATAATTACATACAGTAATGTAATCTGTAAAATTACAGTATGCGCGCAGGGAAAGGAGCTTGGCTCCGTGATGAATCGAGCGGAGAACGAGACGCTCACAATGCGGGGAGACATCGCAGGATCCAGGGGACAAGGTAAGTAAGCTCTTCCTGGATCCTGCGATGCGATTCTGAGTCTGGCTCAGGGTTACCGCTTTTGCAGATCTGAACAGTGCGTTGCAAGCCCCGATTGGCTGAAGCAGTGAAAGCTTCAGCCAATCAGGGCACAGAGCACTGTCAGAGTCATGATTGGACACTGTCATCATGACTTTATCCAATCATGGCTCATTCCCACCCCACAGTATAAAAGTATTCTTTCAATGCCAGCCATTTTCAGTGTGATTTTGGCATGGAGAGAGATAGAGCAGGGCTCTGTTTAGTGCTAATAGTTAGTTAGTGTGCTATAGTGTGTTATTTTGCTTCAATTGTCAGTGTAGAATATTAGTCTAGTGTGAGTGTTGTGAAAAAGACCATCATTCAGCTTTGCATAGTGTGCAGCTAGAGTAGGGATAGCTCAGATAGTTTCCCTGTAGTGTAGTGAGACCGTGTCATTCATACATACATTAGTGTAGAATAGGGACAGCTCAGATAGTTTCAGCATAGTGTAGTGAGACCATGTCAGTAATCTTTACATTAGTGTATAGCTAGAGTAGGGACAGCTCAGATAGCATCAGTGTAGTCGCGGTTGAACACCTATTTATTTGATTGCATTACTGCCAGTTTAACACCATTTACTTCTGTGTGCATTACTCCCAGTTTAACGCCATATAGTTCTGTGCGCATTACTGCCAGTTTAATGCCATATAGTTTTATATAGTTTTGTGTGCGTTACTGCCAGTTTAACGCCATTTAATTCTGTATGCATTACTGCCAGTTTTTAACACCATATAGTTCTGTCTGTGTCACTGCCAGTTTAATGCCATATGGTTTTGTGTGCATTACTGCCAGTTTAACGCCATATGGTTCTGTGTGCATCACTGCCAGTTTAACACCATTTACTTCTGTGTGCGTTACTGCCAGTTTAACACCATATAGTTATGTGTGCATTACTGGCAGTTTAACGCCATATAGTTCTGTGTGCGTTACTGCTAGTTTCACACCATATAGTTCTGTGTGCGTTACTGCCTGGAGCCAGGAATGGTGGTGTGCTATAATGGTTCAAACCTCCTGTCCGCTGTCCGTTACTGCCAGTTTAACGCCATATAGTTCTGTGCATTACTGCCAGTTTAACACCATATAGTTCTGTGCATTAATGCCAGTTTAACGCCATACTTCTGTGTGTGTTACTGCCAGTTTAATGCCATATAGTTCTGTGTGTGTTACTGCCAGTTTAATGCCATATAGTTCTGTGTGCATTACTGCTAGTTTCACGCCATATAGTTCTGTGTGCATTACTGCCTGGAGCCAGAATGGTGGTGTGCTATAATGGCTCAAACCTCCTGTCCGCCCTTAGACAGGGAAAGTTGACACATGTGCCATAATAACTATAAAAAAGTAGGTCTACTGGTTTTGCCTGGTTCTTTGGTGCACATGTGCCATGCCTGGCACATGTCCTCAATTTGGTGGTGCAGAGTTTCCTAAATATGTACCCAGGGTTGCAAGATGTGCTAAAGCTGGCCAGAAGAGTCTGTAGCCATTTCAGGCAGTCATACGTGCCCAGTGCTCGATTGTCTGAAATTCAGAGGGAAATCCAACTGCCCATACACCGCTTGGTTTCTGACATACCCACCAGGTGGAACTCGACTTTGGCAATGCTGCAGTGGCTATACATGCAGCGCAGGGCCGTCAATGAGTACCTGTGCGAATATGGCACAACGACAGGCTGACGATCCACTGACTTACTGAGCCTTAGGAATAGACCACTGGTCAGAACTTGCCCAGTATGCTATTGAGCTGTTGGACTGCCCTGCATCCAGCGTGCTTTCAGAATGAGCATTCAGTGCTGCAGGAGGTTTTCGTTAATGATCATAGACTCTTTGACTTTTATAAAAATGGATCAGTCCTGGATTACCAGCTATGAAGCCCCTGATGCCGATGTCACTGATTAAGTCTTTTTGGGATGTGGTATCTCTGCAGGACTTCAAGGCTGCCTAGCTTTGAGGGTGTTCAATCAGTTCATCTGGAAGAATGTTTTTGGTATAGGTTTCATGGGCATAATTAACACCCAAAGACCAATTTTGCAGCACCTGTTTGACAGGTGCATATCATTGCAATTGTTTTTGCCTTCATCAAGAGCACCTCTATAGGGTTACAGTGGGAAGGCGCCCCCGACACCCAAATAATAATTTTGCCTGATTTGTGCAGCAGAGGGGAGGAGGAGGGATGGGAGGAAACTTGTAATGGATGGTGAAGATCCACTTTAAGCCCTTGTACACGCGGTCGGAGAATCCGTCGGAATGTGTCCTATCGGACCGTGTCGTCAGATAATCCGACTGTGTGTGGTATGCATCGGATTGATTCCGTCTGAATATCCGTCTCACCCAATTTTCCAACATGTTGGAAATATTTCCCGACCAACTGGGCCGGTCGGAAATACTCCGATCATGTGTAGAGAATTTTGATCGGACCAAGTGCCACGCATGCTCAGATCAAATTCCTACATCAAAGCTATTGGCTACTAGCCTGAATGTAGTCCCATCGTAACGAAATTACATCATCACGTTCTGAAAGATCGGATTTTTCGCCAACTTTGTCCGACCGTGTGTATGCAACAGTTTCGGACAAGATCCGACGGACAAAATCCGACGGGCAAAATCGGAAGGGATGTTTGCTGCTTTACTATACAGCTCTGCTGAGCAGTTTTATAATAGTTACAGTCAGTCATATACACCCTTAGTTTGTGTTGGAGAGACCTGGCATAGATAGGGATAGCTTGCAGAGTGTTTGTAGGGAGAAACAGTTATTGCCATACTATACAGTGCTGCTAAAAACTGTTATATACAGTGCAGTGGTACTATGCACAGTCAGTGTGTCTTGGAAAGTTTTGGCGTACATAGGGAAAGTTGACACTATGCTGTATTGAGCTACATTACTGTGAATTGCAGTGTGATGGACTACATATTAGTGCACTCCCATCACAGTGCATACAACAATCCTTTCTAGGACCACCCTTCTGTGTACGACAGCAACAACTTAATTTTCTGTTTAGCCTCTCCCCCCCATGCTTGTAGTTTTATTTTTTATTTAACATTTTTATATTTCTTTTTTACTATCATGTAAGTTTTAAATATATCACAAAAAAAAAAACAACAAATGGTTGGGATTTAGCATTTTAGGATTGAGGTTTATTGTTTTAGTTTTTTTTTTTTTTTGAGGGAGGTATATATATTTTTTTAAATATAATTTTGCTAGGGTCTTATTTTTTATTTTAGGGTTAGCAGCATCAACTTGCTCCTGACACAGGCAAAGCTGCCCTTTGTTTGCACCACATCACCGAATACTGGTGCTACAAAATGTTGTGCACCAAATCACCAAATCCTCTACTGCCTTTTGCTATAGCTGCTAATAAAGTTAGGCAAAGTGTAGGAACGAAATGGGTATTTAGCACAGCACAATGCCAAGGGCAGAGGCTATGTACAAAGAGCATTAACTAATTAGATTGTCTAATTTCCCTTCTGACTTCAGTAAGATGGGCTCCAAGGGTGAAAAAATTCCTTCCTCACCCCCTAAGGCGGTCAGATTGTCCCTGAATCATCAGTCTAGGGTGCCCAGTTCATCTCCTCATATAGAGAAAAAAAACATACATTTTATGCATGATCCCAAGCTCCACCTGCCAAGGTTATGCCCGAAGTGTATACATGTTATGTATGGTGCTATGTAGATGTAGCACTGACCCCCGAAGGAACGGCTGCTTTTCTGGGCTTACCGTTTACCTTCTCCACCTTTATGTTCTTGTCTAGGGGTTCCCGAGGTTGATGGCCCAATAACTGCAAGGACCGACAATTGAAATCCCTTTTGAGGAATTTTTATTTGCATAAAACGTTGAACAGAACACAGTCTCTCAGTTGGGAATAGAGGGTATGGGTAGGAAAGCTCAGGTACTTGTTTGGAAAACTGCTGACACTTGAAATGTCTCTCTCTAGATGATCCAGGGAATAGCCACTCGCAACTGGATACTTCAACCAGGCCCGGACTGGGACAAAAAATAGGCCCGGGCATTTTGCATTGAGCAGCCCATGACATGTTAACCGGCCCCTTCCCCACTCTTCTCCCTGACAGATCCCCTGAGAGGGGGAACCCACCAGAGGTGTGGGGGAGGGGTGAGGTGGGACCAGGAAAGAGCATGGGGTTGGAGAGCACTGGGAAGAACCTTGAGAACATGGGGTGGGGCGAGAGCACAGGGGAGAGGCAGAGAACACGGGGAGGAAGAGGAGAGCACAGGGGGGCAGCATAAAGCATAGTGGGAGGTGGAGAGCACAGGGGAGCATTGGAGAGCATGTGTGGAGGTGGAGAGCACAGGGAGGGCGTCAGAGAGCACAGGGAGGCTGGCGGAGAGCATGGGGGCGGCGGAGAGCATGGGGGCGGCAGAGAGCATGGGGGTGGCAGAGAGCATGGGGGTGGCAGAAATCATGGGGGGATGGCAGAGAGCATGGGGGGGTGGCAGAGGGCACGGGGTGTTGGAGAGCATGGGGGTGGCAGAGAGCATGGGGGCGGCAGAGAGCATGGGGGTGTCAGAGAGCATGGGGATGGGGGGGAGGTGGAGAGCATGGGGGGGTGGAGAGTATGGGGGGATGGCAGAGAGCATGGGGGGAGGTGGAGAGTCTGGGGGAATGGCAGAGAGCATGGGGGGAGGTGGAGAGTATGGGGGGGTGGCAGAGAGCATGGGGGGAGGTGGAGAGTATGGGGGATGGCAGAGAGCATGGGGGGAGATGGAGAGTATGGGGGGATGGCAGAGAGCATGGGGGGTGGAGAGTAGGGGGGATGGCAGAGAGCATTGGGGGAGGTGGAGAGCATGGGGGATGGCAGAGAGCATGGGGGGAGGTGGAGACTATGGGGGATGGCAGAGAGCATGGGGGAGGTGGAGAGTATGGGGGGGTGGCAGAGAGCATGGGGGGTGGCAGAGAGCATGGGGGTGGCAGAGAGCATGGGGGGGGTGGCAGAGAGCATGGGGGGTGGGAGAGAGCATGGGGGGGTGGCAGAGAGTATGGGGGAGGCGGCAGAGAGTATGGGAGGATGACAGAGAGCATGGGGGGGAGGTGGAGAGCATGGGGGGTGGCAGAGAGTATGGGGGAGGCGGAGAGTATGGGGGGATGACAGAGAGCATGGGGGGAGGTGGAGAGTATGGGGGGATGGCAGAGAACATGGGGGGAGGTGGAGAGCATGGGGGGATGGCAGAGAGCATGGGGGGGAGGTGGAGAGCATGGGGGGAGGTGTAGAGCGTGGGGGGGATGGCAGATGGCATGGGGGGGAGGTGGAGAGCATAGGGGGAGGTGGAGAGCATGGGGGGGGTGGCAGAGAGCATGGGGGAGTGGCAGAGAGTATGGGGGTGGCAGAAGGCATGGGGGGATGGCAGAGAGCATGGGGGATGGCAGAGAGCATGGGGGGGAGGTGGAGAGCATGGGGGGATGGCAGAGAGCATGGGGGGAGGTGGAGAGTATGGGGGTGGCAGAGAGCATGGGGGGAGGTGGAGAGTATGGGGGGTGGCGGAGACTATGGGGGGGTGGCGGAGACTATAGGGGAAGGCAGAGAGCGTGGGAGGAGGTGGAGAGTATGGGGGGATGGCAAGAGCATGGGGGAGTGGCAGAGAGCATGGGAGGTGGCAGAGAGCATGGGGGAGGCAGAGAGCATGGGGGGGGTGGCAGAGAGCATGGGGGGGTGGCAGAGAGCATGGGGGGTGGCAGAGAGCATGGGGGGAGGCGGAGAGCATGGGGGGTGGTGGAGAGCATGGGGGGTGGCGGAGAGCATGGGGGGTGGCAGAGAGCATGGGGGGATGGCAGAGAGCATGGGGGGTGGCAGAGAGCATGGGGGGTGATGGAGAGCATTGGGGGATGGCAGAGAGCATGGGGGGGTGGCAGAGAGTATGGGGGGTGGCAGAGAGCATGGGGGGAGGCGGAGAGTATGGGGGGATGGCAGAGATCATGGGGGGAGGTGGAGACTATGGGGGATGGCAGAGAGCATGGGGGGGGAGGTGGAGAGCATAGGGAGAGGTGGAGTGCATGGGGGGATGGCAGAGAGATTGGGGGGGAGGTGGAGAGCATGGGGGATGGCAGATGGCATGGGGGATGGCAGATGGCATGGGGGGATGGCAGAGAGCATGCGGGGGAGGTGGAGAGTATGGGGGGATGGCAGAGAGCATGGGGGGAGGTGGAGACTATGGGGGATGGCAGAGAGCATGGGGGGGGGGAGGTGGAGAGCATAGGGAGAGGTGGAGACTATGG
Source organism: Lithobates pipiens (assembly GCF_037356315.1). NCBI lineage: Eukaryota > Metazoa > Chordata > Amphibia > Anura > Ranidae > Lithobates > Lithobates pipiens. Next base: position 467,782,230 of record NW_027507764.1, read on the forward strand.
GGGGATGGCAGAGAGCATGGGGGGAGGTGGAGAGCAAGGGGGATGGCAGAGAGCATGGGGGTGGCGGAGAGCATGGGGGTGGCGGAGAGCATGGGGGGTGGTGGAGAGCATGGGGGGGAGGCTGAGAACATGGGGGAGGTGGAGAGCATTGGGGAGACGGAGAGCATGGGGGGGTAGCGGAGAGCATGGGGGAGGCGGAGAGCATGGGGGGGTGGCGGAGAGCATGGGGGGTGGCAGAGAGCATGGGGGGGGTGGCAGAGAGCACGGGGGGATGGCAGAGAGCATGGGTGGAGGTGGAGAGTATGGGGGGATGGCAGAGAACATGGGGGGAGGTGGAGACTATGGGGGGATGGCAGAAAGCATGGGGCGGACATGGGGGGGTGGCAGATGGCATGGGGGGAGGTGGAGAGTATGGCAGAGAGCATGGGGAAGGTGGAGACTATGGGGGATGGCAGAGAGCATGGGGAGGAGGTGGAGAGCATGGGGGGGAGGTGGAGAGCATGGGGGATGGCAGAGAGCATTGGGGATACGGAGAGCATGGGGGGGTAGCGGAGAGCATGGGGGTGGCGGAGAGCATGGGGGGGTGGAGAGCATGGGGGTGGTGGAGAGCATGGGGGGTGGCGTAGAGCATGGGGGGGTGGCGGAGAGCATGGGGGGAGGCGGAGAGCATGGGGGGTAGCGGAGAGCATGGGGGAGGTGGAGAGCATGGGGGTGGTGGAGAGCATGGGGGGGTGGCGGAGAGCATGGGGGGGTGGTGGAGAGCATGGAGGGAGGCGGAGAGCATGGGGGAGGAAGAGAGCATTGGGGAGGCGGAGAGCCTGGGGGATAGCGGAGAGCATGGGGAGGCGGAGAGCATGGGGGGTGGCGGAGAGCATGGGGGGGGTGGCAGAGAGCATGGGTGGAGGTGGAGAGTATGGCATAGAGCATGGGGGAGGTGGAGACTATGGGGGATGGCAGAGAGCATGGGGGGGAGGTGGAGAGCATAGGGGGATGGCAGAGAGCATGGGGGGGTGGCAGAGAGCATGGCAGGGTGGCAGAGAGTATGGGGTGGCAGAGAGTATGGCACCCCCCATGGTGGAGAGCCCAGGGTAAGCAGCAGAGAGAAGCAGAATAGGAGGAGGGGGGGGGGCGGCTGCATATAGAAGATTAATTCTCTCCATCCTCCTCCTGCAGTCTCTGAATGCTTCTCCTCTCCCTCTCGCAGGCATTCCGCTACTGCAGGAGGAAGATGGAGAGAATTATTCTTCTATATGCAGCCGCCCCCCCCCCCCCTCCTATGCAGTTTACAGGGGGGCTGAACTCACGGTTTTTCGGGAACTTCCGAAGGTGTCTGCTCTGGCTCCTCCTACCACTGATGGCTGACCTATACGGGCGGCCGCGCAGCCGCTCAGAGGCCGCTGTAGGCGTCTCTTCTAGCTCCTCCCCCCGGCGCCGATGGCTGAGCTTAACTGGCATCCGAGGAGAGGCTGGATGAGCCCGCAGGGTCATGCAGCCTGGCGGCCGCGGCCCACCGGGCAAGTGCCCGGTTTGCACTATGGCCAATCCGGGCTTGACTTCAACTGTCGGATAAATCCTGGTTTATGGATTTAGCAGCCGACAAGTCATTCAAACTTAGCAAAGTCTCTGCCACAGACTTGGTTGTAAAACTTTAGATGAACACAGAAAGTCTCTCACAGGAACTTTGTAATGCTTGTAGTTGTAACCAAAGGATGAAATTAGGAACTTTCTTACAGTACCAGAATCTTGCAGCCGGTCCGGCGATACCATAAGAATGCAGATTTACTTGGTGTCCTTACAGCTCAGCTTCCAGGCTCTTACCGAGTCCTCCCCTGGCTGCGTTTTGAGTTGCTGGGCCTCTCTAAACCCGAGACAGCACCGGATCACCTTGAAATCCTCCTTCCAGTTACTGCACCTCTAGTCAGTCTTGAGATTCAGAAACGAATGGATCCGCACCCCAGGCCATGAGGGCCTCTGGGGGCTGGTCGGGAGGACCAGGACCCTGGAGTCAGAACATACTTCTGGCCCGGAACCCAGAACCACGTGACCCTGGAATACACAGCGAGACAATGCACCCACTGATTGGCTCAGAGAGAGAGAGTCTGGCACCCAATGCGTCCAACCAGACTGCGTTCCAATGCCTGTCAGAGATGATACATGCAACTATGACCAGGCAGAACATAGTACAGTCCAGCCAAACTGATGGCAAAATCACAATTTAGTGAAATTAACCCCAAGACCAAACTATGGTCTTAGGAAAAATTTACAAACATAACGCGTACTCTTCAGTAGTACCGGCGCTACACAGACATGATATGTAAAATGGTATGTATGGTGGTAAGTAGACATGTTATGTATAGTTCTATGTATGCAGGTATGTATTCAATAAAACACACTTACTTGCTTGTTCACAATCATCTTTGGGGCTCATTCAGAATATATGCATTGAGCGTCTGCACAGATCAGTCCCCCCCCCCACTGATCAGTGTATCTGCCCACCGCACCAATTCCTCATGTTTTCTGTGCCCAGCCCCCTACAGGAGGACTGGTGGTACTCCCTTATTGGTGGCCCTGATGGCGGTATAGTGGTATGTATGGTGCTAGGTAGGCATGCTGTGTATGGTGGTATGTATGGCGCTATGTAGACATTCTATGTATGGTGCTATGTAAACATGCTATGTATGATGCTAGGTAGGGTGGTGTGTGTGATGCTATGTAGACATGCTATGTATGGTGCTATGTATGGTGCTATGTAGACATGCTATGTATGGTGCTATTTAGACATGCTATACTATGCTATGGAGGGATATCAAAAGCCAGTGCGCCAGGTAGCCACAATTATCTCCACTCAGTACTCCTCAGTGCCATCTCACACCAGGCACATCTCTGCTGATGTCAAATCCCCTCGGCTGGTGGTAACGAGGCTCTGCCCTCGTATGGCGGTGATGACGCTCTTCCCTTGAATGGTAGAGACCAGGATTTCTGTTGATATCAAAAATATCACTGCCCCTTAGATGGTGGTAATCAGGCTCTACCCACGGATGTTGGTGATGTGGCTCTCTGTTAATGTCATTGTCCCTCTGATGGTGGCGACGAGGCTCTCTGTTTGTCACTACCCACCGATGATGGTAATGATGCTCAGCCCTTGAATGTTGGCAACAGGGCTTTCTGCTGATGTCATTGTCTCTTAGATGGTGGCGATCAGGCTCTCTGTTGATGTCACTGCCCCTCAGATGGTGGTAATGAGGCTCTATCCTTGGATGTAGGCGATGTGGCTCTCTGTTAATGTCATAGTGGCGACGAGGCTCTCTGTTTATCACTACGCTCCGATGATGGTAATGAGGATCAGCCCTTGAATGTTGGCAACGGGGCTCTCTACTGATTTCATTGCCTCTTAGATGGTGGCGGCGAGGCTCTCTGTTGATCTCATTGTCCCTTTGATGGTGGTAATGAGGCTCTGCCCTCGAATGGTTACGACGTGGCTCTCTGTTGATGTCATTGCCCCTCAGATGTTGGCGACAAAGCTCTGTGTTTATGTCACTGCCCTCGGACGGTGGTAATATGGCTCTGCCGTCAAATGGTGGTAACAAGGCTCTCTGTTTATGTCTCTGCCCCTTGGATGGTGGTAATGAGGCTCTTCCCTCGAATGGTGGTGACAAAGCTCTCTGTTAATGTCATTGCCCCTCGGATGGTGGCGACAAAGCTCCCTGTTAATGTCATTGCCCCTAAAATAGTGGCGATGAGGCTCAATGGTAATGTCACTGCCCCTTGGATGGTGGAAACTAGAATGGTGGTGATGAGGCTCTGTGTTCATGTTACTGGTTTTACAGTGGTGATTATCAGGCCACCGGCTGCATTTCAAATGCTCGCTCAGGTAGGTGAAGCCGTATAAATTTTTTCTGCTTTCATGGAGCTATCGGCCTCCCATGGTCTACATTTTGAATGAATTCACCCCCTGGAACGCCTTCACTCAGGTATTCCTTATGAATCTGAAAAGAGAAAAAAGTATTCTGTCAATGTTTCTGATTGATACAGAAAAAAATCGATAGAAATCTCCCCATTGTGCTGGGACTCCTCCCTTATCTGTATACTTACATGTCAAGATGGAAATGGTGGCAGTGACTTCCCTTTCTTTGTTTCCTTCCAGTCCATCTTTCATAAGAAGAGGTGTTCTCTGATATATCTTACTCGCCTCATTCGCTTCTCTTGGTCTTTACATAATAACTGTAAAGAGAAACAAAATAGAATAAGATACACTGGAATAACATGAACAATCTATGAATAATTTAATATTTGATTCTGACAGTTACATATTTCAGTTTCTATTATTTTGTTTTCTAACCTGTTACTATGTCCTGATTGGATCGGATGGTAGCATGGTGCCTTATTTGTGTCATATTAGTTCAGAATAATTCTTAAAGGAAAGAAACATCAGATATTTTGTAATTAACTATGAATTAGGAATGTATTAAAGATGGCAGAACCGTCACTTCTGGTTGGACTGCAAGCCGCAATCCCAACCCTGCGCTGCTCTCTGGCTTCTGGATAGGCCCTCAGACAGCCTAGTAGCCAGATGTTCCCAGGATAGGCCCAAACTCCGGCCTAGCAGCCCGGGCAATACAACACACCACCCAGACAGCCATCCAGGTGGCACAGAACACTGATCCCCTGACTCCGCCCAAATATGTAGGTTCTCCCAGCAGGCCAAGGGATTTAAGAAAATCCCTGCCCATTGGCTGGGATACCCCATATACCCATAATCTGACCTTGGGTTGCCCTTCTCATATATAATGTCATCAAGTACCCAGCCACCTAGTGGCAAAAGAGCGAATGCAGCAATTACAGACAGAGTGAAATCAATTGATCCCTAAGCCCCCGTACACATGGTCGGACATTCCGACAACAAAATCCGACGGATTTTTTCCAATGGATTTTGTCCGAAACTGGTGTTGCATACACACGGTTGGACAAATTTGTCGGAAAATTCAATAGTTCGGAACGTGATGATGTTCGTTCGTTATGACGGGATTACATTGCGGCTAGTAGCCAATAGTTTTGGTCTCGTAAATTGATCTGAGCATGCGTGGCACTTTGTCCGATCGGAATCCTCTACAAATGATCGTAAAAAGTCAGATCGGATTTTGTTGTCAGAAAATTTTAGGTCCTGCTCTCAAAATTTTTCAGGCGGAAAAAGTCCACATACGATCAGATTTTCCAACAAAATAATCTGATCGGACCCTTTCCGTTGGAATTTCCGACTGTGTGTACAGGGCATTACAATGGACCAAGGTAGCTGGCAGGTAAATTTAGGAGCAACCCTGACTAAACACCAGGGTGCTACATAACATACATAGGAAAATTACATGACCATGTGGCCATTCCATGCATAGTAATTATACTGTGAATTGTCATCCGGCATTAAAGCCGAGAAGACTGACCAGATCCGCCGGAGCAAGCTCGGGTTCATCCAACCATGGATCCCAGAGTTTTTTATTCTTTCCTGAGCATCCCCCTATGCCAGTGATGGCGAACCTTGGCACTCCAGATGTTTTGGAACTACATTTCCCATGATGCTCATGCACTGCAGTTAGTCTGGGGTGCCAAGGTTCACCATCACTGCCCTATGCTGATAAATAATCTTTCCCATCCTACAGTGTATTACCCACAGTAGTGATACACTCTTTGATTGTGGGAGGATTCCCCAGCTGTGACCAGGGCTGGACTGGGACAGAAAGTTGGCCCTGGAATCCATTCAGACTGGCCCACTTACATTTTGAGTGTCCCATCAGTACTCCCTTACATCAGAGTGTCCCATCACCAGCCCCCTTACAACAGAGTGCCCCATCACCAGCCCCCTTACAACAGAGTGTCCCATCACCAGCCCCCTTACAACAGAGTGTCCCATCACCAGCCCCCTTACAACAGAGTGTCCCATCACCAACCCCCTTACAACAGAGTGTCCCATCACCAACCCCCTTACGTCAGAGTGGCCCATCAGCAGCCCCCTTACATCAGAGTGTCCCATCAGCAGCCCCCTTACATCAGAGTGTCCCATCAGCAGCACCCTTACATCAGAGTGTCCCATCAGCAGCCCCCTTACATCAGAGTGTCCCATCAGCAGCCCCCTTACATCAGAGTGTCTCATCAGCAGCCCCCTTACATCAGAGTGTCCCATCAGCAGCCTCCTTACATCAGAGTGTCCCATCAGCAACCCCCTTACATCAGAGTGTCCCATCAGCAGCCCCCTTACATCAGAGTGTCCCATCACCAGCCCCCTTACGTCAGAGTGGCCCACTGAGCCATCGGCCCACCGGGAAACTCCCGGGGGTACCAATGGCCAGTACATGCCTGGCTGTGACATTCCTGTAGGACCAGATCACACCATAGAAACGCAATCCGAATGCGTTTCAGATGCATGCTTGTTTTTGGTGCAGTCCAGTGCATTTTTCCCCCTCTTTTTTCTTAACCTTAAATAAGGACATGTGTGATCCAGTACATTTTTGGTGTGTTCCAGTGTGGATTTGATTCTTTTTACAGCGTTCCAGTCCAGTCCAGTTCCACTTTTTAATAGTACACCCTGGAACTGCAAGCACTGGTGTGAACTATGCCATTGAAAACCATATGACCTACTTTCTATGTGTTTTGATGCCCCCCTCAGTCCCCCTTTACTTACCTGACACCTCATTCGATCCAGCGCTGTGCACGTCTGCAGATATTTTCTCCCCTCACTTCCGGGTCTCGCTGGCTTCCGGGTCTTGATGGCTTTGCTGGGGCACCAGGAGCCATTGGCTCTTAGTGCTGTCAATCACAGCCAGTGACGAAGAAGTGGGGGGGCAGACAGAGGGACTCGCGTACAAGCCCATAGGAAGGGGCACGGGCCAGAGAGGAGGGGCCAGGAGCGCAGGCGGGGGAACCAAAAAGAGGAAGTTCCCGGCTACTCTGTGCGATTCCATTGCCTACCTCTCGTTGGAAGAAGTCCAGTCCAGCTCTGCCTTATGGCAGACCGCGGCCGGATATACAGGGCCTTGCGTGTCCACACTAGTGCGTGGGTGCCATGCCATGACACAGGCACGATGGTCAGTAGTTGCCGTGCACGTGCTGCGTGGCCAATTGAACCAACAGGAAGTGGAGCAATGTCATGCGCTCCACACACACCAGCGCACACACGCGGTGTTCTGTCAAATTCTCCAACCCATCAGAAACTCCACCCACCTACTTAATTTCCGGTTTCTTTGAACCAGCAGTAATTGGAGTTTTTGACGAATTGGTGGTTGGACACAACACCGGGAACTGAATAGAGTCTGGTGCAGGATATTATGAGCGGAGATTGTTACTCCACACCGATACTAGTCAACAAAATGGCCACCTCCGAGGCTTGTATCAAAACAGCTCAATTCTCCTGTACCAGACTCTATTCAGTTGCCGGTGTTGTGTCCAACCACCAATTTGTCAAAATCTCCAATTACTAAGGGTTTAAATAAAGCGAAAAGTGACGTGGTTGGAGTTTTTGATGGGTTGGGGAAATTCACACAACAAAGGCAAGCAGGGCCAATCTGGAGGAGGCCTGCCCATACCAACGCCATGTAACAAGAGGGGACCATGATGGGAGATCGCAGTGACCCCCTTTGTGCTCTGGTAGGGAGCAACCAATCAAGGGGGGGCACAGCCACCATCCAAAAGCCTATGTTCCAGCTATGATGTCTATGACCAGGATGTACAAGTCCGCTGGTGCTTGCCAGTTCACCAGAAGGATGAGCGGCATTACTACTGGCTCTCTGCTCAATACGAGAGCCCTGCGGTTCTTGCACCTCAACAGAAGAAGGGGGTCGAGTATGCCTTACCATAGCAGGGACCACTACTCCATTATCAGAGCTATCTGTCAGTGTGCCGCTGCTCTCTACAGGTTTGTATACTGAGCCTGAATCTGACAGTAAGGTGGCTTCCCCATTGCTCTCATCTGTCATGCTCAGCAACGTGTAGGACTAAACAAAATTTACTGGTAATGCTAGCAGGGACCAGGCATAAGTCTGCTAATGCTGTAGTTTTGTGTGCTATGTTTTGTAAAGCCGCATACACACGTAGCCGTCTGTCCGACGTACTTAGTCTGGCGGACTTCCCGCCAGACTGTCCGTCGGACTTTCCGAACGGGCTACTTGCCCACACACGACACTTTTTCAGCGGACTAATACGGCGTACTAAGTCCGCCGTACTATCCGCCCTACTTTTGAAATGAACGGACTCACCCACACACGCGGAGGAAAGTCCGCGAAGGAGACGCCGCCGGCCCTGCCTCCTGGTATGGACTTAAAGGGGAACCCCAACGCCGAAAAAAATCGGCGTGGGGGTCCCCCCCAAGTCCACAACAGACCCTTGTCCGAGCACGCTACCCGGCCGTCCAGGAAAGGAGGGGCGAGCGAGCGCCCCCCCCTCCTGAACCGTACCAGGCCGCGTGCCCTCAACATGGGGGGTGCCTTGGGGAAGGGGGGGCCGCGCGCCCCCCCGACCCCAAAGCACCTTGTCCCCATGTTGTTGAGGACAAGGGCCTCTTCCCGACAACCCTGGCCGTTGGTTGTCGGGGTCTGCGGGCGGGGGGCTTATCGGAATCCGGGAGCCCCCTTTAATAAGGGAGCCCCCGGATACTGGCCCCCCACCCTATGTGAATGAGTATGGGGTACAATGTACCCCTACCCATTCACCTGTAAAATAAAAGTACAAAAAAAACACAACACACGAGATAAAATACTTTATTGCACAGCTCCGGGGGTCTTCCGTCTTCGGGGGTCTTCTCGCCGGACTCCTCCGCTATCTTCTTGTAGCTCTTTTGCTAGCGGAGGAGTCCGGCTTTCTTCCTCGCCGCCGGCCTCTTCTTCCGACTTCGGGGGTCTTGTCCCCCTCTTCGGTTCTTCTGCCGGGCCACCGCACCTTCTTCTAGCTCTTTTACAGGCGGTGGCCCGGTCTTCTGTCGCCGCCGCCGCCTTCGCCTTCGCGGGCCCCGCCTACCTGGAGACCCGCTCGAAATGAGCGGACTTTTCTCCGGGCGGGAAAAGTCCGCTCATTTCAAAAGTACGGCGGACTGGCATACCCACGGCCGGATTGTCCGCCGAAATGCGAGTCCGGCGGGAAGATTGGAGTGCAACACAGCATTCTAAGTCCGCTGTACTTTCGGGTCAAAAAAGTATGCCGGAGGCTACACACGGGGGGGATTGTCCGGCGGACTTGAGTTTGCGGGACTTTTCTACCCGCTTGTTTGATCGTGTGTACGCGGCATAAGTGACAGTGATAGATTGATACTGCACTGGGGTGGGCTGAGTGGAGGGACTAAATGCAGGTGCTGGCAGGTGTCTGGGCTGATCCCGCTAACGCAGCATTTTTTAGGAACACTAAACTATTGGGGACGCTAATATAGATCTGATCAGATCAAAGATATTGACCCGTTCAAACACTATACTAGTAAGGGAGGTGTACAGTGTGCGTGTGTGTTAGCATTACTGGCAATCAAACAACTGACGCTGTCTGAGTTTGAAGCTAACTGACACCGACACCTAACTGACGCTAACTAGCTAATCCGTGACACTAATACGATGATTAGAAAAAAAGATCTGTACACTATACTAATGCCACAGTGACAGGGAGTGAAAGGGTTAACTGGGGGTGATCAAGGGGTTAAACCGTTATTAGGGACTATATGGCAGGTACCCTAAACCTATCTGCAATGGCCGCTAACTGCCTTACCGCTGTTTAGAGTCACAAGTGACATGAATACAGTGATCAGAAAAGAGATCTGTACACTATAGTAGTGACACTGTGACAGGGAGTGAAAGGGTTAACTGGGGGGGTGATCAGAGGGTTAAACCTTTATTAGGGGGTCAATGGTACCCTAAAGCTACCTGGGCCTGCTACTAACTGCCCTAACGCTGATTATTGTCACAAGTGACACCAGTACAGTGAAAAACCTAAAAACTGCACTTGGTGGCACTGACAGGGAGTGAAAGGGTTAACTGGAGGGGCAATCCTCTCGCATTGGAACTGAAAAGGGCTCCATGAGAGGGGGTGTCATCACTTTCTCTGCCTGTGTTTACATTACACAGGTAGAGGACAGTTTGTCCTTTCGTTAGAATTGATCAGTAGGTCCAGGCCAGAAATCATTGGCCTGGACCATTGGTCTGATGGGTTCTCTACCGAATCCGATCATCGCGAGGACGGCAGGTGAAAGCGCCCCCTACCCGCATGACTGACGTACACCTACGGCGATTTGCACAGGGGAGCCGACCTGCCGCAGGATAGTGATAGTGGCTGGGCGGCAACTGGTTAAGATACATTAACCACTTGCCGACCGACTCACGCACATAGATAGCGGCAAAGTGGTTCTTTCCAGTGAATCACCGTACCCGTACGTTGGCTCCTTTAAGAGCTATAGCAGGCATGCGCTTGCATGCCTGCTGCATGACAGCTTCATGACTAAGCACTCCATAGTTGTGTGAAACATGTCAGCTTTTCATTGATCCTGTGCCTCTGATGTCTTTGTACCAGAATTTTTTTTAAACCGTCTTCAATAAAGGTGTCAACAGAGTGTGACAGCAGTGTGGTTGGAATCACATGCAATGTCTGGCATCGTGCTAGTTTGAACCCGGCCCAAAACAATCAGAGGTCAGCTTTCAAGGGTATCTAAATCCAATAACAAAAATTTAATATTGCAGCTTACCAGTCCATAGATGTGGTGGCTGCATTAGCAATTTAGCATGCTTTATGCAGGCATTTGTTTTTTGGGTTTCTAAATAAATTTTTAACGGATAATTCCGCCGATAACACACAATGAGCAGCTTTGTCACCATAGGACAGAAAGTGTAAGGCAGGGGTTTCCAAACATTTGACCTTCCTGGGCCACATTGGAAGAAGCGGAATTGTCTTGGGCCACATATAAAATACACTAACTATAATGCCGCGTACACACGATTGGACTTTCCGCCAACAAAACCACTGATTTTTGTTCGAAGGTAGTTGGCTCAAACTTGTCTTGCATACACACAGTCACACAAATGTTGGCCATCAATTATGAATGTGGGAGTACGGTGACGTACAAGAGCCAAGCCAAGAAAAATTAAGTTCAATAGGCAGTGCGGTTCCTTCTGCTTGATTCCGAGCATGCGTGAAGTTTTGTGCGACGGATTTGTGTACGCACGATCGGACTTTCCGACAACAAAGTATTGTTGGTGGAAAATTTGAGAACCTGCTATCAAACATTTGTTGGCGGAAAGTCCTACAGCAAATGTTTGATGGAGCATACACACGGTCAGACTTTCCGACAACAAGCTCACATTTAATATTTCCCATCAGAAAATCCAACCGTGGAATACTGTGGTATACGCAGAATAAGGATAGCTGATGGGCAGATCACAAGTTTAAGCGGAACTTCAGTCATTTTTCATCTTTCCATCTATTAAATCTTCTGCCCTTAAAACATTTTTTTTTCTGCCAGTAAATACCTTATACAGCCCACTTCTTCTTTCTTGTCTGGTCATTAAACTAGACTTATGACATCATGCACAGCTCTCTCTGAACAGGCAGTAGTTTCAGCTGCCCACAGTAAAAATGGTTGCAGCCAGACTCTGTGGAGGGAGATTTCTGCAACATGTTTGACAAGTACAGACTCACAGTATATATAAAATAATATGCGGTTGAAGGGAAGCTTCAGAATGGCAAATATATTTTTATTACAAATTATGTAAGCAGACTGCAATTCCTCTTTAATGATCACTGATATAGATAATCTATAGTAACAAAACTTCATTTTTTTTATATATATTTTTTATTACAGGGCAACATAAAACGAATGCGATATTTGACACTGTTTTTGATAAACAAAGGCATCAATATCTAGTTCGATGGATGTAGTAGCAATTCTCAAATAATTCTCAAGGTGCTTATTACTGTAGATATTTTGGTTCTAATTTTGCCCTTTGTGTGTTTTATCCTTGAAAATAGTTGCTTACTAATATACCGTATTTTTCGGACCATAGGGCGTACCGGGCTATAAGGCGCACTAGCAATGATCGGCTACTAACGGGGTTTATTTTCATTAATAATTAAAAAAGAGTCCTGCGCAAATGATGCCACAAAAAATAAATAATGTATAAAAATGTGAAGAAAACAAGAGTCAATGTAAATATTTCAAAAATAAACACACCAATGGTGTAAGTGTGTAGTGAAAAAGCACTGGAGAAAGAACAGGACCAAATGTTCCAAAGGATCAGGCTCCCAGAACTCTCACCTCAGAGATGGAATAGTAAGGCAAAAGAAAGTAATTCCAATGGACTTCTCCTTCACTTCTCTGTGCACAATCATCAAATGGTATAAACTTCTACCACTAGAGGGCCGATTCAATCTCCTATGAGTAATGCTGCAGCATATGTATCCTCGTGGTATGAAACTTAAAGAAAACACAGAGGGGAAGGGGGAAGGGAGAGAGAAAGGGGACTCCAATAGTGTAGTGGTTTCCAAAACTGAATAAATTTATTTAAGAGAAAGCAAATGGACTCTCACATTTAAAAAGAAAATATCAAACAGAAAGAGATCTGGCGTGTACAGCCAGTCTTACGCTCGTTCCGGTATTCCTACGGCCACTCCCTACGCGTTACGTCACCACGTGACTTCTTCATGGGGATGACGCTAGACCGTTCGTAACGTACTTATATACGAGAAAACCGGAAACGATCGGACCGGAAACGTCCGAACGACCATTTTGAAAAAGGTAAAAAGCGTCCGAACGACCATTTTGGAAGAGGTAAAAACATGTTGGCCGGATGTAGAAACTCCGCCATCTTACTCCTCCAAAATGATGAAAAGGGAAGTGTACGTACACCACCATTTTAGACCGGAAATAATTCTTCGGCCATTTTAATACAATATGGTGTACAGAAAAATATGCATTCTCCCTTTAAAGAGCAAAAAAGATCCGAACAAAATATAAAATCCGAACGAAATATAAATACTACAAAATATAAAGCCTAAAAATCGAAAAGTAATAAAATTGAAAAATAATAGAAAAATAATATATATCCAGTAATTTATATTAAGATCATCAAAAATTATATATAAAAACCGCAATAGACATGAATGTATAAATAACATAATATACAAAATAGGAATATATAAACAATGTGGATAAGGAATAAAATATCCTAGGGATTTAAAATATTCCGTCACTGTATAGAAAATGTATATAAATAGCGGCAATAGATAAAATATTTAAAATATTTAAAAAATATAAAAAATATATGTAAAAATAGTAGATATAGTCAAATATAACTCAGACTGTTCACCAATTAAAGTGCCAAAAAATAATGGCATACCGGAAATAGAGCAAGACTTGACATGAAATATCCTATCATAATAAAAATGTATACAGTATAATGCATAAAAAATATTTAAAAATTGTTTAAAAAACAGTTAAGATCAAAATCAACATTTAAACCATCAGGATAAAAAGATCACATAGTAAAAATCCACCTAGATTCCTTCTGACTGATGGTTCTAATTTTATGGCTACCCCTCCATGAAGGATTAAATCTTTCAATACCCCAGAATTCTAAATGGGAAGGGTCCCTATTGTGAACTTGGTCGAAATGTCTGGAGACACTGTGTTGTGGAAAGCCCTTTATGATATTCTGTATATGTTCTTTTAGTCTTACTTTAAGTGCTCTTTTTGTTCTTCCAATGTATTGTAATTTACAACTACATTGTAAACAATATACCACGCCTTCTGTATGGCATCCAATAAAATCACGTATCGTATGTGTTTCTCCGGTAATAGTACTAGTAAAATCAGATCTTTTATTCTGAAATTTCTTGGCATGTCGACATGTGAAGCAATTCTTGCAAGGATAAAAACCTTTTCCAGTAAAAAAAGTAAAATCTCTTTTAGGGGGTGGATCAACCACGGATTTGGCTATAATATCTCTCAACGTGGGAGCCCTTTTAAAAATAATATTAGGTTTTTGCGGCAAGAGATTGCCCAGATCTTTATCTTTCTTCAATATGTGCCAATGTCGACTTAACAAACGGGAGATTTCTTTGTGTTGTACATTATAATCCAATATAATCGAAGGTACTTCTGGATTACTTTTACTTTTGTTCTTACTGTTGTTTTCAAGCATTTTGAACCTATCCATACTTTTAACATGTTCAATTTCTTTTCTTATAAAGGCGTCATCATATCCTTTTTCTTTGAATCTGGTAGCAATTAAGTCAGCTTGTTCTAGATAATCATCAATTTTGCTACAGTTTCTTCTAATTCGAACCAATTGTCCTTTGGGTATATTAAACAACCATGGCTTAAAGTGGCAGCTGTTGATGGAAATATAACTATTGGCATCAACGTTTTTAAAATGCGTTTTCGTGATAATCTTATTTTTATCCAGGGAAATATCTAAGTCTAGAAAATTAATTCTACTATTGTGTATTTTCCATTCTAAATGGATGTTTTTGTCATTCACATTTAGTTTTGTTAAATATTTCTCTAGAGCATCTTGGTTACCATTCCATACTATGATGATGTCATCAATATACCTTTGATAAAAAGTTAGCTCTGCTGGTGTGTTTTTGTATATGGCATCTTCTTCCCAATAGGCCATAAAGGCATTTGCAACACTGGGCGCAAATTTAGCGCCCATAGCTATCCCTATAACCTGTCTATAATAAGTTTGATTATGCCAGAAAAAATTGTGTTTTAGGCAAAAATCCAAACATTTGATCAGGAACTTCCGTTGTTGGCAGCTTAATGTAGTGAAGGTTCTCAAAAGCCATTTAATAGCAGAACATGCTTCATGATGTGCAACAATAGTATATAAGGAAGAGACATCTGCGGTGGCAAGCAAAGTTCTTCCTTCTAGAACGGTTACAGTTTCTAGTAATTGAAGTGTGTGTTTTGTATCTTTAAGGTATGCTTTAGTCTTCTGTATGGCTGGTTGAATAAAAAAATCTAGATATTCTCCCAATCTGGAAGTGAGAGAATCGATGCTATTCACGATCGGTCTGCCGGGTGGGTTATCTCTATTTTTATGTATCTTTGGAATCATATATATAATAGGTACTCTGCATGATTCAGGAAGAAGATATTTGCTTTCTCTTTTACTTAAAATAGCTTTCTTACTTCCTAAATGAATTAACTGTTCCAATTTCTTTTTATATTTCGTGGTAGGATTACCCAAAAGTTTGGTATATGTATTGCTGTCTTGTAATTGCCGATCCATCTCATCTAAGTAGGATTTTTTTGATTGTATAACGACTGCGCCTCCCTTGTCAGCCGGCCGAACAACAATATCTTTTCTTTGTGTCAATGTTTTAATACCTTTTTTGATGTATCCTGGATCGGAAACTTTTTTTATCTTCATGGTATATATATCATCCAACACGAGTTTTTTGAAAACTTCGACATGTTGATTACCACTGACTTGTGGATTAAACACTGAATTGTTGCGTAAAGTGCTAAATTGTGCAGGATTAGGTTCATTTGCTGTAATAGTATTGGATTTAATAGGATTATTCATAATGTACTTTTTGATGTTGATTTTTCTAATGTATTTTTGGATGCCAATGTACGTGTCAAATTTGTTCAAATTTTTTGTGGGGGCAAATTTGAGACCTTTATCAAGAACGGCTAGTTCTTCTGGGGAAATGGGAGTATCGCTCAAATTGATAACTCCCTCTCCAATCATTCTCTTTTTCGTTTGGATTCTCTTTCCCGCTCTGCAGCCTCTCTTCGTTCTGGGCTGTTTCGTATTCTTTCGTTTTCTGTTCTTCTTATGGGGGAGTGATACGGTTCCTGTGGTGGTCTTCTTCCCGGCGAATCCCTCCTCCAATGTGTCTCCTGAGGTCTCCTTGGGGAGTAGTCTCTCCTGTCCCGATCTAAAAAATGATGATCCTGTGTGTCTCGAGGATACTGATGATACGAGTGCTCATAGTGGTTTTGTTCCGGATAATTTCTAATGGGTTCATATCGGTTAGATGTTGGTATGGGGCTTCTATCCCTTCTTCCCTGATAGTCATTTTGATATGAAGGCCTTCCATTATTTCTTTGGTGCCAGTTATTATAATAAGGTTTCTTAAATTTTTTAAAAGGTTTTTTCCACCCTTTTTTAGGGGTCTGTTGTGTGTAATTTCCCCCATATGCATGGTTGTCATATGGGACTGGGGTGGCATATTGGTTATTATACGATGAATCATGTCTTCTCGGCATCTCAGGATAACCCCTGTTATAATGTGTAACAGGTGGTTTCTCTGTTCCAAATCTACCATTATGTTTTTCCCATATAAGATCATTGGCAACATGAGAAGATGTGGGATCTTATATTCTTACTTCTCTTTCTGGAGTAGATTGTGTAGACTCCGGAATAATAGGTTCCAGTTTACTTTGCCATTTAAATATTTTATTGGCTTTATAATCTGTAGTATCACGGTGATATTTTTTCATTTTTCGTTGTTGGACCTCTAGATCTTTAGCAATCAGGTCTTTATTAAGTTGTGTAGCCATTTTATTAAATTCTGGCGATTCCTTATGTGATTCTAATTTGCTCCTAATTTCCTCAATCTGTTTTTCAATTAAGTGAGCCTTTCTTTGCTTTCTTTTCAGTAAAAATTTAACACATTCTACACTTTTACTATTGAAAAATTCAAACCACTCCTCCATAGATTCTTTGTCAATCAGACCGTCATTAGGTGGTAACTCCCACCTGATGCGTCTTGGAGCAATGTTTTCTCTAATATATTGGTCAAAAGTAATGGTATCCCACCAAAGACTGATCTTTTTCTCCATATGATGTCCTAACTTTCTCATCAGACTATCAAGATCAGAATTACGTGCTTTAGTATGTGAAAAGATTTCATCCAAATTAATATTTCTATTTTCTAAAAACGTGAACACTTCCATAATGGCAGCAAAGGAAAAATGTGTAGAAATATAAAATGTGTAAAATGGACCCTCGCGCCACTATGTGCTAGACGTGAAATAAATCTACGTGCATAACAAAATATAATGTAACAATCTGTGGAATAACGAAAGTGCAAGTGCTACTAAATAAAACAAAAAATGCAGCGGGACAAAATAGTAAACACAAACTATCACTTGAATAATTAAAAAAGAGTCCTGCGCAAATGATGCCACAAAAAATAAATAATGTATAAAAATGTGAAGAAAACAAGAGTCAATGTAAATATTTCAAAAATAAACACACCAATGGTGTAAGTGTGTAGTGAAAAAGCACTGGAGAAAGAACAGGACCAAATGTTCCAAAGGATCAGGCTCCCAGAACTCTCACCTCAGAGATGGAATAGTAAGGCAAAAGAAAGTAATTCCAATGGACTTCTCCTTCACTTCTCTGTGCACAATCATCAAATGGTATAAACTTCTACCACTAGAGGGCCGATTCAATCTCCTATGAGTAATGCTGCAGCATATGTATCCTCGTGGTATGAAACTTAAAGAAAACACAGAGGGGAAGGGGGAAGGGAGAGAGAAAGGGGACTCCAATAGTGTAGTGGTTTCCAAAACTGAATAAATTTATTTAAGAGAAAGCAAATGGACTCTCACATTTAAAAAGAAAATATCAAACAGAAAGAGATCTGGCGTGTACAGCCAGTCTTACGCTCGTTCCGGTATTCCTACGGCCACTCCCTACGCGTTACGTCACCACGTGACTTCTTCATGGGGATGACGCTAGACCGTTCGTAACGTACTTATATACGAGAAAACCGGAAACGATCGGACCGGAAACGTCCGAACGACCATTTTGAAAAAGGTAAAAAGCGTCCGAACGACCATTTTGGAAGAGGTAAAAACATGTTGGCCGGATGTAGAAACTCCGCCATCTTACTCCTCCAAAATGATGAAAAGGGAAGTGTACGTACACCACCATTTTAGACCGGAAATAATTCTTCGGCCATTTTAATACAATATGGTGTACAGAAAAATATGCATTCTCCCTTTAAAGAGCAAAAAAGATCCGAACAAAATATAAAATCCGAACGAAATATAAATACTACAAAATATAAAGCCTAAAAATCGAAAAGTAATAAAATTGAAAAATAATAGAAAAATAATATATATCCAGTAATTTATATTAAGATCATCAAAAATTATATATAAAAACCGCAATAGACATGAATGTATAAATAACATAATATACAAAATAGGAATATATAAACAATGTGGATAAGGAATAAAATATCCTAGGGATTTAAAATATTCCGTCACTGTATAGAAAATGTATATAAATAGCGGCAATAGATAAAATATTTAAAATATTTAAAAAATATAAAAAATATATGTAAAAATAGTAGATATAGTCAAATATAACTCAGACTGTTCACCAATTAAAGTGCCAAAAAATAATGGCATACCGGAAATAGAGCAAGACTTTACATGAAATATCCTATCATAATAAAAATGTATACAGTATAATGCATAAAAAATATTTAAAAATTGTTTAAAAAACAGTTAAGATCAAAATCAACATTTAAACCATCAGGATAAAAAGATCTCATAGTAAAAATCCACCTAGATTCCTTCTGACTGATGGTTCTAATTTTATGGCTACCCCTCCATGAAGGATTAAATCTTTCAATACCCCAGAATTCTAAATGGGAAGGGTCCCTATTGTGAACTTGGTCGAAATGTCTGGAGACACTGTGTTGTGGAAAGCCCTTTATGATATTCTGTATATGTTCTTTTAGTCTTACTTTAAGTGCTCTTTTTGTTCTTCCAATGTATTGTAATTTACAACTACATTGTAAACAATATACCACGCCTTCTGTATGGCATCCAATAAAATCACGTATCGTATGTGTTTCTCCGGTAATAGTACTAGTAAAATCAGATCTTTTATTCTGAAATTTCTTGGCATGTCGACATGTGAAGCAATTCTTGCAAGGAT
This sequence comes from Lithobates pipiens, assembly GCF_037356315.1. NCBI lineage: Eukaryota > Metazoa > Chordata > Amphibia > Anura > Ranidae > Lithobates > Lithobates pipiens. The sequence continues at coordinate 467,801,153 of NW_027507764.1, forward strand.
AAAAACCTTTTCCAGTAAAAAAAGTTAAATCTCTTTTAGGGGGTGGATCAACCACGGATTTGGCTATAATATCTCTCAACGTGGGAGCCCTTTTAAAAATAATATTAGGTTTTTGCGGCAAGAGATTGCCCAGATCTTTATCTTTCTTCAATATGTGCCAATGTCGACTTAACAAACGGGAGATTTCTTTGTGTTGTACATTATAATCCAATATAATCGAAGGTACTTCTGGATTACTTTTACTTTTGTTCTTACTGTTGTTTTCAAGCATTTTGAACCTATCCATACTTTTAACATGTTCAATTTCTTTTCTTATAAAGGCGTCATCATATCCTTTTTCTTTGAATCTGGTAGCAATTAAGTCAGCTTGTTCTAGATAATCATCAATTTTGCTACAGTTTCTTCTAATTCGAACCAATTGTCCTTTGGGTATATTAAACAACCATGGCTTAAAGTGGCAGCTGTTGATGGAAATATAACTATTGGCATCAACGTTTTTAAAATGCGTTTTCGTGATAATCTTATTTTTATCCAGGGAAATATCTAAGTCTAGAAAATTAATTCTACTATTGTGTATTTTCCATTCTAAATGGATGTTTTTGTCATTCACATTTAGTTTTGTTAAATATTTCTCTAGAGCATCTTGGTTACCATTCCATACTATGATGATGTCATCAATATACCTTTGATAAAAAGTTAGCTCTGCTGGTGTGTTTTTCTGGCATAATCAAACTTATTATAGACAGGTTATAGGGATAGCTATGGGCACTAAATTTGCGCCCAGTGTTGCAAATGCCTTTATGGCCTATTGGGAAGAAGATGCCATATACAAAAACACACCAGCAGAGCTAACTTTTTATCAAAGGTATATTGATGACATCATCATAGTATGGAATGGTAACCAAGATGCTCTAGAGAAATATTTAACAAAACTAAATGTGAATGACAAAAACATCCATTTAGAATGGAAAATACACAATAGTAGAATTAATTTTCTAGACTTAGATATTTCCCTGGATAAAAATAAGATTATCACGAAAACGCATTTTAAAAACGTTGATGCCAATAGTTATATTTCCATCAACAGCTGCCACTTTAAGCCATGGTTGTTTAATATACCCAAAGGACAATTGGTTCGAATTAGAAGAAACTGTAGCAAAATTGATGATTATCTAGAACAAGCTGACTTAATTGCTACCAGATTCAAAGAAAAAGGATATGATGACGCCTTTATAAGAAAAGAAATTGAACATGTTAAAAGTATGGATAGGTTCAAAATGCTTGAAAACAACAGTAAGAACAAAAGTAAAAGTAATCCAGAAGTACCTTCGATTATATTGGATTATAATGTACAACACAAAGAAATCTCCCGTTTGTTAAGTCGACATTGGCACATATTGAAGAAAGATAAAGATCTGGGCAATCTCTTGCCGCAAAAACCTAATATTATTTTTAAAAGGGCTCCCACGTTGAGAGATATTATAGCCAAATCCGTGGTTGATCCACCCCCTAAAAGAGATTTTACTTTTTTTACTGGAAAAGGTTTTTATCCTTGCAAGAATTGCTTCACATGTCGACATGCCAAGAAATTTCAGAATAAAAGATCTGATTTTACTAGTACTATTACCGGAGAAACACATACGATACGTGATTTTATTGGATGCCATACAGAAGGCGTGGTATATTGTTTACAATGTAGTTGTAAATTACAATACATTGGAAGAACAAAAAGAGCACTTAAAGTAAGACTAAAAGAACATATACAGAATATCATAAAGGGCTTTCCACAACACAGTGTCTCCAGACATTTCGACCAAGTTCACAATAGGGACCCTTCCCATTTAGAATTCTGGGGTATTGAAAGATTTAATCCTTCATGGAGGGGTAGCCATAAAATTAGAACCATCAGTCAGAAGGAATCTAGGTGGATTTTTACTATGAGATCTTTTTATCCTGATGGTTTAAATGTTGATTTTGATCTTAACTGTTTTTTAAACAATTTTTAAATATTTTTTATGCATTATACTGTATACATTTTTATTATGATAGGATATTTCATGTAAAGTCTTGCTCTATTTCCGGTATGCCATTATTTTTTGGCACTTTAATTGGTGAACAGTCTGAGTTATATTTGACTATATCTACTATTTTTACATATATTTTTTATATTTTTTAAATATTTTAAATATTTTATCTATTGCCGCTATTTATATACATTTTCTATACAGTGACGGAATATTTTAAATCCCTAGGATATTTTATTCCTTATCCACATTGTTTATATATTCCTATTTTGTATATTATGTTATTTATACATTCATGTCTATTGCGGTTTTTATATATAATTTTTGATGATCTTAATATAAATTACTGGATATATATTATTTTTCTATTATTTTTCAATTTTATTACTTTTCGATTTTTAGGCTTTATATTTTGTAGTATTTATATTTCGTTCGGATTTTATATTTTGTTCGGATCTTTTTTGCTCTTTAAAGGGAGAATGCATATTTTTCTGTACACCATATTGTATTAAAATGGCCGAAGAATTATTTCCGGTCTAAAATGGTGGTGTACGTACACTTCCCTTTTCATCATTTTGGAGGAGTAAGATGGCGGAGTTTCTACATCCGGCCAACATGTTTTTACCTCTTCCAAAATGGTCGTTCGGACGCTTTTTACCTTTTTCAAAATGGTCGTTCGGACGTTTCCGGTCCGATCGTTTCCGGTTTTCTCGTATATAAGTACGTTACGAACGGTCTAGCGTCATCCCCATGAAGAAGTCACGTGGTGACGTAACGCGTAGGGAGTGGCCGTAGGAATACCGGAACGAGCGTAAGACTGGCTGTACACGCCAGATCTCTTTCTGTTTGATATTTTCTTTTTAAATGTGAGAGTCCATTTGCTTTCTCTTAAATAAATTTATTCAGTTTTGGAAACCACTACACTATTGGAGTCCCCTTTCTCTCTCCCTTCCCCCTTCCCCTCTGTGTTTTCTTTAAGTTTCATACCACGAGGATACATATGCTGCAGCATTACTCATAGGAGATTGAATCGGCCCTCTAGTGGTAGAAGTTTATACCATTTGATGATTGTGCACAGAGAAGTGAAGGAGAAGTCCATTGGAATTACTTTCTTTTGCCTTACTATTCCATCTCTGAGGTGAGAGTTCTGGGAGCCTGATCCTTTGGAACATTTGGTCCTGTTCTTTCTCCAGTGCTTTTTCACTACACACTTACACCATTGGTGTGTTTATTTTTGAAATATTTACATTGACTCTTGTTTTCTTCACATTTTTATACATTATTTATTTTTTGTGGCATCATTTGCGCAGGACTCTTTTTTTTTTTAATTATTCAAGTGATAGTTTGTGTTTACTATTTTGTCCCGCTGCATTTTTTGTTTTATTTAGTAGCACTTGCACTTTCGTTATTCCACAGATTGTTACATTATATTTTGTTATGCACGTAGATTTATTTCACGTCTAGCACATAGTGGCGCGAGGGTCCATTTTACACATTTTATTTTCATTAATAAGGCGCATTAATATTGAATTCTCTCGCAGCTGCTCTATTTCCATGTTAGCGTCTATTTCCAAAAAATCGGCGTGGGGGTCCCCCCAGGTCCACATCAGACCCTTGTCCGAGCATGCCAGGAAAGGGGGGGCGAGCGACTTATATAGGGACAAGGGGCGGGGTCTTTGGTTGATGTCACATGGGTTGATATCACATGGTGACCCCGCCCCCTTACGATGTCACAGTCCCGGAGGATGCTGGGACTGTCGCCATGTGACATCAACCCATGTGATATCAACCCATGTGACATCAACCGAAGACCCCGCCCCTTGTCCCTATATAAGTCGCCGCGTGCCCGGTCCCCGTCATTGTGAGCGGAGGACTCGGCGAGGCAACATCTGAAGAAGAAGAAGAAGAAGAGAAGGACAGAAGAACGGAAGGCGGCGGCGGCAGAAGAGCTAGAAGAAGGCGCGGTGGCCCGGCAGAAGAACCGAAGAGGGGGACAAGACCCCCGAAGTCGGAAAAAAGAAGGGCGGCGGCAAGGAAGAAAGCCGGGCTCCTCCGCTAGCAAAAGAGCTACAAGAAGATAGCGGAGGAGTCCGGCGAGAAGACCCCCGAAGACGGAAGACCCCCGGAGCTGTGCAATAAAGTATTTTATCTCGTGTGTTGTGTTTTTTTTGTACTTTTATTTTACAGGTGAATGGGTAGGGGTACATTGTACCCCATACTCATTCACATAGGGTGGGGGGCCGGTATCCGGGGGCCCCCTTATTAAAGGGGGCTCCCGGATTCCGATAAGCCCCCCGCCCGCAGACCCCGACAACCAACGGCCAGGGTTGTCAGGAAGAGGCCCTTGTCCTCATCAACATGGGGACAAGGTGCTTTGGGGTGGGGGGGGGCGCGCGGCCCCCCCTCCCCCAAGGCACCCCCCATGTTGAGGGCACGCGGCCTGGTACGGCTCTGGAGGGGGGGCGCTCGCTCGCCCCCCCCTTTCCTGGCTGGCCGGGTAGCGTGCTCGGACAAGGGTCTGATGTGGACCTGGGGGGACCCCCACGCCGATTTTTTTCGGCGTTGGGGTTCCCCTTTAAGTCCATACCAGGCGGCGGGGCCAGCGACGTATCCTTCGCGGGCCCTGCCTACCTGGAGACCCGCTCGAAATGAGCAGACTTTTCTCCGGGCGGGAAAAGTCCGTTCATTTCAAAAGTACGGCGGACTGGCATACACACGGCCGGATTGTCCGCCGAAATGCGAGTCCGGTGGGAAGATTGGAGTGTAAAACTACTTTCTAAGTCCGCCGTACTTTCGGGTCAAAAAAGTATGCCGGAGGCTGCACACGGGGGGATTGTCCGGCGTACTTGAGTTTGCCGGACTTTTCCACCCGCTTGTTTGATCGTGCGTACGCGGCATAAGTTACCATCCCCCCCTGCAAGACTGGAGCCAGCCTCACAGGACGAGTCAGTGCCCCTGTCAAGATTTGCAGCCTCTCCTAATGTCCCAGCCCCGGTATATGTCACTGAGGACTCCCTTAGGGCTACATAGGGGGGTTTTGAAGGGAGAATCATGAATTTTATTTCTGCTTCCCTGAAAGATAGCAGGAAAAGGGGTAGATCCCCTCCCTCTGCTGATATTCCTCTCTCAGATGACACTTCTGACAATGAGGAGAGATCCCTATCTTGGGACAGGGATCTTGAGCAGTCGGATGAATCAGAGGAAGAGGAGAGAGTCCCCTCCTCCCAGGTGCTCAGAAAACAGGTGCAGTATTATACTGAATTGGTGCGTACCACATTCAGAATGCCTGCTGCTGAAGTCGCTACATCCTCTGTTTCTTCCCTAGGAGTCAGGAAAGTCCCACAGACTGCTTTTTCCTTCCCAATTCATCCCTTAATGGATAAATTGATGTATGAGGATTGGGGACATCCCGATAAACTGTTTACTCCTCCTAAAAGGTTTTCTATGCATTATCCTCTGGAGGAAAGTTTCACCAAGAAATGGGGGGTCCCATCTGTCGATGCGGCTGTTTCTTGTGTGAATAAAAACCTGACCTGTCCGTTGGATAATGCTCAGGTATTTAAAGATCCAACTGATAAGAAGTTGGAAACATTATTAAAAGCCTCCTTTTCCATGACTGGCGCTGTAGTGCAACCTACAGTCGCAGCCGTGGGGTTGTGTCAGTTCCTCAAGGAACAGGTTAAGCGGATGCTTGGCCTCCTTCCCAGTGAGGAAGTGGAGAATTATGCAGAAATACCTCAAATTCTGTGTTTCATGATTGATGCGATTTTGGATTCTGTCCAACAAGCATCTCGTTTGTCTCTCCTGTTGGTACACATGCAAAGGGCCCTATGGCTAAAAAATTGGGCAGCTGAGCTGTCATGCAAGAAGCATTTGATTGGGTTCCCATTTAAAGGGGAACGTCTGTTTGGAGAAGAATTGGACAAATTCGTCCAAAAGATTTCAGGGGGTAAATCTACTCTCCTTCCAGTCAAAAAGAGCAAACATCCGTCATTTAGGCGTGTTCTCTCTCCCGGAGCATCAAGCTCTAAGCAGTGACGACGGCCTTCTCAACCCTCCTCTACAGGAAAGGCTCAGGGCCGGGCCCAAGGGCAGAAAAAGACTTGGGGGCTGAAGCCTGCCAAGCAGAGCCCAAAAGCTTCCATGTGAAGGGGCGCCCCCACTCAGCCGAGTGGGGGGAAGGCTTCGGCAGTTTGCGGAAGCCTGGCGGGAAGAGATCCGGGACAAGTGGGTGATCTCTTTGGTATCTCTGGGCTACAAGCTAGAGTTTCAGGAGATTCCACCTTCTCGTTTTCTAAGGTCAAGGATCCCCAGGGATCCAGTAAAGCAAAAACTGCTATTTCTGGCCTTAGATCACTTACTATCCCAAGGGGTGATAGTAGAAGTGGACCCAAAAGAACAGGGTTCAGGGTTTTACTCGAATCTCTTCACCGTTCCGAAGCCAAATGGAAGTGTCAGACCTATCCTGGATCTGAAGGATCTGAACCGGTTTTTACGCATCCGGTCCTTCCGAATGCAGTCAATTCACACTGTGGTCTCCTCCCTGCAAAGGGAAGAGTTTATGGCATCAATAGACATCAAGGATGCATATCTCCATGTGCCAATTTTTCACGCACACCAAAGGTATCTAAGGTTCGCGGTAGAGTGGCGCCATTTTCAATTTGTGGCCTTGCCGTTCGGGCTCGCTACGGCCCCTAGAGTCTTCACAAAGATTCTGGACCCTCTCTTGGCAAACCTAAGAGCTCAGGGTATAGCCGTCATGGCTTATCTAGACAACTTGCTTCTCATGGAGAAAACAGTAGCGTTCCTGAACCACAGTGTTTCCAGAACACCTGGAACGCCTAGGTTGGATTATAAACCTAGAAAAGTCGTCCCTACAGCCTGCTACCAGGTTGGAATACCTGGGTATGTTTATCGACACCGCTCAGGGCTAGGTGTTTCTTCCAAGGCCAAAAGCCTTGGCCATCGGGGATCTGGTGCGCCTAATTCTGGGCAGGAGATCTTCCCCCATTTGGTTATGCATGAGACTGTTAGGGAAAATGGCCGCCTCCTTCAAGGCCATTCCATTTGCCCAGTTCCACTCAAGGCCTCTGCAAAGATGCATCCTTGCGGCCTGGAACAGGAAGCCCCAATCCTTGGATCTTCCTATGCGTCTATCCCCAGGGACACGCAGGAGTCTCGTCTGGTGGTTACAAACCGAGAATTTGCTGAAAGGCAAAATCTTTCTTCCTCTTCCATGGAAGGTTATTACGACAGATGCCAGCCTGACAGGCTGGGGAACAGTGTTAGAGGAGACATGCTCGCAGGGGAAATGGTCTGCGATCGAGAAGCTATTGCCCATAAATGTCTTGGAGATTCGGGCAATTTATATGGCTCTCATAAGGTGGTCTTCCAGACTACGGGGTCTCCCTGTTCGGGTTCAGTCCGACAATGCCACAGCAGTGGCCTATATCAATCACCAGGGTGGTACCAGGAGTCTGGTAGCGCAAAAAGAGGTGAATCGCATACTTGTCTGGGCAGAAAAGCATGTTCCATGCCTTTCTGCAGTCTTCATTCCAGGAGTGGAAAATTGGCAGGCGGATTTTCTGAGCCACCAGCAGTTGTGCCCAGGAGAATGGGCTCTGCACCCCGACGTGTTTTTGGACATATGTCGCAGGTGGGGTACTCCAGACGTAGATCTGTTTGCGTCCAGGTTCAACAGAAAACTGGACAAATTCGTATCAAGAGATACACTTGCTCAGGGGTCAGATACTCTGACAGTTCCCTGGGATCAGTAAAATCTGATTTATGCCTTCCCCCGTACCCGTTTCTGTCGCGGTTCCTGGGAAGAGTCAAGAGGGAAACAAAGTCGGTCCTTTTGGTAGCCCCGGCTTGGCCCAGGCGACCGTGGTACGCAGAGATCATGAACTTGGCAGTAGGCAGGCCATGGATCCTCCCTCTCCGGCCAGATCTGCTCTCACAGGGTCCAATCTACCATCCTGCTTTACACAGTCTGAATTTGACGGTTTGGCTGCTGAGACCCACATTCTGAGAGACCGTGGGCTTTTGGGGCCAGTCCTTTCTACTCTGGTTAATGCCAGAAAGCCGGCCTCCAGGCTTATTTACTACAAGATCTGGAGGGCATATGTTTCCTGGTGTGAACTCAGGGAATGGCATCCTAGAAAGTATGTCATTAGCAGGATCTTGGCCTTTCTCCAGTCAGGCCTAGAAATGAATTTGGCCGTAAGCACTATCAAGGTGCAGATTTCGGCCTTGTCAGTATTTTTTCAGAAGCCACTTGCATTGCATTCCCTGGTGCGGGCTTTCATCCAGGGGGCTATGCGGATAAGGCCGCCAGTCAAACCTCCGGTATGCCCATGGGATCTAAATTTGGTTATCTCGGCTTTGCAGGGGCAACCTTTTGAACCTTTGCATCTGGCTTCATTAGTTCTTTTGACCAAAAAAATTGGTTTTCTTGGTAGCCATTTCCACGGCTAGAAGAGTGTCAGAACTAGCAGCTCTCTCCAGCAAAGAGCCGTATCTAATTGTTCTTAAGGACCGGGTGGTCATGCGCCCCAACAGGTCCTTTCTACCTAAGGTGGTTTCGGGATTCCGTTTGAATCAAGATGTAATCCTACCATCCTTTTTTCCGGACCCGCAGTCCGCAGAAGAAGAATCTTTGCACACTTTGGATGTGGTTAGGGCAATCAGTATCTATCTTCAAGCAACAGCTCAGATAAGGAAAACTGATTGCTTATTTATTTTTCCGGAAGGCCCTAGGAAGGGCTAGGCAGCATCAAAATCCACTCTCTCAAGGTGGATTGGACAGATTATCTCTCAGGCCTATAATGTTAGAGGGAAAATCCCTCCTTTTCAAGTGAAAGCGCACTCTACTAGGGCTGTAAGTGCTTCTTGGGCAGTGCATCACCAGGCCTCCCTGGCTCAGATCTGTAAGGCTGCAACTTGGTCATCAGTCCACACATTCACCAGATTCTATCAGGTGGATGTCAGAGGGCAAGAGGATATCGAGTTTGGGCGCAGTGTACTGCAGACTGCAGTTTAGGTCCTCCGGCCCATGGCGGTCTATAGTTATGATCTGTGTCTCCCTCCCCTCAATCTGAGCATTGCTTTGGGACATCCCACTATGTAATGAGCTCCTGTGTCCCGTGATGTATGATCAAGAAAATAGGATTTTTATATACAGCTTACCTGTAAAATGCCCAAGAAATTAGGAGCTCCCTAACAATTATAACAAAATACTTTCAATGATATATTTAACAGATGTACTATTTTATACCCTAAGTGCTGCACTAACCCTTTTATTCAACCTCTATATTACTGTAGCCAAGTCTCAGGCCTCTCCAGGCCTAATGGTGACCTCCAGAGTTAGGGACAGCTGACATCCTTCTATGTAGAGTGGGTTGTGAAGCATGGTGGGTGTAATGCAAGGTCGATTCATGGGCACCAGACACTTCTTGAATGCAAAAGAGATTTATTTTCTTTTGAACAGAACTAGGGGAGAGAGGGTTAAAGCAGGACACCCTTTAGTAGTTGCAATGTTAATTAACAGACTCTGAGACTTCTATAGGTAGACAGCCATGCAGGGAAAGGCACCCAGCTGGGCAGCACAGAACAGTTTCTTGAACAGTTTCTAGCAGTGGCGGAATTACCAGGGTCCCAATAGTCGTAGTTGCGATGGGGCCCTGGCATTCCATCACTATGGGGGGGGGGCCCAGCAGGGTTTCTATCCACAAGGCTCTGAGTGGAGAGCGTGTCTCTCATGTAACAGCAGCACAGAGCGACCAGCATTGAGGTTTCATTTCCCCCTTATCCATCCTCTCTCATACGGGATGACATAGGAGACACAGCTTATCTGCTCCCCCTTCTCCCACCTCCCCTCTCCTGTCTTCTCTGCAGGCAGTCAATTGTGAAGCTAACAAGCTCACATTTCCCATGGAGCACACAGGAGAGGGGAGGTAGGAGGGGGGGGGGGGGCAGCTGTGTGTCCTGTGTCATCCCATGTAAGAGAGGATGGACAAGGGGGAAATAAAACATCAATGCCGGTGTCTCTGTGCTGCTGTTACATGAGAGACACACTCTGCGCTCAGAGCCATGCTGTCCTGAGAAGACAGAGGACTCTGATGGGCACTGATAGGAGGCACTGATAGGGGACACTGATAGAGGACACTGATGAGCACTGATAGGAGACACTGATAAAAGGCACTGATAGAAGACACTGGTAGGGGACACTGATAAAAGGCACTGATAGGGGACACTGATAGAAGCCACTGATAGAAGACACTGATAGAAGGCACTGATAGGGGACACTGATAGAAGGCACTGATAGAAGACACTGATAGAAGATATTGATAGAAGGCACTGATAGAAGACAATGATAGAAGACAATGATAGAAGGTACTGATAGGGGACACTGATAGAAGGCACTGATAGGGGACACTGATAGAAGGCACTGATAGAAGACACTGACCCAACCCTACGCTGCTCTCTTGCTTCTGGATAGGCCCTCAGACAGCCTAGCAGCCAGATGTCCCCGGGATAGGCCTCAGGCTTTGGCCTAGCAGCCCAGGGGAAATACAACACATGTCAACCCAGAAAGCCATCCAGGTGGCACAGAACCCCGATCACCTGACCTCACCCAAATAAATAGGCTCTCCCAGTAGGCCAAGGGACCCAGGAAGGTCCCCACCCTTTGGCTGAGATACCCCATCTATTCCTAATCTGTCCTTGCAATGCCCTTGTCTTATCTAATGCCACCAGATACCTGGCCATCTAGTGACAGAAGAGAGAAGTGAAGCTATTCCAGAATTTAAGTGAAATCAATTGATCTCCTATCAATTGGCCAAGGCAACTATACCTAGAAGGTACATTTACTAGTAACACCGCCTAAACATCAGGGTGCTACATCACCTAATGTGTTATTTTGAAAAGCCAATATAAAAGGCAAAATAGAGATCTAAAAAGCACTTGTATGGTTTATCCAATTATTTTCTGGATATTAGATCTTTGTGGTTTTTGTTACCGGGCCATGATGGGAAGTGTCTGTGTGCTAAAATGTGTCCCTCTACATCATTTCAGAAATTTGGGAGATACATGGCATTGTTGGTGTTGACATACACTTTCTTATATTGCACCATTTTAGGCTGTGATAAGCCCAGTTCTTACACAGGTTTCTGTTTTGTGCTTTCTGTGTCATACGTAATGTCTGGGACTGGAAATGACATGCAGGGGAAGCATAAAGCTCTCAAGTTCATAACCACAATCTGGTTCCTTATCTGGCTGTCTCCCTTAGCACTTTGTTATTTGTTTGGGGCTCATCACTGTCTTTTCTAACATAAATCATGATCACAGTGATGGACTGAGAAAGAAGGCCTCCGGCTGTAAAGAGTCTGTGTGCTGTTTAAGTATTGCAGAAATAAAGACAGCTGCCGTGATCGTCCCCATAGCAGAGTTACCCACCACACGACACCCAGAGGCCAAAACCGAAAACCAAAACCAGCGGCAAAAGAAGACCTGTTCTGTTTCAAGTCAAAACCAGCTGAAAAAGAAGACCTGTTCTATTTCAAGTCAAAACCAGCTGCAAAAGAAGACCTGTTCTATTTCAAGTCTTAAATCGGAGTTCTGCTTAAAAAAATAAAACAAAAGTCAGCAGCTACAAATACTGCAGCTGTTGACTTTTAATAATCGGACACTTACCTGTCCCAGGGTCCAGCGATGCGGTGGAACAAAGCCCCGCGTGTCTCCCTCTCCTCTCTGCGGTGTTGGCATTGTAACCGAGGGTGCCCGGCTGTGGCTTCACAGCTGGGCACCTACTGCGCATGAGCAAACATGCTGTGACTGGCCGGGAAATCATCTGAGAACTGTGACGCATCCCAGATGATTACCGAGAGGGGAGGGGGGAGAGGTGATCTCCCTTCCCATGCCACGGTGCCCCGGGAGGAAGTGGGAGCTGGGACCCTCTAAAAAGAGGGTATACACTCCACCCCCCCAAAAAAAATGACATGCCAAATGTGGCATGTCAGGGGGGTCACCTCCCTTAGAGCGGAAGTTCCATTTTTGGGTGGGACCCCGCTTTAAGTCAGATATTGGCTTATTTATTCAAACTATTTATACAGCACCACCAGATTCTGAAGGATTGTACAGAGAACCATATGCATTCATCACAACCCCAGAGGAGTTTAAATCTAAAATCCAGGCAAACAGCTAAATATTCATAGGAAATATATGAAAGGGAGCTATTTTATCTTTTGGCTGATTTATATTATTGTCTATCCAGTCCTGGTAGTTAGATTTAGGCTAAGTTCCCAATAGAGCGCATGCACATTTCACTTGGATCACTTAGTACAAAAGTACCATTCAAAAGAAGTTTCCAAAAGACGTGCATGCACAACTTTATGTGCGATGCAGTGCGATTTGAGGCTTTTCAAGTTCATGAGAAATGCACAGAATTGCGCATTCCTATGCAATATATAGTGTGAACCGGGGCTTAGACCTGTGTGGCAGGGCAGGAAATCCTGTTTTTCTCTTCTGCAGATAAGCAACACTTTACACATCTCTTGTTCTTCCAACATATATGTACAAGTACCACCACTCTACTATAATAAGCATAAGCCTGCAATGTATCAGACTGTTATATTACCGGGTTTGCTGCTAAACAGAGATGTGTGTTGCCACACCAACTGAACCAAATAATACAAAAAAGCGTAGTGCTACCTCCATTTTTCCAATATGTGTAAATAGTTTTGTGGGAACCTCCTGATTATACAGTGCCTTGAAAAAGTATTCATACCCCTTAAAATTTTCCACATTTTGTCATGTTACACCCAAAAACGTAAATGTATTTTATTGGGATTTTATGTGATAGACCAACACAAAGTGGTGTATAATAGTGATCGTGGAAGTAAAATGATAAATGGCTTTACATTTTTTTTACAAATAAATATCTGAAAAGTGTGGCATGCATTTGTATAAAGTTCCCTTGAATCTGATACCCCTACCTAAAATCTAGTAAAACCAATTGCCTTCAGAAGTCACCTAATTAGTAAATAGAGTCAACATGTGTATAATTTAATCTCTGTATAAATACAGCTGTTCTGTGAAGCCCTCAGAGGTTTGTTAGAGAACCTTAGGGAACAAACAGCATCATGAAGGCCATGGAACACACTAGACAGGTCAGGGATAAAGTTGTGGAGAAGTTAAAAGATTATAAAAAATAATAATCCCAAGCTTTGAACATCTCACGGAGCACTTTTCAATCCATCATCCAAAAATGGAAAGAGTATGGCACAACTGCAAACCTACCAAGACATGGCCATCCATCTAACCTGACCAGTCGGGCAAGGAGAGCATTAATCAGAGAAGCAGCCACGAGACACATGGTAACTTTGATCAGATGAAACCAAAATTCAACTTTTTGGCCTTAAAGCAAAACGTTATGTATGGCAGACAACTAACACTCAGGGCCGGGACAAGGGGTGGGCAGGGGGGAGCTACCCTGGGCTCAATTGTTTACTGTAGGCATGGGGGCACCTTCCTTTCTGTTACAAGGATGACAGGAGTAGTGACAGTGACAGTGATTTTGATAATCGAAAGACTGCTGGGAGTAGGAACCCCTAAGGGTGCACATCATGAATGGGGGGGACGCAGTTTGGCATCTTTGCCCTGCTAACACTGCATATCATCCTGAACACACTCACCCCACTGTGAAACATGGTGGTGGCAGCATAATGTTGGGGGGATGCTTTTCTTCATTAGTGACAGAGAAGCTGGGTAGAGTTGATGAGAAGATGGATGAAGCCAAATACAGGGCAATCTTAGAAGAAAACCTGTCTTCAAAAGACTTGAGACTGGAGCAGAGGTTCACCTTCCAGCAGGACAACGACCCTAAACATACAGCCAGAGTTACAATGGATTTGTTTACATCAAAGCATATTCATGTGTTATAATGGCTCAGTCAAAGTCTAGACCTAACTCCAATTGAGAATCTGTGGCAAGACTTGAAAATTGCTGTTCACAGATGCTCTCCATCCAATCTGACAGAGCTTTTTGCAAAGAAAATGAAAAAGAACAGCACTTATAATGCCACATCCGTAAATTGTAGGGAGAAAAAAGGGTACTAGAAAAAGTAACCAAAGGTTGGACTTTTGAGGCACGGAAAAAATCAAGAAGTAACAAAAATAATGTTTATTGAAACAGGTATATGGTATAATAACAATATTTAAAAAAGATAAAAAATTATATAAAATTATATAATTTGTACAATGAGCCCTTGTGCGACTACTTGTTTCCCCATGAGGCTTCTTCAGGAAGATCAAGGTTCAGAAATATAACACAGAAAGAAAAAGGGAGGAGAGTGAATCTCACATCTGAAATGAGATATATTCTAATTAAAATCCAATACAACACATACACATTACATCATATTGCATTAAAAAGCGTATGCTAGACCATCTACGAGAAACAAAAGGGACAAAGAGACACAAACAGCCATTCAAGATACCTTAAAGTGGGCTAGGCCTCATGTACAAATCTCCAGTGGCTGGAGGGTTACCAAAGATGTGGAAAATTCCCAACAAACTGTAAAAAGGGAAATAGTACGCAATTGATTTCCAAAGAAAAAAAAATCTGTACCTACTAGTCAATAAGAAAGTATTCCTACAACGGGGCAGATGTGCATCCTAAATCAATTTATGAAAAAGGACAGAGTTGCAATCAAAAGTCTGGGGTCCATACAGGAACAGTTACACAAGCGAATCAATATTCGCTATTGCTTTATAGCTTGTCCTCCCGGCCATTCAGGGCAAGAGGTGGATCTGAAGAAGACCAAGTTGGCCGGGTGGAGAGGTGAGTGTGGACCTGGGGGGGGGGGGGGTTTATTGCTGACCCCCAAAAAAGTTTAACACCAGCTGCCACTGGTACCCAGCTTTAGTCATAAATGTTTCAGTTGTTGCATTACGATCCACCCTTCTTGTGATTTATTCATAAAACACATCATACCTATTGCATACATTTTCAAGTATGGGGACAAGGGCCAGATTAAGAGCATCATGGGCCTGGTGCTAAGGATTTTGGTGGGCCTTTTTATGAAAATAAATAAAATGAAAATGCACACAAGGGGGAGGGGTGGGGGGGGGTGATACCGAGATAGGGAGCTGAAAGAGAGGGGATGAGAGGGAGGGGAAAAGAGAGAGAGGGGGTGAGAAAAAGGGGAATAGAGAGAGGATGAAAGAGAGAGAGGGTGTTGGGAAATAGGGGGTTGAAGGGGGTGAGAGAGAGAGAGAATGGGGGATGGAGGTGGTGAGAGAGAACAGGGTGAAAGAGAGGTGATGAGCGACAGAGGGGGTGAGGGGGTAAAAGAGAGGGGGTGAGAGTGAGGGAGTGAGTCTGTGGGGGGGAGGGGCAGCACAGCATAGTACATTACATGGGGGGGGAATAGCACAGTACATTACATGGTTGGCACAACACATTACATGGTAGATACAGCACATTTAATGGTGGGCAAAGCACAGCAAATTACATAGTGGGCACAGCACATTACATGGTTGGCACTGCCCAATACAGCACATTACAAGGTAGGCACAGTACATTATATGGTGGGCACAGCACATAACATGGTTGGTACAACACAGCACATTGCACGGTGGGAACAGAACATGCACAAGGTGGGCACAGGACCTTATATAGTGGGCACAGCACATGACATGGCGGGCACAGCTGAGCACATTACATGGTGGGCACTGCACATTACAAGTGGGCACTGCACAGCCCATTATATGGTGGGCACAGCATATTATATGTTGAGTACTGCACATAGTGGGCACTGCATAGTGGGCACTGCACATGACAAGGTGGGCACTGCATGACGCAACATGACATCGTGGGCACTGCACGACACAGCAGTGCACATTACATTGTGAGCACAGCACATTAAATGGTGGAAACCGCACATGGCACGGTGAGCCCTGCACACCACATTCCATTGGGCACATTGTTGGGCACTGCACGACACAGCACAGGCAATTACAGTGTGAACACAGCATATTAAATAGTGGACACCACACATGACATGGTGAGCCCTGCACACCACATTCCATTGGGCACATTGTTGGGCACTGCATGACACAGCACAGGCAATTACATTGTGAACACAGCATATTAAATAGTGGACACCACACATGACATGGTGAGCCCTGCACAGCACATTCCATTGTGGGCACTGCACGACACATGCCATGGTGGACAATGTACAGCACATTACATGGTGAGTACAGCACATTACATGGTAGGCACTGCATGGCGCAGCACATGACATGGTGGGCACTGCATGACACAGCACATTACATTATAGGCACTGCATGGCACAGCACATTTCATGGTGGGCACTGCATGGCATAGCACATTTCATGGTGGGCAATGCAACTGCACATTACATGTTAGGACCGGCATATTACATGGTGGGCACTGCTGAACAGCACAGCACATTACACAGTGGGCACAACACACTACATGCTGAGCACAACACATGGCAGGGTGGGCACAGAACAGCACATGACATGGTCGGAACTGCACATGACATGGTGGGCACTGCATGGAGCAGCACATTACATGTTGGGCACCGCACATTACATGGCGGGATCACTGCATGGCACAGCACATGACGTGGTGAGCACATCACATGACATGGTGGGCACTGCACATTACATGGCAGGCACTGCATGGCACAGTACATGACATGGTGGGCACTGCACATTACATGGTGGGTACTGCAAGGCACAGCACGAAATAGTGGACACTGCACATCACATGAAGAGCAATGCAATGCAACGCACAGCACATTACATGGAGGGCACTGCACATTACATAGTGAGCACTGCAATGCACAGCAAATGACATACTGGGTACAGCATATTACATGGGGGCACTGCAATGCACATGACATGGTGGGCACAGCACGACATGGTGGGCACTGCAAGGCAAAGCACAACATAGTGGGTACTGCACATTACATAGTGGGCACTGAATTACACAGCACATGACATGGGGGGCATAGCACATTACATGGTGGGTACTGCAATGCACAGCACATGACATGGTGGGCACTGAACACAAAAGAGCACACTACATGGGGGTCACTGGGCACAAGAGAGCACATGACATGGTGGGCACTGGGTACAAGAAAGCACATTACATGGGGGGGCATTGGGCACAAGAGAGCACATTATATGGGGGGGCACTGGGTACAAGAGAGCACATTACATGGGGGGCACTGGGTACAAGAGAGCACATTACATGGGGGGCACTGGGTACAAGAGAGCACATTACATGGGGGGCACTGGGTACAAGAGAGCACATTACATGGGGGGCACTGGGCACAAAAGAGCACATTGCATGGGGGAAGCAGAAGTGTGTTCCCTAGCACAATAATTACATAACACCTCCCTGACAAATTGACTAACCTTATGTCAGCAGCATGGGAGATGTCCTTCTTCCCGGGCTCCTGCTGTGAGGAGAACATCAGCGCCCCTCCCCCAGACAGCTCCCAGACACAGAGGATCTGTATGAGTGGAACAGATCCTGTGATAGGAGTCAGACATCTGCAGAGACAAGCCTTGGCTGCAGTGACTACACTTGTCTCCTCCATGTGTGCAGTGCACAGAGGGGGCTCCTCTTCCTTCAAGAAGGCTACAGATAGTGATAAGCCACTGGCATGGGCCTATATTGAGGGAGGGGCCTGGAGCTTCAGCTCCACAAGCCCCTATGTTAATCCGGCCCTGATGGGGACCTATATAGAATTTTATCACAAATTGATTCCTTGCCTGCTGAATTTTAGTTTTACTATTGAACATAGGACAAGAAAACAGACAATTATTTATACACTTTATTGTCAGGCTTGTTACACAGATTTTCTGTTCTTGGAGGCTTGGATGCTGATTTGTTGTTTGGTTATGCAGTTGTTTTGCTGGGTCTTTTTTTTTTTTTTCCAAAAAAATAAAATAGTTTGTCAGATTGTGCTTCATCTGATTGCTGCCACGCTAACTGCCTCGGAAAGTAAAGTGCCTTGTTTTTTATATTTTTAGGATGTATGCAAGTTTGCCCTGAAGCATAAGATGCAATTAGGGTATAGGTCTGAGTGGATCAGCTTTGTCCCCGGTGATGAATACAAAGAAAACTGTAGTCAACAAAAGTGTTTTTCCTCTTGCAGTGCAGTTCTTCACACCAGAGAGTGGAGAGATAGACAAAATGATGGATTTCCTGGAGAGTCCAATTTAATCTACAGAAGGATCTGTGGCTTGCATACTGCGCTCTTTTGATCTTGGATTGTCATTGGGTCAAATTTCAATTTTCAGTGCCCAAAGCACAGATGTACATTTTGTAATACACAATCCAGTCTACATGATCTTGAAGAAGAAAAAAAATTAAAGAATCTTCCTCAAGATAAATGCAATGCCTTTTGGAGAAACTTCAGAAGAATAATGGAAGAAAAAAGGTGTAGTTGCAAGGTGAATAGCTATATTTAAAGCAACTGATCTACCTAACCTGCCACTAGTCCTACATTCTGATCATTCCAGCCTCAACAGTATATGTGGAGGGGATATTCTCTATGATGACATACAAATGGAATGATGTATGGGACCAGTTCTGTGTAAAGGAGTGAGTTCCTGATCTTGCTTAAAATTTGTTCTGTCCTGTACCATTTACCTCCGGACTTTGAAGAGTCGGTCCTTAGGCCATGGAAGCTAATGGATTGGTGGTCAGGTCACCAATGGGGGCTCTCCCCACTCCTCCCATCCCCTCCCTTCTACTATCTTTTATTTTCTGCTCTCTTAAGACCCCTCGGCTGTTGTTTATCCTTACCCAAATTAACAGATCCCCTATTACCAAGGGGTAATTTCTCTATAGCCGAGCCCAAATGCCACTAAGGTAGTCCAAGGCACTTACTCCGTCTCCTAGCCTTCACTCGATTTCCTGACACAGCATGCCTTGCCCCTCTTTTGAGGGCTCTTGCTCCAGCCCTAAATATACCCCGTGTACTGTATATTGCAGCTCAAGCCATCCAACTGTATAGTTTAGATTACAGTTAGCACCTTTAATTTGCACTGTGCTCTATTCTAAAAGATTCTTTTTTTACTTTGTGGTTTATTTACCAAATATTGATTGTACCAAATTGACCATTACATACACGTTTATTGTGCTGTTGCTATATTTACATGGAACTACCTTGTAACTGTTCTTTATGAATGTTTTATACCCTGTTCATTGAATAGCTCAATTAAAACTCAGAACAAGAAAAAAACTTTATAGTGGAATTTTGTCCTGTATCGACTTCCATTAAGTCATTTTGAAGGACAAATCATTGCTTAATGCAGGGGTCTCCAAACTTTCTGAACAAAGGTAAAGTTTACTGTCTTTCAGACATGGGGGGGGGGGGGGGGGGGCTGTGGCCATTGGGAGTAGAAAATGCCCCAGAGTCAATGTAAATAATGTGTCAGGCTTGGTGGTGAGAGTAAATAAAAAAAGAAGCATAACTCCTGCGGCCAGTAGGAGAATAGTGTCCCATAATTGGTATTGGTAGGAGGAATGTTGCCCCATCATTGGTGTTATTGGGAGGACTATTACTCCATCACTGATATTAGTAGGAAGAAGCTTGCCTCATTCTTGGTGGCAATGGGAGGAATTATGCCCCACTGTCGTGTCGGTGTCAGTGGAAGGAATGTTGCCTCATCGTTGGTGTCAGTGGGATGAATAGTGGCTCATATCGGTGAGAGGAATGGTGCCACAAGGGCAGGATAAAGGAAAGCAAAGGGCTGCATCCTGCCCATGGGCTGCAGTGTTGGAGACCACTGACCTAATGCAACATGGAATAACAAAAAAGTACTCAGGAAGGTCAAGTAGAGAGATTTTGATATTGGCTCAACAAAGAATGACTTACTGACTTTCAGCAGAATATTAATATTGGAATGTTTTTCCATTACTGATAGGTACAGTATTGGGTTGTATTAGGACTAGGATGAACACCAAGTTATTGTGATGCTTCAGCCTAGTTTGTGTCAATCCAATCCACATTACGAAGCTATAATATGCAATATCTTTTTTACACATGTTGTATGAAACACTGTAAATCATGTGTGTCATTGTAATGAATTGCTTTGAAGTAATTTGAGCATTATGTGCTTTACTCTGCATGCTATTACGGCTTGCACACATGTGCGGTGATCTCTGAAGCGCAATCCGTGTTCAGATCACTTTTCAGAGAGCATTTGGCAGGCAGTGAGGAGGTGTTGTATTGCTTCCTCACCATCTGTTTAATCTGTTGGGCCTTGCAGTAGTGCGCTTCAACCATGTTGGTATTATGCCTGCCAAAGCCCAAAACAAAGCATCATAGCTGTGGCATATGCACACCCCTGGCCACTGTCTCTGCAGCTAAAGGGGTTAGTGGTTGGTGGTAGTAAGACTACGGCTCATCTGTAGGGTTTTTACCACCTCCCAACCACATGTATAAATGAGCCCTTAAATAGTTAAACTTTAGAATTTTTGAAAAGGTTCACTTTGGTGGACCACCATAATACTGAATAAGTAGAACGCTTTATTAACTGCTGCATTGCTCAATTCAATAACAAGCCAAAACCCTTTATTAGAAATAGGTTCAGTTCACATCAATATGTTGCATTGGCGTGTACTGGGTGAAAAACAGAACAGACATTGTAACATTTCATGGTGCACTGCAACACATGCAAAGAACAAAAAACAATGAGGGGAATTTATCAAGAGTGGAGCAGCTGTGCATGGCAACTTCTATCTTCCTTAACCACTTTCAGACCGGACCAATTTGCTGGTCAAAGACCAGACCACTTTTTGCGATTCGGCACTGCGTCGCTTTAACTGACAATTGCGCGGTCGTGCGACGTGGCTCCCAAACAAAATTAACGTCCTTTTTTTCCCACAAATAGAGCTTTCTTTTGGTGGTATTTGATCACCCCTGCGGTTTTTATTTTTTGCGCTATAAACAAAAATAGAGCGATAATTTTGAAAAAAACGCATTATTTTTTACTTTTTGTAATAATAAACATCCCCCAAAAATATATAAAAAAACATTTTTTTCCCTCAGTTTAGGCCGATACGTATTCTTCTACATATTTTTGGTAAAAAAAATCGCAATAAGCGATTATTGATTGGTTTGCGCAAAAGTTATAGCGTTTACAAAATAGGGATAGTTTTATAGCATTTTTATTAATAATTTTTTATTATTATTTTTTTTACTAGTAATGGCGGCGATCTGCGATTTTTATTGTGACTGCGACATTGTGGGGGACCCATCGGACATTTTTGACACATTTTTGGGACCATTGTCATTTATACAGTAATCACTGCTATATAAATGCTATATAAATGCAGTGATTCCTGTGTAAATGACACTAGCAGTGAAAGGGTTAACCAGTGGGTGGCAGTGTAGGGGTTAAGTGTTCCTAGGGGGTGTGTTACTAACTGTGGGGGGGTTGGGCTTTCATTTAGTGTACACTGATCTCTGCTCCAATCACATGGAGCAGAGATCAGCGTCACTAGTTGCTAGGCAGAATGGAAAAATGTTGTTTATACAGCATTTCCTCCATTCGGCCGCTCCGTGAGACGATCGCGGGGATGCCCGCGGCGATCGAGTCCGCGGGTCCCGCGACCGGACTCACGGGGGTCCCGACCAGCGTGGGAGCGCGCCGCCGGCGGCGCGCTCCCGATGGCATGGCGGCAATGAATATTGGACGTACATGTACGCCAATATGCCTGCCCGTGCCATTCTGTCGACGTACATCGTCGTGCGCTGGTCGGGAAGTGGTTAAAAAAATAAAAAAAAATATGTGCTGTAAATATCAAACTAAATAAATTATTATTATTATTATTATTTTTGTCTATATTGATTGAAATACCTTTCTGATATTTCATTAATTTATTTTGTTTGACATTTAAAGGGACAGCACACAGATTATTGTTTATATTTCTAGTATTCAGGATTAGTAAATTGCAGCAGTCTGATACTTTCTAACCAAGCGCAAGGTTTTGTTGCATTAGTACAACTTCTATCTTTTGTTTTCAATGCTTAACTGAACAAGCTAAAGATAGCAGCTTTATGGTTACTATGCACAGCTGCTCCAGATTCTGTCTGCTTCAGTTTTGATAATTTCCCTCGATTTGTATTTTGGCAGCTATTGTGAACAAAAAAAAAACACACATAAATGTAATTGGCTACAGTAGAACCTAGTACCGTAGAACTAAAGGCATTTTTGATAGAGAAAGGGGCAGTGGTGGAATTACCAGGGTCGCAACAGTCGCAGTTGCGACGGGACCCTGTCATTCTGTCACTCTGGGGGGGCCCCAGCGGGGTTGCTATCCACAGGGCTCTGAGTGAAGTGCGTGTCTCTCATGTAACAGCAGCACAGAGACACCAGCATTGACGTTTTATTTCCCTATCGTCCGTCCTCTCTCGCAGGGGATGACACAGGACACACAGCTGCCCCCCCAGGCACTGATAGGGGACACCGATAGGGGACACTGATCGAAGGCACTGATAGGGGGAACTGATAGAAAGCACTGATAGGGGACGCTGATAGGGGCACTGAGAAGGCACTGATAGGGAGCACTGAGAAGGCACTAGGGGGCACTGATAGGGGACACTGATAGGGGGCACCAATGGGAGGCACTGGTGGGCACTGAAAGGAGGCACCGATGGAACGCACTGATAGGATTTACTGATGAGCACTGAAGGGAGGCACTGAGATGGCACTAGGGGGCACTGATAGGGGACACTGATGGGGGCACCAATGGGAGGCACCGTTGGGCACTGATAGGAGGCACTGATGGAACGCACTGATAGGATTTACTGATGAGCACTGAAGGGAGGCACTGAAAAGGCAATAGTGGGCACTGATAGGGGACATTGATAGGGGGCACTGAGAAGGCAATAGAGGGCACTGAGAAGGCACTGATAGGGGACACTGATGAGTACTTATAGGTGGCACTGATGGGCATTAATGAGCACTGATAGGCAGAACTCAGGCAGTATTGATGGGCAGCATTGAAGAGTACTGATAGGGGACACTGATAGAAGGCACTGAAAAGGGACACTGATGGGCACTGATATGGGACACTGATAGGGGGCACCAATGGGAGGCACTGGTGGGCACTGATAGGAGGCACCGATGGAACGCACTGATAGGATTTACTGATGAGCACTGAAGGGAGGCACTGAGAAGGCACTAGGGGGCACTGATAGGGGACACTGATGGGGGCACCAATGGGAGGCACTGGTGGGCACTGATAGGAGGCACCGATGGAACGCACTGATAGGATTTACTGATGAGCACTGAAGGGAGGCACTGAGAAGGCACTAGGGGGCACTGATAGGGGACATTGATAGGGGGCACTGAGAAGGCAATAGAGGGCACTGAGAAGGCACTGATAGGGGACACTGATGGGTACTTATAGGTGGCACTGATGGGCATTAATGAGCACTGATAGACACTTAGGAACACTGATAGGCAGAACTCAGGCAGTATTGATGGGCAGCATTGAAGAGTACTGATAGGGGACACTGATAGAAGGCACTGATAGGGTACACTGATGGGCACTGATAGGGGACGCTGATAGAAGGCACTGATAGAAGACACTGATAGGGGAAACTGATTGAAGGCACTGATAGAAGGCACAGATAGGGGACACTGATGGGCACTGATAGGGGACACTGATAGAAGGCACTGATAGAAGACACTTATAGGGGACACTGATAGAAGGCACTAATAGGGGACACTGATAGAAGGCACTGATAGGGGACACTGATGGGCACTGATATGGGACACTGATAGAAGGCACTGATAGGGGACGCTGATAGAAGGCACTGATAGGGGACACTGACAGAAGGCACTTTCAATCTGTATAATAGAAGACACCAATAAGGGAAAAACTGATAGAAGGAACTGATAGGGGACATTGATGAGCACTGACAGGCAGCATTGATGGGCACTGATAGATGGCACTGATGGTTGGGACACTGATTCTTGATAGTTAATGGCAGTCCTTTCCTTACACAGGCAGAAGGTGGGAGGAAAGGGCTGCGGATAACCAGCAAGTCTGTTTATATGTGATCAGCTGACATCACATGGTAAAGGGCCACTGTGATTGCACTGGATGCACGTTCCAGGGGGCATGCGGGAAGTACGGTTTTGGGAGGATGTCCATGGACACCCTCACAAAATTTGAAACCTGGGGCTCAGATGGAAGGGGGGGGGCCATCATGGTTTCTTGCACCGGGGCCCTGAAGGTTCTAGTTACGCCTCTGGAAAAGGGGGTTTATAAACCCTGACAGTTTTTTTTTCACCTTTCAATCTGTGTCCCACTGGGGAGGTTTCTCTTCAGGATGAAGAAAGGGAAGTTTTCTCGAAATGCGTCTTGCACATGCTCCAGGTGGTGATACCACAGTATTGGATCTATGGACAAGTACAGCTCATTTGAGTCCTTGGTGAAGAATAGATCCTGTTGGGCAAGAGCCTTCCGGATGCCGCTTTCATGTCCTCACCCATGCGCCTGGCCAGGACATGTGAATGACACTTTTCACCCTGTCTCCATCAGTAAGGTTTTACATCTTTGTTAGTAGGTTATTTTGTTTTTAATAAAGTGTTTATACTGATGGTACTACACTATGGTATTTGCGCTGTGTTTCTCCCTCCCCTTACAAATTTCTCTTCATTTCCTGTCCCATGGCCAAAACAGGACATTAAAGAGGAGTTTCCATAGAAAAAAAAAAATAATTAAAGTCAGCAGCTACAAATACTGCAGCTACTGACTTTTAATAATCGGACACTTACCTGTTCCAGGGTCCAGCGATGCGGGGTAACAAAGCCCCGCTCGTCCTCCCCTCTGCTCAGCGGTATTGTAACTGTGGGCACTTGGCTGTGGCTTCACAGCCGGGCCCCCACTGCGATTGCGCGAGCGGCACCGTGCACCGTGATTGGCCGCGCAGTCATCTGGGACCTGTCACATGTCCCAGATGACTGACAGGAGGGAGGGGACAGAGCTGAGCCCTTCCTGTGCCGAGGGGAAGTGATGTCACTAGCCCAGGCACTGAAGGAGGCAGACTACGAGGCACCCCCTAGCAACAGGCATTTAGAGGTGAGTTAAAAAAAGCGAGAGAATCCCTGCTTGTCACCAAGGTCACCATAACTAGTGTCCCCACTGGAATATTTCCCCTCTTTTATGGTTGTGGTGACAACCCAATTTTGTATTTACTTTCACTCTCACCTTGAGTGATAAAAGTAAAAAAACTAATATCTTTTTAACAGGGGCACAGACAGCAATAAAAGCCTGACAGGTGTTCTAATCCCTCATCACTCTACCCAAAGCTGCTTTTAGTTATACTTTAAAAAAATGTAATTAAATGCAACACTCTATGTTAAAAAAAAAGAAAAAAAAAGATGTCAATGTATGTCAACTCAACACCATTTCTTTTCTTTTTTGTCCAAACAAAAAACATAGCATTCTTCCAGCAATCACTGTCCATGGTGCTAACCCTGTTTTTATACCTACAGTATATACTGTAATATGGGTTCAGCTGCCTGTGAATGTTGGCAAAAACTGATGGTCTTATCCTATTATATCAAACCTCTGGTGGAATCCTTTGGGTGAATATTCATTGGGTGACTTGCCCATTGATTCTTTAAAAAATAGGCTCCTTAATCAAGTCTGATTGAATGGAGATTTCTGTGGAATTCTCTGAACAGTCTATTTGTTATTTTATTTAAGTTACTCCACTGATGGAAAAGCTAAAGGTTGAGCATGAGAGATTATAAACTCAGATTATAAGAAAATAGAATATGAAAAAAAATGTTATATGCCTTAACACCTAATGCTTTGTAGAATTATTATCCTACAACACGATTGAATTGCACAATCTCTTATAGTGGACCTACAATAGACTCAGGCATCCTTAATGGGCATTCTGCTGCTTTTTTTCCATAGGCCCTCTTTTTCATCCATCCACATTGGTGGGTGACACTTAAGCCTCATACACACGATCGGATTTTCCACCAACAAAACTATGGACTTTTGTTCTGAAGGGCATTGGCCCAAACTTGTCTTGCATACACACAGCACACAATTGTTGGCCAACAATCATGAACGTAGTGATGTACTACGTGGTTTTTCAGCTCTTTAGCGCCACCCTGTTCTTTTCTCGCTTTTCATTTAGTGCTTTTCAGTTTGCGTTTTTCATTTTGTGCTTTTCGGTTAGTTTCTGAATGCCCGTTCATCAACCAGACATGTTGCGGAATCTGAGGAGATAATGTGTTATCTATTATTGGCCTTGGAGTTATTGCTTTGACATAATTTTTTTGATTGAATAATGATTTGATTTGGTATATTTTCTATATTTTTGGATGCATAGAATGCACTTTTTGGTTACATTCTATTGGCAGATAGCATGTCTAATCTTATTTGTTTTGTTTTTTAATGCACAATAAAAAATATTTTGTAGAATCATACCTGGCTATGTGTTTTACTTCAAATGACAGTTTGGGAGTAGGCAGTTACATTTAAAAAATACAATGAAAAATTGACAAGGGACACCAACATAGTTGTATCTTTGATCTTAAAAACTATGGGATAATGGTGTTGTGGTAACTTGCCCAAAAAAAAAAAAAAAAAAAAAAAAAAGCATAATAATATTATTCTTGATACCACTAGAAAAAAAAAGCCTTTTAAAATACGTTTGCCATAACTCCATCAGTATCACCAGCAAAACAGCTTCATTATTATCCCATTAAAGAAGAAGAGAATTGTGCGCTAGACATGTGCACACTGAAATATTTTGTTTCGGAATTTCGTTTTCGTCCGAAAAACAAATGTATTTAGTTACTCCCGAAATTCGTTTTTATTTATTTTGTTTCGTTAAAAAATGCATTATCGTGCTTATGGTGTTTGTCAAATGTTCTAAGAAGATTTGACGGAGCAGCTAAACTGTACAAATCCACAATTGTACATTTCCGGTCAAATGTTCCGCCTACAAACTATAGTAAAACTCTAATGTTTTATGACACTAGTAATAATTATATTTATTAATTACTATTACTAGTCAACCAACATTAGAATTCTTCTATAGCCTATGGGCAGAGCATTTGACCATAAATGTCCGCTCGTGGCGACTGCTTCATCAAATTTTCATGTCGAATCTTTTCTCTCTATGTCGAATAATCTTGGACTAATAGAGTTAGATTAGGCACATTCAACCTTTTTGTTATTGTCTCTATAATGTCAAATCTTTTCTCTCTATGTCAAATTTTTTCTCTCTATGTAGAATAATCTTGAACTAATAGAGCTAAGGTTAGGCACATTCGACCACAGGTTAGATGGACACTGATCGCTATTGTCAGCGTCATGTCGAATCTCCTATCTATATCGAACTGTTGCAACGAAAATGAAAATAAAGCATTTGTTTATGTTGGATGTTTCGGTTTTCAGATTCTGCACGTTCGTTATAGTTTGTTAAAATGATAATGAAAATACCCAAATTCAGAAGAAAATGCATTCAGACAAAAACAAATGCACATGTCTATTGTGCACTGCATTTCGAGATTTCATAATTTTCCACGTCATGAATGTTAATTCTGTATTACGAACGCTAGTTTACAAGACCAACCACTTCTGGCTTGTCCTTGCTTCCATGCATGCGTGTTTGTACTTTGGACTTTTGTCCGACGTACTTGTGTACACACGCTCTGAAAATCTGACAACACACATTTGTTCATGGAAAATTTTAAAACCTGCTAGGCAACATTTGTCCACCAACAGCCTGTCATCGAACATTTTCCGGTCGTGTATGTAGCGGCGGCTCCTGAAGAGCACACGCAATGCTTTTTTCAAAGTTAAAGTTATGCCTGAAGTGCAGTTTGGTTTGGGTACAATTGTATAAATTTAGACTTCTGCATCAGTCTGACTGGACTGTGAGATGTTCAGCCTAGCCAACTGCTTAAGTTACTCTCTCTCGGAGCCTGTCCAGTGGGAGTTGTGCTCTCGCTGTGTTTTCTTGGAGAGGGTATTTAAGGTGCAGACGTCACATTGTTCGGGGGTTCCGGTCCAGAATGATGTACTGACTTCATGGTCCTGGTCCTTCTGACCAGCCCCCAGGAAGGCTATGGCCTGGGGTGTGGATTCACCTGATTTGGATGTGTCGGGGCTGGCTAGCCCGAGGCAAGGAAACGAAAGGAGGATTCTGAGGTGGTTGGGTGGCGTCTCTGGTTTGGGAGAGACCCAGTGACTTCAAGCATTCCAGGGGAGGACTCTTAAGAAGAAGACCACATACGGGTTGGTTTCTTAGTAAGAGCCTGGAAGGGCTTAAGTACCCAAGAGAAGAATCCGGTCTCATGGATATCGCCAAGCTAGCTGAAAGATCCAGGTATCCTACGCGTATTCTTCAAGTTTAGTTTCCCTACGTGTCTACAACAACGTCTGTGGCAGAGACATTATCTTGTATGTTCTACAACAATGTCTGTGGCAGAGACTTGTTCCTGAGTAAGCACCTTGTCGGCTGCTAGGCCTTGTGAGAGAGGGACTGTCCAACTTGAGTGAACATCCAGTTGCGAATGGCTATTCTCTGGATGCAGTCAAAGTAAGCAAGTTCTTCAACATTTTGACTTTGGCACTAAGAGTACCTGAGCTTCCTTTCCAACCCTCTGATCCCATTTTAAGAGACTGTTTATTGTCTTCGTTCTGCAAATAAAATCCCTTTAAGTGGATCTGTTGTCAGTCTCTCGAGTTACTGGGCCATCTACCATGGGACACCCCTAGACGTGAAACGAGGAGAACAGAAGGTAACGGTAGGCCCAAATCAAACCAGCAGCTCTTTCGGGGGTAGTGCTACATGTGTATGCGGCTTAAGACTCCATACACATCTGCACGTCCAATGCGTTTTCCATGAATGTGCAAAAAACACGCATTGCACTTGCAGTGCCATTAATTGGTAATGGCACCACAAACGTAACCAGCAAACATTTGTTTTTATGCAGCAAAATGTGTGTCAAATGAGCTTAAGCACACAGTAAAAAACATGTGAACCTCTACTCCTCAAAAAGGTGCAGGAGCTTTTTTTTTTTAAGGAGTTTTTCTTCGTGTGTAGGGCAGTCCATTCAAATGAAAAACACAGAGGTGTGAATGGAGCTTAGGGAAGTCACCATATCAGTCACCATATCAGTGAAGGTATAAGCTTTCAGCATACAGCTCTTCTTGTTTCTAGACCTATACCCAGTGACATCATCAATCAAATCTAAACGTTGGATGCCTAGCAGGGCTGGACTGGCCTACCGGGAGATTTGCTGGCTGGGTCTGTGTTCGGCGGCCACGCTATAACACGGTCCCGCCCCCCTAGATCGGCTTGTGTGATAGGCAGAACACTGATTCTATCTATTATCACATTATCACACGAGCCGGTCTAGGGGGTGGGACCATGTTACAGCACCACCTTTTTGGAACATTATAATATTGAAGTTGAAAGTTTAAATTAGCTCAAAACAGCTAGAGCTAGCCACACAATCTTTTTCAAGCAAATATTCTTACTGTAAGATTTGTTTGTACCATTTAACCTAAATGTAATAGATACATGGTTACCAGGTTAACTGACCACAAACAATTACTGATCTACATAACCCCAATAAAGAATCTGAAGATTAGCTTATTTAAAAGGCAATGTGCAGTTATTCCTAGTAACTATATCAGGTTTCAGTATACAGCAAATAACAAACTATAAATGGCCATTCTGTCAAATGCTTGATGGGTAAGGCCGCGTACACACGCGCGGACTGTTGGCCCAACTTTGTCCGTCCAACAGTTTGAGCGAACAGTCCGCTCAAACTTAGCATGGACGGACATGGCCACACACGACGGACGAACAGTTTGCTGAAACCGTGCGCGATGACGTGAACGGCACGTACGACGGGACGAAAAATACGACGTCCTATACACTGCAATGCAACCTTCCGACGTGGAAATCCTTTCTGAGCATGCGCGAGACTTAGTTGGCCGAACAAGCCTACACACGAGCGAACAGTCCGCTGAAACCTTGTTTCAGCGGACAGTTTTTCGGAATTTCCGTAAGACCTTGTTCGGCCAACTGTCCGCTGAAACTGTCCGCTGAAGCCCCACACACGAGCGGACTGTCCGCCCAAACACTGTTCAGCGGACAAGGTTGGGCGAACAGTCCGCGCGTGTGTACGCGGCCTAAGAGGACCTCTCGAGTAAATGTGTGCCTGCTCCTTTGAAGAATTATTCTGACAGGTGACATTATAGAGAGGCATGAGATGTTGGGGTTGATTTATTATAGATGTAAAGAATGTTTGCTTTCGAATGTAACTTTCACTTTGCCAGGTGAATTTTCACTTATCTTAGTGAATGGGGTGAGACAAAGGGAAAATTCACTGTGCAAAGACTACCCAATAATGTGCAAGG
Source organism: Lithobates pipiens (assembly GCF_037356315.1). NCBI lineage: Eukaryota > Metazoa > Chordata > Amphibia > Anura > Ranidae > Lithobates > Lithobates pipiens. Next base: position 467,831,647 of record NW_027507764.1, read on the forward strand.
AACAAAAAAAAATAACTATTATTGCTTACACATGATTGGATGGCTAAAGTCATCACAACTTCACTTCATTCACTTTGCAAAGAGAAAATTCACTTGACTTAATTAGCTTCTCCGTTATGATCCACTGCGGCGCATCCCTTGCATAATAATTGGGCCTCAGCATGTAGCGAGTGAAGCTTTTTCCTTCTAACATAGCTGGGCTCTCCTCCTGGATTTTTTTTCCATAAAATGTCTGTTGCTCTCTACAAACAGTAATGAGAGTTAAAACAGAATCCTTTATATGTTGTCAGAGAGGGAAGATGGGATGAGCACTATGGCTGCCCGTCTGATCATAGAAGGTACAGTATGTGAAGTATGGTATTACAATACATTGGATGCAAAGGATATCAGAACAAAATAAAGAAAGCAGAAATTTAAGCAAGGAAATATTAAAAAGCGTTAAAAGGAAGTGAGAGAATGATATGCATGTGTTGTGTACAAATGGGAATAATGTAAGCGATTTTAGAGCGATACTTGTGTATGTTTGTGAATGCTGGAACTTTTAGTTCTATCGCTTGTGTCATGTACGCAGATGTGGCCCCCTCCTTTGTGCTCTCCTGAAAGAATGTGGCTGGCATGAGAGATTGGTGATAAGCTGGAAGGACACCATGCCAATTTCAGTTTTTTAGACAAAACATTTATAACAAAATGTGCCGGGTTAACGAATCTAATGATAAACAATGTGATCACAATTATTTTTGAATCTGTTTTCCAAACATGGTAAAATGAAGGTTACAAATTAACCGTGTCTTACACAAATTTAATATCCTGTGATAGTGGAAACAGTGCATTAAAAAAAAAAGAGAGAGAAATTGAGTAAAATTAAGTAATATGTCCCCCTTTAAGGACATTTATCTGTGCATATATTTTAGTGTTTGATATTGAAATTATCATATGAGTATTAATTTCTAATATGAGTTTAACAATTTTATTAATAAATATAGATATATTGAAACTGATTTAGGCAACCTTTGGTTGGAAATGAAATCAAGGTTAATGGGGAAATTGGTAAAAATGGAATTAGTTTAGATTAAGATAACAATTTTGTACTTTTACCTTTATTGAGTGGAAGGAAAAAAAAGATTAAGATGAGGCTGTTAATTTGAATACAGCTGCAATAATGTTTAACAAAGCCAAGATGAATGGGATACATAAGGAAGTTTTTCTACAGAAATGAAATCTTAAAGTCTGATAATAACTTGATGTGCGGTCCATGATGTGAGAGTAATAATAAATAAAATGTAAATATAACAGACCCATCACATCAAGTCCATACACCCTGTTAGGATAGCTGCTGCCTACAGCCAGTTGGTTTATAGTTTTTGATGGCCAAGTGCTTTCTGGTTCGTCATACATATTGTTGATCCTTTCGTTTTTATGCATTTTTATTTTTGAAATCCAAAGCAGAATGTGTGGATTGTGAAATGATGTGCCCCTTTTCCTTGTAAGTGCAGTGGGTATAAGTAGAAGAATACTTAGGCCGCGTACACACGGGCGGACTGTCTGCCCAACTAGGTTCGTCAAACAGTTTGACAAACAGTCCGTTCAAAATTAGCATGAACGGACTTGACCACACACGACGAACGAACAGTCCGCTGAAAACTTGTGCGATGACGTGAACGGCACGTACGACGGGACTCGAAAAACGACGTCCTATACACTGCAATGCAACCTTCGGCGTGTAAATCCTTTCTGAGCATGCGCGGAACTTAGTTCGACGAACAAGCCTACACACGAGCGGACTGTCCGCTCAAACCAAGTTTCAGCGGACAGTCTTACGGAAATTCCGAAAAACTTTGTTCGTCAGACTGTCCGCTGAAACTGTCCGCTGAAGCCCACACACGAGCGGACTGTCCGCTGAAACACTGTTCAGTGGACAAAGTTGGGCGAACAGTCCGCCCGTGTGTACGCGGCCTTAGGGTTTATGGACATCTCTGTATGACTGCAGGGTATTGTTATCGTTTATTATAATATTGCCAGGAAAAAGTTGTCTTTTTGAAACATGAAACTGGAGTTCTTATACAAACAGCATGATAGAAAAAAGCCATTGTTATATTTACGCAAGCTGGACCCAGTAATGAAGGGTTCACTCCGATGTATCAGAGCTGTAGCTTTATGCAAAGTTGCTATTAGACAAAGTTACAGATATTATTTTGGTTGAATATTTAATTTTTAATAGTCCGACATTCTGCACAGCAAATATATAGCTAAGTGTTTGTCTAATGAAAGGTTCAAAATATGAATTTGTTTTGTGTGTTTATGTACAAATCTAACAATGAAAAATGTGTACATTTGAATCCAGCCACCTTATTGCCTCTATTGGAGGAGGCTGGAGACAAAGAAAAAGCACATGTTTTAAAATGATGACGTAGGAATCAGCTGCTGTGAGCCCAGTGCAGGACACTCTCCCTGAAGACCCGAGTATTTACTTTTTTGTAGTGTTATTCCTGGTTTTATACCGAGGATGAGGTTTATCACCTAGAAGGATTCTCTGTATTCAGAGTCATTGGATCCTTTTTCCCCAGCTCAAGAAGCAGAGCTCCATGTTTTAGAAAAGCCTGTGAGCTATAAAAAGGGTATATATTTATATAGATAGTCGAGATATAGAGAGCTTTTGGTTCCATTTGAAGGGCCAGAAGTTTGTTTTTACTTCGGCGGGTAAACCAATCAAGCACGCCAAGTTAATTTGATCGGCTGTTTTCAGCCTTCCAGTTTCTTGCTGAGGTAGCCATACTAACAGTAAAACTCACATATGGAAGCAGACCAGGCAACTCTTAGGATGCTGCATTTACAGCCCCGGACACTTTCTGGGTCTGTGCAACTCACAGATTCCACCCTAGTTTTGGCCCAGTATAGCTGGGATTAATAATTCAACTTTAAGGACCCCAGAACGAGAAGCACAAGTGGTCCACAGAGGGCAACTTCTTACGAAACAAGACTTTGGAAAAAGTGATCATTTATGTCTGCCAGACACTCTTTTCCCTTCAGCTTGACACGTGGACCGTGTCATCAGTCACAAGTAGTTATGGCTGCCTTAGTAAATGAGCGTGGGATAGAGCCAGGGTTCTCCACAGTTGTTTTTATAACATACCACTTCTTGTTTTACCTGTTACCAAAGGTGTTACCAAAAGCTGAACATCCCTTCCAGAGATAACAAAAAGATATATCCAAGTCAGGATCTTACGAGTATGTATTTTGTTTGTATGGACATGTTTTCTGGATGTCCAGTGGCAAATGCTACTGCAAAGGCCACAGTAAAAAAGTGTTATCAGAAGTAGTTTGTAAGTACAGAGTGCAGAATCTACAGAGAGTAACAGAGGAAATCATTTTTATAGGAGAGTCCTTACTAGAAGTATTGAGGTTTTATTTTTACACCCCCTACTGTCTACAATGTAGCGGACAAAGTAGAGTAAGAAACTAGAAAACTTTTGCCTGAATGTTTTATTATATTTTATCAAGCCCCTAAGTGGATGTTGGACTCTCTCCCTATGGGATTTGGTTTGGGAGTGTGTTACTCACTTGCTTATATTTTGTCTCAGCAGCTGAAGTCCTCCATTCGGATCTGACAGAGAATGTTGCTGATTTTTTTAAGGTTTTTGACAAACTCATTTATGTATAGAAAAGGAGGTTTGGGACTTTAAATGAAGCGCTTAGATAGTGGAGGTGAGTTTTAGTCATGATTGGATATTTATTGATTATTCAATGGAGAACCATAAATTATAATAATAGAACAAATTCATAATATATATAAGTATCAATACATTAAAACACAATATATAGTATCCACATAACAGTACTTGACAATGGTAATGTACAGTAAATAAATGAAGTGGCATAGTGATGCCTATGACAGCATGCCCGGCATCGATAGGTGTACCCACATGGTAGATGAGCATCCACTAAGTATAATTGATATATATTTAAGTTCATCAATTCATAACACAATAAACATGATTCCATATAAAATATAAAACTGGGACATCTAATCAGTAAAGCTCGACGCGTTTCGTGGGTATCTCCCCACTCATCAGGAGCTGATGTTATTACAGAGTTCCTGTGGAGTAAAATAACAAATAAAAAATAAAAATAATGTACCAACCATAATAATGAGGATTTGATAGACATAGATGGTTTGGCCAAAGCAGACTCACCAATCCAGGCGGCAAGCGCTGTGTGTGCCGGTGGATGCTGGGTGGGCTAAGGCACATACTCGCTCCCCGGGAACTGAGGCGGCTGAGAAATGGATGCGACCTCGGGCAAAGCAAGGAAAGCACCAGCAATAAAGTGTGTCTAAAAATAAAAAATAAAAAGTGTGATGATAGTTTAACCCAATTAATCTAGGGACAAGGTGTGGGATAAAGGTATATACACTAGAGAAATGTAATAATGAAAAATTATTTTAAAATAATTGGTGAAACCCAATGAAACCCAAAAAGAGATGAACAAATAAACCAGATGGTGCTGTGTTGTGTTTGTGTGAATAAAAATGTCATTTTATATGATGCACTAGTTAAAGGGAATAGTATGGGTGTATGCATGGAAGTGTAGGTGCATAAATTAAGGTGAGTGAAATAAGTAAGAATGTGATGTGTGTGTATCATGATAGATAGGGGGGAATGATGAAGTTGCCCATGAACGCTAATGTGATGGTTGTATAAGAAAGGGGACAGAGTTTTTACCTAAAAGTCGCTCCAAAGATACCACCAACAAACCAAGAGGTTGGTGTATATACACCCCATACAGAGACCAGCGGCAACATACAGCTGGCTCCGAATGGGGTTTAAGTATGCCGCCAACGCCACGCACGTGAGAACACACAGGGAGGGGCCACGCCTGGCCTGGATTGACAGCCAGCGACAGGCATGCCAAACCCCCCCAATGGCTACACGGAGATGGAAGTACCGAGCGCCGGCGCGATGGCGTCAGAGGCTGACGTCACACGCACGGCGTAGGCTGCGTGGCGCCGATGCGCAAAGCGGAGTCCACCGAAACATCCCGATCAGAGAGTGATAGGGGAGGAAGGGAGGATACGCTGGCGCATCGTAGTTCCCACAGGGAGGAAAAAGAGCCCAGCAACGCCCAAACATCCAACAGCCCCACACAGGACAACACCAGCTGGCTAGTGAGCGTGCAAAAAAAGGGGCCCTAATAGTTAAACATCCATGTGGGGTACCTATACAGTGTCGATGAGTGCTGACAATTTACAAAGAGAAATAGAAATTGTAGGTACTTTGAACTAAGAATCTAGAGATATCAATAACATTTAGATATACCTCACACTGGGAGGGTAGGGGAACACTACCTCTCCCATGTATCCAAGTGCTTCCATCCCGATATATATGTAAGTAAGGGGGGGGGAGTTTTTTGGGACTTTAAATGAGGCCTGGATACATGCCTCCATCCCTGTAATTTGATATGTATAGAAAAGGAGGTTTGGGACTTTAAATGAAGCGCTTGGATAGTGGAGGTGAGTTTTAGTCATGATTGGATATTTATTGATTATTCAATGGAGAACCATAAATTATAATAATAGAACAAATTCATAATATATATAAGTATCAATACATTAAAACACAATATATAGTATCCACATAACAGTACACATCCACATAACTCATCATTCCCCCCTATCTATCATGATACACACACATCACATTCTTACTTATTTCACTCACCTTAATTTATGCACCTACACTTCCATGCATACACCCATACTATTCCCTTTAACTAGTGCATCATATAAAATGACATTTTTATTCACACAAACACAACACAGCACCATCTGGTTTATTTGTTCATCTCTTTTTGGGTTTCATTGGGTTTCACCAATTATTTTAAAATAATTTTTCATTATTACATTTCTCTAGTGTATATACCTTTATCCCACACCTTGTCCCTAGATTAATTGGGTTAAACTATCATCACACTTTTTATTTTTTATTTTTAGACACACTTTATTGCTGGTGCTTTCCTTGCTTTGCCCGAGGTCGCATCCATTTCTCAGCCGCCTCAGTTCCCGGGGAGCGAGTATGTGCCTTAGCCCACCCAGCATCCACCGGCACACACAGCGCTTGCCGCCTGGATTGGTGAGTCTGCTTTGGCCAAACCATCTATGTCTATCAAATCCTCATTATTATGGTTGGTACATTATTTTTATTTTTTATTTGTTATTTTACTCCACAGGAACTCTGTAATAACATCAGCTCCTGATGAGTGTACAGCCAGTACTCTGTAAATATGTCTTATCAATCATTTGTTTTTCACAGTGAAAAGTCATTTTGTAATGAAAAAAGCTTCACAGCTATTATTTTCTCCACAATGGAGTTTTTGCCTATTTGGCCAAGACTACCTCCAGCTAAGCGTGTGGAGGTTCCAGGTTAAAGGTGATAGCAGGTATGGTTAGTGATCAAAATATTGATCAAAAGAGAGGAGACTGTAATGGAAATTTGTAGGTTCTGTATATAATTGTATTCTATTTTATATGTATTGCACGATGCCCTCACTGTGCACACGGCACTAACAATGTTTTCAGTACATGTTTTGCATTCTTTCAAGTCCTAAATAGAATTAGCCTGCCTATGTAACGCCCCTTGTTACCATAAACGTACAATTGTAATATTAATGTGATACTTACGTAATCATGTGTATAAAAGCCTTCAAATGCGTCATAATAAAGGAGAACGGTTATTTGGAAAGATGCTGAGCGTATCTTTTGTGTCTGTTCCCTACTGCAGTAGTTATTAATTTGGAACCACTAATCAATATGAGGATAGGAGTTGCCTATAATTAAAATATCCTTTTAATTGGTAAAATCCAGTTGGGGACCTGAAGCCTGAAGATTTTATAGCGATCTGGGTGGGATGGAATCTCCAATCCTGGGACCGGGTTTTGGGAACAGACAGGAGTCTGGCTTATTGATTGTACAGGTGGGTCATGGGCTTATAGCAAAGCCAGGACCAGGGTTCTGGGCTCCACGCTCCCAAGGAGTCCAGCCTAACAGAGCAGACAGAGGCCCCAAGCCAGTGGGCTGAAGCAGCCAGGAAGCTGTGAGAGAGAGTGTCACCAGAGGTACAGTGTGGGTACCAAACAGGGACACACTTACAGGGTCAATAGGACAGAGGTCCACGCCTGAATAGCAGTGCTGACCAGAGAGCCAGGTGGCTCGGTATTTTCCATTTATTTAATTATTGCTTTGAAGTTGAAACCCCTGCGTGGGAATCCTGGATGGACTGTTTTTTCTTTTACTTTAATAAACATGGGCCAAAAAAGCCCTTAAACTGCATATCTGGTGGAGACTTGGCTCACTGGTAAGCTCTAAATTGAAGCTAAGTAAGCCCCAATATTACTATATATATATATATATATATATATATATATATATATATATATATATATATATATATATATATATATATATATTTTTTTTTTTATTTTTTTTTTTATATTAGAAAGCCAGTATGGTGTCTTGAATTTATGGGAGGAGCCCACTCACCTCTGTCCCTTGTTGGCTCCAATGGTTCTGATTACATCACTAGGCAGACTCTTCCCAGCTCACTTCGTGGTTCGTGAGTCAGTGTGATCAATTACCCGAGTGTTGCTGCTCCTCCGATGGTCTTCGACGGAGGTTCTCGCCCCCTGTCGCATGTAGGATTCAAACCTTTTTCGTACCATATGCAATATTGTTTCCTATCCCGAAAGCCCCCGAGTCGTTGTCAGTCGTGTTCCAACATTGCTCGGCACAGGCTTCGTAGATTCGTAGGTTCTCTCAACCTTGTTGTCTACTAGTCTGCAAACATACGACTTGTTCATAGTTTTGTAAAAGCCTCCGAGACATTGTTGGTCATTGTCCGACATCACTTGGCACAGGCCTCACTGATTCATAGGTTTTCACAGCCTTATTGTTCATTTCATACAAACATACGACTCATTCGTAGTTTCATAAAGCCTCCAAGTCGTTGTCGATCGTTGTACGACATCACTCCTCACAGGCGTCGCTGATTCGTAGCTTGTTGTTTCCATAGCATGATCGTTGCTTCTACAGTCACACATAGGCACCCCGCAGGCCCATCGCACTGCATTCAGCTCAGTTTGTAGGCCTCACTGCAGTCGGCAGGTCAATTCCACACACTCCACGACAGCTCGATTCGAATCCTGGTCGCGTCGGCACAGCGATTCGAATCCTCAGCACGATCCAACACGTTCTTTCTTTCACATACACCACAAGCTTCCGCAGCTCGGCCTCCCCCTTGAGGCACCTGCCACCAAGCACCCAGTCGCTACTCATACCACTCATTTGCACGTTCGCTCTCACGCACATTCATGCAATACTCCAGGTTCACTAATCCGACACAAGTCAGCACACTTCATTCTCATTTTACGTACATACGTTCATGAAACACGATTAGCATGGCCTTGGTTCGTTCCCACACACACTCCGATTTCTCTGTTTTCTTTGTTTCTTTGCCTCCCTTGTGAGGCTCCTTTCTTGCAACATGTGTCACACAACCTCAGCCACTCATCATCTCTAGTGGCACACATTCGCAGCCACTCCACTCATGTTTTGTCTGTCTTTTCTCCCTTAGGTTGAGTTCAGTTTGTTCCATCCAGCACAGAGGTTGGACGTTTTGCTACAGGTAAAAAATATAAAAACAATAAGAATAATAATAATAATAAAAAAAATGAGGGTTGCATATGTTTTTATACAGGGGGGGGGGGGGGTCAGTCATATTTAAGGGGGCAGGGCTGGCTTAGGGGTCACTTCCACGCCAGGTTTAAAAACCTTGACCTCCATGTCACCTTTTCCACAGGTTCCCAGTCGTCTGAGTATTCTAGGCCACAACAAGGACTTTTGCAATCAGGGCATTGAGCCAGATGTGTAATACACTGATGGCACCCTAACATCACCCTGCAGCACCCTTTTCACCTTGTTGACTTCACATACATGATTTGGGCTGCTGTCTGGCTTTTAAGCTACTGTCACATTCCTTTCTTGACTAAACTGTCTTTGGAAGGTCATCGCCTTCACATTGCGCAGACACGGTTGCTAAACGGTTTGCTTGTTGACAGTACAAGCTTTAACATTCCGACCATAGGTATATACTACAGAATGCAACATCCTTACTTAGGCCACAACCAGACATCAGGTTCTCGCCCCAGCACGCCCTGGTGCTCTGGTTTCACAGGTCTGTGCATGACACAGACCGGGCACCCGAACTATCGGTTATCTGGCCAGTCGCCTCCTGGCTGATCTTGGTTGCCCCGCACCCGTGAGTTTTTCTTCGCTACGCCTGTCGCTCCTTTTCTGTTTTTTCACAACATTTTTCTTACCTGTTCTTGTGCACTTCTTTTCTGTTCTTATCTTTCTGACACTCCTTAACATATACACCACCCCTCTTGTCTTATAGCTGAAGTCATGTTGCGGTCAGGCAGCAAGAACCCTGCCTCCGCCCCTCTGTCACCCTCCACAGGTTCAGAGCACGGAAGCCTCAGTCCCTGAGGGGTTGGACCATCCCCAAACTCACGGTGGAACTGCAGCGTAGGGGCATTCCCTATCCTGCCACAGCCAGGAAGGCCAAGCTGTTCAGGCTGTTTTTTCCCCCCCACCAGCAGCAACAGGACCCGGCATACAGCAGGCGTCCCTGCAATCTATTTGCTCGGCTCTCCCCCAAGTGGCACACCATGGTCGGTACCCTGACCACAGATGTCCAGGCGAGGGTGGGAGTCCTGGAAGTGCACCCAGCAAAGGACTCCCTGTGCACGGTTGCAGCTCCTATCATAGCATTCCCTCCCATAGGTACCATGGATGGCAGTCCCACCATCTTCCCTGCACATCTTGTCCCAGCAGGCATTAGGAAGGCCATCCTAGAGGACAAGTAGGTAAACTTGGCCTCTCTCCTCATCTCGGCCCATGACGTTGCAAAAAACAAGTCCTATGCCTGGGGGGACGTCTCAGTGGTAGTGAGGTCCAAGGATCCCAGACTCAACTGCAAGTTGTTCATTACTGAGTTTGTGTTAGCGTTTGGTATGTTTAGAGATGTCCTATGCTCGGCCAGCCCCAACAGGAGGAAAGAGCTGGATTTGTACCTCCATGCTGTCGTTGACTTGGGGTACAAGTACGAGGGCTTTGCTTTCTATGATTACCATTGGTCATTCGCAGCTAAGGCCATAGCCATACTTTCCCAGTTTCAAGCCAGTACTAATTGGATACTGAGCTCTTCTACCGCCACTTTGCGGGCTTACGGTTCTCACTCTGCTCCATTTGCCAGTCCTCCACTCACACGACAAACTGGTATTCCAATGTGGATTCCAGATGTTCCCTGATCTTACCCTCTACCTCCAGTGTCAGCCAGGGCATGCCTACCCCCATGCAGCATCAACAAGTGGAAAAGTTCAGGCGGCCTGTCCAGTTGCTGGGGAAAGCACACATCTGTAATAACTATGCTACCTGCAACTTCAGCCAATTCCAGCTGCATCATATCTGCGTCATCTGCCACAGAGCATATCCCAAGATCACCCTCAAACATTTCATTTTTATTTGCCACGTCACCTGCCACACATTGCGGATTGTCACTTGCCACGTAGCCTGTTATTTGCCACGTCACCTGCCACACATTGCGGATTGTCACTTGCCACGTAGCCTGCCACACATTGCAGATTGCCACTTGCCACGTCACCTGCCACACATTGGGGATTGTCACTTGCCACGTCACCTGCCACACATTGCGGATTGTCACTTGCCACGTTGCCTGCCACACATTGCGGATTGCCACTTGCCACGTCACCTGCCACACATTGCGGATTGTCACTTGCCACGTTGCCTGCCACACATTGCGGATTGCCCCTTGCCACGTAGCCTGCCACACATTGCGGATTGTCACCTGCCACACATTGCGGATTGCCACTTGCCACGTAGTCTGCCACACATTGCGGATTGTCACTTGCCACGTCACCTGCCACACATTGCGGATTGCCACTTGCCACGTCACCTGCCACACATTGCGGATTGTCACTTGCCACGTCACCTGCCACACATTGCGGATTGTCACTTGCCACGTCACCTGCCACACATTGCGGATTGCCACTTGCCATGTAGTCTGCCACACATTGTGGATTGCCACTTGCCACGTATGGGGGATATATAAGCAGCCCACTCACCTGCATCCCTTGTTGGATCTGGTGAGTGCTACCCTCCCACAGGGGCGGATCCAGAGTCTAATCTCGGGAGGGGCACTGCTATAAAATATGTTTTTTGGGGGGCAATTTATATGGGAAATGGCTGGTATTGGCGCTTCAATCATTACGGCACCATGGTTGTTATGGTGTCAGGATGATTGAAGCGCATTATTTCTATTAATACATTGTAATATAAAATTAAATGGTTCAACTCACCATATTGCAGAATCAGTGGGAGCCCTGAGGATGTCACTTGCCATGTCGCCTGCCACCAAATGTGGATTGTCACTTGTCACCAAATGCGGATTGTTATTTGCCACGTCACCTGCCACACATTGCGGATTGTCACTTGCCACGTAGCCTGCCACACATTGCAGATTGCCACTTGCCACGTCACCTGCCACACATTGCGGATTGTGACTTGCCACGTCACCTGCCACACATTGCGGATTGTGACTTGCCATGTCACCTGCCACACATTGCGGATTGTCACTTGCCACGTCGCCTGCCACCAGATGCGGATTGCCACGTAGCCTGCCACACATTGCGGATTGCCACGTCACCTGCCACACATTGCGGATTGCCACTTGCCACGTCACCTGCCACACATTGCGGATTGTCACTTGCCACGTTGCCTGACCCACATTGCGGATTGCCACTTGCCACGTCACCTGCCATACATTGGGGATTGTCACTTGCCACGTCACCTGCCACACATTGCGGATTGTCACTTGCCACGTTGCCTGCCACACATTGCGGATTGCCACTTGCCACGTCACCTGCCACACATTGCGGATTGTCACTTGCCACGTTGCCTGCCACACATTGCGGATTGCCCCTTGCCACGTAGCCTGCCACACATTGCGGATTGTCACCTGCCACACATTGCGGATTGCCACTTGCCACGTAGTCTGCCACACATTGCGGATTGTCACTTGCCACGTCACCTGCCACACATTGCGGATTGCCACTTGCCACGTCACCTGCCACACATTGCGGATTGTCACTTGCCACGTCACCTGCCACACATTGCGGATTGTCACTTGCCACGTCACCTGCCACACATTGCGGATTGCCACTTGCCATGTAGTCTGCCACACATTGTGGATTGCCACTTGCCACGTAGTCTGCCACACATTGCGGATTGCCACTTGCCACGTAGTCTGCCACACATTGCGGATTGCCACTTGCCACGTAGCCTGCCACACACTGCGGATTGTCACCTACTGGTGGTCTTTTGTTGGGTCCCAGAGTGAAGATAGGCAGCAGAGAGATGATGCAATCTCTCTGCTGCACACAGCTTCCTACACAGTGAGGGTGGAACTGGAGGGATGCAGGGCAGTGAGAGATGATGTCATCTCCCTGCTCCCCTGCCTGCTGGCTTCCTGATTGGCCAGCAGCCCTCCTAAGCCGCCCAGCTGCCCCCCCCTCACCCGTCCACTCAGCGCGGGTACCCGCGGAACCGACCGCGATTGGACCCGCGGAACCGGCCGCGGGTACCCTCGGAACCGGCCGCGATTGGACCCGCGGAACCGGCCGCGATTGGACCCGCGGAACCGGCCCGCGGAACCGGCCGCGATTGGACCCGCGGAACCGGCCGCGGGTACCCGCGGAACCGGCCGCAATTGGACCCACGGAACCGGCCCGCGGGTACCCGCGGAACCGGCCGCGATTGGACCCGCGGAACCGGCCGTGCTGTCATTAGCTGGCGGTATTCTCGGAGGGGGCAATTGACCCGTTGCCCCCCCCTGGATCCGCCCCTGCCCTCCCACCTGTTCTCCTCTTCAGGGCACTTCTTTGCACATCCTCTACAATCAATAATTACTTAGCTGTGGGAATGCCCCCTTTTTTGGCGTACTGACCAGCTGGCACACCTCAGGTCTATGTTATGTTGTGAGTCTTGTGGCGTCTTTATGTGGTACCATGTCTGTCTCGGTTATATACATATATATATATATATATACACACATATATATATATATATATATATATATATATATATATATATATATATATATATATATATATATATATCAATGTTCTGCCTTCCATTTCTATTTTAAACAGAATGGGTTGTTTTACAAGGTGAGGGTTTGCAGGACATGTTTGTAAATCTAAATCTAAATCTGTAAAATTTGTTAAGACTTTACTTTATAAATGTGCTTCAGTTTTAAGCAGTTGTAGATAATTCCAAACATTCTCAAGAACCTAATGAAGACTTTGACTAATCACATCAAATGCTGAAAGGTCATCAAAATGCTTCTTTATTGACAGACCTCCACCCAAAGAACGGTTAAAAAGGCTGCCAACAACAAAGCTTTTATGCAAAAAAAAAGAAAAAAATGTGTTTTTTTTCCTCAATTTCACTTAAAATGTACCCCTTTCCAGTTTAAACTCATAGAGTAAAAAAAAATCTGCTATTAAAATGCAAAAAGGTATTTGAGATTCAACAAATACATTGCCAAAACCTGAACAAAATCTCTGAAAGTTATAGGGGCTTAAAGTTCTGAGAATAAAATGCCTGTTCAGCTCCCTTGTCTAATACTTTAAAAAGTAAAATCGTTTTTTGGGCGCAAGAATGCCTAACTATATCCTTTTTGATACGTAATTATTTATTTATTTATTTTGAATCAGGAAAAAGTTTGAGAGAGATCAATAAACCATTTAGAAAAAAAGATAAGAAAGTTCCAGAGATTCCATACATACAGAAAAGCAATGTCAAAGAATAGTCACATAACATAATCCTGACATTGACATGTATATCGGTAAAGATTTTGCCTCATGTTAAAGCGGAGTTCCACCCACATATTTGATTTTTTTTAAAACAAACTCAGACTATTGCAGAATGTGTATCATACAATTGTTACTCTTGTCATTAGCACTTCATTTCTTATTCTTTTATTAAAAGAAATACCTTTAATTGAGCCTTCTCAGGCATTCCCATCTTACTTGTGGGCATGCAAAGCCCACAACCATATTCTTCCAGGATATGGCGTTGCTGTATTCCCAGCATGCTCCGCCCGTTCTCGCAAATGTGCAGTAAAAGCATGTAGTGGCACAGGTTGCCATCACAACGGGCGGTGGCGGCGGAAGTGCCCACCTGTTGTGATGACCAAATATTCTAGCCCTCAGGGAAATTATGTCAGCTGTCGCGGTGAGGAAGGGGGAGATTAGAAGCATAGCAACAGGCATTAAAAAGTAATAAAAACTATTTTTTTTGTCCAAATGTTGTTGGTTAGGTTATTTGCTGCACAGTAATGTAAAGTTCTTTTTTATGGGTGGAACTCCACTTTAACTATAAAATTATGAACAGATACATAAACTTACATTCATTGTTATCTCATTATTCACCACAAGATGGCAACATTGTATAATCACAGAATCTCCAGTCCCCTAAATAATCGTTCCACTAAGCAGTTTATTCTGTACGATCTCCTTTAAATTTATCAAAGATTATTGCTGGCCCGTTTCTTTTTATTTATAATTTTTTTTTAGCAATAAGCTTTTTGGCTGGCTTCTGTCGATGAGGCATGAACAAAAAAGGTCTGTCGATTGGCTCCTGATCAGTGCTGTCAGCCATTGACCGGGGTGTTCTGGTGGGGGGAGATTGCTGTACTAAGATCAGATGGTTAGTAGAGCTGCGCTGACCTTAGCTGTCAGTTTTTTTTTCAGCTGGGTTGAATAAAAAATAAAAACTAGTAGTGTGTACTGGGCTTTAGGTTCAAACTACTAGGGGGTTTTTAATTCAATCCGATTAACCAAATGCTGTTTACAGTAGATGATAAATGCCTATGATGAAGCCACTACAACCTGAAAACATTGATTCTTCTAGAGCTAGCTTGTGTAGTGAGTTTTTAGATAATATTGTTAATATTGCATGATCATATGACTGTATGCAATTAAAGTGATAAAATGTAAAATCATATAATCATTTACACATTGTATTTCAGTTATTTCCAGCCCCCTCCTATTACTCTGAATGAGTCCTTGAATTCTGTGACACATATTCACTATGCCCTGCGAGAAGGCTCCGCTGTGTCACACATATCAAAGAGCCTGTCTTCTCAACTACAGAGGTGCTGAGAGGAGGAGTTTCAGGAGGCTGAGTCAGTACAGAAATCACTACTTGCAGGCAGCAAGGTACCATGGGATATGTAGTCTTTAGAAATTGAAAGTAAATTGCAGAAGAGAAGCTGCAAAGTATGCATACAGGGAGTCCAGGAAGTTGAAAGAAATGGTCAGCATAGGGGCAGAATTCTCAACACGAAAGGAGATTTTTAAAGTAAGCTTATATTGGATTGCCAAAAATAATTATTGTTTGCATTGTTATTGCATCGCTGATGTTATGAACTGGAAGTGTATGCTGTGGCTATAGGTTTCCTTTAACTGTACAAAACAAAAGGGAAAAGGGGAATGGGGACACAAAATGGCTCATCCAAAATAGTTCAGATTGCAGTAGTCTTGATGACCAGGCATGAGCGATCGCCTTACCTACTATTTAAACAATCTGTAAGTACCATCACCCGAGGGTTTCAAAACATAATAAGTTTGATACCATTCGGGGTGGAAATCACATATAAGAAAAATAGGAAAAGATTCCCAAAGTACTCTTTCAAAAAGGAAACACCGGTTGAATTAACTAAATATCTTTATTGATTAACCACATATATATATGTAAGTAGAAAATTAATATATAAATACACCCAGTTTGACACATATATAATAAAAATTAAGACACCTCTCCCAGTCATACAACACTCTCAGACACCATAGACAGAGAGATCTCCCACACAACCAATTTCACCGATATTCATTGCTTGAACGAATTTCCTTTCAAACATTTTCTGTTCAGGTAGTATATATAAGAAGAAAGTTCAAGCAGTTGAATGAAAAGCATATTCTCTACGCTCCGCTTCAAAGTAAAGTGCATGGGCATTTAATTACAATATTGCCAGTTGTACCTAAGCAGAGGCCACAAGCTGATATATCACTGTATAGATCATTTTCATGACAGGAATTTAGATCAGTAATTAGATCTGTTGGTCACTGACTGGTGAACATCATAAAGATCAAGGAAGCAAACGGATGTAAATTAAACTGTTTCAGACGTCTTGATACATTCCTCCAGTGTGATCTTCAAACAACATGTCATGTAAAGATACTTTTATTCAGGCATTGCTCAGTCAAGCTGGCAAAATATAGGGAAGAGTCCGTCCCGGTTATCCAGACAGGCATTCCAGATTGAATTGCATGATTTTAAAAGTCCTGCAAAGAAATTGCTATACCCTCAAGTCTGCACACACTCAGGCAATCAATCTTCCATAGAGCATATGAACACAGTCACTTGGAGCATAGTTGTTGGTGGGGAGTTCAAAAAGTTAAGTCCAGAAATAGGTGGAGGTAGTTGAAGGGGGGTTTTTTGCCGCACCACAGAAAATTAGATAACGGAACAGTAATGAAATCAAGTAGTTACCTTTGATACATAAATATAAATAATATGGGTTAGATCATAGTATATATTTTGTTGAAGGTAGATTGCACATATAAATCAAAATGTATATGTCATCATTGTTCCAAGAAGACTGATAAATTGCATTCATGATTTAACCCATACGGTCTAAATTAAAAATCCACATTTTTTCTTTTTGGTATAAGATCCTATCGAAATCACCTTTACAGGGGGGTAGATTCAGCTTGTATATTCCTTTGCATTGCAATAAAAGGGGGCGTTCATAATACTTTTTCAAAATGCTTTGAACATGCTCAACAACCCTGATTTTTAGAGATCTCTTTGTTTTGCCCACCTAGTTCAACCCACATGGGCAAGTTAGCATGTAAATCACACGTTCTGTTGAACATTTAATACAATTATTAATTTTATACTGTTTCCTGCCGTCTGAATTAGTAAATGAATTTTTTTTCCACATATTTGCAAATATTGCACCTCCCACATGGAAACATGCCCTTTAGAGGGGGAAGGTCAATAAGCCATCCCTTTTTCTTAGGTCTTTGGTACTCAGAATGGACCAGACCATCCTTCAGATTCATGGCTCTTCTGGCTGTTAACAGCGGCCGCTCGCCAAATATTTTACCAAGAATTGGGGCCTCCGCTAGAATGTGCCAGTGGTGACCAAGTATGTTTTTAATTTGCTCCCACTGTGCCCCATATTTGGTAATAATCCTAATAGGGGTATCCCCTGGAGTTTTTTGCTTTTGATCACTGTTTCCAGACAGAAGTTCCTTCCTATTTGTTTGGCATGCTCTTCTCTTGGCTTTCCGAATACAGGCATGTGAGTAACCCCTATCACAAAATCGCCCATACAGCTCGTGGGCCTCATTTTAAAAGTCTTCCACCTCAGAGCAATTCCTCTGTATACAGAGGAACTGACCGACCGGTATCCCCTGTATGAGTGACTTTGGATGATGACTCGAAGCCAAGAGAAGGGTATTGGCCGCTGTCTTCTTCCTAAAGGTTTTGGTAGATAATTTACCATTTTTGACAGAAATGGCCAAATCCAGGAAGGGTAAAGTCTCAGTATCAAATGAGAAAGTCAGACGTATGTTTCTATCGTTCCCATTTAGTTCTTCAATGAACAGTTTTAGTTCCTGAGTAGTCCCCTCCCAGATCATGAACATGATGTCGATGTACCTCAGCCACAACCGGCAGTGGCTGAGGTACATTGAAGAAGTGAACACAAGATCCCTCTCTCAAAGTCCCAGGTGCAAACATGTATATGACGGAGCCCAGGGGGCTCATCGAGGTCCCTCTGATCTGCTGGTAATTCGTGCCCATGAACTGAAAGCAGTTATATTCGAGCATGAATTCCAGCATCTCTGTGATAAATTCATTCTGCGAAGCCTGATGGGGAAATTTTTCACAAGAAAGTGAAACACAGATTTGAGTCCCCAGTTATACAGGATCGATGTATACAATGATTCTACATCGATTCCAACCAGAATAGAGTTTTCAGGTGGAATGATGTTTTCAATTTTAGATAAAACAAATTCCCGTGTATCACAGACATAGGAAGGAAGTTCACACACTAGTTCCTTGATCAGTGCATTCACATGCTTTCCAATTCTTTCCAAGGGTCCCTTAACCCCCCTAGCGGTAATCTCGAGTCTGGCTTGGTTTAGGAATTTACTGATAGGAGTGGTAACCCCGAGCCAGACTCGGGATCGCTTCGCTGGATGCAGGGGAGGACACAGTGAGACTTACTTACCTTGTCCCCTGGATCCAGCGATGTCCTCCGCGCTGTGTGAGCGAGCTCACAGTGCCGAATGCCGCAGAGCTCCGCTCCCTGCGACGTTACGGCGCACGGGAGCGAAGAACGGCGGCAAATTCAAAAAAGTAAAAGTACACAAAACACACACAGCACTGTAATCTTACAGATTACAGTGCTCTATTACAAAATTACACACCCCCTTTGTCCCTAGTGGTCTGTGCAGTGCCCTGCATGCACTTTTATATTATAAATACAGTTTTTTCTGCCTGGAATTTGGAGATTGCCCATAGCAACCAAAAAGTGTCCCCTTTTCAGTGTTTTAGGATTTGATTGCATCCAGCGAATCGATCCCGAGTCTGGCTCGGGGTTACCGCTCCTATCAGTAATTTTCTTTTAGTAAATCAGGGTCAGTAGGTTTTCTGTATTAATCCTGTTCCTGAAAAGCGATATACAAAAAAAATTGTTAGAGAGCGGGGAAGTGTTTGAAGTTCCACTAGATTTCTAGTGATGTTTGGATCTCTGTCCCCAGATTACATTTAAAGCGGAGTTTACATTTTTTGTTTATTAAAAGTCAGCAGCTACAAAAAGTATAGCTGCTGACTTTAAATAAACAGCCACTCACCTGTCCCATGATCCAGCGGTGTACTCACCCATGCTGTTTCCACCCCATGTCCTCCCTTGAGGGTGCTGGCATCTCTTCTATGGGAACCCGTCTGTGTAAGCTTGCGGCTTCACAGCCAGGTGCCCACTGCGCATGCGTGTACGGCACGGCGCTCTGTGACTGGTCCTGAGGTCTTCTAGGACCTGTCATATGTCCCAGAAGACTTTGGAAGGGAGAGCTTCCGTTCCGATTGCCTAGGAGTCCAGATTGGAAATGGGAGCAGGTACCTGTCAAAATCAGGTACCTGCTCCCCACCCCCTCCCCAAAAGCTCTTTTTCACAAACAGGAGCCGGGGAGGAGGCTTTAAAGCAGAAGTTACACTTTTGGGTGGAACTTCGCTTTAATATAGAACTGACTTACAGAGCATGCTTCAGAGTCATACTGGCATTCAGAACTAAATTAATAAGAAGTTAAAAAAGATGAAGGCAACAGAGAGGAACATGAAGCTCTAGAAGCCCTAGTTGCCCTTTTAGAGGAGAATCCTGGCTATGATTCTGACAGTGAGACTTCGATCTCCTCTCAGACAGGCCCACGTCTGGCCGATTTGACAATTAGATCCCTCAAAATGTCACCTCTTTCTATGCATAAGTGGATCCATCTATTTTTGGAACAGGTCCGGAAAGACCTGACGAAGATAGATTGGAAACAAAAGGGCATTGATAATCTTACTAAAGAGGAAAAGAAAGCCTATAAGGAGCTGGAGGAGGCTTCCGATATTATTGTGAAATGTAGTGATAAAGGTGGTAACACCGTTCTTCTTTCACAGAGTCTCTATGAGGGAGAGACGTTGCGTCTACTCAGAGATAACACTACTTATCGCAACCCCTTTACTCAAATTGTCGCTGAACTTAACTTCAAACTCAATTTAGCTTTTGAAGAACAACTGATCACACGTAAAGAGTTTACCTATCTGTCTGTGCAGGAATTTAATACACCCACTTTTTACACGATTCCAAAATTACACAAATCCCTCCAAAATCCACCAGGAAGGCCAATTGTTTCAGCCATTAACCTCCCTGGCGGTATGATTCAGTCTGGATTTAGGTGCTGAAACCGGTACAATTATTTTGCATGGAACTTTGGCGTCTTATATTGTAGTCCTGTAATTCTTAGGAATAACTCTCTTAAATAAGTTCAAACCAGAGTCTAGCAGACATCCCGGGTATGATAAAGTTTATAATATAATAAAGAATAATAAAAAATATTCAATATATTTAAATGTAATCTGGGGACAGAGATCCAAACATCACTAGAAATCTAGTGGAACTTCAAACACTTCCCCGCTCTCTAACAATTTTTTTTGTATATCGCTTTTCAGGAACAGGATTAATACAGAAAACCTACTGACCCTGATTTACTAAAAGAAAATTATTTTATTTTTAAAAATGAAGTTTCACTCCTCTTCAGGTAATTAAATAATAATAATAAAAAATAAATAAATCAAAGGATACCCAACCATGTGCATAACGAAGAAAAAAACACAAATTTCCTTGATTGGATGATGAAAGTCAGTTCAACTTCACCTTATTCACTAAGCTACATACCCTGTTTCCCCGAAAATGACCTAGCGTGATTGTCGGTGATGGCTGCAATATAAGCCCTACCCCCCAAATAAGCCCTAGTTAAAGTCCTTGTAGGTCTTATTTTTGGGGAAACAGGGTAGGGCTTATTTGTGGGGTAGGAATAGGGGTGGAAGGTTGCGCTATGGAGCTTATATGTAAATATAAAATAAAATAAAATAAGATGAAATGAAATAGGTAGGAGCTGCCTCTATTAGTATCCACCTGGTAGGGTGGGGAATATTAGATTGGGGGTTGTTATGAATAGATCTGGCGCTATACCTATATGTGGAAGTATGTCTCCAGGGACTTAATGGTGTAATAAATTAAAAGTGTTACATCAACCTAATGTGTAAGTGACAATGTGCAATGTGCTGTTCTAGTATGAAATATAGAAGTAAAAATTGGAAGATGTAAAAATAGAGATATTTGCCACAATAGATATTTGCCAGCGTGCTGGCTATAAAATGAAATTATGTGCAATTAGTGATCACTTCTTAATGTCTAAAAACATATAAATACCCAAAACATGTACGGTGCTAGTGCTAGTTCTACTTAATATATTAGTGACAAATATAAAATGTAAACACAGAATTAACCAAACTATAAAGTTTAAAGTGCACAAATGTGACGGTAAAATATATGCATGCAGTAATAAAATCCACAGTAATGTGTGATAGATGTCAGTACATCAAGTGGGACATGCCAAAAAATTGGGAGTGAAAAAAGGGGTAAAAATGAAAATAAAAATGTATATTTATCCAAAAATATAAAAATATATAAAAATATAAAAGAGGTAAAAATGTAAAAAAGAGCAAGAAGTCTTTGGTGCAGTGCAATTAATGGGATTTTTTCCGTGGATAAAAGGAGGGGATGTGATGGATCCAAATCTATTCTTCATGCATTGTGGACACTTCTAGGTTGTACTCTCACCAGAAAAATAACCCCATCCGGGGAGGATCAGCCTTCACAGTATGAGCTACTGTGTCGCTCTCTGGCTTGCTTCTGGTGGGCTGCTGGAGATCCCTCGTTATTTCCAGGTGGAGTGTGCCACAGTATGTATATATTAAAAGAGAGGACCATCCATAGTGTGATACCGTATAAATCAATTTATTAAACAAATACTTAAAACTACTCACAATTTTAGGTATAGGTAATGGCATAAAAGGTTGCTGTATAAGAAGTAAGGAAGCTGCTGCGAGCGTTCCGTTCGGCTTCCACGCCGTCTGTGTTGAAAGTGTGTGTTCGATAAGCCACGCCCTACGCGTTTCGTCACTGGGACGTCATCTGGAGCGGCCATCTTCACACACCTTACGCTCTATATAGAGCACAATACACCCATCGCGCATGCGCGGGCAAACGCCGCCATTTTAACTATGGGAATGCCCTTATATCGAATAAAGCGCTGTGGTGATTGTGTTCCTGCTACTATCCTTTACAGTTATTTACAATTTAGCCCACCGGAGGTTTTTCAAGACCTACAAAGCATATATGTGCATGTCCATGCGTATATGCCTATTTGCTGTTATATATTTATGCTCTATGCTAAAATTACGGGCTAATCTAAAAATCAGTAAATATAAAAATGCAGATAAAAATACAGGTAAAATTGCAAATAGAAATGACATTAACAATAGACAGACCGTGCTATAAAAAGTGAGATACAAATATTAATACCCGATCATAGAAACGATAGAGGCTTGGACGGATATTGTTTAAATTTGGATATATGATACAGAGGGAAGGCAGTATGTTGTGAATGGGAATTATCATTCCTTAGCAGCATGAAATGTATCTAGGCATAAAATAAAGACATATATGTATGATGGAAAAAATGCCTGAAAGTGTGAGGTAGGGGGTTAGAATTGAAGGATTGGATTGGGATGAAGTGAATACAGTGATTTTAATGAAATTTACTTAATATGAGATGTTTGGACTTTTCGACTACGTGAATTGCATAAAACCATATTATATATATGTGTGTGTACAAAGAGAGTAAAGAGGAATGTTTCAAGGTTAAATGTGCCCCTCCACGGTTATTGTTTTTCGTATTAAGATAATGGATTGGAACGTTGGTTTATCGAATAGATAACCTTCGACCCACAGTACTGCAGGCTTCATTCGGTCCGAAATTCGACCTAAAGACATATGTATTTTTTCTTTAATAGTGTTAAAATGGTTGCTTGGTTTAATAGGTGGACAACATTCGGCCTAAAATGCTGTGGACTGTATTCGATCAAAAATTCGACACTAAATAATATATTTTCTCTTTGGTAATAGTGTGGATAGAGTTACATTCGATCTGGATGAATTATTAAAAAATTAAAAAATTAAAATTATTGAAATGTTAAAAGGAAGAATTTTAAATGAAGAATTTTAAATGAATATCGAATTAAAAATTAGTTAAAAAACAATTCAAATCCAGGTCTATGTTCATTCCTGCTGGGTGTAAACTTTCTAAATTAAAAATCCACCTTGTTTCATTCTGTGTAATCTTTTTAGTCATGTCTTCTCCTCTCCAGTGTCCCTTCACTTTATCAATGGCATAAAAAATCATTTGATTGGGATCTTGATTGTGAAAATCCCTAAAATGCCGCGAGACACTGTGTTTGTCATATCCTTTCTTAATATTTTTAATGTGTTCACTGATTCTTATATGTAGTTCCCGTGTTGTTCTTCCTACATATTGTTTGCGGCACGGACATTCTATGACGTATGTCACATGCGTGCTTTTACAGGAAATCAGTTCTTTTATGAGGAATTCCCTTCCATTGGTGGCTGACATGAATTTGGTGGTTTTTCTTTGGATTTTTTTGCTTTTGCGATTTTTAATTTAGAAAGTTTACACCCAGCAGGAATGAACATAGACCTGGATTTGAATTGTTTTTTAACTAATTTTTAATTCGATATTCATTTAAAATTCTTCATTTAAAATTCTTCCTTTTAACATTTCAATAATTTTAATTTTTTAATTTTTACATTTCAATAATTTTAATTTTTTAATTTTTTAATAATTCATCCAGATCGAATGTAACTCTATCCACACTATTACCAAAGAGAAAATATATTATTTAGTGTCGAATTTTTGATCGAATACAGTCCACAGCATTTTAGGCCGAATGTTGTCCACCTATTAAACCAAGCAACCATTTTAACACTATTAAAGAAAAAATACATATGTCTTTAGGTCGAATTTCGGACCGAATGAAGCCTGCAGTACTGTGGGTCGAAGGTTATCTATTCGATAAACCAACGTTCCAATCCATTATCTTAATACGAAAAACAATAACCGTGGAGGGGCACATTTAACCTTGAAACATTCCTCTTTACTCTCTTTGTACACACATATATATATAATATGGTTTTATGCAATTCACGTAGTCGAAAAGTCCAAACATCTCATATTAAGTAAATTTCATTAAAATCACTGTATTCACTTCATCCCAATCCAATCCTTCAATTCTAACCCCCTACCTCACACTTTCAGGCATTTTTTCCATCATACATATATGTCTTTATTTTATGCCTAGATACATTTCATGCTGCTAAGGAATGATAATTCCCATTCACAACATACTGCCTTCCCTCTGTATCATATATCCAAATTTAAACAATATCCGTCCAAGCCTCTATCGTTTCTATGATCGGGTATTAATATTTGTATCTCACTTTTTATAGCACGGTCTGTCTATTGTTAATGTCATTTCTATTTGCAATTTTACCTGTATTTTTATCTGCATTTTTATATTTACTGATTTTTAGATTAGCCCGTAATTTTAGCATAGAGCATAAATATATAACAGCAAATAGGCATATACGCATGGACATGCACATATATGCTTTGTAGGTCTTGAAAAACCTCCGGTGGGCTAAATTGTAAATAACTGTAAAGGATAGTAGCAGGAACACAATCACCACATCGCTTTATTCGATATAAGGGCATTCCCATAGTTAAAATGGCGGCGTTTGCACGCGCATGCGCGATGGGTGTATTGTGCTCTATATAGAGAGTAAGGTGTGTGAAGATGGCCGCTCCAGATGACGTCCCAGTGACGAAACGCGTAGGGCGTGGCTTATCGAACACACACTTTCAACACAGACGGCGTGGAAGCCGAACGGAACGCTCGCAGCAGCTTCCTTACTTCTTATACAGCAACCTTTTATGCCATTACCTATACCTAAAATTGTGAGTAGTTTTAAGTATTTGTTTAATAAATTGATTTATACGGTATCACACTATGGATGGTCCTCTCTTTTAATATATACATACTGTGGCACACTCCACCTGGAAATAACGAGGGATCTCCAGCAGCCCACCAGAAGCAAGCCAGAGAGCGACACAGTAGCTCATACTGTGAAGGCTGATCCTCCCCGGATGGGGTTATTTTTCTGGTGAGAGTACAACCTAGAAGTGTCCACAATGCATGAAGAATAGATTTGGATCCATCACATCCCCTCCTTTTATCCACGGAAAAAATCCCATTAATTGCACTGCACCAAAGACTTCTTGCTCTTTTTTACATTTTTACCTCTTTTATATTTTTATATATTTTTATATTTTTGGATAAATATACATTTTTATTTTCATTTTTACCCTTTTTTCACTCCCAATTTTTTGGCATGTCCCACTTGATGTACTGACATCTATCACACATTACTGTGGATTTTATTACTGCATGCATATATTTTACCGTCACATTTGTGCACTTTAAACTTTATAGTTTGGTTAATTCTGTGTTTACATTTTATATTTGTCACTAATATATTAAGTAGAACTAGCACTAGCACCGTACATGTTTTGGGTATTTATATGTTTTTAGACATTAAGAAGTGATCACTAATTGCACATAATTTCATTTTATAGCCAGCACGCTGGCAAATATCTATTGTGGCAAATATCTCTATTTTTACATCTTCCAATTTTTACTTCTATATTTCATACTAGAACAGCACATTGCACATTGTCACTTACACATTAGGTTGATGTAACACTTTTAATTTATTACACCATTAAGTCCCTGGAGACATACTTCCACATATAGGTATAGCGCCAGATCTATTCATAGCAACCCCCAATCTATTTGTGGGGTAGGGCTTATATTGCAGCCATCACCGACAATCACACTAGGTCCTATTTTCAGGGAAACAGTGTAAATTAGGGTTGTGCTGACTTCAGGTATGCACGAGATTGTGTGTTCTTTCCAAAGTAAGTTTTCACTTTGTTTCAACTCATAAACTTTACTTTGGAAGTGAATATGTCTACTCATTTTAGTAAAGCAGCCCCACTTCCATGTTCTTTTTTTTTTTGTACAACATTACTCCATGCAGCCATTAGATGGCGTTCGATGGATGAGTAAACGGATGTGTATAACACACCTGTGAAAGAGGAAGTAAACCCTGATGGGTTTACTTCCTCTTTTTTTCCCTGCAAAGGTAAAGCATAATGGACTACTATGCATCGCATAGTAGCTCATTATGTGTCACTTACCTGACACAGGAGCCAGCGAAGTCGCCGCTGTCACCTGTAGTCCGCCGCATCCATCTTGGTTGTGGCGTCTCTCGCAGCTCCGACGAATGACAGCGGAGAAGCCGCGATGACGTCACTCCCGCGCATGCGCACGGGAGTCGCGTCTCGGAGCTCCGACGCTGCCATTCGCCGGAGCCGCGATGACGTCACTCCCGCGCATGCGCACGGGAGTAGACAAATTTGGCAAATCCATTCTTGGACTTGCCGCATTTAGTGCGCCTGCGCGCCGCTGTCTACGGCGCATGCGCCGTAGACAGCGGTGCCCATTTTCGGGCAAATATCTCCTAAACCATATAGGTTTAGGAGATATTACTTGGACCTACAGGTAAGCCTTAATCTAGGCTTACCTGTAGGTCAAAGTTGTTTGGAAGGGTTTACTTCCATTTGAATTCCTGCATTAAGTATGTGACTTCCAATAGAGATAAATAACCATTTATTTATGAGCTATGAGGAAAGATTAGAGGAACTGAATTTATTCACTCTTGAGAAGAGGAGAATAAGGGGGGATATGATCAACATGTTCAAATATATTAGGGGTCCATATAGTGAACTTGGTGTTGAGTTGTTCTCTGTACGGTCAACCCAGAGGACAAGGGGGCACTCTTTACGTCTAGAGGAAAAGAGATTTCATCTCCAAATATGGAAAGGTTTCTTCACAGTTAGAGCTGTGAAAATGTGGAATAGACTCCCGCCAGAGGTGGTTCTGGCCAGCTCAGTAGATTGCTTTAAGAAAGGCCTGGATACTTTCCTGAATGTACATAATATAACTGGGTACTAACATAGGTAAAGTTGATCCAGGGAAAATCCGATCGCCTCTTGGGGGATCAGGAAGGAATTTTTTTCCCCTGCTGTAGCAAATTGGATCATGCTCTGCTGGGGTTTTTTTTTCGCCTTCCTCTGGATCAATTGTGGGCATAAAATTGGGTATTTGGATTGTACGATTATTTTTTATTTTATTTATTTGTTTTTAAGGTTGAACTGAATGGACTTGTGTCTTTTTTCAACCTGACTAACTATGTAACTATGTAACCAATCAGTAAATGAATAAAGTGTGGACATTAACTAAGTGAGTTGCTGCTCTCAAAAGTGCATGTGCCTTTTAAATATGTGATCAGAATAAGAGTGCTACCCTGTGCTATACTAATGAATCATTAACACAAAAAACATAATAACCCTAATCAATATGCAATAATAGTAGTGATTATAATTATAAAGTCCATAAAAATTCTAAATAATGTTTGTGAACTTTAACTTTGCAATTATTCAAATGTGCAAATGAAAGTGCCAACTGCTGAAAAGATCATCTGTGCAACCCGTGCCCCCCTCTGTGTGCCCTCTCACTCACCAGAGATCCAGGACTCCCATGACAGAAGTCGTAAATGCTTGAGAGGGTGGCTGGGCTTTGTAGTCCCATGTGCTATGTTTCCAACTGCAGCGTGTGTTGCCTTCAATAAGCCATCAGAGATCCACGATTCCCATAGAAAAGCATACAAGTATTCAATGGACAGCTGGGCTCTGTAGTCCCACACGCTGTGTCTCCAACTGTGGCATATGTTGTCCTCAGCAACCCATCAGGGATATGTACAAACGGCAAAGAGAGCAATATAGCATAATTCTGATTTTTTTTTTTCATAAAACAAAAACTTTCCATATTATTCCACTCACATGTAAATGTTTAAAACCAGCAGAACCGGAAGGGCTGGAAATGATGTCACCGCCTGTGGTCACCGTGGTCATTAAAGGGTTGGCTTCTAATGACATGGGTTACTGTACTGGATGACCCAATTGGGCCATCTAGTACAGTTTTTAAATTAAGATACTGTACCTTGATGTGGTTGCGGGTACTGTAATAAAGGAATCAGGGATAATGCCGAAATAGCTGGGATTATTTAGGATTTGTTTTTGAAGGATAGCTAGTGGCCATTCTAAAAACAGTGCTAATATCTGTAAAATGATTGTTTGTTTGGATCAGTTATGCAGGGGCTATATATACAGTATAGGGATGTTGTACTGTTAATTGACCAGGTAGGCTATTCTATATCACTTAAAGTGATAATAAACTCAAAATGAAAATTGTGTTATATTACAGCATACCAATCATTAAATGTGGTGGCTGCATTATTTTTTTTTACTTTTTTCCCCTTTCTTTTTCCCTAGTGATCTGGCCAGTAACACACTTCCTGTATAAGGGCTCCTTCACACGGACGTGTCCGTGTCCGGAGCCCGCTCTGCTCAGCAGGGGATTGCTCCGTCAATCCCTGCTGAGCAGAAAGATGACAGGTCCGTCTCTGCACACTGTGCAGGGACATACCTGTCAGAGCACCGCTCTCCCCTATGGGGAATTGGATGACGACAGACCGCAGAGTCCATTGTCACCCGATCCGATCCGCAGACGGATGGAAAATAGGTTTTTCCTCCATCACACTTTTTCGGATCGGAGCGAGTTGGATGTCAGCGGACATGTCACTGCTGATATCCGTCCCTCCATAGACCTCTATGGAGTGTCCGTTCAGGTCCACCTAAAAAACTGACAGGCGGACCAGAACGGATCATCCATGTGAAAGGGGCCTAAGAGTGCTCCCACTCTGAAGGAGCAAAGGAGGCACAGCAGACAGCAGCATTGTCAGTCTGAGGGAAGGGTATTGTTAAATGTATTTGCAGAATTAGATACAGTAACAAATTTAAGCCAAACTCCAGCCCACACTTTATAATCAGTTACAGCTAACATTGTTTTTCCTGTTTGGGATAAAGGTTTTGCATTAATAAATAAAAGCTGATCATTTTAATCACCCCTTCCAGTGGTAAGTGGTGTGTAAACTGATATATTTTGCTGGTGAACTTGTTCTTTTGAAAAACAGACCCACTGGCTGGATCCCCAAATGAAAATAGAAGAAAGAAAGCCTAAACAAGGAAACAAGTACAGCAATCACCTCTAAGCCCTTGTACACACGGTCAGAAATTCCGAACGGAAAATGTCCGATCGGACCGTGTTGTTGGATAATCCGTCCGTGTGTGGGTTCCATATGACTTTTCCGACCAACAAAGTTTGAGAGCTGGATATAAAATTTTCCAACAACATGATCCGATCGGACTCTGTCCGATCGCTTGTAGAGAATTCCAATCGGACAAAGTGCCACGCATGCTCAGATCAAATTACGAGACCAAAGCTATTGGCTACTAGCCACAACGTAGTCCCGTCGTAACGAATGAACGTCATCATGTTCTGAATGATCGGATTTTCTGACAACTCCACCAACACCAGTTTCGGACAAAATCAGTCTGAAAAAATCAGACGGATTTTGTGGTCGGAATGTCCGACCGGGCTAAGCCCTTGTACACACGGTCGGAGAATCCGTCGGAATGTGTCCTATCGGACCTTTTTGTCGGATAATCCGACTGTGTGTGGTATGCATCGGACTGTTTCCGTCGGAATGTCCGTCGAACCAAATTTTCCAACTTGCTGGAAATATTTTACGACAAACGTCCGATCGGACATACTCCGATCATGTGTAGAGAATTCTGATCGGACCAAGTGCCACGCATGCTCAGATCAAATTCCTACATCAAAGCTATTGGCTACTAGCCTGAATGTAGTCCCATCATAACGAAATTACATCATCACGTTCTGAATGATCGGATTTTCCGACAACTTTGTCCGACCGTGTGTATGCAACAGTTTCGGACAAGATCCGACGGACAAAATCCGACAGATTTGGTTGTCGGAATCACCGACCGTGTGTACAAGGGCTTAGAATGGGTAAGCTGCAATATAATGTTTGCTTTTGAGTTTAAACCTGCCTTAACGATGCCCTGTAAAACTTTGTTGGTAAAATCATACACCTGTACCCTTCTTGTTTGCTTTCTTTTTTTACATAGTTACATAGTTAGTAAGGTTGAATAAAGACATCAGTCCATCCAGTTCAACCTGAGTGAGTGTCTACAATTGTCCCTATCCCTATACATTGCACACTCACATTGGTCCCTACCCTCAAGGAGCCACAATCCAAGATCCCCAGTTGTATACTAGGGCCAATTTTAGACAGAAGCCAATTAACCTACTTGCATGTCTTTGGAGTGTGGGAGGAAACCGGAGTACCTGGAGGAAACCCACGCAGGCACAGGGAGAACATGCAAACTCCAGGCAGGTAGTGTCATGGTTGGGATTTGAACCAGTGACCTTTTTTACTGCTAGGCAAGAGTGCTAACCACTACACCACTGTGTATTTGTTTTTCACAATGTAATTTTTATTGATATTTTCATAATAACAAGAAAACAAATAAGTAAAGGTAAATAGTTCCATGAAAACAGTTATAGATATAGCATCTTCTAAAAACAAAAAATAAAATCAGCATTGTCAGATCGATACACGTTCTACAGTGTCTTGAAAAAGTATTCATACCCCTTAAAATTTTCCACATTTTGTCATGTTACAAGCGAAAACGTGAATGTATTTTATTGGGATTTTATGTGATAGACCAACACAAAGTGGCACATAATTGTGAAGTGGAAGGAAAATGATAAATGGTTTTCAACATTTTTTTACAAATAAATATGTGAAAAGTGTGGCGTGCATTTGTACTTTGTAGAATCACTTTTCACTGCAATTACAGCTGCAAGTCTTTTTGGAGATGTCTCTACCAGCTTTGCACATCTAGAGAGTGACATTTTTGCCCATTATTCTTTGCAAAATAGATCAAGCTCTGTCAGCTTGGATGGAGATCGTCTGTAAAATCCCAAGAAAATACATTTATGTTTTTGTTAGTAACATGACAAAATGTGGAAAATTTCAAGGGGTATGAATACTTTTTCAAGGCACTCTACTTGTTACAAAAGGTGTATAAAGGCAAGGAGGCTAAAACACAGAAATAAAGAAAAGGATTATATAATATTATATTATTATTATTATTATATTATAATATATAAGAATATTTTGAGAGAACAATTAGAGTATAAATAACCAATGTGGTGGGTAAGCGGTATTATGTATGTCCTATTGCAATGTGCAACGGTCCTAAGAGAAAGCATTGCTTTCTTTTTTTTACCAGTCATCTTTATTTTAGAAGGAATCCCTCTTTTTCTAGAGATCTACTTCTAGATTGTAGTATAATAACTATACTGCTGTTCTAAATTATATAGAAAAAATGTGGCAAAATAAATAAATTATATTTCTTGTTTCTTTTTTTTTTTCTAAATGTCTTCCAACACAGAGCTGAATGAATGTAAACTGTCTGTAATTTATGTAGAGTCCAGTCCAGTCCATACACATTAGATACCTATCGGGTAGTTTTTACACTTTGCCAGTAGGGGACAGTATTGCACAGCTACAGTTGTATCATTAAGCCAAAGGAATAGTTTTCTCTAGGATAAAATATGAGCATTGAGGCCACATTCACACTATTGGTTAGACAATGTTCATCACATCCCAGCATTTTTAGTTGCCTGGGAGACCCAGGCGTAGCATGCAGCCCACTGCCAGCAGCCCTGCCAATATCAATGACAACCTGAAATATGTGATGGCTGTATGATTTTCCCAGCGGTGCTGGAGTTCAGGGTTGTATACCTAAAATGTGGAATTCCTGCATTTGGAGCACTTTGGAGTACTTTTTCTTGTAAAGAAGTTAAAGCAAAACTCCAGCCTTACCTTTAATCTTTCACAATTGTATAGGCTCCTCTCCTGTACTGATATTACTTACTCTGATGCCACTGCACACTGTAAGCTTACCATAGTGTGCATTAGAAGCTGTAGCAATGCATTGTAAAGTTGCTTTTTAAAATTATAGCTCATACATATCTATATTGAGTGTAGAGGAGTTTTGTATTGGAACATCTACCTAATGTATCCTATTTTGAAAGCTGTCATATAGTCATGGTTATATTCATCTTTACTTTGTGTTCCATGGCAAATGTATTACTACTTTTGACTGACTGAATAATTCCCAGATATCTGATTTAATAAATAAAAAAAGGAAAAGAGACTATTCCTCATATCTTAGAGAGGAGATAAGGGCGCTCTGGTGGAGGTGGATAGCTGGTCAGAGGGATGCTAATGATGAGATGGTCCTTCTGGCAGCACTTTGGTTAGAGGAGAAACTACTTTTTTATTCCTCATATCTGATACCTGATATATGGGGCTGATTTTTTGATCTAGCTTTGAAATATTGCACTGGCATAGATGCCAACAGTCCTGATTTTCCCAGGACAATCCCAATTTTGGGACCCTCGTCCCGATCGGAGGCCATTCCGGATATGTTATTTTGCCTTTTGTCCATGGAAAAACCGTAATGTTTGGCTCTGCAGCAGTTGTGGCTCCTGGCTCCACAGCGAGAGCTTTTCCCTTGTGTTCAGCTACATCTCCTCTCGTTCCTCGTGTTCAGTGGAGAGGGGAGGGGCCGATCCGTGCAGCCAATGAATCGGCTTCTCTCTTCACAATTCTCCAGCCGGGGTTAGCTGCATGGATCGGCCCCTCCGCTCTCCACTGAACACGAGGAACGTGTTCCTCGTGTTCAGCCAACACTCCGCTGGGGGCACTGATTTAAAAGCCACTCTACTGGGGGCATTAATTTAAGAGGCACTTCCTTTGGGGACACCTGATGTAAGAGGCACTCCGCTGGGGACACTGACCGTTGGGGACACCTGATGTAAGAGGCACTCCGCTGGGGACACCTGATGTAAGCGGTACTGTACTGGGAACACCCGATGTAAGAGGCACTCCACTGGGGATACCTGATATCAGTGGTACCGTACTGGGGACACCTGATGTAAGAAGGCACTCTGTTGGGGACACCTGATGTAAGGAGGGACTCTGCTGGGAATGCCTGATGAAAGGAGGCACTCCGCTGGGGACACCTGATGCATACTTGCCAACAGTCCCGGTTTTCCTGGGACAATCCCGATTTTGGGACCCTCATCCCTATTGGAGCTCGTTACGATTAATTTCCTGGGATTTTGCCTTTGTTCTGGGAAAATCGAGAATGTTTTAGGAAAAAACGGCCGGCAGGCTGCAAAAAGATGGCACAAGGATTATTTCCCCTTTTGTTCAGTGGAGAGGGGAGGGGCACTCAATCAGCTTCTCCCCTCTCCACTGAATATACACACAAGAAAGCCGGGAACTGTAGCTGCCGTGCTGCTGGGGGACACAGATGACTCTGTAAGGAGGGCTCTGCTGCTGCTGCCAGGGACACTGAAGTAAGGAGAGCTTGGTTGCTGCTGCCAGGGACACTGAAGTAAGGAGAGGTTGGTTGCTTGGTGACACAGATCGCTCTGTAAGGAGGGCTCCGCTGCTGCCAGCTGCTGGGCACACTGAATTAAGGAGGGCTCTGTTGCTGGGGGACACAGATCTGTAAGGAGGGCTCCGCTGCTGGGGGACACCAGATGTAAAGGAGTGCTCCACTGCCGGGAACACCACATTTAAAGGATGGTTCCGCTGCTGGGAACACCAGATGTAAAGGAGGGCCCCGCTGCTGGGGACACCAGATGTAAGGAGGGGCTCCGCTGCCAGGGACACAGATCTGTAAGGAGGGCCTCTGCTTCTGGGGGCACCTGATGTAAGGACGGACTCTGTTGGGGGCACCTGATGTAAGAAAAGACTCTGCTGGGGCACCTGATGTAAGGACAGACTATGCTGGGGGCACCTGATGCAAGGACGGATTCTGCTGGGGGCACCTGATGGCATCTGGTGGCAGGCGACGTGGCAGGTGACACGCTCAGGGGTCCTACTGATTCTGGATTATGGTGAGTTGAATGATTTCATTCTATATTACAATGTAATAATAGTAATAATGCGCTTCAATCATCCTGACACCACAACAACCATGGTGCTGGGATGATTGAAGTGCTAACACCAGGTGTTATCTTTATCTGCTGATTTGTTAAACTCTAGAATACACATTTCTATTGTGGTGTAGGATCTGGGCCTGCTGTTCCTCCATCCCTCTTTCCTTCCTTCTCTCTCCTTCCCGCATTCTTTCCTTCTTTCCTTCTTTCTCTCTCCCTCCCTCTTTTCCCCTTTCTTTCTCTCAATCTCTCATTCATCTCCGACTCTAACCACACCCCCATTTGAACCACGCACATATAAGCCACGCCCAATATTCAACGTAAACCACACCCATTCTTCTGCATTTTACTTTTTTGCTATGTCACGCATACAAATGCATGACCCGCCCCCTAATTATAAGACTCCGCCTAGAGCCAAAAAGTGTCCCTATACATTTTTTTTAACAATGTTGGCAACTATGCACTGGGCCAATCACTGGTACAATCAGTGTGTGAAGCGAGGTTGTGTATGGCAGTGTTGTCTGGAAATTTTTATCTTGGTGTTAGTGTTATTTTAAGAGTTTGAGTCTTTAAAAGTTGACAGTTGTGTTAAAGGTTAATAAAGTTTATCTTTTCATAACAATTTCTGGAATTTGGGTTTGTGAATTCCATCAACAACTGGTAGTGAATCCATCACTGTCATTAAAAACATATACACCTGCACTCATGTCCTCACGCATTGATGGGGCCTAGTGTTCCCCAATCTCATTAAATATTATCAAGCGACCCAACTTCGGGGAATTGCTTCCTGGTTTACACAACGCTCGTTTAATAGGTGGACGGAAATGGAAAAACCGTGGTTAGCTCCTATACACCCTAATAGCTTACTTTGGATTGCAAATGCAGAGGTAGCACCTAGTCAGATGTTAGGGATAAGCTGTCTCACCAATATGTCCTCTCCTCGGAAAAATCATTACTGACCTCCTTCGTGTATAACCCCAAGATACCCGCTAGCCTCACCTACTCCATGTCCTTTCCTTGGATGTCGAGGAATCTGTTCTACTTTTGCCACTTGGTTGACTCTATGTCGTGTAAACTATTATCATTTACCCAATTACAGGAAATATTTGGCCTTCCTCGCCAGATGTTCTGCAGATATCTACAGATCCGTCATTATGCCCAAACCATAGCCCCAATTTACAATTTTCAGCCCCATCTTCCTTTGAGTGTATCATTCTGGAAAGTACAGCACAAAAGGTCACGATTTATGATATCTATAAATGCTGAATGCTTACTCCATCCAAACTCAATGTAAACCCAAGGTAAACATTCTTACACGATTCGTTGGAATCTCTGGAAGATTGGCAGGTTATTTGGTCTCAGGCTTCTAAAGGCTCCCTGTATACAAGGAAAATGCATATAAAATCCTTTTCTTTTTTTTTTTTTGGTACCTGATCCCAGATGTACTCCACTCCATTTACCCCACAAGCTCAAAATGATTCTGGCCTGGTCTGGGAGACCTTTGTTCCGTTCTGGCACTCTGTCCAGCAACTCTTGGGCAGCCTTTTCGAGACAACTCTCCCTATGACACCAAAGTCATTTTTGCTAGGCCTCTACCCAAAAAAAATCCCCAAAGTCCGTGGGAAGTTGCGAGTGACTGATTACAGTGACTGATGGCTTCGAAAAACCCACCATTGCTCCAAGGTTTTTACAATTTTTAGCTTGGCATTTCTCACGTACGTTTTGTGGTGGAGTATCACTTGAAGGACAATATATATATATATATATATATATATATATATATATATATATATATATAATTTATTTTTTTCCTTTTAAATCATTGTGATTGGACTTCTTTTTTTAAGAAGTTTTTTTAGGAATTCATTTTTGATTTATTACCACTCTATTTATTACGCATTTGTTTGTTAAAAGTTTTTATGAGAGGTGATTACACACATTGATATTTTTACAGTCAATATATGAGTTAGTGCCACACCTTTTTTTATCATCAATTCATTTAATTAATTTAATGGCCCAGTCCAAGTCCAGACCTAAATCCAATTGACAATCTGTGGCTAGATTTGAAAATTGCTGTTCCCAGATGCTCTCCATCCAATTTAAAAGAGCTTGAGCTATTGTGCAAAGAAGAATGTCTCTCTCTAGATGTTCAAAGACAGAGAGACATACTCAAAAACGACTTGCAGCTGTAATTTCAGAGAAAAGTGGTTCCACAAAGTATTGACTCAGGAGGGCTGACAATTTATAATTTTCCTTCCTCTTCACAATTATAGTTACATAGTTAGTCAATTTGAAAAAAAGACACAAGTCCATCTAGTTCAACCAAAAAAATAAAAAATACAATTCCATATACACAATCCTTCACCCACAGTTGATTCAGAGGAAGGCGAAAAACCCCAGCAAAGCATGCTCCAATTTGTTCCAGTAGGGGAAAAAATTCCTTCCTGATCCCCCAAGAAGAAATTGAATTTTCCCTGGATCACCTTTTCCAATAAATTTCAGTCCCCAGTTATATTTAGTCCATTTAGGAAAGAATCCAGGCCTTTTTTACAGCAATCTACTGAGCTAGACAGAACCACCTCTATTCCAAATGTTCACAGCTCTTACTGTGAAGAAACCTTTCTGTATTTGGAGAATACATCTTTGTTCCTATAGACATAAAAAGTGCCCCCTTGTCCTCTGTGATGACCTTAATGTGAATAACTCAACACCAATTTCACTATATGGAACCACTTATGTATTTGTAAATGTTGATCATATCCCACCTTAATCTCCTCTTCTCAAGAATAGATTCAATTCTCCTAATCTTTCCTCGTAGCTGAGCTCCTCCTTCTTATCAGTTTGGTTTCCCTTCTCTGCATTTTCTCCAGTTCCCCGATATCCTTTTTGAGAACTATGTTCCACTTTGTGTTGGTTTATCACATAAAATACATGTACGTTTTTGGATCTAACATGTCAAAATATGGAAAATTTCAAGGGGTGTGAATACTTTTTCAGGACACTGTATATGAGCAGAGCAGTGGACAGTGTCAGTAGAGCAGAGATTGGTGTCAGTAGGGCAGTGGACGATGTCAGTAGTTTTTGTATTTTTTACAATATTATTTTTTTTTTACAATTTTCTTTTTTAGCAGCCCTGTTGAGGGGCTTTGGTGAAATATCAAAAGCCTAAACAGACTCCTGATGTCTAACTTTTTTAAGACAGAGAAAGGGACTGTGGACAAAGATTCCCCAGTCCCTTTCTCTGCAACCTCAGCTGCACTGGATAGTGAACAAATGGGAAGTGTTATGCGGAGTGGCTTCCTGTTCATTCACAAACGGAAGTATAGTAAACATAGTTTACTATGTTTCAGTTAAGAATGAACACAGGAGTGATCGGTACAGATTACCCATTGAGGGTTATTTACTAAAGGAAAATCCACTTTGCACTGCAAGTGCACTTGGAAGTAAAGTTGCTGTAGATCCGAGGGGAACATGCAAGGAAAATAAAAAACAGCATTTTAGCTTGCACATGATTGGATAATAAAATCAGCAGAGCTTTCACTCATTTCAGATCTACCCCTTAGAGTTAGAGCGACTGCACTTTTAGTGCACTTTCAAGTACACTTGCAGTGCAAAGTGGATTTGCCTTTCGTAAATAACCCCCACTGTATTTGCTCAAAATAAAAAGGGAATGGTAAATTAAATATTTACCGGCGCCTTCCACCTCTCTCCATCCTAAAACATCCCCCACAGCAGCCGACAGGAGAGGAGAGGCAGGAAGCTGGCAGCACTGCAGGGGGGAGACAGGGGGTGCCAGAAAGCAGGGGAAACAGCACTGCGCAAGGTGATTAGGGTGTGCCCAGGCACACCTGGCACACCATGTGTGCATGCCTATGTCTACACCAACATTCTGTACACAGGCAACAAGCAAGTCTGAAAAGTACTGACACATAGCATAACAATATCAATAATACATTTGTAGCCCCCTTTACTTTTAGGTAGTTAATAGATTAGTATTTTTCTAGTTGAAGGACTGGATACAGGTTAATTTAGCCAGGCCTGTGTTTCTATTCCAGACCTGGTTGAATAAATTTGGGAATGGGAATGTCAGTATAGTGGGGTGTGTGGCCACCTACACTCGGGCTAAGAGATCCTCTCCTGCTTTCAGTGGAATTGTTCTGGAAGGGAGGCTGTGTGGCCAGGGAAAACAGTATGGATAGAAGTGGACGGGCTGGAGCAATAGTCTGTCGTTTAACATGTGCCAAGTTCAAGTTTGCAACAACTTCCAGAGACTGTGGGTCTGTTAGTTCTTTGAGCCATGGAAGATAGGCGGTATAGGCTTTTGGCTCTCTATTTGTAGCAAAGACTCTACCGGGGAAATCCATAAACAAGGCCAAGGCCATGGATGATAACCGATCCTTCTGAAATATTCATGGGCATCTTATACATCCCTCATATCTCTCCAAGTTTATCCTAGCAAATAAAATCAAGAAAACAAAACAACTGACTGTTTATTGTCTTTTGGGTGATTGATGAGGGCATGGCAGCAAGGTGATTGGCGGATTGCTACAACCACACCCGCAACCCCTACAGGGGTACCGCTATACATTTTATGTATTCATTTGTTGCCTTCCCTTCCTGATGTACCACAAAGACGGAGCTAGGCCATAACAGGCTAAATGTTGGAGCCCAAAGGTCTCATCATCCTGTAGTTTCAATCTCTGAGTTCCCATTATTGTAGGTAAAAACCTGATCATAACTGCTTGGGTTCTGCTAATTTCATTTTGAATTAGACCGACCCTTTACCCTGGTCCTGGTGCATGTTTGCTTGTTTATTGAACCTTTTCCCAATAAACAACTAACCATGTTTCTACAGCCCTTAATCTTGAAAACAGACTTGTCAGTCAGCATTTATCGTCAGCATTTTTTTTACTTACTACTGCAAAAAACAGCACACTGAGCAGCATACTGGAGATCTTCAATACACTAACCGAAATAAGTGTGCGTTAAAATGGCTGCAGTTAGTATAGCCTTTGACATTGCAGTGTGAGTTTAACTCGTGAAGAGTTTGTGACTGGAAATGGCTCAAAATGAACACAAAGCATAGTCGGTAATGATTTGTTGCTGATGTACGCATTAACATCGCTGATGTTTTCACTTTAAATCCAGGACTTGTTCAAAGGAGAGAATCCATTTTCAAAATAAAATCAGTTTAAGTTTCTTTTTGGAAAGACTCATCTTCTGCCTTCTGTAGCAGTCACAATATATCCTTGTGGAGAAATTAGGAGGGCGGTTCATGCCATAAGGAAAGATGGGAAATTCTGGTGGCATTCTATAAGGCACCACCTGATGGCCCATTAGATGTCTGTTAAACAATGCAAGGCTTTGGAATCAGAAACCCCTGTGTACAAAGAAGCAGGAACAACTGTAATTTCAAAGATGAAGGGCTTGGCAGGAGTGGGTGCAGTTAATTGCAGGGGTAGTACGGTGTTAGTTTATGTGATAATTCTGCTTGAAGTGCCACTAACTCAAGGAAAGGAAGAGAAGTCGGTGTCATATGACAACAATAGCAGATATTAAGCAAAGTAAAGTTTCTCTGGCGATGGGGTTTCGTTGGGATCAAGTCGTGGGAGAAAATATCCCTACAATGTTTCCACAGACCAGGACTAGTCAACTTATGAAGTATAGGGGCTTCACCTGTGGCCCCTGATTTTCCTAATGGCCAACAAATAAATTTCAGTATGTTTAGTAGAGTGCCCATTTACTCACCATGCTCAGATTTAGGTGCAAGCCCTTTTATTTCCTTTTCCTACAACTCCATAGGTTGCTAGACACACCCAGGGAAGATAAACTTCTCAGTTTCCCTTGCTGAGCATCTCAGAAATGCTAAACTGATGAGGAAGAGGTAGCTGGGCAAGTGATCTGCACCCAGGTGAGAGGCCCCTCACTGTCACTCCACTCCACTGTGGGCAGCTGAGCCAGAGCCTAATAGCACTGAGCTTCTCCAAAATACCCAGCTATTGTGTCGGGCCCCACCCTAACTGCTACCAGTTTACCGCAGTACCATCTGGCTGGTGCTTTGTTCTTGAACTTTGGATCCCTCCAGTCGTTCACCTGTGTTATCTGGACTTCACTGAGAGGAATGATGTTTAGAAGGATAAGAGAAAGGATCTGTTTGTGTTCGGAAATGTTTTACTGCAGTAGTGATTCTCCCAAACTTTTGCTATAGAGATTATTAGTAGTGTCTCTCTGACTCAATCAGGGTAACACGTGGCTGCAAAGCATAGTATTTATAACAAGATAGTCAAGCTTGTAAGGTGGGGGTGGGGGGGGGGGGTAATAGGCAGTGATAAAGATGGACCTTTCCTTCATGCTTCCCATTAACTTGTTGGGCACCAAATTCTGGGTCACATGAGAGGACTACCCTTGGGGTGGGTTCTTTGAGCTATGCCAGGCGATGTCTAGGGGCACTCATAGTAGCACAGTGGTAACACCTTGCCCAAAGGCGTGCTCACCAATGCCCTGAACCAGGTGGAGGCCAGGGTCATGTAAAGAGTCAAATATTAAGGCAGTCCCCCAACTTAGAGATGAGCCACTTGTGTGTAGTGTTGTATGTGGAGTCCCTCCAGAAGATGTTGTCCTTAGTCCTACACACTTGTACAGGTGTATATGTTGCATTAGGAGGTGCACGTGGAGCCTTTGCCCACTCCACCAGAGTACCTCTGTTACCTTACTCCCAATAACAGAATGGGGTCCCACCGGGCACTTAGCACTAACCTCATGCATGCTTTTACTTAGCTCTAGCCTTGCATACCTAGTGACCAGGGCATAGATCTCCGTAAGGCTGTTCTGCTCCCGGTGACTGACGGAGACAGACAGCTAGTGAGGGAGTTGGATCACTGAACACCCTTGCTACCAGAGGACCCGTCACCTATCCAAGTACCACGCCAACTGGTTGCTGAGTCTTTCTGTGGTTACACACAGCAACTTCTTCTCCTCTTAGACTCTCAGGCTAACCTTGCATTGCATTGATGTTTCACAGACCCCAATGTGCTATTTCTATACTGGTTCCTTGAAGATACGCCAGTACCCAACATGCAACCCTTGAGTAACTTCAGAACAGGCTTTGAGAAGTGGCAACAACTTTATTTAACATTGGACAGAACTGTGGCTACCCCAGGTTACCTGTATGGGTGAAGTCTCTTAGAGCAGTGGTCATCAACCTTGTCCTCAGGGCTCACAAACAGGTCAGGTTTGCAAGATAACTGAAATACATCACAGGTGATATCATTTGCTGCTCAGTGATTGCAGTATTCTAGTCTGCATCTCCTTAAGGTAATATATAAAACCTGGCCTGTTAGTGGGCCCTGAGGACAGGGTTGATGACCACTATCTTAAAGTATAGTCTAAACATGGCAGTCCTCTCCAACAGAAAAATCCTGTTCCAGAGCAGACCATAGGACCCAGTGAGTCTTTAGCATAGATTCGCAATGCATTTCCCCATGTGTTCCCTTGAGCCCCCACAGGATCAGGACACCTTCACTTTCATAGAACATGGGAGGGAGGCTGGTCTGGAACCCAGCAAAAGCCCACAAACACGCTGGAAAAAAGGCAGCAAAAAAAATGAATTTCCCCCTGACCTGGGCAGCCAGGTGCTAGCTACACACAGTATGTAACCTGCCTACAAGCTGAGAAGCACTGCTTCAGTCAAACAGTTCAGAACACAGCTACAGTATTTGCAATTATTCACATAAACAGCATCTCTCACAGTGAAGTCTAGGGTAGTTCTGGTAACACAGGTGAACAGCTCTGAGAATCCAGTATCAAAGGACAAAGATCCATCCCACTGGAATTTTAGTGCTCTTGTAGTAATCGGGGAGATGCTCCCCACAGTATCTGGGTCTTCTGGAGAAGCTATGTACTTCCAGTGGGATGCCACTCTGCAGGTCACTTAACCAGGGAAGCTAAGGAACTTAACCACTTGCTTACTGGGCACTTAAACCCCCCTCAGTCCCAGACCAATTTTCAGCTTTCAGCGCTGATGCACTTTGAATGACAATTGCGCAGGCATACAACTCTGTACCCAAATGAAATTTTTATCATTTTTTTCCCACAAATAGAGCTTTCTTTTGGTGGTATTTAGTTACAGCTCAGAGTTTTATTTTTTGCTAAACAAACAAAAAAAGA
Source organism: Lithobates pipiens (assembly GCF_037356315.1). Lineage (NCBI taxonomy): Eukaryota > Metazoa > Chordata > Amphibia > Anura > Ranidae > Lithobates > Lithobates pipiens. The sequence goes on from NW_027507764.1 coordinate 467,873,771, forward strand.
TGAAAAAAATAAATAAAAAAAATCATGTTTAATAGTTTGTTATAAAATTTTGCAAACGGGTCATTTTTCTCCTTCATTGAAGTGCGCTGATTAGGCGGCACTGATAGGCTGCACTGGTGGGCCCTGATGGGCTGCATTGGTGGGCACTGATGGGCTGCACTGGCGGGCACTGATAGGTTGCACTGGTGGGCACTGATAGGCATAGTTAAGGCGGCACTAATAGGCACAGATAAGGCGGCACCGATGGGCACAGATAAGGCGGCACTGATGGGCAAAGATGGGCACGGATGGGTGGCACGGATGGGTGGCATGGATGGGCACTGATAGGTACCACTGATAGATGGGACTGATGGGCACTGATAGGTGGCACTGATAGGTGGCTCTGATAGGTGGCACTGCTGGGCACTTATGGGCGCACTGCTGGGCACTGGTAGATGACACTGATGGGCACGGATGTGGCACTGGGGTGCAGCACCTTTGAGGCAGATTGTGGGCACTGCTGGGTGGCACTGTGGGTGGCACTGTGGGTGGCACTGCTGGGTGGCACTGTGGGCACTGCTGGGTGGCACTATGGGCACTGCTGGGTGGCACTATGGGCACTGCTGGGTGGCACTGACGGGGGGCACTTACTTTTAATACATTTGGCACTGCATGGGGCAGGTGGGCACTGGCAGGGGGCAGGTGGGCACTAGCAGGGCTGGCCGTGATCGGGACTGATGTCCCGATCACGGCCGCCGGTGATCGGCTTTTTTTTTTCTCCTCGCGCTGACAGCGCGAAGAGGAATAATAGCCGATTACCGGCTCCGTTATATCACATGATCAGCTGTCATTGGCTGACAGCTGATCACGTGATAAGGGGTCGGGATCGACCCCTTGCACGGATCGGTGATCAGGCGAGTCTCAGGGACTCGCCGATCACAGAGCGCGCCGCGCGCCCCTCAGGGGGCGCGCAGGCCGCTCGTGCACGGGACTACGTCAATAGAGGGACCGGAGGACCTAAACTGCGACCTGCAGTACGCTGCGCCCGAAGGCGATATCCTATTGCCTTCTGACATCCACCTGATAGAATCTGGTGAATGTGTGGACTGATGACCAAGTTGCAGCCTTACAGATCTGAGCCAGGGAGGCCTGGTGATGCACTGCCCAAGAAGCACTTACAGCCCTAGTAGAGTGCGCTTTCACTTGAAAAGGAGGAATCTTCCCCTTTACACTATAGGCCTGAGAAATAACCACCTAATCTAATCCACCTTGAGAGAGTGTGGATGCACAACCGAATGGGGAAGATCTCCTGCCCAGAATTAGGCGCACCAGATCCCCAATGGTCAAGGCCTTTGGCCTTGGAAGAAACACCTTGCCCTGAGCGTGTCGATGATCATGCCCAGGTATTCCAACCTGGTGGCAGGCTGTAGGGACGACTTTTCTAGGTTTATGATCCAACCTAGGCGTTTCAGGTGTTCTAGCGTTCTGGTGACGCTGTGGTTCAGGAACGCTGCTGTTTTCTCCATGAGAAGCAAATCGTCTAGATAAGCCATGATGGCTATACCCTGAGCTCTTAGGTTTGCTAAGAGAGGGTCCAGAATCTTTGTGAAGACTCGAGGGGCCGTAGCAAGCCCGAACGGCAAGGCCAAAAATTGAAAACGGCGCCGCTCTACCGCGAACCTTAGAAATTTTTGGTGTGCGGGAAAAATTGGCACATGGAGATATGCATCTTTGATATCTATTGATGCCATAAATTTTCCCCCTTGCAGGGAGGAGACCACAGTGCGGATTGACTGCATTCGGAAGGACCGGATGCATAAAAAAACCGGTTCAGATCCTTCAGATCTAGGATAGGTCTGACACTTCCATTTGGCTTTAGAACGGTGAAGAGATTTGAGTAAAACCCTGTTCTTTTGGGTCCACTTCTACTATCACCCCCTGGGATAGTAAGTGATCTAAGGCCAGAAATAGCGTTTTTTGCTTTACTGGATCCCTGGGGATCCTTGACCTTAGAAAGCGAGAAGGTGGAATCTCCTGAAACTCTAGCCTGTAGCCCAGAGATACCGAAGAGATCACCCACTTGTCCCGGATCTCTTCCCGCCAGGCTCCTGCAAATCGCAGGAGCCTTCCCCCCACTCGGCCGAGCAGGGGCGCCCCTTCACAGGGAAGCTTTTGGGCTCTGCTTGGCAGGCTTTCGCCCCCAAGTCTTTTTCTGTCCCTGGGCTCGGCCTTGAACCTTTCCTGTAGAGGAGGGTTGAGAAGGCCGTCGCCACTGCTTAGAGCTTGATGCTCCGGGAGAGAGAGCACGCCTGAATGAAGGACGCTTGCTCCTTTTGACTGGAAGGAGAGTAGATTTACCCCCTGAAATTTTTTGGACGAATTTGTCTAACTCTTCTCCAAACAAACGTTCCCCTTTAAACGGGAACCCAATCAAATGCTCCTTGCATGACAGTTCAGCTGCCCAATTCTTTAGCCATAGGGCCCTTCGCATGTGTACCAACATGAGGGACAAACGTGATGCTTGTTGGACAGAATCCAAAATCGCATCAATCATGAAACACAGAATATGAGGCAGTTCTGCATAATTTTCTACTTCCTCACTGAGAAGGAGCCCAAGCATCTGCTTAACCTGTTCCTTGAGGTACTGGCACAACCCCACGGCTGTGACTGTGGGTTGCACCACAGCGCCAGTCATGGAAAAGGAGGCTTTTAATAAGGTTTCCAGCTTCTTATCAGTTGGATCCTTAAATACCTGCACATTATCCAAGGGACAAGTCAGGTTTTTATTCACGCAAGAAACAGCCACATCAACAGATGGGACCCCCCAATTCTTGGTGAAACTTTCCTCCAGAGGATAATGCATAGAAAACCTTTTAGGAGGAGCAAACAGTTTATCGGGATGTCCCCAATCCTCATACAACAATTCATCCATTAAGGGATGGATTGGAAAGGAATAGGCAGTCTGCTGACTCCCAGGGAAGAAACAGAGGACGTAGCGACTTCAGCAGCAGGCATTCTGAATGTGGTACGCACCAATTCAGTATAATACTGCACCTGTTTTCTGAGCGCCTGGGAGGAGGGGACTCTCTCCTCTTCCTCTGATTCATCTGACTGCTCATGATCCCTGTCCCCAGACAGGGATCTCTCCTCATTTTCAGAAGAATCCTCTGAGAGAGAAATTTCAGCAGAGGGAGGGGCTCTACCCCTTTTCCTGCTATCTTTCAGAGAAGCAGAAATAAAATTGATTATTCTCCCTTCAAAACCCTCCAATGTAGCCCTAAGGGAGTCCTCAGTGACATAAACCGGGGCTGGGACATTAGGAGAGGCTGCAAAACCTGACAGGGGCACTGACTCATCCTGAGAGGCTGGTTCCAGTCTTGCAGGGGGGATGGTAACTTACAGGCACTTTTAGAACCCCTGGACCTAGGCGGTGATTTACCAGTGCCCTTGCTACCTCCCCCTGAGACCCTCTTACGAGGAGACATAGTCCTAAGCTACAAAGCAGAGGTACTAGTACAAGTGCAATCACTGTTGTGCTTAAAGTCTCACAATAAATATATATGCTTAAACTGCACAACCTGAAGCTGAGTAGGTGTCTAAGGTTTGCCTGGATCCAATCCCCACGGATGCTTACTGCCCACAGCTCCTGTGTCTCCACTTACAGCCCCCTGACGCTCTGGGCTTTTTAAAACTGCCGCCTGGCGCCCGCGCAGTACAGCGCCGTGCACACCAAAGTGCACGGCTCACAACCACACTCCCCCCTCCTCCATTAGGCCGGGAACGCGCACGGCGCGCATACACGCGCCCGCGCGCGTGCACGAGGACCACGGGATCCAGGGGGGGAAAGGAGAACTCCACCGGAGCTACGTGGGACCCCTGTGTTACCTTGCTGTGGCAGGGATTGCAGTGGAGACGTGAGACAGCTGGAGAACCAGGCTTCACTGAGCGTGTGTACTGAAAGGCATGTAAGTATGCATCAGGCTGCTCTTACTCCCTCTAGTGGTGGAAACCAGGTAAGACATACAACTACTCACAATGAAGAAATCCATCATATAATAATATATATAGGATTAACTTCCCTTACCTGTCCCCGCTGCAGGAATTGCTGAACCAGACAAATTCCAGCCTTCACCCATCACGGCGGGCAGTGTTAGTCAACCTTCAGGTTTATCTGGGGCTCTTTCTCGGAAGAGCCTCCTACCTGGACCATATAAAAGACCCTGCCAGAAACTTTTGTGCGCTCTGTGTAAACAGTACACCAAGTCTGGTTTTCCCAGAGCCCAGTCTTCAAATGGAGAGGACTTACAGGCCAAACCTTGTTTCTTTGGCTGATGAGGCCCGGGTACCATACCATCTTGGGAGTCAAATATCGGCCTGAGGTATGGATCTGGTTTGTTGTAGCCCTTAGGCCCCTGCAGGGACCTGCACAGAGCTAAAGTTTTACGTGACCAACCACCATAGACACTGATGAAAAAACTGAGGTGCCTCCCATATGGGAGGGGTTATATAGGGGAGGAATTCTCCTTAATTGGGGTCAAACAGTGTCCAATCACCAGAGGTGCCTATATAACCCACTATGTAATGAAGCTCCTGTGTCCCGTGATGTATGATCAAGAAAAGTATTTGGTTACCTAAGAGGCTTCTCTGTCCTCCACTCATTACCTGTATTAATGGCACCTGTTTGAACTTGTTATCAGTATAAAAGACACCTGTCCACAACCTCAAACAGTCAGAACTTGCACAATTGGTAGCTGACTAAATACTTTTTTGCCCCACTGTATATTACTCATCTGTTGGTCAGATTATACAATCAGATTGTAAAAATGTGCATACCCTGCCTTGAGCTGTCTAATGTAAAGCGAAATAAATAAACAAATGCCTGGGTTGATATTCCTCTTCAGGCATGCAGTATTTATACAGCACTTATGCTAGGTTTACACTGTTGCGGGTTCTTGCGGATGCAGGCCAGCATGTAAATTGGTTATAAAAAAACTCCTATATTAACTACAAAAATCAAACTGCAACTCAGGCCGTTATACGACGCCGGACAGAACTGTAAAAAAGATGAAGCTGTGCTAAAAAAAAGACTAAACCAATGCACTCACAACTGGTAAACGGTTGATGTGCAAAAAAGTGATGGGTAAAGAAACTGGTAAAAAGCAGTATATCAATAAGTGAAACAACTGAAAAATGCTAAATAATTGCATAAGTGCAAATGGCTTATAACCCAGCCTGGGGTCTCAGTGGCGTGCACCAAACTCCTCACACTCAGCAGCGATAATGCTCATCCGAATGGAATACGATGGTTAATTCCCATAGAATAAGAAATAGTGTAAAAAACTTCAATATTTATTTATAATCAAAGGGCGAATGGATACTTAAGCCGCGTACACACGTAGCCGTTTGTCCGATGTACTTAGTCTGCCGGACTTCCCGCCAGACTGTCCGTCGGACTTTCCGAACGGGCTACTTGCCCACACACGGCACTTTTTCAGCGGACTAATACGGCGTACTAAGTTCCGCCGTACTATCCGCCCTACTTTTGAAACGAACGGACTCGCCCACACACGCGGAGGAAAGTCCGCTCATTTCGAGCGCGTCTCCAGGTAGGCGGGGCCCGCGAAGGAGACGCCGCTGGCCCCGCCGCCTGGTATGGACTTAAAGGGGAACCCCAACGCCGAAAAAAATTAGCGTGGGGGTCCCCCCAAAGTCCACAACAGACCCTTGTCCGAGCACGCTACCCGGCCGGCCAGGAAAGGAGGGGCGAGCGAACGCCCCCCCCTCCTGAGCCGTACCAGGCCGCGTGCCCTCAACATGGGGGGTGCCTTGGGGAAAGGGGGGCCGCGCAGCCCCCCACCCCAAAGCACCTTGTCCCCATGATGATGAGGACAAGGGCTTCTTCCCGACAACCCTGGCCGTTGGTTGTCGGGGTCTGCGGGCGGGGGGCTTATCGGAATCCGGGAGCCCCCTTTAATAAGGGGGCCCCCGGATACCGGCCCCCCCACCCTATGTGAATGAGTATGGGGTACAATGTACCCCTACCCATTCACCTGTTAAATAAAGTACAAAAAAAAAACACAACACACAAGATAAAATAATTTATTGCACAGCTCCGGGGGTCTTCCGTCTTCAGGGGTCTTCTCGCCGGACTCCTCCGCTATCTTCTTGTAGCTCTTTTACTAGCCGAGGAGCCCGGCATTCTTCTTCGTCCCCGCGGCCTCTTCTTCCGACTTTGGGGGTCTTGTCTCCCTCTTCGGTTCTTCTGCCGGCCACCGCGCCTTCTTATAGCTCTTTTACAGGCGGTGGCACGGTCTTCTGTCGCCGCCGCCGCCTTCCGTTCTTCTTCTTCTTCTTCTTCTCCTGGAGATGTTCACTCGCCGTTCTCTCCGGCCGCAATGCCAGGGACGCGCTGCGCTGCCACTTATATAGGGACAAGGGGCGGTGTCACATGGGTTGGTGTCACATGGGTTGATGTCACATGGCGACAGTCCCAGCATCCTCCGGGACTGTGACATCGTAAGGGGGCAGGGTCACCATGTGACATGAACCCATGTGACATCCACCGAAGACCCCGCCCCTTGTCCCTATATAAGTCGCCGCGTGCCCGTTCCCTGTCATTGTGAGCGGAGGACTCGGCGAGGCAACATCTGAAGAAGAAGAAGAACAGAAGAACAGAAGAACGGAAGGCGGCGGCGGCGACAGAAGACCGGGCCACCGCCTGTAAAAGAGCTATAAGAAGGCGCGGTGGCCCGGCAGAAGAACCGCAGAGGGGGACAAGACCCCCGAAGTCAGAAGAAGAGGCCGCGGCGAGGAAGAAAGCCGGACTCCCCCGCTAGCAAAAGAGCTACAAGAAGATAGCGGAGGAGTCCGGCGAGAAGAACCCCGAAGACGGAAGACCCCCGGAGCTGTGCAATAAAGTATTTTATCTCGTGTGTTGTGTTTTTTTTGTACTTTTATTTTACAGGTGAATGGGTAGGGGTACATTGTACCCCATACTCATTCACATAGGGTGGGGGGCCGGTAAAGGCACCCCCCCATGTTGAGGGCACGCGGCCTGGTACAGCTCAGGAGGGGGGGCGCTCACTCGCCCCCCCTTTCCTGGCCGGCCGGGTAGCGTGCTCGGACAAGGGTCTGTTGTGGACTTGGGGGGGACCCCCACGCTGATTTTTTTCGGCGTTGGGGTTCCCCTTTAAGTCCATACCAGGTGGCGGGGCCGGCGGCGTCTCCTTCGCGGGCCCCACCTACCTGTAGACCCGCTCGAAATGAGCGGACTTTTCTCCGGGCGGGAAAAGTCCGCTCATTTCAAAAGTACGGCAGACTGGCATAAACACGGCCAGATTGTCCGCCGAAATGCGAGTCCGGCGGGAAGATTGGAATGTAACACGACATTCTAAGTCCGCCGTACTTTCGGGTCAAAAAAGTATGCCGGAGACTACACACGGGGGGATTGTCCGGCGGACTTGAGTTTGCCGGACTTTTCCACCCGCTTGTTTAATCGTGTGTACGCGGCATTACAGTCACGTTGAATAAAAACAGCAAAAAAGACAATCAAGCAGGCTGTCTCTCAATAGCAGCCCGTTCCTTCCGGGAATAGCGCAGCACGCGGTGACGTCAGCACAGCGCTCCTCCCTACGCATTTTGTCACTACAAAGGATGTCGTCAAGCCTTCACTAAGATCTACCGCTTTCCACTTTTTCTTAATTTTTTCTTTTTTCATCAGTTAATACTTGCTATATGGACTCAATGTTTGTTACATATATTTTATAATCATTATTCACTTGTTTGATTATTTTCCATTATTGTCACATATGTTTACCAGTATTTGCTATCGTTCACAGTATTGCATGATTGGGTTCTAATAATTTTTTTGCAGATGCTCTGTTTTTTTGTGGTTTTAATTATTTGTATCTGCTTTTTATCTGTTCACTGATTATTTTTAATTTTTTAGTTGTTTCACTTATTGATATACTGGTTTTTACTAGTTTCTTTACCCATCACTTCTTTGCACAGTTGTAAGCGCATTGGTTTAGTCTTTAATAGTTTGTGTCTCACAGATCAAGTTTTAGCACAGCTTCATCTTTTTTACAGCATGTAAATATTACCACACCCACATAATAAACCAAAACGTGCTGCTGTTTTGCAGATGCATGGGTGGGGTGCCATTTATTCTTGATGCAAAAGCACCATGCGATTTCTGCGTGGCTTTGCTTCTAAATAAATAAGACTTTTTCCCGGTGTTTTCCTGCATTTATAGCAGCCAATTTAAGCTTCACAAAACACGACAATGTAAACCTAGCCTTAGTACTATTATTGAAAATAAAGCATTCATCACTTAGGTGTGATGTACCTACCCAAAGTGACCAATCTGAAATCATCCCTTAGGGGGGCTATAGATGAGCCTAAACTGGCCAAGATTTGAACCGTGTATGGGCAGGCTGAATGTACCCAGTTGAGAGATCGATCAACCTGGGTACAACCAGCCTGCTGGATTCACTTGCAAATTATCGCTAGTGGTTGCTATAGCTGCTAGCAATAATCACAGTCTTCTCCAGGCTGGGATGGCTTCCCTCACCCCCCAGGCACAGATAATTGATCAGCAGGAGGGAATCCCCTGTCAGCACTGTTTGTGTTGATGGGGGAATTGTGTGAATTTCTTTGTTGCAGGAAAGAAATGTACACTGTCTATGGCCTATCTTAAGTGATCTGACTGGACTAAAAGGTCTATTGCTATCATGTACTACTAAATAAAACCAAATTTGGCAAATGCTTTGCTTCCACACAAATCATTCAGAATCAGGGTTATATAAATAGTTTTAAATCACATGGTATCATCAGATCATTCTCTTTTAGCAATTGTCTCATTTACTTTGCAAGTGGGACAGTTTTTATTAAAAACAGTAATCTCATTCCTTTAAAGTATAACTAAAGGCAAAACTTTTTTTTTTTTTTCGTTTTGGATGGAGTGGAGAGGGATTAGAACACCTGCCAGTTTTTATTGCTGTCTATGCCTCCATTAAAGTGATTGTAAACCCTAAGGCCGCGTACACACGGGCGGACTGTTCGCCCAACTTTGTCCGCTGAACAGTGTTTGGGCGGACAGTCCGCTCGTGTGTGGGCTTTCAGCGGACAGTTTCAGCGGAAAGTTGGACGGACAAGGTTTTTCGGAATTTCCGAAAAACTGTCCGCTGAAACCTTGTTTGAGCGAACAGTCCGCCCGTGTGTAGGCTTGTTCGTCAAACAAAGTTGCGCGCATGCTCAGAAAGGATTTTCACGCCGAAAGCTATAATGCAGTGTATAGGACGTCGTATTTTTCGTCCCGTCGTACGTGCCGTTCACGTCATCGCGCACGGTTTCAGCAAACTGTTCGTCCATCGTGTGTGGCCATGTCCGTCCATGCTAAGTTTGAGCGGACTGTTTGCCGAAACTGTTGGACGGACAAAGTTGGGCGAACAGTCCGCGCGTGTGTACGCGGCCTCAGGCTCCATGCACACTGAAGCTCAAAAAAGCTATTTCTGGACGCCAGATTGCTGGCAGAAAACGCTGGTTGAAAAACCTGCTTTTAACAGCGTTTTATACTAGCGTTTATGAGCGTTTATGAGCGTTTTACAGCGTTAGCGTTAATGGGCGTTTTTTATAAAAATACACAGAGGACACTCCAAAAATCCCACAATGCATTGAAAAATAGAATGCCGAACACTAATGAACGAGCGTTTGTGAGCGTTTACAAGCGTTTATGAGCGTTTATCAGCGTTTGTCGTTTTTTGGCGCTGAAAAACGGCACTTTGAACGCGAATTTCTGGCGTTCAGAAAAAAGCCCATAAACTCCACTGCTCATTAAAGCTGAAAAACGTCCATGTGTGCATGGACACATAGGCTAACATAGAGTGGAGTTTATGGGCTTTTACAAAAAATGCCCAAACTCCAATAAACTGCAGTTTATCAGCTTCAGTGTGCATGGAGCCTTAGGACAAAAAATAATCCTACAAGACAAAGGCATAATGAGCTACTGTGATTGGCCGGAGCCACATGTGCACGGGAGCCGCCGGTAATGGCACAGTCTAACTGAAGCAACGGCACGTACATGCCATTAATTCAGTTTTCTTCAGTGCACATGCAAATACAGGGATATCTCCTAAGCCATTCAGGTTTAGGAGATATACATGGTAGCTACAGGTAAGCCTTATTATAGGTTTACGTGTAGCAAAAAGTATGTTGTAAGGGTTTACAACCACTTTAAGGATATTCATCCTCTCTATTTGTCCTGTTTACCATTATCATTGAAAGGGAACTTAAAGAGAATCCCACATTTTGGTTTGTCGCCAGAAAAGTATTACATGGGAAATCTTCCAATAGGGACACTAGTTCTGGTGACCTGGAGGCCCCCAAGGAATTCTCTAAAGCCTCATACACACGGTCGGACTTGTACAAACTTTTACGTGGACTTTTGTACAAAGGGCGTGGTCCACAAGTTTGTATTGCATACACACGGTCGGACTTTTTGACAACAAACACGAACGTGGTGACGTCACAACGTACGGACGCCACTTCAAAAGAGGACGTTCAATGACTCCAGCGCCACCTTTGGTCAACTTCTGTATTGTAGTCTGATCGTTTGCATAGGTTCTGAGCATGCGTGTTTGTACCTTGTACAAAAGTCCGATGCTTTTGCGTACACACGGTCAGACTTTGCTCCATCAGACTTTTGTTGCCAGAAAGTTTGTCCGTTCGCACAGCCAACAAAAGTCCGATGAAAACAGAAAAAGTTTGTCCGATGGAGCGTACACACAGTCGGATGTTGCTCCAAAACAGCTAATTTGCATGTTTGTTGTCAAAAAGTCCGACCGTGTGTACGGGCCTTTAGTTTGCAGGGATTTCCTCTCACTTCCTGTTTGGCTGTGGGACAGGAAGTGAAGGAAAATCTCTGCAATGGGACAATGATGGTGAAAAAAAATCTGACAGAGGTTATATCCCTCCCTTACTATATCCAACATTTTAAAAACAAGTTTTGCCTATAGTTCTACTTTAAATGATAAAGCATGTATTATTTTTCTATTTTCCTATACTTTTACTTAATAAGGCTGGCCATACATTATAAAATTTTCATGTACAATTTTCCTTTAGATTTATCAAAACCATATAATATAAACATTTTTCAATTTGTATCCAGTCAGGCGGACCCTTGCACTACATGGTTGGAGGTAAATCTAAATTAAATTGAACAAGAAAATGATATACTGTCTAGCCAGCTTAAGGTAGTTTTCACCACCTTATTCAATAAAGGTATAACATAAAATACATGGTTTATCATTTAAAGGAACAAAAATACTGCTTTGATAAAAACTGCCTCATTTGCAATATCTTAAAATCAATCAAGTAAATGAGGCAATCGCTTAAAGAAAGTAATCCAATGAAGCCAATGATGACGTTCAACCATTCAGGTTTCAGTTTACCGATTTAAGGTCAATGAAAATGACTTCTGATCAGGACTGTATGGGCTACTGCACTTTGTGGTCTTGCCTTTATAACAAAGTCTGTACATGTAACAAAGACACTAATAAAGCTAGAGTGTTCCTTCCAGTGCCATTGACATTAGGCGACATTTCCATAACAGGAGGGGTTGTTGTGCCTTGGAGTTTGTTTTGAATGCAAGTTTCCAGATCTTTGGAGAACTGCTTGTAATTTAATGTGTGCACCATCCTAATGACAAGAGCTCAGTGGGATTTATCAGTATTTTACTGCATTATAAAAGCATGATCTAATGAATGCGTCCAGCTCCTCAATGTTGTCTATAGACATTGAACAAAGCAGAATCCTGTTGTGTCTCGTCATCCAGCAACATAGAGTTGCTCACATTTCAGGCCCCATACATCTTTAATTGGTATTAAGCTCTCACAGTTTCTTTTTACAAAAGGTTTCTAAGTTTCCTAGGTGTTATTTGTTATTCTGCCCATTATGATGAACTTCTAAAATTCTTTTCCTTTTTGTGTGAACGAAGATTCAGCATTTTCCCTTTCAGATGGTAAGAAAACAAATAGTTATTTTAAGTGTGGTCAGAACAGAATATCCCTGAGATACAGGGGCTTTTATTCTTATTAAAGTCTGTTGTTGATGTGTTAATTACACGTTTAGGGTCCTAAGGACCATACTACATAAGTGTTCTCTCTGTATGTGCAGTTGAAAATGGCCATTACTATTTGTATACTGTTTTCTTACATAAGGCACACACAAGTATTTGCAATCATTTTAAACAGTTGATGTCTTGTTTGACCAATTTCAACTCCTGTGGGTCCTGTGGGATTTAATTGGCCCATTTCTAAATTTTTTGATCTGTTGCAGTGATTTATTAGCCCATCCTTTGTTTAATGCCCAAAACTTTAACTCAGACTGCACAACATGGCTTCCATTGGCCACAGCAGCACTTTATCCACAACCGTTAACATTTCTGCAAAGTAACCGCAAACAAACAACCATTTCAACATAAAACAACTGTTACCAAGAAGGTGTTTTTGACTGTCTGCCAGCCTATAGGCTTCACTAAGATCTACCGCTTTCCCCAGTTGCTTGCCACTGACTCAAGGACAGTTCCATATTAGAGATGAGCTTTAGGTTAGGGTTGATTGAGATTTCAACCTGAATTCTAACTGTAATGCCGCGTACACACGATCGGAATTCTCGTCGAAAAAAGCTCTGATGGTTTTCCCGACGGAATTCTGACAGAATTCGGCTCAAGCTGTCTTGCTTACACACGGTCACACCAAATTCCAATAGTTTATAACGCAGTGACGTACAATGGGACTACAAAAAGGAAGTTCAATAGCCAGTAGCCAATATTTTCTGTCTCGTACTTGCTTCACAGCATGCAGCATTTTTGGTCCGTCGGAACAGCATACAGATGAGCGGTTTTCCCGAGTTGAATCTGAGCATGCGTGATTTTTGGCGTGTCCCAGGTTACGTCACTGACCATATATGGGCATGGCCATATGTTCTCGGTGATGCCACGGGATCCAAATATGTCATTGTTAATAAAGGACTTGTCAAAACGGTTTGTGTTTTTTTACTGTTTACAATTTTTGTGAGTAGTGATACAATAAACCCCTACTCATTCACATGGGAGGGGGGGGGGATACGAGTTCTTAATTATTGTTAAAGAAGGCGTTCAGATTGTGATAAGCCCCACTCATATAGACCCCCACAACCACTGAAGGCCCTTGCGCTCATCAACATGGGGACAAGGTGCTTTGCCAGGTGGGTTCCTCCTGGCAAGTTGCCCCCCATTTTAAGGGCATGTGGCCTTATGGTTCAGGAGGAGATGTAGGGTGCATGCTCCCCCCCCCCTTTCCTGGCAGTTTGTAGGCTAGGTGCAGTATTGTGTGGCAGGCAATGAACATACAGAGTCCAAGTTTGGCAAAAGCACTATATTGCAGAAAAGCGGCCATAGAGAAACCAAGTTCTTCTCAACTTCTTCCCCCATCTGCATTGCTGCTGCAGTTGAGCATCACCTGCAGTGGAGAACACAGACTGCACCTGGCTATAAGTTAGACTGTATGATCACTTGATAGTCCAGTATAAATTTTGGAGGGACACAACTCTTTTAATATCTTAATTTTTGCGTGAGTTCCCCCCTAAAATCTATTCCAGATCCAAAGGGTCCATATCAGACCTAACTGATGGGGGGGGGGGGGGGGGGGGGGGGGGCTCACACAGTTTTTTTACTATATCTATCCCTTTGTTTACATTCACCTGTCAATTAGGAATCCCCAGTTGACTGATGATTGTGCCAGGTGGGGATGAGTTACTGGTTGTTAGGATTCCAGTAGGAACCCTGAGCAGGAAGTTGTCACATTTAGCAGTGGTTGTAGTACCGCTGCTAAATGTTTTACTTCACACTGCAGGTAGAGGTTTGCTTGGCCAAACAGCCATTAATTCAGCTATTTGCACAGGAATCTCTATAGACTGTGTACACAATGCTAGGGGTTGCTTTCATATCATTTTCTTAGCCTATAGGTGTCCGTTTATGAAGCAGTGAACAGCAGTGTTCCCGAGGATCGCCACTGATCACAGTTCATAAACAGTTTATGAACGAGAGATAATCAGGGGGGAAAGTGTTTGAACATGTTATCCCGTCGATGATCTCTGCACACAGAGAATCCTCATTGACTGACACAGAAACGGCCAGTTTATGAAGCTGCGATCTCAGCACTTCACTGGTGATCTGTGTCAGAATTCACCCTCCCCGATTCACCAGCTCAGAGGTGGAGAATCAGGGAGTGAAGAGAGAATCCCGGGGATCTGAGGGGGAAGGAGGGAGATTTTTAACTACCTTCTACCTAGTTCAGACCCCCCCCCCCCAACACTGTAACCATGTTCCCCTGTCATATTTATGTGTGTATATATATATATATATATATATATAATGTGTATATGTATATATATATATATATATATATATATATATATATATATATAATGTGTATATGTAAATATATATATAATGTGTGTGTATATACCTGTATATATAATGTGTGTGTATACATATATATATAATGTAGGGGGACTTGTTATTTTATTAACCACGCTGTCTGTCAGTGTACTGAGCGGTGATAATTTATCACTGCTTAATAAACGGACATCTCTGAGTTTATGTGAATTTCTGGTGCTGTAATCTTGTAAAGTCTCATGAGATTCCAGTATCAGGGGGCGTTCTCCACTGTTGGAAGCACTTGTAGACCGCTTCACTCCTCCACAGGTGAATCGATCTACTCTGCTTCATAAACTGGCACACAGAGGAGAAAGATCTGCCCTGTGAATGCCGGAGAATGAGGCAGTGAATAGATTTCACCATAGTGTTATGCTGCGTACACATAAGCGGAATGTCCAACAGAAAAAGTCAGACGGAAGCTTTTCATCGTATATTCCGATCGTGTGTATGCCTCACCTGACTTTTTTTAACGAAAATTCTAACAGACCTAGAAATAGAACCAATTCCTATCGGGAAAACCGCTCATCTGTATGCTGTTCCGACGGACCAAAAATGCTGCATGCTGTGAAGCAAGTACGAGACGGAAGCTATTGGCTACTGGCTATTGAACTTCCTTTTTCTTGTCCCGTTGGATGTGCTGTACGTCATCGCATTCTTAAGGATCGGACTTTGGTGTGATCGTGTTTACGCAAGACAGTTTCAGCGGAACTCCGTCGGAACTCCGTCGGAGAAACGTTAAGCATTTATTCCGATGGGAAAACCGGTCGTGTGTACGGGTCATTAGACTGTTTTATCTGTTGGTGAATGTTGGGGAATGTTACAATCATCTGACAACAGGCAACAAATAGAAAATATTACAAAATATTGTTGTCATTATTTGGCCAGCAAAAGACTGAGAGCATGCTCTCAATTTTTCGGTTGGAAAAAGTTCCTATCCGAAAATGCGTTTGTGTGTATGCAATTCCAACGCGCAAAAACTCATGCATGCTCAGATTCAACTACAAGATGGAAGCTATTGGCTACTGGCTACTGAACTTCCTTTTTCTAGTTCCGTCGTACGTCTTGTACGTCACCGCGTTCTTGACGGTCGGAATTTGGTGTGACCGTGTGTATGTAAGCAAAATTAAGCAAAATTCCGTCGGGAAAACCATCAGAGCTTTTTCCAACCAAAATTCCAATCGTGTGTAATGCGGCATAACTCAGAAGTAAGACATCAAGGGTCTGAATAGAGTCCCTGACTGGGGGGTACTAAAAAAATTGTAAAATGAAAAGAAATGTAATTGCAAAATATAATCAAATGTAGTTAGGCCTTTCTACCTAATTTCTTTAAAGAGTTTTGAACCCTGGTGATCTTTGGTCTCTTTCAAGTTATTCAGGTAGGCTTCCACCTCTCAAAGGTTGATTATCCTTGGCAAACTGGAAGCCAGTGGGTCCCCATAACAGCCATACAGCTAGCATTTTTAAAAGAAGGACGATAATGTCACCCTGCATTTCTCGCTTAGGACTGAATAACATTACATATACTAGAAAGAGCCATACAAATACATTTACCGTATTCCACAGTAATTTTACACAGGAATTCTCTTCTCCAGATGTGTATATGTATTGTATCTAGTTGACTTATGAACCCTCTTCAATGCATATAGTAAACTGAACAATAGAGACAGCATTTATCATCCTATTATGATACTAGTATCAAGTAGCCCTAACACTATACAAACAGATGGCTCTAAATGAAGCGCTTGTTTGCAAAATCACTTTCCACCTCATTGACTGCCCCACACCAAAGAGTAAAGCCTAGTTGTCTGTGCAGACTGAGCAGATAGGATCACTTTGATGGAGTTTCCATGCTCAACATTTGAAGCAATAAACAGAACTAAGATCCTTGTGTTTATGTATAAAATTGTGCAAACTTTAAACTTTTAACTCATATGCCTGAAGCGCCACCATCTTTTGTATGTGCTGTCGCAATCTGAGCGCCCAGACTTTGCCACCCTTCTTCACAGAATCAAGTGTCAGTTATGAAAATGATAAATTTTAGAGCATAATTTCTAATTCCAGATTTCAGCAGTAATCTATTGTCCTATAGATATGTCATGTATACATTTTTTAACTTTTTCTGTGACCTTGATCAGTTTTTCTTGATTACAGATACTGCATATGCCAAAATATCTGTTAAAATATGTTGTGAGGGTGATTTCAAATGGCAGCCTTCTGAAATAAAATAAGACCAGGAAACAGACAATGACTTTTATTAACTCCTTTCCAAGAGCCATTACATCAAGTATCTGATGTCTTATTTAGACATTCCCCAAAGAGCCACTTATAAGAGCAATTTGGTCAATGACTAATTGATCAGTGTAAAGTTCTGTGTTCCAGTCAGTGGCTGAACATCATGAAAAATAGCTACAAGAGCCCCGGCTCTCCTCAATCCATCCCAATTAAAGAAAGTTAATATGCACTGTAAATTTCCCAAACCTAAACCAATGTCATCTTAATCAAGTGAGTTCATATCTTGATTAGTTTAACTGTACCAGACTTTATGAAAAAAGTGTTTATTAAAACCAACTAGTTTTCAGTTAGATCTTTTTTTAGAGATGATTTTAATATTATTATTATTATTAGAAGTAGTAGTAATAGTAGTAGTAGAAATATAATTAACTGTAAACCAATAAAATCAACATGTTTAACATTTTACAAACAGCTAAAGCAGTTACCATACAGATCTACTGTACACATGTAATTAATTATGTATTTCCATCTAAACTCCTCCCCTTTTGTCATCCGCCATATTGTGTGCTTGTTCTGAAAATGTAAGTCCACAAGTATGCAGATATAGGGTGAAAAATAGAAGAAATTAAGTTACACAAAAACCGTCATGTAACGTGCGCCCCATGTTTTTCTGCTGCCTAAGGCCGCGTACACACGGGCGGATTGTCTGCCCAACTTAGTCCGATGAACCGTGTTTCAGCGGACAATCCGCTCGTGTGTGGGCTTCAGCGGACTTTTTCAGCGGACAATCTGACGAACAAAGTCTTACGGAATTTCCGTAAGACAGTCCGTTCAAACTTGGTTTTGTCCGTCCAAACTTGGTTTCAGCGGACAGTCCGCTCGTGTGTAGGCAAGTTGGACGGACTAAGTATGGCGCATGCTCAGAAAGGATTTACACGGCCGAAGGTTGCATTGCAGTGTATAGGACGTCGTTTTTCTAGTCCCGTCGTACGTGCTGTACACGTCATCACGCACGCTTTCAGCGGACTGTCTGCTCATCGTGTGTGGTCAAGTCCGTTCATGCTAATTTTGAACGGACTGTCTGTCGGATTGTCTGCCGAACTTAGTTGGGCAGACAATCCACCCGTGTGTACGCGGCCTTAGACATATCCCCACAAATACAATTATATAGAGGTGAAAGAAATGAAAAGGCACTCAGTAAAATTAATATTTACTTTCAAACAATACATGCTATGCAAAAGCACTGTAATATTTTAGTTTTTGCAAATGATGTATTTAGACACAATGGTACTCTAAACACAAGTACAGTGTCTTTTTGTACCAGCTTGCACTGTGTCATGTGATAATATTAGTAAACACTACTACTATTACTGGAGGCACCCTGCTGTCAGCTTTAAATGCACAAATACTTTTTGACTATATAGACAATCCATACACAGCCAGGATGTCATGCAACCCTAGCAGTGGAAATAAATCCCCAACCTACTCTGACTATTAATGTTTGGGGGAATTTTTCACTTCTACCATTATTATTATTTCAGGTACTTATATAGCACTGTCAATTTACACAGCACTTTACATATACATTGTACATTCACATCAATCTCTGCCCTCAAGGAGCTTGCATCCTAAGGTCCCTAACACTCATTCATACATACTAGGGCCAATTTAGACAGGACCTGATTAACCTACCAGCATGTCTTTTAGAGTGTGGGAGGAAACCAGAGTACCCAGAGGAAATTCACGCAGGCACAGGCAGAACATGCAAACTCCAGGTAGATGGTGTAGTGATCGGTATTCAAACCAGCAACCCCTTTGCTGCTAGGTGAATGTGCTAACCACTACACCACTGTGCTTACCTGCCATGACCAATAATGTAAAGAGAAACTTTTTCTCAATCATTAATGTAAGGGAACACTACGGTTTTTACAATCTGTATTTATTTTCTGGTCATTATTATTTGTTTCATTTTGTTAACAATATTGAACTTAAAGAGGAAGTAAACCCTGTTGGGTTTACTTCTTCTTTGATTCCCTGCAAAGGTAAAGCATAATGGACTACTATGCATCGCATAATAGTCCATTATGTGTCACTTACCTGACACAGGAGCCAGCAAAGTCAACGCTGTCCCCTTGTGTACGGAGCCTCCATCTTCTCGGTGGGTCTCGCTGCTCTGGCGCTGTCATTTGGCGAAGCCGCGATGACATCACTCCTGCGCATGCGCACGGGGGCCGCCACTCGCGGCATATTGTCATTGACGGTGGTGCGTTCAGTGCTTCTGCATTCTGCTGTCTACGGCGCATGCACCGTAGACAGCGGTGCCTGTGTTTTGGCAAATATCTCCTAAACCATGTAGGTTTAGGAGATATTTCTTGGACCTACAGGTAAGCCTTAATCTAGGCTTACATGTAGGTCAAAGTGGTTTGTAAGGGTTTACAACCACTTTAATTGTCATATAGAGGTAATGAACTGTAGATATCATTTTTAGCAGGGGTCCAAGGGTTTCTCAAAAGGAAAAATGAAAGACTGGTGTAGAACATCAAATAAGAGAAAGAAGAGTGAATTGCACTTATTACTCTAATAACTAAAGCCCCCCCTTCTTTTTGCCTGCTACCTACTAGTCTGACTGCCATCCATTCAAGTGTTTCCAAATGTTCATCTTCAGATTCAGCATTGTTAGCTTTCTTTCAACCTGTACTTACACACTGTACATTGTTTTTCTTGCATTGACTTATTGCCCATTCTTATTGTTAATCGCATTCTCACATTTAAATTAAAAATAAAAAGACAAAGAAGATCTGGTTTCATGTTTCTTAATATCCACTTCCAGAAAAAGTTAAAATTCTCCCTAACAGGATTTTCTGCCCCACACTGCAAAGGTAAAATGCTCACTTTAGTTCTAGGGCAGAGGAAAAACTGTTTTACTTACCCAATCCTCTGCTTACCTGGCAGACAGCATTACCCTTTGCTCCTGTTCCTCTCCATCCTCATGTTTAGTAGAAGGCTATGGGCCCTGATCAGTCTTGATTACCTCAGCGGGATCCGACCATCAGAGCATAGGTGAAAAGAGGCTGCGGGAGCCAGTTTTGCAGTGTAGAGGGAGTCTGCGGGAGCTGATAATTGGGTAAGTAAAACGGATTATCCCAGTCCCCTTTAGGTAAATGAACATTTCACCCTTGCAGAGCAGGGGCAGCCCTGCTGCATGAGAGGGTTTTTACTTTTACAAGCAAACAATCGTTAGGCATGGTACCTGCAAAAGGTGACAGGTAGCGAGGAGGTTGGTGTTTTGGCTCCATCCCCACTGGTCTGTCTCCCATGGTAACCAGGAGTAGACTAGCGTTATGGAGCATTGGTTAATACAGCGCTATCAAAAGAATCACATAATGAGTGATTAAATAAGTTTGAGTATAAAAAGAAGCAATTGTGAGATACACACAGTACATAACAATACACCAAAAATAAATTGCGCTAAAATTAAAAAAATATAAAAACAAATGTAATTAAGCATAAAGGCATATAAGCTGGCCGGCTCAGTGTAGTAGACCGTCTTTCTGGACTTGTGCAAATGTACTGACATCACCCCAAGTCCCAGAAGCTTTAAAAGTCGGGGCATAATTTTATTGGTGTGGATAAGGAGTGTGTTTTATGTAGGTGTAGTTAAAAGTGTGTGGGAAGGGCCACTTACCCTGCAGGTGGGGGTAGCTGTTTGCATGGAGCGGGCTCATCAATGTCCAGGACCAGGCGGAGACTATGGCTGTTCCTTGATACAGAGATGAGCTATAAGGTGTACAGTAATAAATGTACAGAGTTCCACTGTAAAGCATCGTTCCATGTCAGTATACCCGCTTTTCTTCAGTATATTGTGATTAGGAGGGACACTGCTGAGCCCATGACCTCTCCACCAGTCCAGTCTGCAACCTCACTCCAGGTGACAGAATGGGGTTCCACCGTGCACTTAGTGCAGACCTCATGCAAGCACTTATTAACTCCTCTTCTGTACTATGTGGCCAGCCAACTGGTCTCCATAATGTGGGTATAGTCCCAGTTGCTTTGGAAAATCAATCACTGGGGAGGGAGCCAGATTACTGACCCCCTTGATAACGGAGCACCCATTACCTACAGCAGGTACCACGCTTCACAACTGGCTGCAATGTACCTTGCACTAGTTCTTGGTTGCCCATAGAAATTGCACGACTCCCCCTGCTTCTCTTGACAAGTAGACCTTCTATAGTGGCTTTGCTGACCTTTGTTCTTTCATATGTCAGGAACCTTCATGCACCCCTTTAAATTACTTCAGACCAGGCTTAGAACAGTTGATGCAACTTTATGAACATTTTGAGGAAGAATTCAACATGAACAACATGAATAATACATTGCAGCATCTTCCTGAGCAGACTGAAGCTCTGGAACCCAGCTTTCCGCTTGATTTATATCACAGGGTGGATAGGCTGGATCCAAAAAGCCCCGAAATAGAGGTGCAGAACATTAACCCTTTTCGCAGCCTGGGCCAGCAAACTGCCTAGCTAAAAATTTTTAGGCAACCTGCTCACAAGTGGGTGGGGTCAGTAGGGTGTCTCCGGCTTTCATTTTAAAATCTGATAGCTTTGCATTGTTATTGTTGTTTAACCACTTGCCGACTGTGATATAGCCAAATGAAGAATACAGCACGGCCGGTCAGTTCTGGGAGGCTGTCATGACATCCTCCTGTGATTGCGCCCGCTGCAGCGTGTGGGTGGTGCCCTCTGTGATCGCTGTATCATTGCTGATCACAGATTGAAGCAAAGAGCCAATCAGCGGCTCATTACCACATGATCAGCTGTATCCAGTCACAGCTAATCACATTGTAAATAGAAGCCAGTTATCAGAATTCCTTTTCTCACACTGACAGTGTGAGGAGAGGAGAGGCGATAACCGGCTTGTGTAAAAGGGACGTGTACACTGATAATCAGGTAACTGATTATCAGTGCAGTTCCAACAGTGCTCACCAGTGCTGCCAATCAGTTTTCACCAGTGCTGTTAATCAGTGTCCATCAGTGTCACCTATCAGTGCCACCTATCAGTGCCACCTATCAGTGCCCATCAGTGCAGCCTCATCAGTGCACATCAATGAAGGAGAAAATTTACAAAATATTTTTTTTCTAATTTTTTGCTAAAAATATAAAATGTAGGTAATTACATACCACCAAAAGAAAGCTCTATTATGTGAAAATAAATTATAAAAATGTCATATGTGTACAGCGTTGCATGACGGTGCAATTTCCATTCAAAATGTAATAGCGTTAAAAGCTGAAAATTGGCCTGGGCAGAAATGGGGTAAAAGTGCCCAGTAGGCAAGTGGTTAGTAAACAATAGTAAAAAATAAAATCTTACATTCTCAGGAAAAAAAATGACACATGCCCACGTTCCCTTTAAATCACATGGTTATAAACGGTGCGTAGGGACCTCCGCTGTGAAAGATGTTTCAGATAATTTTATTCTGTGTGAATTGTATCAATAAAGATAGAGAGGGAGGTTAGAGGGTGGAATAACGATGAATAATACATGACTGTCAGCTCAAGACCACATTCAAGTCAAGGTTAATAAACATTTTCCCAAAGGGCCGACTCATTGACAAAAAATACTTTAGCGGTGGTGTGGTGAGTCAAAAGCTCTGACAGTCAAGGTCAAGGATGAGTCGTACACAGAAGAACACCTCTGTCAGACAAGCTATTAACTGTCATCAGTCATTTCATGTTCTGGGTGAAGATCTGCTTGTTTCTGACACCTTTGTGCCTTGCAACTCTGAAACAATTATGTGCCTAGCTTCAATATCGGTGAAGGATCCAGGAAGTGTTGCTTTCAGAAGAGACTTCGGGCAACAATTTCTCTTCATCATAACAGTGTTCGGCATCATCATGGGTAGTGAGAGAGTTCAATATTTATGATCTTCTTAGCAAATGTATATTTTCTTTATATTTTTATTTAAGCAGGAGTCTCAATCAGTGTAAGAAACTCAATTTGAATTGATATAAGTCTCCTTTTCAATGTGTAGCAGAACATCGACTTGAAATGGAAGGGGCAGAATTTGGAGTCAATCAAGTGTTTTCCATGCAATTGTGCTAAACAAATCTCTAGGTTTGAAGAAGCATTAATGGTGGTGTGAAACGCGTCACCTCCTGGGTCCTGTGTCTTTGTCTTGGAGGCTGTTGTGTGTGACTAATGTTGGATCAATAAAATCACATTGGATCATTTTCATTGGTGTGCAGGCTTTCCGTCTTTTCCAATTGTCTTCAGTTGCGAGCCGTGGCTAGCACCCAGTACATCCATATTACGCTGATTTGCTCACCTGGAGCGGCACTCCTTCTTGAAGGGAACATGCAGACAGGAGGAGAGAACAGAATGAGCAGAAAAATATGTTCATAAATCTGCTGCTGCTCCTTGACTGTCCAATCACAAGGGGCAAGGACAACCATGTTCATTTAAATATATTCTTTAATAACCATAAATTATATAAATCCACTTTGTGTGCAACAAATGCTCTTGCAAGCCTGGATACTACAGTACACAATTAGCATTGACATCATCACTGTGAGGTGCGAAGCCTGTGCAGAGAGCAGTGCTGTAGGAGAGACCCAGCAGGGTCTACCGCTAAAGGATGCCGACAGAGACGGATGCAAGACCAGTCACCCTGCATAAGTTGAGAAAGCAGCAGTAATCGGTCTTTATTACAGGAAGCCCCTGCAGAGAGGAAAGGTCTTGTGCTGGATTACTGTACAGATCTAGAAAAAATACATAAAGCTCACCGAGATTCAAGTACAAATTAATGGGGTGGGCAACTACATGGCAAATGAGGTTTAATGTAGAAAAATGTAAAATAATGTATTTGGGTGCCAAAAATATGAATGCAATCTATACACTGGGGGGAGAACCTCTGGGGAAATCTAGGATGGAAAAGGACCTGGGGGTCCTAGTAGATGATAGGCTCAGCAATGACATCCAAGCTGCTGCAAGCAAAGCCAATAGAATATCGGCATGCATTAAAAAGAAGATTAACTCCAGAGATAAAACGATAATTCTCCCGCTCTTCAAGACTCTGGTCCGGCCGCACATGGAGTATGCTGTCCAGTTCTGGGCACCAGTCCTCAGGAAGGATGTGCTGGAACTGGAGAGCGTCCAGAGAAGGGCAACAAAGCTAATTAAGGGACTGGAGGATCTTAGTTATAAGGAAGGATTACAAGCACTGAACTTATTCTCTCTGGAAAAGAGACACTTGAGAGTGGATATGATTCCAATGTACTAATACTGTACTGGTGACCCCACAATAGGAATGAAACTTTTTCATGCACTGGAACTTAATAAGACACGCGACCATTCAGTAAAATTAGAAAAAAAGAGGGTTAACCTTAAACTGCGTAGAGGGTTCTTTACTGTAAGAGCGGTAAGGATGTGGAATTCTGTTCCACAAGCAGTGGTTTCAGCGTCGAGCATCGATAATTTAAAAAAACTATTAAATAGGCACATAAACGACCATAACATACAGGGATGTACAATGTAATATTGACATAAAAGCACACAGGTCTGACTTGATGAACCTGTGTCTTTTTTCAACCTCACCAACTATGTAAGTAAGAATAAACATGCTTAAACACATGTATTTAGACAATTTTTGCTTATCCCAGAGTTTAGCTGTAACTTCAAGAGAGAAAAGTGAGGCAATTAGACAGAGCAGTCCCGATCCTCCTCTTCTCGGGTCCCCCGCAGGCACTCCTGTCTCTTCCCTCCAGTCGAGTGCCCCCAGAGCAGGCAGTTAGCCAAGGGGACAACCAAGCAGGCCTGTTCCCGAGCCGCTGCTCTGCGTGTCCATTCAGAAACAGAACCACGGTTCAACCCTCTCTCTCCTTATTGGCTGTCTGGCTGTGATTGACAGCCATGGTAGACAATAGCTTCAGTCGATGAGGAAGAAGTGTCCGTGGAGGACCAATGCTTTCGTGCACATCGCTGGATCAGGAAGGAATTCAGATAAGCATTGGAGGGCTACTGCACACAGAAGGTTTTTCACCGTCATGCATTCTATGCATGACGGTAAAAAACCTTCAGCCTTTAGATTTAGAACCACTTTAAGAATATAAATGTCCCCTGTGATAGCAATAGGCAGTGCCAGGTACTCTTTACTGAGAGATATGCGGTCTATTAGACCCCAGATCTCTTTCCTGCCCTTCAGGTCATATGAAGATTGATATGATCTGATCCTTTTTTTCAAACTACTATTAGCTTGTTTACAACTGACGAAACCGACCATACCATAGGCCTCAGAAATGATCAAGGCCTCTAGGAACAAATTAATTCAACTAAAATATCTACACCACATATACTATACATCACTAAGGTGGTTTAAAATAGGCAAAATTCCTGCTCCCTCTTGTCACAGATGGCTCTGATGATGGAACCTTCCTCCACATGGCTCAGAAATGTCCCATAAAAAAATGATTTAGTTCTGAAATAATGGATTTCTCTCCCCTTCTATTGACCATCCCCAAGATATTCATATCACATAGAAATGTACACACACATATAAGAGTTGGAAATGCATACATATACATAAAAGTTCCTACATAGTAAATAGTAAATATTTTTAAATGTATTAAATGTAGCCCAAACTTGCATATAAACATGATTGGTTGCACATATGATAATATAGAATTGATTCAAGGTTCTTCAAGGTAGTCACATGGTAAATACATGGTAGCAGTGACAATATATGAGTTTATAGCTCTGCACACATTTCGTGGATAAATTGCACTCATCAGGAGCAAATGCAATCTAGGGAAGTCTGTAATAAAATATAAATACCAAATATTATTGTAAACTAAAGTAACAGGAAGAGGGGGAACGAGGGATGACATGCCAATTCCAGACACAAGTTTTTACTAATTTATTTGAGACATATGAGCCCTACTTTATGGTTAAGAAATACTTTATATACATTATACACCTATTACTGATTGGATATTGGATCTCATGTCATCAGCTCAGATATAACTTTGCTTTTATTGCACTGTTCTATCTAGTAATGATTGGATATGTTCTGTTGGTAATGTTCTATTATGCGTTATCTATAACTGGTAATAAAAATTTCCCTTAAAAAATATATGTGAATTTGATAGGTAGGGGGGGGTAGGTGGGGGGGAGATAGGGGGAAAGGGAGATTGAGTGGAGTTGTCTGTTCTCTGGGTCATAGTTTTATATGTCGATTCTTGTGAAAAATCAAAAACTAATAGAAGAAAAATAGGAAAGAAAAGGGAAGAAAGACATTAGTAATTCACATATTATCAAGATTACATTCTATAGGAGTGGAAGCTTGCTATCCTGACCATAGTAAAAGCTGATCTAAATAACTTTAGATGTGTTAAATTGGTTATATAGTATTGGTAGGTAATGGCTCAGTTCCTATGTCAAGGGGTTATGTTCGGGAAGTTGTTCCAGTTGATTGGGGTTGTCTGTATATCGGGGATCCCAGGTGGTATGAATTTGGGGGGTCAGTTGAGTCCCTTAGTTTAAGTTTTCCCAAGGAGTTGGTAATATTATGTCTCAGATACCAGTCCGTATATCGAAATGGATTAATTATTGATGTTATCTCATTAGTATCGAAGGTGTATTCGATATATTTTCTCCATCTAACAAAGAAGCGGACATTGGAGCGGAAATTCGTTAGTATTGTATCCAATCTTTCGATTTGGAATAGCGTTTGTAGTGTTTGCTTTACGGAATGTAGAGAAGGTGGGTTTTTATCAATCCAGTGGGACATGACCATCCTGCAGGCTTCTAGGAGGCATAAATGGGTCCATTGCGTAAGAGGCGTTGCTGTCCTTGGTGTTGTTGTGTTGGATTGTGGATTACAACCAAATAAGCACAGAAGTGGGTCTTTGATTAATCTGACATTTTTATTTACCTTGGCAATGTAGTTGAGTACTGAGTACCAAAATTTGGTTATTGAAGGGCAGTCCCATAAACAATGCAGCATTGTGGGGCGGGGGGTGAAACATCAAGGACATTGGGCTTGGGTATGATCAGATATATTAGTTCGATAAGGATAGTATGCTCTGTGGATGATTTTGAAGTGGGTTTCCCTCCATGTTTCCGTTTTGATGAGACTTAAAATATGTTTGTGGCTTTGCACAATCTTTTCCGGCAGATTGCTGTCATTAAATATGGAGGACCACTTATGGAAAGGCGCCAGATGATATTTGTTCATTTGATGCTCAATCAGGTGGGGATATCGTTTGGAAATGGAGTATTCGTTATTTTGGAGCACCGTATCCAGATAGGATTTTTGAAGGGGGTTCGTTTGGGGTCCGTAGGAAGTTTGCAAATGCCAATCATTTTGCTTGTCTGGCCTCATTTAGACAACACATGGCAGATGGTTATTGTCCACTATGAATTAATCTGTTAGAACATGTAGTATGATCAAAAAAAAAAGAGAGAGAAACCCTTCTAAAGCACTAGAATATAATATGTACAGAGGGTAAAATAAGTATTCAACACGTCACCATTTTTCTAGGTAAATATATTTCTAAAGGTGCTAGTAACAAGAAATTTTCAAGACATGTCAGTAACAATCCATGCAATCCATACATACAAAGAAACCAAAACAAATACGCTCAGAAATTAGGTTATGTGTAATAAAATGGAATAACACAGGGGAAAAGTATTAAACTAAAATGTGTTTAATACTTTGTACAAAATCTTTTGTTGTTAATAACAGCTTCAAGATGCCTTTGTATGTATGGATTGCAATGGTTGTTACTGACATGTGGTGAAAATTGCATGTCAATAGCACCTTTAGATATAGATTTACCTAGAAAAATGGTGATGTGTTCAATACTTATTTTGCCCGCTGTATAGTACCCATAAAGTGTCATAATCCCAAATTAGGGAACGGTTTTGCAAGAAAGCTTGACCCATATGCAAGCTATATATGACATATGGGTGGTATTAATCACTTTGACTTGGTAAACAGTCTTTTTAAAGATTTTTACTGACCATCCGATTTGACTTTAGTGGCAGAGAAGAAGGATTAGCGGCAGAGGCTTGTGTGCATAGCTAATGGTCATAAATAGGCAGCAGTTACCCAAGTGTTGGGTATATAGTCAGCCAAGGGAGGGATAGTCAGAGGCATTAAGCTAACATAGATGTAAAAAGAGTCAACAAGCCAACATGAAAACCATCTGAGCACAGATGCCCAGTGCAAGGCCAATTCTCTAACCAGACTACAGATATTATAATGATCCTAGCAAACAAAAACAGATGTAACAAACGTATAGAACACAAAAGGAAAAAGAACCATTGTCATTTAATGAAAAGTGTTTCCATTATACGAATTAACATTTAGAACAATACTGTGCTGTTGTGCGGCTACTGTCTGCGCCATGTGTGCATTATTTGTATTACGTTTACTTGTATTGCGTTGCACTGTAGTACCTCTGTATAAAGTCAAAGGTAGATGATATTGCCAAATGCTTTTCAGAGCAGTGGACAACTTTTGCCTTCACCAAAGTGTCACTCAGGGGAGGATTTAAAAAAGAAAACTGAAAAAATAAATACATTTCTCAAGCCAGCATTTTGTAATTATTATTATTATTATTATACAGGATTTATATAGCGACAACAGTTTGTGCAGCGCTTTACAACATGAGGATCCAACCTTCTACATGCTAATCTAAAAAACATAACTTTTTAGCAGGCAATTAAGCAAGCTTTAGTGAGCATTTATAAACCATTAAAGCTGAAGTTTAATCTGTTTATATTTTGCCTTCCCTTGTTCCTCCTTTTCCTCCTCATCAACAGGCTAATTACATTTTTAAATAGAACCTTTCCATTATCAGTAGAAAATATTAAATCAATGATAGATTGATTTGTTATTGTAAAGCTGATATAAGACTGAACACCAGGCTGGGAAAAATAATTTAATGTAGTTATATAATTATGTGAAAAAAATTATATATAATTTAAATACTGAATTTCACTTTTTATTATCTTTCTATAATCCCCTGCAAAGCAAATTGGTAAAGGGAGGGGGATTATTTCTAGAAAATCAAGTGCTGCTGTAGTACATCGTTCTATCAATATAGCAATGGCAAATTGCTGACAGTAAAAACAAAGAAGAGAGCAGTGCCATCTAAGTGCAGCATGATAAAAAAAACATTTTAATATAGGACAGATGATTTTAAACTCACAAGATTGTAGAGATTACAGCGCATGTGAAATGGTATAGGAAGTTCATCCACTCCTGGGGGAAGGCGGTCGGCTCACAGGTGGAGAGGCAGCTGATGTTCTCTGCTGCGCTGGTTGCCCCCAACGCTTCCTGGTTCTCAGATTCGGCTCAGGACCAGCTAAACACGTCACTTCCGAATGGTGATCGAGTGGGGAGGAGCGCTTGTTTGGAGAATGCGTGCTCCTTCATCAAGCAAATTGCTGACAGGAGATAAAATAACACCACGTATTAATGTCTCACTAACGAATAAATATGCATTTAATCTAAGCAGCCAATTATTTTAAGAGCCCAAAAAAAAAAATCATCTCTGGAATGCTAGTGCTGGACCCAGCAGGTTTCCAGAAAAAGAAAATCATGTACCAGTAGAAGAAGAACTAGACCAAACGATAGAAGAGTCCTAATTGAGTTATTGATTTGATTTGGTATAATCATAATTCTGACAACATTAAAGATCATGGTTAACAAACCCATGTACATACAAATGAAGACAATGTCATTCACGCAGATACTGCTGGCTAGTATCTGTCCTGGTCCAGCAATTAACTACCTTACATAGGTAGAGATTATTTTTCTTTTCTAATACACATAAGCAGGGCACACACACGAAAATCGGCCGCAAATGGTCTGTTCGGCAGAAACAGGCCAATTTTCAGCCTATATGTGCAGCTCCTGATCTGACAGAAGCTGGTCCCGGGACCATTTTCTCTCAAAAAAGCATGCTGGAAACTAAGCATCCAATCAGCACTCGCAGCCAATGGCCGCAAGTGCTGATCACAGTGTTCTGGCAGGATTTCAGTCCCCCTGTCAGAACACAATTGTTTAGAGGGGGAGATCCCCGCACTAACATTGGATGTGCTAGTATGGCGATCTGTACTTTTTTTGTTCATCCCACTGGGTTGAACAAAAAAAACAACTTACCTATTGTACCAAGCATTAGAGGTTGATGTGCTAAAACTGGAGAGTGCAAAATCTGGTGCAGCTGTGTATGGTAGCCAATCAGCTTCTAACTTCAGCTTGTTCAATTAATCTTTGACAAAAAAAACAGGAAGCTGATTGGTTTCTATACAGAGCTACACCAGATTTTGCACTCTCCGGTTTTAGTAAATCAACCTCTTAATCTTGCACGCCTTTGGGTCCCGGCAGAGCTCCATGGCATGTTTGTGCACACGTTGCGTTTCCCAGGCATGCATGAAGACGAAGCTAGTATGGAAGTCCCATCACAAAGCTTTCTGTGCATGCGTGAAAACCCCTGGCATATGTGAGGATTTTAAGGGAACTTTCTATTTTTGAGAAGCTTATTATTGGGACATTTTTCTATCTTTCTAAAATTATTTCGAGGGACACTGTACTGGTAACTTCTAGAGTTTATAAGGGTATTTCTTGTAATGTGTATTTCTTGTAATGCTGCCTTGAACAGTTGTGGCACAGTGTATTGCAGAAAAGGGGCTCTTAATGTGTTTAAAGAATAACAGGAACAAAACATTTTAAGTATAAGTCTCCAGATTCCAGGATTAATCCTAGATATCAGAAGCAATGATCAGCTATGTCGGTATTCCCCTCCAGTACCCCCTTTCATCCAGGGAGAACTCTGGTCGGTGCAGTTGTTGTAGCTGGCACAGATTGATACAATAGCATCCTGTGCATTCAGAGCGGCACATCTGGACTGTAAATGGCTGGCTCAATATGTTGGCTGCTCGGCATTCTGTTTACTTGGAACTACATCCTGTGCTATTATCAGAGAGCTATTCCTTTCTGTGAAATTAGTGGGAGGCACAGAAGTGTGCACCACACGTGCTGAGCAGAGTAAATCCCTATTAAGATGTAAAGTGTGTGAGGACTAGTAATTGTGTCTGCATGTGCCCCAGGCTTTGTTCTGGGCCCTACGGCATCAGGACTGTGTGGGCTTCTAACAGCTACGTAGGCCAGCCCATAAAGGGGAATATGCTCTAAAACCTTTTATTGGGGGTTGTAGTATAGTTAATCTCCTTTTTTCAAAACCTCTCTGTATTTGGGATTGCGGTGTCCTTTTACATAGAGACAGCAGTTTATTTCGGCAATTGTGTTTGTTAAGCACATTGTAGTTGGCTTTAGTGCTCTACCTTTATAGGAGGACAATTAGACAAAAAAAGAAATAAAACCAAATTCAACAATGAATACATGTGACAAAGTTTGAATATTATTTATATATGGCAAATCTTTTAAAATAACATGTACTGTATATGATATGAGCAATGCGAGTGATTTGTACCCAACCTATCAAAGCTAAGTTGTCCTCAAAGACCCAGCTTTGTATTTGATGGAGGTAGCAGATCATCATGAAGAGTATTTATGTTCAACAGATAAGATATATGGTATTCTGAAATGATATTGCAGTTATTTAAAATTGTTAATTTGAATGGAAATAGCGCTTAGTAGTGTGTGTGTGTGTATATATATATATATATATAATGCTGAAAATACACAACATTATGTCAATTTTTTTTTTTTTATTTATTAAAATTTTCTTTTACTAAATCAATGAACTTTGCAGGACAACTTTTTGTAGACAAAGTAATACATGGACATGTATTGGCATGGCATCTTAGATAAAAATTAGGAAACAAGTTTGCTGAAGGTTTCTTTCAATTTGTTTGTATACACAGATACACATAGGGAAAATGATCATCATTTTTTAATCATTTTATCAATGCATGGTACTGTTTTAAATTACCTATTCATATATATGTGCACAGGGGCAGTCAATAAGGCTATGCCTTGCTTTTCCTCTTATTACACTGTACATTTCCTAGGCAAGATCTGTCTGAATGAAAACAATATACACTCAGCAGGCACTTAAGCATTAGACACCAATAATTATTTAGGTAATCAGAGGCTGCACCACCTAGGCTGCTTAGACAATTGTAAGTGATCATAGAAGCAGAGCTTTTTATATTTATGGGGAAAAAAAACACATGTGGATTAATGTGAAGTAGGGATTTAATAGTAGGTCCACTTTAACCTTTGCTTTGCCCATTAAAAAAAAAAAAACAGCAGCTTAATTTATGCATTTTGTCCCTACTCCCTTTCACTCTCTCCAGCTGCCCATACTCACTTTTCCTTTGCTCTCCGCATTTCGCTGCCAGAAGCTAAATAACTTTTGCTTCCAGGCATGGGGAGGATTACTCTACTTACACACACATGACAGTGCTGGTGCTTGCTGATTGAGCACTCAGGCACCCAGAGCTGTTACATGGGGGCAGGTTGAAGGAGCTAAGTATAATGTCCAAGTCATATCTTAGAGCTTACACACAGCTTCCGTTCTTTGCTCCCAGTGGTTAATCGGAGTGACAGGGGAGCAAAAGGAACATGACTATGTGCAACCTCGGAGAGCACCTGTTACATGAACCAGATGCTTTGCCCTGCACAGGCACAGCACTGGTTTACTTTAAGTAACAATTAGAGATGGGCGGGACCCCCCATGTTCTGTTCGCAGCAGAACTCCCGAACAGGAAAAAAAGATTGGCCCCAAGCCACAAACTCTATTGAACTCTATGGGACATGATAATTAAAAAAAAAAAAAAAATGTTGTGCTTATATGCAAGTTATTGGCTATAAAAGGGGCATGGGGGTCCAGGTACTGCCCTGGAGGACATGTATTAAAGCAAAAATGTTTTTTAAAAACTATTGTTTTTAAAGGAGCAGATTTTAATGATTCTTAAGGTGAAACAATAAAAATTAACAATTCCTTTAAATATAGTCAAGAATTTGGAATTCTAAGGATATCGGGGCAGTTGCTGAGGCTGCTCCCTTGATATCCACACCCAAAAATGTCTGTTGAGGGGACTATTGCGGTACTGAATAAATAATTCATAGAAGACTTTGTTATAAAAAATTACAAATAATTTAATAAAGGCAAAAAAATTAAATACATCAAAACTTCCATATTGCTAAAATCATATACACCACAATGGTTCCTGTGATCTACTGCTTCCTCCTCTGTGGGTGAGCTGATCCCCTCACTATTTAAATTATTGTAAATCTTCTGTTATGTCTTTATATGATTCGCTGCTATTTGATTATTTGCAAATATTTTTATTTATTCTGTAGACTATCCTCCTGAAGAAGCGGTTCGCCGCGAAACCGGTAGAGGAAACGTTTCTATACCCCTCTTCAATAGAAACCTTACGGGGCTACCCGTCGGTAGTTTATTAAATTGTGGTGTATATGATTTTAGCAATATGGAAGTTTTGATGGATTTAATTTTTTTGCCTTTATTCAATTATTTGTAATTTTTTATAACAAAATCTTCTATGAATTATTTATTCAGTACCGCAATAGTCCCCTCAACAAACATTTTTGGGTGTGGATATCAAGGGAGCAGCCTCAGCAACTGCCCTGATATCCTTAGAATTCCAAATTCTTGACAATTATAAATTGGGATGATGGTACTGTTATATGTATTACGTATATTTTGTATTTGAGGCTATACTCAGTCTATGGCTTTAAATATAGTGCCTGGGGGGTCCACTTAGTCTGCCTGTAAAGTCTCTGTACCATGTATAGAACCTGCTGCAGCAAAACTGACATTTCTAAAGAAAAACAAATTACATTTTAATTTACGGCAATACAATACCATTGTCAGCAATACAATTTTTTTTTAAAAGCACCCCCCAATAAATACCAGTTTAAAAAAAAAAAAAAAAAAAAACAGTGTGGGGTTCCCACCAAAGTCTATTCCAGTCCCTTATCTGAGCATGCAGCTTGGCAGGTCAGAAAAGGGGGGGGAACAAGTGAGTGCCCCCCTCCTGAACCATACCAGGCCACATGCCCTCAACATGGGGGTGCTTTGGGGCAGGGGGGCTCTGCGGGGGGCTTATCTGATCCTGGAAGCCCCCTTTAACAAGGGGGCCCCCAGATACCAGCCTCCCTATGCAAACAAGTAGGGGGTACATTGTACCCCTCTCATTCACCAAAAGTATCAAAAATAAATAATAGTAGTACACAGGTTTTTGACAAGTCCTTTATTTAAAAAATGTACAAAAACAACAAAAAAAAACAATGTACCCCTGATGTAAATCAATCATCAATCATGACCCTACCACACCACCACACCCGGAGAAAGAAAATAAATGCTCCGCCGTCATCTAAGGCTGATCGCCTACTGCAGGCTCTGCCATTTGACAGTTCTTAAATAGGTAAGGGGCAGGGCCACCTTGTGATCACTTTTCATATGAGTGGTGTATTTAGATGCACATCTTAAACTAGCCTTCAAACAAGTATGCAGCTAGGTAAGTCAGTACTGATCTGTATACTTGAGCACTAATGCTATTTCTGTCAGCACTTGTTTCTTTTAGAAAAGGCCAGTTATAGGTTGGGGTGGTTGCTACTTTTTTGTACAGTTGATTGACATGGGTACAGGAACGCACCTTCGCTGCCATTGATCTTTTGAACAACATAGAAACATAGAAAAGTGACGGCAGAAAAAGACTAAGTAGTCCATCGAGTCTGCCCATTTTATTTAATTATTTATTTATTTATTTTTCATTAACCTTGTTGTCTGAATATAAATATATGTTTATCCCAAGCATGTTTGAAGGCATTTACTGTTGACTGTCTCACTATCTCTGTTGGTAGTTTATTCCAATCACTAACTACCCTTTCAGTAAAATACTACTTTCTATGATTCCTTTTGAACTTTCCTTCAGTTAGTTTGAGGTCTTGTCCCCGTGTTCTTGATTTTGGTTTCATATTGAAAAGACTGCACCTTTTTCACCCCCTTGATGTATTTAAAGGTTTCAATCATGTTTCCCCTTTCCCTTCTTTCCTCCAGACTGTACATATTAAGTTCCTGAAGTCGCTCTTGATATACTTTTATCCCCCGCAGCTTTCACCATTTTTGTTACCCGTCTCTGGACTCGTTCTATTTTATCAATATCTTTCTGTAAATGAGGTCTCCAGAACTAGACATAGTATTCCATACCTCCCAACTTTTTGAAATAGGAATGAGGGACACCTATTAGCAAAAGTATGTAGGTATGCCATGCCCCCTTAAAGCAGAATTGTACAAAAAAATGATTAGTTAAACCCACAAGTGCTTTTTACCACTACTATTCCTTTATATTGGCTTTTAGTATTTACAAATGCAATTTAGAAATTGGATGAAAGGTTTAGCACTAGGAAACACTTTTTGATAGATAAATAGTGAATTTTATATACAACTTTATTGATCAGACCTAAATGAGGGACAAATGAGGAGAAATGAGGGACATTGTTCCAAATCAGGGACAGTCTCTCGAAATCAGGGACAGTCTCTCGAAATCAGGGACAGTTGGGAGCTGTGGTATTCTAAAAGAGGTCTCACCTCCTTCCTCCTGATGATGATCCCCCTAGTAATGCATCCTAGAATTCTATTTGCTTTTGCCACTGCCTGGTCACACTGTTTGCTCATTTTGCAATCATCTGAAATAAGCACCCCCAAATGGTTTTCTTCTGTGGCGCTGGCTAACACTGGACCCCCAATGTTGTACTCTCTAAGGGGATTATTTTTCTCTAGGTGCATAATTTTACATTTAGAAATATTGAACTGCAATTTTCACTGCTTTGACTAATCTTCCAGCAATGCCAAATCATGTTCCATGTTACAGACACCTCCAGGGATATCAACCCTATTACAAACCTTTGTGTCATCAGCAAAAAGACATACCTTGCTCAACAAACCTTTAGTTATATCACTTACATATAGGTTAAATAGAACAGGACTAAGTGCAGAGTCTTGTGGTACATCAGTAGTGACTGGTCTCTGTTCTGAGTGAACCCCATTTACAAACACACTCTGGTATCTATCCTTTAGCCAACTGCATATCCACTGAACCACCAAGGGTTAAGTCCTAGCTTGTACAACTTTTGTATTAGATCATTATGTGGAACTGTATCAAATGCCTTGCTGAAATCAAGATATGTCATGTCCACAGCACCACCCTGGTCCAAAACACTGGTAATATAGTCAAAAAAATCAAATCAGATTAGTCTGACATGATCTGCCCTCAGTAAAGCCATGCTGCTTTAGGTCCAGCAAGCTGTGTATTTTTAGGTGATCAATGATTCTTTTCAGGTGTGATTCCATTAACTTGACTACAGTTGATGTTAAACTCACTGGCCTGTAATTTGCCAGCTTCTACCTTGCTGCCCTTCTTGTGGATAGGTACAATATGAGCAGTCCGCCAGTCATGGGGAACTTCTCCTGTTAGAAGAGATTGATTAAAAAGAGCAGTTAATGGTCCAACAACTATATCTCGACATTCTCTTAGAACTCTGGGATGAATACCATCAGAACCCATTGCTTTATTTAGCTTTAACCAAGCCAGTTCTACTGCTACCTCTGCTTCCAGAAATCTACCTCTGTCTCTGGGAAATCTTTTGTTTGCATGTTTCTTTTAGCGATATTTCAAAAATAGGTGCAGAAAAGAATTTAATAAATGTATTATATTAATGGTGACCAAACAAGGTGGAGGGAGTGAACCAAATAAACCAAAACATATGAGCACTGAAACATTTGCTTTGCTGTTGGAGAAATGATTCCCGGCACATCTGACAGGCTTCAACACTGCGGCACCCATTCCTGTCAATGACTCCCCTAAGGGAGCAATGATGTCGCAGCTGGCGCCCATAGTCCGCTAGACACACATAGCACTGGTCAGCTTCTCAGGACTGCTCACTGCCCCTTCCACAGAAGCAAATTGCAATTTAATTACATCATTGTTGTAACACTCCTGGGTACACAAAGGTCATTAGCCCAATTTTCCTCATATATTACAACACTGATCAGAGCAATCAACCAACTAATAAGCCACCCTGGGCATTGTTTGTGTTTGAGTTATTTGTTGGTGTTTGATAAAATTAGACAAGTGGCCCTTATCAGGTGTTATTAAAGCGAGGTGTGACAAACATGTCAGCTACTCCTGCCAAAACTGGTCACTGACAGCTTTTAATAAGGAAACCTTCCCTTTGGTGGCCGCACATGGATATTTCCAACCATTCAAATTAGCACAAACTGTAGTTGATGTGTCACAACACATTTTTCAAGAACTAGGGTGAAACATATATCTATTACATCATTTCTCTGGGGTCTTCACAATGATTTCTCAGCAGAGGTTGCCCAATGTGTTAGAACAAATTTGACATCCCTTTTTATTATAATTGATTTGGAAGATGGCCCCCAAAAATATCTCTGGGGTTGGCTGCCCAGGCACGACTAGTGCAAATAAGATTTTGATTTATGCAAGCCATGGACATCAAATTTAGGTAAGTATGTATCTGGGGTTGGGAAAGGGGGAATTGGGTACTTTTTACGTTATATCAAATGCACTGCTGCTCAAATCTGTAAGTGTATCATCCAAAATAAATAAAAGTAATTCAGCACTGAACAATATCCAATATATGTTTGTGAAAAAAGAATACATATAAAAAAAGAAAATCACCAAAACCAATCCAAAAATTATCTTTAAAGTCCATGTATGTGTGTTAGATTACAGTCTCCAATCTTCCATATCCCCCGTGGAATAAAAAAACACCTCGTGCTGTATATCCCATCACTACTAGCCGCTCACCTCACTTTTCAAACTGTATACAGCAAGTCACACATGCATGTCCCCTTGAGATATATATTAAATATGGCAAGACGTTTGGAACCTCCACTCCATGTAATCCAATTAAGCATATTTCAGGAAATGCAGAAATACCCAGAAATCAAAGCATAAAAGAGATCATAGTGCTTTCTATAAAACGTCACTTATTTATTAAATAGAAGGCATGGAAATACACTCATATTAAAATATGCACTATCACTAGTGTACTACAGATAAATAGCATAGCATAAAACCACCTTTAGACCACCAGTGGGGGCAACATACCTGAAGGCTGCTGCTTGTGGAAAAATTGCCATGTATCAATGTATTGTTTAACACCTTAAGTGCTGAGCTTGCTTACTCAGATCATCAGCATTCCCTTCTGCCCTGCTCTCTAGAGAAAACGTCCTACGGCACTGGCTCTGTTACGTGTTATGCCACTGGGCATGGCTTCATGAGTTTTCACGAACATATATTGGATATAGTGCATCACTTTTATTTATATCCTATCCATATTTTCCATGAAGTGGTCTGGAAAAAGGAAAATCAATGTCAGGGAAATGATAAGCACCAATGCCTATGGTTTGTATATTGTAAGAATTGTTTAATTAGACAAAGATTGTTGTGTTATACTTTCAAATGTAATAAAATATAAAGTCATTCATGTCCTACTCTCTAGAGAAGACGTCCTATGTCACTGTCTCCGCCCCTTATGCGTTACACCACTGCGCGTGGCTCCATCAGAGTTTTCATGAACAAATATTAGATATAGTGCAGCCCTGAAGCACTTATATCCTATCCATACTTTCCAGGAAACGGTCTGGAATAAGGACAATTAAAGTCAGAGAAGGATAAGCACCCATGTCTACAGTTTGTATATGCTAATAATTGTTTAATTAGACAATGATTGATGCATTATACTTTAACATTTAGTAAAATATTTTAAATTGAATGTCGCTGAAAAGTCAGACATCCTTATACTAATTTTGGGTCAGTGGCTCTCGGTCTCTAGGATTCTAAGTGGCGGGTGGAACTGAGGTTTTAAAATGCTCTAATAGTTTGGATAGGATCCTGAGCCATTCGATGATAAGGAGTATACAGGGTAAATCTGGCAGGTACAAGGTGAATAAGATGCTGGAGATAGCTCTATGATCTAATGAACACACAACAGTATAATCCATCTGTTAGTGTAAATTGAGCAGGGCCCAGAGAAAGAGCATTTCAGCACCTCACTTCTTTACATGGCATTTGTGGAGATTTCGTTTCACCCAACTGTCTCTTCCCGTCTGGATCCAGCACAGGTGGAAGAAATGGCAGATGTGCTTGTAACACGGCCTTTCCTTTGCTAACGCGTGCTTTGAGTTTAACCCATTTGTTGTCAGATCGGGTTAATCAAACCCACCCCCAGACAGAAAGGTCAGAAACGGCTTTGTCTTCTCTGCTTGTTGTTAGTAAAGAAAGGAAAAAATAGTCCTTTGTGAAAACCCCTCCATTGTTATAAGGTCAACTCTTACTGCCGGGTTAAACCTTTTAAACAGCTATCTACAGTTTTACTCAATCCCCTCAACTGGCTCTCTTCATCTATAATATGACCTAGAGTGGGGCTCTCTGGAGAGATTTTAGACAGTAAATGAAATCTTTTGGTACATTCCTCTGTTTCACCGTGATGTTTTCCTTTGTCTCAAATAGATAAAAATTTCTAAGAAGTCTTGCAGATGAGTTGGCCAACCTCAAGCAGCCTTCATCCATGGACAACATGACTCACATACTATGACATTTCTTGCATCCCAAAGGATTCACCTAATCCTAAAGAGGACCAGAGCTAGACCACAGAGGAGGATTTAAGCGGTAGTGCTGTGGAGTATGGAGGAGGGGTAAGTATTTCTTTTTTTTGATACTGGCAAAACAGCAATTTGATTTAAAATGAACCTTTTCTTTAAGAATGCAGTCTAAAATAAAGGTTAAAGCCAAACTCTAGGCTTTATTTTTTTAATTCACCCCTGTAATAGGGGCCCCCTGCACTGCGAGGGATAAAGTATATAAAAGTATATATCCTTACCTTGTAAAACAAACTATTCAGTTTAAAATAGAAATGAAAGACATATATATGTGTATTATATATATATATATATATATATATATATATATATATATATAATGCTCAGCATAAATGAGTATGCCCCTTTAGAAATGTAAGACTGTAATCAATATCTCAATGACCACAAGAACAATTTCTAAAATGTTCACAAAACTGAGTTTTTTAGAACACTTGTTTAGCTCATTACATAAAAATAACTTAATTTACAAAATCTTCAGTTTTACTCAAATGCGAAAACACCTACTTCACCTTTTTCAACCTATCTACTCCACTTAGGTGGCAGTAATTAGTAGAGGCAGCAGTTCTCCTGATTCTCCCCCTTTTTTTTATATACATTTTTTTCTATTGCGCGGAATCATACACATTTATTTTCGATCATTGTTAGAAAAGTGCATGGCAACCAAGGAAGTGGAGTGATGGTAGCATTTTCTCTTTCAATATAGAGCAGTACATCTGTGAATTTGTGATGAAATGCAGCTCCCCGAAACCAGTAGCACTCCTGCAGCCCCACAGAAGGACACTGCCACCACCATGTTTCACTGTAGGCACCATGCATTTTTTTTGTACTCATCGCTTTTGCAACACCATACAGTTTTGAAGCCATCAGTTCCAAAAAAATGTATCTTGATCTCATCACTCCAGATGATGAGCCCTGGCAAAATCTAGGTGGACTTTTTTGTGCATGGGCTTTAAGAGAGGCTTGTTTGTGGACAACACCTCTGCATGCCATTCCTTTACAGTGTATGCCATATTATGTCACGGGAAACAATCACCCCAGTTTGGCTTTCTACTTCTTTAGCTAACTGCAGTGAACTTGCATGGTGATTGTCTTCAACCCTTCTCATTAGAAGGCTCTCCTGTCAAGGTGTTGACTTCTGTGGATGGCCTGGACATCTCTGTGAGATGGTTGCAGTTCCACCTTTGTTAAATAATTGTATCATTTGTGCTACAGTATTCTGACTGATAAGTAAAGCTTTTCTGATCTTCTTGTAGCCTTCACCTTTCTCGTGTAAAGAAATTAGTTTCTTTCTCAGGCCTTGTGACATTTCTCTTCCTTGTGGTGCCATTGCTGACAGCATGAAATAGGAAGGGGTTTTCTTTGTTAAGTAACACCCTTTTATAATCAACTGTCTGCTGGACACATGTTTCATGAATAATTAGACTCACCTGTAGTTGAATTCTTATTAATTAGGATTTTGTTGTCTTAAATGTAGCTTTGCTCCTAAGAATTAATTGGGGTGTATTAATTTTTGCAACATGGTCTTGAATAAATTTGTTAGGAAAAATACTTTTTTGTGTGTGCAAATTAAAAACTCTTGGTTGCAATCAATGGCTCGCATTTGTGAGAGTATTTTGTAGTATAATGTCCCATTGAAAATGTTGATTCTGAAAGGAAAGTAAAGGTTCTCTGCCAAATCTGTTGGGGTGTACTTATTTATGCTGCGCACTCATTGATCTTCACAGTGATTAACTGTGCGAGGAGAGGGGGGAGGGGGCATGTTTGCATTGGAGGACAGGCAGGCTGTTCCCCCAGCACAGCCATAAAACTGATCACGCTGGGATGGATTCGATGGTGTAAGGTGTTTCTATGCCTAGTGTGTTCAGTTTGAAAAAGGAAAGTAGGGTGACTAACAGGAGCACCAGGGATTTCACACAAAGGAAGCAATGCAAAAAGAACGGGTTACCTCTTAACACAAGCACATGGTATAACACACACATATTGAGAATATAAAATGTTGGTATAACACTGTTTAAATGCTCACTACATCTAGGTGTGCAAAGTGTAGAGGCTCTATCACTTACCCTGTACCTCTCCAACTGGCTCCGGTACTCTCCTTCTCTGCCCAAAGCTATGGTCTGTGGGTGGAGCCTTACCATCATTATGTAGAATAGAGAGCTATTAATCCTGTATTGTATATTGAGGATTCTGGAGTGTGACTGGAGCTGGTTTCAGCTTATAGAGTAGACTGTGGGAATTGGTCACAGCACTGGGGAGGATTGTACTGGAGGTAGGAGTAAGGTAAGTGTTTACTCTCTTTCTGTGCACCCCTGGAAATAGTGTGCATTTAGCCCTTGCTGTGTATGGGCACCCTCTGCACTGCATGGGTGATTTTTTTTTAAATACCCAGTGTAGGGCTTTAACTTAGCACCCCCTCTCCCGGGCAGCATATAGCTACCTTTCCTTTACTCACTCACTGCTCTGTTCAGCTGCCTGGAGCAAAGTGTAAATGACAACATGCGCCTCCTTCCTCCTCCCTCCTGTGATAGTGCTGGTTCCCCATGATTGGTCCATCTCTGTCACATGATGCTGGGGTTGGAGTCCATAACCCTGTCTAATCTTGGTTTGCAACTTACATGGGGATTTCTTTCCCTTGTCCCAGCAGGTGAACAGAGCAACATGGGAGCAAGGAAAAAAAGAGTATATGATGCTAGGGTGAGGGAGGACATTTTACTTTGCCTTGTTCTCCCCTACTTACCTGTAAAATAACAGAACATTTAATATGATATAATAGGCCAGAATATCAACTAATGCCTCATTATGACAAATTAAGAGTTAAATAGTTAGCTAAGATGTGACTAGTTTAGTGTTTTGTTTGGAATATAGTGGAAAATAGAACATTTTCTGGTTTCACAGTTCAGGGGAAATCTCACAGTTTTGTGCAACATCAGAATTCATGTTTTCAGTTTTAAAGCCCATTTCTATATTTGTTTCCAATGTAACAGATATAGGATTAC
Source organism: Lithobates pipiens (assembly GCF_037356315.1). NCBI lineage: Eukaryota > Metazoa > Chordata > Amphibia > Anura > Ranidae > Lithobates > Lithobates pipiens. Next base: position 467,916,148 of record NW_027507764.1, read on the forward strand.
AGCTTTATATATAAGGGAAAACAGTTGATTTACTCCTTGATGAAAAAGCTGCAATGTTTATTATACGTGTTACTGGTAATTATATATGTACATGAGAGCATCCAAATGTGTTCATTACAAATATATGGTATGCTCTGTTCTTAGTAAGGTTGAACAGCAAGTGTCCTTTTTTTATTCCTCTCTTCCTTTCTCTAGTGCCCTGTACACACGACCGGTTTTCCTGTCAGAATAAACTCTGAAGGTTTTTCCGATGGAATTCCGCTGAAGCTGTCTTGCGTACACACAATCACACCGAATTCTGACCGTCAAGAACGCAGTGACATACAACACATATGACGGGGCTAGAAAAAGGAAGTTCAATAGCCGGTAGCCAATAGCTTCCGTCTCGTACTTGCTTCGGAGCATGCGTCGTTTTTGGTCCATCGGAACAGCATACAGACAAGCGGTTTTCCAGATAGGAATTGGTTCCATCAGAAATATTTAGAACATGATCCATTTCTAGGTCCGTCAGAAATTTTAGATGTAAAAAGTCCGATGAGGCATACACACTATTGGAATATACTATGAAAAGCTCCCATCTGACTTTTTCTGTTGGAAATTCCGACCGTGTGTACGGGGAATTAGGGTCAGTTCACACCGCTACAGTGCAGGAAACAGCACGAAAACGTGTTGCCCTCTGCAGACGTTCAGGAGCCATACATTTTTAATGGCACACCCATGCATCTAGCAAATGCCAGTGTGTTTACAGCCATCAAAAGGCATAATATTGCAGTACTACAGTGCCTTGAAAAAGTATTCACACCCCTTGAAATTTTCCAAATTTTGTCACGTTACAACCAAAAACTAAATGTATTTTATTGGGATTTTATGCGATAGACCAACACAAAGGGGCACATAATTGTAAAGTGGAAGAAAAATTATAAATCTTTTTCAAAATTCTTTACAGCTGAATATGTGAAAAGTGTGGCGTGCATTTGTTTTCAGTCCCCCTGAGTCAATACTTTGTAGAACCACCTTTCGCTGCAATTACAGCTGCAACTCTTTTTGGGAATGTCTCTACCAGCTTTGCACATCTAGAGAGTGAAATTGTTGCCCATTCTTCTTTGCAAAATACCTCAAGCCTTATTGAATTGGATGGAGAGTCTGTGAACAGCAATTTTCAAGTTATGCCACAGATTCTCAATTGGATTTAGGTCTGGACTTTGACTGGGCCATTCCAACCGGAAGTGCGTCAGCGCGTTTCGCCCCTCCTCCAGGGCGTCATCAAGGACATAACTTCCGGGTTTCTGATGTCCTTGATGACGCCCTGGCAGAGGGGTGAAATGCTCTGATGCACTTCTGGTCTCCTGAACCACTGACATCACTTCTGCCCTCCGTGGAATACATGCCAACCAGTGAGGCACCCGGCTCCATGCTGATGCCTGTTGGGTTTTGGTTTCTTGTAAGTAGCACCTAGCCAGTGCAAATATTCCCTTATCTACACAGTAATTCACTTTTGGTTCCTTCTTTGTCTCTCGCATGAATATGATTGAATATTTATGGAAATCACCACTGTAAGAGGCTCCAGAGAAAACCTTGTGTCTCCCAACTGATCCTATTTTATCCAAGCTTTTCGGATCTCAGACTGCAAAGCTGTGGGTCTTTGCCATCTGGTGAGTGGAGTCACAACAGGGGAGTGTGGCACATGGCACCGTCCTAAATTGTGGAGCACCAGCAATAATATTGGAGCACCAATGCACTTTTTAAGCACCATTTTGAGCAACTATCACTTTATCTTTAGAGTCATTCATGCATTTATTATGGTTAATTAGTTGTATTTATTTACTTATTCGCAAGCTCTGTTTACATTGTTTTTTTCTACACTTCAGGGTGTTTCCATTTTCGGATGATGGATTGAACGGTGCTCCGTGAGATGTTCAAAGCTTGGGATACTTTTTTATAACCTAATAAAGCTAGCCATACAGGCTCAAACAAGAGAAATCATTCAAATCTGACATCAACTCCAGATAGCATGGATGGACAAATCTATCCGGCTGTCTATTGTTTTCTAACAGCCAGCACGCACGGCTATCAGATTTGAACAGTGGCTGTATCTGTTGGCTGCAGCCGCTGTTTGGCCAACTATTTTCCACCTGGCTCTTTTGATTTTCTGATCTAAGGATGCTGGGGAGGATCATGACAACAGGGCCACCCATGTCTTGAATATTGGCTGTTTCATCAGGAACCAGGTGATATTCTCTCTGTGTATGGCCAGCTTAAAGCGTTTGTTACCCCAACACTTCATGTTCCTAATGTGTGCCTGCTGTACCATGTACTTGTATGAGAATGTATCCTGTTCCCTTTGTATTGCTTCCTTTATGTGAAATTACTGGTGTTCCTGCTAGTCCCCTTGCTTTTTTATTAAAAACTGACCACGCTAAGCAGGCAAGCACAATGTGGTCAGTTCTCTAGCTATGCTGGGAACTCAGTGTACTCTCCTCCAATGATCAAACTTATCCAGACACGCCCTCACTGCACAAACATTCACTGGGAAGCTTAGTGGGCTGCTTCTTCTCCTCCCCCAGATCTTATGCAGCTGAGAACAGAAGGAATAATTTATTTTAAAAAAAGGGAAAAGGGGTATTTATATTGTTTTTTTTTTATAGCTATACAAAAATGTTTTGCCTTTAATTTATTTTTTCAATTGAATGGGTTGTTTTACAAGGTGATCGTTTACAATCGATTTAACTGGATTTGTCTTAGCAAATGTTGAGGAAAGATGTATATTATGTTGACTTACAGATAACCAATAAAAGGGAAATATCTACATATAATTGTATAAAATTCCATAACAAAAAACACATAATGGCAAGTAAGTAGAAATGTTTGTTTGCAGATTGCTTAAAAGTCTGGTCTTCAGATAAACTTTTCTATATTTATTCTCAGGGAGAAGTCTCTGTACTTTACTTTTGAAGCTTTCTGCCATGAAATGGTGTTAATAAGACGGGGCTCACAGTCTTAGTAGTCAGGGAAGGTCAGACTAATAATAAGTAAAATTAGTCAGGGTCAGACAGGCCAGGTCACAACCAGTCAGGCACTTCAATACAAACAAATAGGCACAGCTAGGGAGCAGGCAGTGAGCAGGGCTAGCCAGCTAATCAATCTACTAGCGAGCACCAAAGCTCTGTTACCCTCTGTTGGAGTCCTGCTATGATCTGGTGTACATAGGTGAAATATACCCAAGTTAAAACATCTTGATACACTAAAACCTCGGATTGCGAGCATAATTTGTTCCGGAAACATGCTTGTAATCCAAACCACTTGTATATCAAAGCATATTTCCCCATAAGAAATAATAGAAACTCAGATGATTCGCTCCATAGACATTTATTCATAAGTCCTTCAAGTTATAGTCCATATAAAAAGATTATAGCAACATGACAGGTTGTGTAACCATAAAATGTCCATCCACAAATGGAAGCCTCCACGAGGGGATTAGAAGCAAAATCCAGCAAGAGCTACAAGTATAAAAG